>NC_137790.1:128187276-128837854 GCF_963383645.1 Muscardinus avellanarius
CCCATGTACTAGGATTATAGGCTTGTACTGCCACACCAACTCCTGTCAACTTTTCAAAGTACTGCCAGGACAGGTGTTATCTCTGAGTAAACTAGTGGCTGAGATACTTTCTAGAGAAAAGTTATCTGTAATACTATGTGAGAAATCCCAGAGTCCAGTAAAACATGTATGTCATGTACGTGTGCATCTGATGGTAGATGTTGTGTGTCTTTAAGTGTGTGCATGTGCATATATGTTGTGATGTGTATTCATGTGTGGGTGTGTGCATGCATGCATGCATGTTGTGAAGTGTATGCATGCATGTATGTTGTGATGTGTATGTATGAGTGTGTGCATGCATGCATGTATGTTGTGATGCGTATGTATGGGTGTGTGCATGCATGCATGCATGTTGTGATGCGTATGTATGGGTGTGTGCATGCATGCATGTATGTTGTGATGTGTATGTATGGGTGTGTGCATGCATGCATGTATGTTGTGATGTGTATGCATGCATGTACATACAGGTGCATTTGTGTGTATTATGCTTGGTATACACAAAGGGCAGGTGCATTTGAGACACAAATCTTGCAGAGAATCTGGTGGCTGGAACTCTTTGGTTCTCATCTATCTAATAAGAAAGTAGAAACCTGGGAAGCATCCTAGGTCAGAACAGCTTTGTAGACACGTTACAGGCTGCAGGACATTGAAGCGTCTCTCTGGCAGGTGCCACAGACCTCTTCTGAAAGCTTCATGGGTCTTTTCACCAAAGCCAGGCAACAGTGAGCCCACACAAAGCAATAACTTCTGTTCCTTTTAGCAACATCCACACTTTGCTTCAATGCTTTGAATTTAGAAGGTCGGTGGGAGGGCAGAGAAAGAACAAAAGCCCTAAATAACCAGGAGGCAGTGTGCATTTTTAGTTTCAGTTTTTGTCCCTGACGAATCCCAGGGTAAAACTAAACTGCTAAAAAGGAAAATGTTAGGCAACACATTTAGACATTTGAGATCCAACCCCATGTCTTCTCTTTAAATCAGTGTTCGAACAAAGACCTGGGTAAAATGGAAGGGGAATGGAGGGATATTGTAAAAAAAAGATTGGCAGTTTTGGAGATGCAGTTAAAATTCGATACTTGGGATTATGATCTGCTAGGCGGTCAACTGTCACCGAGGGTTTTTGCTTCCTTAGATATTTTATCATGTCTTTACCTTTCATATTGACATCCTTGAATCACTAGTTCATATTTTTTGGAGTATCAGTGACTAAAATAATGATATCACAGATGGCTGCCTTGAAGAGTCTCCCACCACGAGAAGCCCTGGTGCTGGCAAAGGACACTCTTCTTTGAGCTTTGTTGTCTTCTTTCATCTTGAAATTCTGCTCAGATGTTATAAATCATTCCCTGGGTAAATATAAATTAAATCTGATGTTAATTTCCTCTCTGTGTCCTCAGTGAACCTCAACACTCTTTACTCCCTTCAAATAATAATTGTCTCCAAATGCTGTTTCCTCTGCTCTAAAATGACGCAAATCTGTCCCCCCAATACATGGCCACTGAGCTCTTCTCCACAGTCTTCTCGTCACCACTGAGCACTGCCCACACCGGTCGTGAGGGGCCCTGCGATGGAGCTGCGGAGGCAGGCGGCCACCCCACACTGGGGGGCCCGCGGGCTGGGCTCCTCGACTCCCCCACCTCGCCGTTCCCCGCTTCCCTTCCTGCCCACCTCTTGCACGTCCTCAAGGACTTCCTCTCTGAAGCTTTCCCCAACACTTCATAAGTTTAGCTGCAAAAATGTTGTCTCTCCTTTAGAGTTTCTGAAGACTTTGTACATTCACTTGTGAGGGAGGGAGGGAGAGAGAAAGAGAGAAAGAGAGAAAAAGAGAGAGAGAAATAAAGAGAGAAAAAGAGAAAGAGAGAGAATTAAAAAGTGCTAAGATGCATTTAGCTGCAAGGAACCAAACTCCTGATTAAAACACACTTAAATAATAAGGACATTTGTAATCTCCCATAACTGAAGGTCGGAAAAAGAGTCTTTCCAGGGCTGGCTGATTTGGCAGCCTTATCATCCAGGACCCAGCCTTTCCTTGTCCCTGTCTTGCTAGGCGCAGTGCAACTCAGGGTGGCAGTGAGAGGGTGGGGCAGTGCCCAGCGTCCTAACCAGACCTAGCAACAGCCTTAGAAAGAAGGGAGCTCATCTCTCCTGTCTGTCTGTCTGTCTGTCTGTCTGTCTGTCTGTCTGTCTCTGTTTCTCTCTAGATATAACAACCTTTCTAAGAAGTCTTTGGAAGGATTTTCCCCTCCTCCCTCTCCTCTTCTTCCTTCCTCTCCTCCTCTTCCTTCCTCTCCCCCTCCTCCCTCTTCCTCCTCCTCCTCCTTTCTCTTTCTCCTCCTCCTCTTCCTCTTACTCCTTTTCTTCCTCTTCCTTGTCTTCACTGTTTTCTTTCTCCCATTCTGCCTCCACACTACACCCTTATTCCTTTTTATTTTAAAACAGCATCTCATTAAGTTGCTGAAGTTGGCCTCAAATCCACAATTCTCTGGTCTCGGCTTCCCAGGCACTAGGATTGCCAGCATGTACCACTGCGCCTGACTCCCTGCACTTCTTAGTGACTGGAAGAGAGAATCCCATACCCATCCCAGAGCCATGTATCAGCGGGGGAATGGGAACTTCCCTGGAGCCTAGAGTGAGGCCCACTTGGCCTGAGCTCATGGCTGTGTGGGGAGCAGGTCAGGGGGCAGCTGAAATAGTCAGGGCTTCATTGGGTAGAGGGGGGATGGACACTGCTTGTCAATCAATAGTTCCTTGTACACTTACCAGGTAGAAAGATCATATTCCGTAGTTTAAAGATCCATCTTCTTGTTTTAGGGAAGGGAAGGGCAACACCTTTTTAATCCAGATTATTCTTGGTCACCACTCGATATATACCGAGTGAAACAATAGTCTGTGTGTTCTTCCATAATCTGTGTTTTAACATTCATTTTAAGGCTCCTGAATTCTTCTAATGCCAGGCAGCATTTAAGCATTAGGCCTTGGCAGTGGTCTAAGCGATTGTGTGTGTGTGTGTGTGTGTGTGTGTGTGTGTGTGTGTGTGTGTGTAGTCAGGCCTGTAGCACTGCACAACTCCAGGGATGGAAGCAGGGCCTGTGGAGTGGAATCAGAAAGGATGGATGAGCTGGGGCTGAGCCACTTGGAGTGCTGTACATGAAAGACGGAGGAAACTATCATAGCCCAAGAGGTTCTAACACTCTCGTGTTTTATTTTTATTTTTATTTTTATTTTTTTGGTGGTACTGGGGTTCCTGGAAGCCCTTCTACCTCTGGGCTACACTCGCAGACCTATTTTTTATTTTTGGAAACAGGGTCTCTTAAGCCAGCATGGCTGGCTTCAAACCTGTGCAATCCTCCTGTCTCCACCTCCCAAGCGCGGGGATTACAAGCGTGCGCCACCACGCCCGGCTACTCTCGTGTTTTAAAGACTGTCACACCATCTATTTCATTAAATATGTTTTTTAAAAGTTAAGTCTCCATCTATAGTTCCCTAAGAAAAGTCCCTCTAGGAAAATGCTTTGACATCGCGTGTGATGACTGTCCAGAAGATGCAGGGGAAGTGGTTATAAAACTCAGGATTATTATCAGTAGACCCTTGAACCTTATTCTTAGTGGAAATTAGGATTACAGAATTAGGTAGGAGGAAATGGGCTGGTAGGTTAAGACATTCTGATATTTTAGGGGTAAGACAATTTCATATCTATTTGGGGTGGTGGGAGGACTGGGAATTGAACCCAGGGGCATTCTACCTTCAACCTATGCCCCCAGCCCTTTTTATTTTGAAACCTCCGAGCTATGCTCCCAGCCCAATTTCATTATGAAACAGAATCTCTCTCAGATGTGGAGCCTCTCGCCAAGTTGCTGAGGCTAGCCCGTTACCTGTGAGCCTCCAAATACTGCGACCACAGACTATATTCATTTTAAAATAACTCTGACTAGTCCAGAAGTAAGTAATGTTTTGGGCTGCAGTGCAGACGTGCAAAGAAATACAAAGGAGTGGTGCCTTCTCTGTGTTCAGTATGGATGATAAAGTGAGAGCCAGTCCAGGAAGAAGAGGCTCAGATTTCTAAAAGTCCCTCGGAGCCCCCAGGACTTCCTCGCCTTCCTTTCTCACTCTAATAAAAGTCACCAGGTCAAAGTGAGCCAGCCTCGGCGAGATGACAGGCATATTGAAGCTCTGCAGAGACAGCAACCTCCTAGCACTTTGTGTGATCTCTCTCCTACCGGGGGCACAGAACCACAGTGATAGCTGGCCCGCTGCATGGAGATCCTTTTCTTCTTGACTCCAGAGGAATCTGTGGACTTGGGGAAAGTTTGGCTATAATTCTGCCTAAAGTATTTGTCTTCTCTAGAGAGGAAGAGATGCAGAAGAGCAGAGTCTCTGCCCTAAACAGTCTCATCATATAGTTAGGGAGACAGAGTCAGTCTGAGAAGCAGTACCAAACTATGTGAGTCTCTAGAAACCCAGCTTCTAAAACATGCAGTTCCAACTAAATGCGAGAAGAACTCAAGGATGCAGGGTCTCGGTGCATAGAGGCTTCATCTGAGCATGGTTTGCACAAGGGGGACTCGAGAAGGGCCTTTTAGGCTAATGAGTGCTTTAGGGCTGAAGTCCTTACCGCAAGCTCCCCGGGGAGGTTATACGCTGTTGGGAGGTCAGGGTTCCCTAGAGACTGAGTCCACTTTGATGCCCAGACTTGAAGAAGCAGAGGATGCCTCTCAACTAGGGATTCTGCCTGGGTAAGGCGATGTCCGCCATTGACAGAGGGCTAGATCTCAGAGCAGTGTCCACTGTGCAGTGCCCTGGGGCCGCAGTGGTGTGCACAAATGCTGGGTGGTTGTCACTTTCCTGGGCAATCTGGCTTCTCTTTTCTCCCAGCAGGCAGAGCTCTGTTTTCATGATTTACTGGTGAGAATGGTGGTTTTGTATACCTCGGCCATGGTCTCTACTTTTGTTCTATGTAAAAGCCATGGCTGTATTGTTTATCCTGCATCTGCGTGCGTGCAAAAACAGCCCCAGCTCATCAGAATTTTTCCTCCTCCTAGCAAATCTTACTTTATCTCTCATCTGTGCCCATACAGTCCTGTGGCCGTGTGCATCAATTAAGTGTTCCATATTTGTGTCAGCATGTGGCTGCAGTACTGAGTTTGCCTAAAGAAGAGCCTCTGCGGTAAGTGTCTGGCCTCTGGCAAGTCAGCGTGTTCCAGCTGCTGCTCCCGCAGCAGGATGTGCACATGGACACCTGGGTTTGCTCACCACTGTGCCATGAGGCTGAGGCCTTCCCCCTGGCACTTACAATCTGCCAAGATGTCAATTCCTCTCGATCCCTGGGTGTTCAGGGAATACACGGCTCATGTGTTCACTTGAGTCCTCCAAGAAGCAGATGCTGGAAGAGATTCGTTATAAAAATGATTTAGTGGAGGAAACTTCTCTGAGAGGAAATGGAAGGGAGCCCGAGGATGCTAGGACAGCTGTCAGATCTTGACACAGGCCCAGTGCTGGTGGAGAGACGGAAGGCGGAAAGACTGGCTAGGATATCATAGGCTGTGGAGCAATGCTAAGACATGTATGGTGAGGCTTGGTTGGACAACGCGGTTGTCCTTCAGAGAGGTCCCTATTTCCCGGCCTTAGTGTCCACTCTGAGCTCAGTCTTTGGCTGGGAACCGATGCAGGAAGCCTGGGCCTCTGGATTCCAGAGCACAGAAGCTGAGACCATAGGGCAACTCACTCCTCCAGGTTGGAAATCTTCCAAGAGGTGCATGCTCCTGGCCAGCCCATCTGGTCTCTTCTGGCTGCAGGCGGCCTCCTGTTCACTCACGGTGTTTCTTCTTGAAATCTAGGGCCAGCACTGCTGCAGTGAGTCAAGCAGGGCTGTTGGGATTTTTGAAGCTGTACGTGCCTTTAACCACCCTCAGTACCAGGCACTCATTGCTATGACAAGACTTTCTTTCCATACTTGGGAAGTAACAGGGCACACCTAATGTCTATTTCTTGTTATTTCATGGAAAGCATTTTGCAAAACTAAGTTACACCTACTGGAGATTCACAGGACATTCATCTGGATTCCTTCTATTCAAACCCCAGGCATATACTATCTTGTTCTTCCTTTTTTTGACCCACACTTGAGTACAAAGAGTGATTAATACTGTCAGCCGTCGTCCCTGCCTAATAGCTTTAGGGAAAGAGAGTGGGAAAGAGATGTCCTTTCTCAAACACCATAATCCACTGGGAATGGATGTTGTACCTTTCGTCCCTTCTTAGTGTAACTGTAGGCACTGGACCCTGTTGGAAACAGTGGACAGTTGCCCACTGTTCTGTGACCAGATCATATACTTACTTAGTGGAGGGTGGAGAGCTGACAGAGCTCTGTGCTGACAAAGGATAAATAAGATATGGCGGGATGGTAAAAACACTGAAACAAGAATAAATAAGATAAAAATATTCTTGATAAAAATTGGTCTTCATTCTTACCTCTCACTCTAACTTGTTTTCCACCTCATTGCTAAAGAGATAGTTCTTAGGTGAAAGTCTTATTGTTTTACTCTCCTCACTGAAATATTTTAAGTTGTATACTACCTTTGGACCAAAGAATCAAAATTTCTTTCATTTTTTTTTAAAGTACTGGGGATGGAACCCAGTGGCATTCTACCTCCGAGCTACACCTTCAGCCCTGTTTTTTTTTATTATTATTATTATTATTCTTTATTTTGAAACAGGGTCTCTCTGAGTTGTAAAGGGCCTCGCTAAGTAGCTGAGGCTGGTCACGAACCGCGGTCCTCCTGTGTCAGCCTCCCAAATGCTGGGATTACATGTGTGCGCCACTATGCCAAGGTAATTAAAACTTCTTAGCATGATAGTGGAGCCTTCTGGCCTATAGTTTAGAGTTTCTTCACCTCTTTCTCTTTCTCTCTATCTCTCTTTCTGTTTATTCTCTTTCATAACACCAATTGTCTTCCTAAATACATGTGATTTCTTAAGTCCCCTTATATTTTTTATACATTCTGTCATTTAGGGTGTCATAGCCTGCTTCAGCTCAGCAACTCTGCCTCTCCCTTTAGAGGATTTAATTTATCCCCATCCAGATGGATAGATGAGAAAATAGAGGAGGGAAAATTTACCTACTTCTTCAGTGCTGCAACCCAGAACTGACAGGCATCCCTTCTACATAGATGTCCCTGGTGAGAACTGACCCTCCTGTAGTACAACCAGGGAACATGGTCTCTGGCGGAACAGCTTCTCCCCAGCAATAATTCTACGTCGGAGAGCTTAGATCCTGGTGAACTTTCAGCTGTCTGCTAGTATGCAACGCCATTCACATTTGCAGCCTGGATCCCAGCTCATTCTCTGACTCAGCTCATGTAGAGAATCTGATGTGACTTTTTAAGATTCCTCTCAAGCTTTGCTTAATTCCCAGGGCTTCTGAGTATCTCTGCTCCATACGTAGACTGCCTCCCACCTGTCAAAGCACATGCTATAACGTCTTATGTTTATTTATAAGTCCTTCATTTACACAAACCTGAGCGCCTATAAGACTCATAATGTAGTTTTATTTTAAATCTACACATGTCTGGCACAAAATAGGTATACTCAGCAAATATTTTATTAAATTAGTAAAAGATTATTCAATTTTGGGGCACATAAGGGATAGGGATAACTTCCAAAATTTGGTCTTCTTAAAGCCAGATTGTGGATTATTTATCCCCAAACACATATTTCAATTCTAATTTTAAATTGAGAGCTGTTTAAGTCTCTGAAATTTCTTGGTTGTTTTTCAATAAATTTCTCTTAAAAGGATTCACAGCGATCAGACTACCAAGAGTATCCTAACAGAATCTGTAAACTTATTAAATATAAAATATTAAGGCAGGCATAGTGGCACATGTTTGTAACCCCAGCATTTGGGAGGCTGAGACAGGAGAATCTTGGTCCTTGAACAACCTTAGCTACTTAGTGAGGCCCTTTGCAATTCAGTGAGACCCTGTTTCAAAATAAAAAGTAAAAAATAGAGCTGGGGTATAACTCAGAGGTAGAATGCCCTTGGGTTTCATCTGCAATACCACCAAAATATTATATATATATATATATATATATATAGATATAGATATATAGATATAGATATATAGATATATATAGATATATGTATGTGTGTTTGTGTATTAACAAAAAAAGAAAGTCAAGAATGGTTGCTTAGGCTCAAATCTTCATGAAAAAAATGCTGTATCATTAAAATGCATTGGCTATGGGTAAGCAGAAATTTGATTACAATTGTTTGAAAAATTACAGAATATATTATGTTTCATAACAGGAAGTCTAGAATTAGGGTAACACTAGGCTTGTTGGTCCAGTGACTCAGAGATTTTGTTCAGGGACTGAAGTCAAATCAGCACCTGGGTCATCTTCTCCCAAGTTTACCCACTGTGTCCTTGGACTGGGCCGCAGATTACCTGCCAAAACAAAGGGAGAAAATGTTGCCTTGGCCATGTCTTGGGAGTGAACAAGAAAGTCTTGCCCCAATCATGAAATCTAAAGGCTTCTTTTAAGTCTGAAGGAACAGTTTTAGATATGTGCTGATCTGGCGACCAGAAACTTTCTCAGGGAAATTCTATCTCTTGATGAGTTAGATTATTCTGTGTTTACCACAGAGAAGAGTTTTTTTGTTTGTTTGTTTGTTTTTAAGTACTTAGATGGATTGAAGAAGTATGTATTCTTTCCAAATTTTGTTGGCCCATTAGGAAAAGGAAAAAAATCATTGGAACACTTGCTGGTATTCAAGCAATAGTTTCCACTATAAATATTTTAACAGTACATTCTATTGAATTTATATCTATGAGTGAACAATTTTCTTTGCAGTACTAGGGGTTGAACCCAGGGCCATTCTACCTTTGAGATACACCCCAAGCCCTATTTTTCATTCTTTTTTGTGTGATACTGGGGTTCCTGGAAACCCTTCTACCTCCAGGCTACACTTCTAGACCTATTTTATATTTTTTTTATTTGGAAACAGGGTCTCTTAAGCCAGAGAGGCTGGCTTCAAACCTGCGTGATCCTCCTGCCTTCACCTCTCAAGTGCAGGGATTACAAGTGTGCGCCACCACACCCGAATCTTTTTTTTATTCTTTCTTTTGCAACAGGGTCTCACTAAGTTGTGGAGGGCCCCACTAAGTAGCTGAAGCTGGCCGGAAACCCGTGATCCTCCTGTTTCAGCCTCCCAAGTACTAGGATTACAAGCATGTGGTACCACACCTAGCAAGTGAACCAATTTTAATATAGGCAATGACCTAACACTTTCTTCTGTCGCTTCTATAAGTTCCTAATCATATATTTAAAAGTATTCAGTTGAGCCAGGCATGGTGGTACATTCCTGTAATCTCAGTATTGGGAGGCTGAGACAAGAGGATTGCAGGTTTGAGAACAGCCTCAAATAGTAGTGAGACACTCATCACTACTTTCTAGGGAGACCCTGTTTTGAAATAAAAGTAAAGTAGGGCTGTGAATGTAGTTTACAGGTAGAATGTCTCTGAATTCAACCCTCAATACCACAAAAAGAAAACAATATTCTGTAGTCTTCTGGGTGTGGTGATACACACCTGTAATCCTAATACTTGGGAGATTGAGACCAGAGGATTCTAGACCAGCCCTAGCAACTTACTGATACTTTTAGCAACCTAAAAAGACCCTGTTTCAAAACAAAAGATTAAAAAGGATTGTGGGTATAGCTCAGAGGTAAAATGACCCTGAGTTCGGTCACCAGTACCATACACACACGTACAGACACATATACAAATTCAGCAGTGGGAGTTTTAGATTGTTTTTCTCCAGTACAATTATTTATTCTTTATTTTAGGCCTCATAATGGGACTGATTTTACGATATGCCACAGCACCAACTGATATTGAAAGTGGAACTGTCTATGATTGTGGAAAGCTGGCCTTCAGTCCTTCTACTCTGCTGGTTAATATCACTGACCAAGTTTATGAATATAAATACAAGAGAGAAATAAGCCAGCACAATGTCAGTCCTCACCAAGGAAATGCAATACTTGAAAAGGTAAGGAGCCCATCTGGGCATATACTTTTTTTTCAGTATAATAATTGCATCACATACGGATCACTATATGTAGTGTACTGCTATGCATGTATATTTCTCTTATAATACCATGCTAGTGTGGTTATTTAGTTGACTAAGGGATCAATACATTGACTATATTATTATTAGCTTAGTTGTCAGTATTTTTTCTATAATTTGAGGAAGATTTTTGATTATATATATATATTTGCTAATCTTCACTATATACTTTTTTAAACTTTTTGACAATTCAGTACCTCTGCCTTTCTTGATACCTGATCTAAATTTTCACAAATGTCAGTGACACTGTGTATGTTGTCAGCTGGTTACTTGGTTCAAATCTCTCTTAAGCCCAAGGGAAAACAGAGAGAAAGGAGAAGATTTTCAGTACACAACCTTCCTCTGGGATGAATGGTTTTTGGCCTCCAAAGTGCCGGCCACTTGGCTATTTATAAACTCATGGATATGTGGTCAACCTCAGGGTCTTGGACTCCATAAGTTTAGTTAGGAAATCCTAGGTAGTAAAAGAAAATCTTTTATTAATTTTTTAATTTTTATTTTTTGCAGGATGACTCATCTTTTAAAAATGGTTCAGGGATGGAGATGTGGTTTAATAGTAGAGTACTTGCCTAGCATGTATGAGGTGCTGAGTTCAATCTCCGGTACCCTCTTTTCCCTAAAAACCTAAAGAAGGTTTTGTTATTGTAAATATTTGAACTGCTTCTGTTTCTGGAGGCAAAGTTTTCTTCTGCCCTCGGGATTTAGTAACAGAAATCAGGTGAGATTAATTTGTGTAGTGCATTCTGTATTACAATTAGATTTTGGAAAAGTGAGTTTCTATTTAACAATGCAAATATATGCTAAGGACCAGAATGTCACATGATTTTTTTCAGATCCTTTTGGGTCAGAGGTGAGAACTCTCTGATATTAGGAAGTACAATTTATCACTTTATCCCACATAGTTTTCTTATTATAATATACATTTTTATTTTCATTATGAGAGGTTTGGGGCAGTAGGAGAGGTACTTGGTCCACCAGTTTTCATCATTAAAGATAAAAATTTTTTCACATTAGTTTTTACTGTTACTTTTCTAAATTAACTTCATTGTAGCATTTGGTTAAAATTCATGAAAGTCTAATTAAAATATTAACCAAGGTCAGACTTAGCTAGGAAAGTGACTTTAAGCATGTAAAAATAAGTAGAATATTATATTTCTGAAGTAAATAGGAGCAACTTCTAGATTTTATATTTAAATTCTCCATCCTGTGTGATTCTTTTAGTTCATATGAGTAGTAGGAAATTCCCTATCTATAAATAATTAAAATTTAAATGACTTTTTTTATAACACAGGGTTTTATTACAATATAGCCTTCAGTTTTACCTTTGATCAATATCTAGATCTAAATTTTCTTCTCCTTTCCCTCCTGCCCATTTTAAATGCATTTCTACACAGCACTATTTCTCCAACAGTTTGAATCCTCAAAGATGCTGATAATTGTTGCAGTTGCTATAGCAACTTTGTTTCTAACAAGATTGCTTATAAATACCTGATCATAAGTTTTGACATTGTATTATTGACATATTGATTGCCTTAGAAGCAGCCAGAGTCAAATGTTTGCTATTGAAAAATCAAGGCAAAAGATTCAGAAAATGTCTCATATGTTGGGGCTCTCTTGGTGCTTTTCATTATATGGATTATGGGTTCTACTCATATTTTCTTGACCTTGAGACCTTGAATGACTTTAGCATTTTTCTGGATAAAATTCTAAATCCCATGACTATTTGAGTAACAACCAGTATTTGTTCCTTCAAGCATCCAGACTTGGCACTAGGTGACTCAGAGCCCAGAGCAAGTCTTCACTCAGTGCTGGTGGAGAATGGGGACTCTACTGGAATTTTTTCTTATCATTTCCTTCTAGTAAAAACTATCAGAATCCTTTTTCTACCTTTTTGAAATAGAATTTTTATCTGTGGTCACCTGACTGTTCAAGAGGGTTCCAGAATGACTTACTTCTATCTGACTGTAACTTAGTACCCATTGCTCATGCTCTCCTCATCTCCCTCCTCTGTGGTTACCACCATTCCACTCTCAACTTCTGTGGGATCAACTTTCTTATTTGTGCAGTGGGGAGATGAAAACCTATTTTGGAGGATTGTTTTAGTTGAAACAAGACGATGTCTCTTAAGTGCCTGGCTGACCCAGGCCTTTATTTCACCTGCTATCGCCACCAGGACTCTTATTGTCCCTACTAATACACTGCATATGACCACCAAGATCAAAACGATTGATTGTTGGATGCCTGATATATGTCAGAGGTTAATAAAACTGTGTTTTGTTCATGTATTTGACATCCGTTTGGAAAGATAAGACCAATGCATGATGTGTGCCTGCATATAGTTCAGTTCTGAATGGTATCATATGGGTTAGGAGTAGTAAAAGCTTACAGATTAGTTGTCATAGACAGCTGAGTTGGTTTGGGAGGCTTCCTAGGGGAGGAGGCACTTGAGATAGGTTTTGAAGGATGAATATGGTTTAGATAAACAGCAGGAATTGTGCTCAGGAGGGTCTTCAGGGCAGATTATCCAGGCAAAAAGAGCTTTTTGGAAGGCTGGATTGGTTGGATCAACATAGAGTGTTTGATTTATGGGAACAGTATGTACAGAATCTTTGAAGATTCTAAAGTTTCAGGCCTGGATGGAAAAATACAAGGCCCTAAGATAGAATGAGGGAGGGAATGAGAGTTGAAGGAGGTGGTCGGTGAAAATGACCCTGGATCTGCATCTAGAGGTCACCAAGTTTAAAGCACGCAGATGTGGGCCCATTAAGTTGAACCTCATCCTTTTTCAGAAAGACTAAAATTGATTTAAGTCAGTGGTTTTAAATCTATCTGTTTTCTGGAATGATTTGGGAGCTTAAAGAGAACCCCAATGCCTATGTTCTACCCCTAGCACTTGTGATTTACCTGGTTTTAGGGTGTTGCCTGAGCTTCAGACATTTTAGATCATGAGCAGACAGGTCGGGAACCACTGACTTAAGTCCTGTATCACCTTCAAGTGAACCCGGTGAGCAGAGAGGCTCTACTTTGTGCATCTCCCCCTCAACCCCATGGCTGTAGATCTACCAGCCTCTTGTGTTTCTTCAACACACCGAGAACTTTCTTGCTTCAGTGTATCCACACACACATGCTATTCTTCTTTGTCTAACATGGTCTTTCTCTGCCCTTCAAAAGACCCATCTATAGAATTCTTAGCTTGAAATGCCATCTCTTCAGAGAAGGTTGCCTTGGTAATGTTCTTCCTCACAGTCTCTCTCTCAACCCATTCTCTTTCTCATCCAATAGTACTTAGCACCATCTGAATCCTTATATGTATCGTTTTGCATTTTGTTAAATGGTCATTTTTGCAAAGGTAGGAAGCATACCTCTTTACTGACCAATATATATACCCAAAGCCTATCATGGTACCTCATGACTAGTAGTTTATTAATGAATGAATGAATCTGAAATGCTGGCAAAGCACATACAGCTAGAGAAATGTATAATATTTCAAAATTCACCTCTTGAAGTTGGTAGAATTATAGTGCCTTGGTTAAGTGCTTAATGTTTAAATCTAAGTTGTTCTCTAATACTAGTTGTGCATATGCAGATAAAAATTCATGTTAAAAGAAATTACATGATGGGTTTAGATTCCCTCCACTTTGGGCCAGAAGCAGAATTGGGATTCATAGCACTTGATTCTGAGTCCTAAATGGTTTCTGTGCCCCAAACTACTGGACAGGCTCTCCAAAAGTTTCCATGAGCAAAGAAAAGGAGCGTGCCTGGGGCGGAGGCCTTGGGATTTCTTTGTTACACAGGCAGAAGGAGATGACCAGAATCGGGAAGAATAGAGGCGGTTACTTTTCAGGAAGACACTCAGCATGCCAGAGGTATACAAATAAACACACAGGGCCTTTCTGGGACAATCCGGCATGTACTAAAGGGAGCATTTAGCCTTTGTTTCCAGAAGTTTTGTTTCCAGAAGTTTCAGGATTTGAAAATGAGTTTTACTCTTAGATAAAAAAAAAAATTTAGAAGACATGAATGAAATTCTTATTATCAGGATTTTTGAGAGGCCAGAATGAATTTCTGTGCTGTGTAATCGCTCCTTCGAAGATTTTCTAAGAGCACGTGTATTTCTGGGATGGTTAGGCATCGACGTGTTTGGAAACATAACCAGGCTTGATGGCTTCATGAAGTTTCTGCAATGAGAAAGCATAAAACTGAAAAATATGGGCACTATTGGTAGTCAGATAAGCAGCAAAGAACTGTGATTTTATGACACACATAAACGTTAAAAACTTCACAAAGTACCATATGCCAAGCTTGTTTTGTTCCTGCTCAACAGAGATAAAAAACATAGGGAAGAAAAAATATTTTTACTTAAAGATTGATGAAAAAGGTGTTGTATACATTATGATCAGATGATAAATGCCAACAGCCTTCTGACAGGATAAAATTCGACTGTGTTGCTCTGTATCTATCTATCCATCCAGTCAATGCCTCCAGTACCATTTTTCAAGTTTTCCTATGGATCCAGTATCTCCTCAACTATTTTGAACCCTTTGGGGCCAATATTCTATTATACAATGGTTTCACAAATATCAATTTTTAATGTAATATTTAGGAATACCAAAGTGGCCAGTAAGCACTTCTGAATTTTATATGAATAGGAAATTGAAAACTTGCTTTTGCAGAGCAGTTGGTAAAAACAAACACAACTAACCTTCATCTAGAAGAATGTGCCTGTTAATCTGTTCTTTCAACACAAATGAATGGAATACTGCCACGTATAATCCTGAAGTAAGACACAATTTCCAGAGTATACTAGTGAATTGGAGAAAAACAGTCTATGAACAAATGAACAACACCAAAGGACAGTAACCAAAGGGGTGGGCCAAGAGCCGGTGGCACTCAGAGGGGACAGTGTTGACTCTTATTAGGTGATAGGAAAGAGTTGAAAGAAGAATAGGTGCTCTAGTGACAGTGGTGGGCATGGTGTGGGCTGAGGGTGGGAAGGCATTTCAGGCAGAGGGACAAGTTCTAATTTGTGGAATTATGGAAGACCAGTAAAAAGCAGGGGTGGAAATGAAGACAAATCTTGGTTCCAGAAGCCCCCAGAGGCCAGGTCAGGTATGGCCACTCTGTTTGACATCAACATTACTGTTGACAAAAAGAAAGAGATAGATAGGCTGTTGAGCACAGCAGAGGCAGGTAAAGCCTAAACCTGGCTGGTAACCACAGCAGGTGGAAGAGAAGGAAGAAGCAAGGCTTGGGGGTTGGGACCAACTGGGAACTAAAAGAAAGAGGGAGAGCAGCTTATGCTGCCCCTCTGGTTTTGTGGATTTATAAGAAGGGATGGGGAAGATATGTAGCAACTATAATTTAGGAGCTGGTTTTTAGGGGGAGGGAATGACAAGTATGGTTTAAAACTGATGAATGGCCAGATTTTGGTGGCACACACCAGTAAGCTCAGTACTTGAGAGGTTGAGGCAGGAGGGTTGCAGGTTCATGGCCAGCCTCAGTAACTTAGCAAAACTCTCAGCAACCTAGCCTGACCCCGTTTTAAAATAAAAACATAAAATAAAGTAGGGCTGGGGATGTAGCTTGGAGGTAGAATGCCTCTGGGTTCATTTGGCAATACCAAAACACAAACAGAGAACCCAAACCTGATGAATGAATGAATGAATGAATGAATGAATGAATGAATGAATCCATCTTATCGCTACCTGTTCATCACCGATTTGGCACATTATGCATTTACAATATGGAGTTGGAAAGGTCACCAGGCCACTTGGCTGCAGAAGGTCTTGCAGACTCAGTATGTTTTCAAAAAGTTGTCAGCACAGTTAAATTTATACTTCCTGTCACTCATAAATCAGTTGACCATAATGTACAAAGTCGAAGGAAACTACCCGGGGAAAAACTTGCCAAGTCTTCGCTTCCTGTGTGAAAAGTGACACTCAGTTGGGAAGGGAGGTGGTTTTTGAGTAAGTTGCCCTGCTGAGCAATCCGTCTTGCCCCTTGTTTCCATAAACAGAGCTTGAGGGGCTGCAGATAGGTCACCAGAGCTCGTATCAATTGTGTTGATAGGACACACGGTTTAGCGACTTTAAGAGGAATCTCTTATAGAAACAGCGCATCATATGACTTTGGAAAGCGATTTTGGTTTTGCGCCATTAAGTAAATTAATCAAATGAAATGTTTATTTTTTTTTTTTATCTTCATGCTCAACTTTTTAAAATGATGGTTTTAACTTTGTTTTTTCGAGGCCCAGGGTTTCACTTTCTGTGCTTATTGGCAAACTTTTTGCACGTTCCAGTCTTTTCCTTTTCCTTGATTATTCTGTCGGTAGAGGCCAGGGGAAGAGCTCTTTCAAAAACAGGAACAGTTTGATCAGAGGAGCCATTTGGACCGCAAGGTAAATTTATGCAGCGAGCACCGAGAAACACTTGGGAAGGATAAAGAACGAGCTGGAAAGAATGTCCTTAAAAGCGTCTCTAAGCATGCCGAGAGTGAGCATCGGATGATAAACTGGCATTGGGGGTTCGAAGGAACATTTGTGGGAATGGCTCCCATGCCGTGGATCCTCTTCCTCTGTTCCACGGAGAGTAGGGCTTCATGTTGCATCCTCTCTCCTGACAAGTCTTGGCTTCTACCGCCTGGGACAGTCTTAGAGAATCGCAGGCTTGGCAGCGAAGGGGATGAAGCTGTTTGGACAGGCTGAGCTACTTTCATTCTAAACCTGACTTAGAAGATGAGATGTTCAGAAGGAAACTCTGGTTTTATTTATTTAAGCTGTTTTCTTCTACCTTCGTTCAACCTTCTGTGCAGAAAGTTGGCCTGCACAATGATCTCAGAGATTTTATTTTATTTATTTATTTATTTACTTATTGGTACTGGGGATCGAAGCAAAAACATTCTACCTTTGACTTATATCCCCTTGCACTTAAAAAAAAATTTTTTTTTAAATACAGTCTTGCTAAGTTGCTGAAGGTCTCACTAAGTTACTGAGGCTGGCTTTAAACTTATGATTCTTCTGTCTCAGCCTCCTATGTACTGGGATTGCAGACATGTTCCACCACACCAGGCTCCAACAGATTTGTGTATGTGTGTGTGTGGGGGTATATGTGCAGGGAATTGAACTCAAGGCCATTTTACTTCCAACTATACCTCTAGCCCTTTTATTGATTGATTGATTGATTGATTTTTTTTTTTTTTTGGTGGTACTGGGGGTGGAACCCAGGGACTCTTCTACCTCCAGGCTATATTCCCAGACCTATTTTATATTTTATTTGGAAACAAGTTCTCACTAAGTTGCTGAGAGCCTCACTAAGTAGCTGAGGCTGGCTTCGAACCTGTGTGATCCTTCTGTCTCAGCCTCCCCAAGCGCTGGGATTACAAGCGTGCGCCACCACGCCCGGCTATTTATTTATTTATTTATTTATTTATTTATTTATTTTTGCAGTACTGGAATCCAGGGGCCTTCTACCTCTGAGCTAGACCCCCAGCCCTATTTTTTTTTTATTTTGAAACAGGGTCTCACTGAGTTGCAGAAAGCCTCATTAAGTAGCATAGGCTGTCCTCAAACCTTGATCCTCCTGTCTCAGCCTCCCAAATGCTGGGATTAATGCATGTGCCATCACGCCAAGCTCCATTAGATTTTAATGTAATCACTGGATAATACAGATGTTCTTATTCATTTAGTCCCTCAACAAATACTTATTTGTTGAGAATTCGCCACCATATACCAGGCATTTTTTTTAGATGCCATAAGAACAGCAGTGGACAAAACAAAGTCTCTGTCCTTATCAAACATACTAGGAGAGAGAGATAGCTAAGGGACAATGAGACACAAGCCTGTGTCGTCCAGTCCAGATGGTATAACCAAGTGTGTATTGTTTTCTGCTTGTCAGTAGCTACTTCTCTTTCCTCCTCTACCTCTAACCCCCCCATGTGGACTCTTCCACAATTGTTTCCTACTGGGAGGGCTGAATTGCTAAAAGTATCATCTGCAAATCATTGGGGAGAGAGTGGGAAGGAGAGAAGAAAGAGAGAGGAAGGGGAGAAGAGAAGAGAGGAGAGGGAGGGAGGGAGGGAGGGAGGGAGGGAGGGAGGGAGTCAGAGATTGAACACTGGAAAGAAAACGGAGAGAAAGTGGAGGGAAATAGAGACGTTTCCTATTAGATTTTAAACCTGAGAAGATACAATTGATCTTTCTATTCGTTCCTACTTTGTTTTGTTCCTTCTAAAATATTAAAGTGTGGCAGGAGAACACATTTATCATCTCTGGTCTCCAGCGAGCAGTTAGGTAAGTTTCCATCTGACAGCTTTTCTCGTTCTGTTCTCTCTCTGCTCGGTAAGAAACAGCCCCAGGTAGGACTCACATCCCACATACAGCTGGGTCGGGAGGGGTGGGCGCACGAAGAAGCAGGGCAGGCAGCAGGGCTGTCTGTTGCTGCCATTTTAGCCTGTGCTGAGTGAAGGGGGACCCTCCACGTCGCTCAGATCTACTTCTGACCACAGCGCTAACTGGACATTGATTTACCTGGTATTGTCCTGGCTGGTGGGTGCAACAAGAGCATGCTACACAGTGAGGCGTCCCTCTGCTTCCCTTCCTGCTGTTTCCACTGGGCTCATAGAGAATCCTGTGCCCTGAGGTGGACTTTAGTGGGCAAGATGTTTAACAAGTAGCCTTCATACTGTACCTGAGTATCAAAGAGGAAGAGAGTTTGAGTGGCAGTCAAGCTGTGATTCAGGCCCAAAGATCTTGCTGCCTCCATGAGAAGCTCCGGAGCTAGACTGGACTCTAAAGTCAGCCTTAGCTGGGCTCGAAGGGCCAGGCCACTGAAAGACCAAATTGTTTTTGTTATGGTTTGGATTGTTATGGTTTGGGAAACTGTCCTTGGGGACCTTTGTTAGGTCCCCAAGACTATTCCCATAATACAGCAGGTTCTTGTCCCGAGCTAAGGATAGATAAGCAATAGCCCGGACTCTTGCTGAAAACTTAAGGGAGTTTATTAAAAAGATAGAAATTCAGAAGATAGTCACAGCCCCATGCCATGCAGGAGTGGCGTGGGGTGGTGGGTCGAACGAATTCTCCCAAGATTTCTGGACCCAGAGTATTCTTATAGCCAGTCTTCTACCCCACAAAGATCCGGTCCCCTCTAGGGCCAGTCTTTTGATGTGGGGGATTCCTTCCTGCAGGTCTGTCCTGTTTCCCTAAGCCCCAAAATGTGTTAATTGATCATCGCTTATGGTATCCTCTCATGATTATGGAAGTCTGGGATCTCCTGAAGGTTCATGGCATCCTTCCACTTCTTTGGGAAATCTTATCTTTATAATGGAAATGGCCCTGAAACTATCTCTGTTGTCTTGCTAATCTCCCTTGGTGCCTGGAATCCTGTAGCCACTTTCTCTGAAGTTCCTGGCTTCTTTACTACCAAGGATATATTTGAAAAATTGAAAATCTTTCCCAATACTGGTACATTAATACATTTTGAAGCCTCTTCCCAATACTGGTACTGTTTTGTCACTGGGGGTAGTCACTCTGGAAAGGTTTGTGACCTATAGTCTTGGAAATCTTTGAAAGGGCTCATCACTCTCATAGCAGCTGGAGTAGCAGGGCCTTTATGGAAGGGATGTGTCTGTGGCCCCTCATGGTGACCCACTTACTGACCTGCCACAGTCTGAGAGGTTATCTGTAGATTTTATGCCCAAGAACAGAACTCACATGATGAGCACAGAGTTGAACTGAAACCACTAGACACACAAAATGGGCCATGGTAGGAGTATTTACACCACAGAAATTGGCAAATGCTTGTGTTTTTGTTTGTTTCCCTCTAGAGAGTTGATTTACCAGCACACTCCAGAATGTATCTTGATTTACTTGTATGTTTAGGAGCATTGGAAATACCCAAACACCTCATTTCTTACCCTCCTAAAAACCCATCACATGAGAAATATCTTGAAGATTCAGGTAGAGCTTCATATGTTCAGTTTCAATCCGACTGCTTCTGACTACCGTGATAAAGGGAAGTGTGTAACTTTTTACAGCTGCACCTAAGAATGAATCTCATTTCCACAATGTCCAGCATTGAAACCTCAAGCGAGTTAATTTCTCTGAGCATATTTTCCCTTATCTATAATCTTGGGGTTAGTGACACCAACTTAAGAGGGTAGTGTTGCAGTGAAATATGTTCGGAGTATAAGGGGAGAAATAATTCCCCCAACACAACCACACAAACCGAAAAACAGAAAAACCGCAGGTCCTTGTTCTGAGCTAAGTATAAATACACATTAGCCTGAACTCTTGCTGAAGATTTAAAGAAGTTTATTAAAAAGATAGAAATACAGGAGATAGTTACAGCCCTGTGTCAGAGAATGGCATGGGGGGGCAATTAGAATGAATATAGCAAAGAACCCCAGTATGCTGAGTGTTCTTATCCTGACCAAGTCTGCGGCAGGTCCTGTGAGAGGTAGAGATGCTGCCCTATCTCTTAGCCCAGTTTTCTGCTGTCTCCATCCCAGCCGGATCTGCTCCAGAGGTGGGGAGGGGGGCAGCCCTGTCTCTGAACACAGAACTCTACACCTTTTGTTACACTCCCAAGATGTGTTAAATTGCTTCTCCGGAATCTGGGATTTCCTCTCATCCTCCCATCCTCCCATCCTTGAGGCAGTTTGTCTCTCTTTAGAAATGGCTCTGGCTTTCTGTACTTCTCTTTAGAAATGTAAAGAGGCTCTTCTTCCTGACAGTCCTGGCTTTCTTTAGTACAAACGATATATTTTCAAAACTGGAAATCTTTCCCAGTACTGGTACATTAATACATTTTAAAACCTCTTCCCAATACTAGTACAGGTAGTTTTTCAAAACTGAGGACAATTGTGTTCAATGACAATAAAGAGTCTTCTTTATTGTTATGGAAGGGAGAATACCCCCTTCCATATTCTCTGCCCTCGATGGGCATGGATTTCTTCTGTGGAATAAAGTCTGAGTTAGGTAGATTGGTGGAAGAAATTTGGTATTATTTTTAATGTGCCATTTTTTAAGGTGAATGCACCATTTTTAAAAGATGTATCACCTGAATTTTAAATCATACTTTCTGCTGATGCCAGCACAAATCCACTTCCTCCTATCCCTTCAAGCGTGCCTGCTCTGCGTGTGGTCCTTGCTGACTCAGCCCTTCCCGGTCCAGCTTCCTCAGGCCAGCTGCTGCCTAGTGAGATCTAGTGATAGGAAGCTGCAGACACAGCTCACCACTGAGGGAGGCCTGGGAGGCATAATGCAAACTCAAAGAGAATAAAGAAAAATTATAAGGCCAAAAAAGGAAACTCTGTTGGACTGAAATTCTCCTGTTTATTTTGAGGTAATAGAAAGTTTCATTTGCCTATGATATAAAGGTTGGCTAAGATTAAGATAAATTTGAACCAGGTATGGAGTGCATACCTATAATCCCAGTACTCTGGAGGTTGAGGCAGGAGGATTGAAGGTCTAAGGCCAGCCTCAGCAACTTAGTGAGACCCTGTTTTTTGTTTTGTTTTGTTTTTTTAAAAAAAAGGTCAGGGATATAGCTCAGAGGTAGAATGACCCTGGGCTCAATCCCCAGTACCAAAAATAAATAAAGAAAGAAAGAAAGAAAGAAAGAAAGAAAGAAAGAAAGAAAGAAAGAAAGAAAGAAAGAAAAGAAAAAAGAGAAATTTCAGATTGGAAGAACCACTTTTGATGCACTTTTGATGACAGATGCCCAGGTCCTGAGGAATGAAAAGCTCATGGTGAGATGGAGGACTAAGCCCTTTACACCTCTCCCTTTTATTCTCTCTCCTCTTGCCCATATCACATCAGTCCTAATTACACGTAGCCCCCATTTGAAGAACAGAGCCACGGAGGCAAGCAGGGGCCGGTCCAAGTGTGCAGTCAGTTAAGAAGCCAGGGCTCTGGGCTTCTAAGGTCAGGAGTAGGAAACCATATCATTTGGCTTACAAACTGGGCCCTGAAAGTCAAGTGGAGCTCTGAATAATTAGGTGGGGACAACAAGAATTATCAGGAACTTTCTATTCAAACCAGGATGTATGTTCCTCTTAGTAAGGAGTCACGGAGATAACAAAGGAGACTTCACACCTTAGGAGTCTTATGGGGAGCACAGGAGACCAGCTAGCCACTGATGCTTTGGTGCTGTGACCTGGAAGACCTAGAGCTCCTTGGTCACACATGCAGCACTGGCATGTGTGACCTGAATCTGCCCATGGGTGGCAGGTGGGAATGTTGTAGTTACAAGGCCAGTTTCAGAAGTCTTACACATGGGTTCAAATGCTACTTATCAGTGATGGGATCCTGGGTATGGTAATGAACCTCCCTGAGCTTGTATCTCCTCACTTGCAAAACAAGATATCCCTAATTACTTTGTAGAGCCATTGTGAGTTGCGGATGAAAAAAAAAAATGCATGAGCAGTACTTAGAATAATGCCTGCTTCATAGTAAGTGCTCAGTATCCATTCACTGTTGATTTTGTTATCAATTATTCTGACGAAAGCGGTAGGCTTGCAGTTCCAAGTTACGACTTGAATGTGGGACTAATTGTTTACAAGAGCATTGTTTCAACATCTGTAAAAATGCTGTGTCCATAGGGTGGGAACCACGGGAAATGCATGTGTGTTTTTACCACTCTATAACCCAATATGATATATAATTACAAATAAAAGCATAAAAAAGGTCTTTATAATACTTAATAGGCAATGGTAAGGGAAAAAAATAAGATGCTGTGCATGAAAGAAAATTGAAACCTTTGGCAGCCTTATGGAACTATCAGTTGTTATTTTTGCTATATGAAAATAATCGAGAATTGATAAATGTACCAGGTTATAAGTAAAGAAGACAGACTCCTCATTTTAATAATGACAGTGGATTTCTTTTTTTCCATGGAAGTTTATTATTTGGGAAGGCTTTTTCTATTGCCTCATCCATTTAGATCTTTCCCTTACCAGGAGGCGAGTAGAAATCAGCTCATGTCACAGAGGAGGTTCTGAAAACTTTAATGACTTGGTCAAGACTGAGCTGTATGAAAACTGAGATTATCAACAAATGTCATGACACCTACTTCAATGCTGCCCCTAACTTCATGCTGGCAAGTTAAATATTTAGAATTATGCAAATGTTTTTAATCTTAATTCTCCACCTAAGTTTTCCCTGTGGGCATGACCTACTTCCAGTGAAATATCAGCTTACATCTGTCATTTTTACATCTATAATGTTCACAGTGGCTTATTACTAACTTCTGTAATTTTAGTCCTTAAAGAAGTTTTGTGACATGTTCTCACAATTTCTCCATGATAGTGTTATTTTCCTTATTTTTCTATCACCTTTTCTCTATAATTTAGTTTTGCTTTTATGAACTTCAATATAATAAATATGCAGACATATGCATATATATACATATATACATATATTTCAGTGATCTATCATTTTTAGCTAAATATTGCTGTGTATTTCAGAGGGTGGAACAATACTCAGCCTTCTCATATTTTTTTAAAAGAGTAAAAATAATTCAACATATTTGGATATAACAAGGGTTTCTATTTCAAATTATTTATTGCTTACCTTCATGATTCTTTGTTAGTCCCTTTCAGATACATCATATTTAAATATCATAACAAATCTCGGTTCACGATTTTTAACTTTTCCATGTATTTTATTTTTATCTTTTATTATCGCTTAATCATTTCTAATGGGTCTATTTCAGATGTTTATGGTTCTTTGTGATTTTCATTAGTGTTTCTGTTCAATTTGTGGTATAAGTTTGTAATTAATAATTTTCTAAGATGATGATTTTAGAAGGATAGGAAACTTTCGCTTTTGCTTTTTTAAAGAAGAATCAAAATAATTCTACAATACCATGCAGCCACTGTAAATTTTATTAAATTTTCATCTGGTCTTTTTACCTTCTATTTTCACTCTGTAGTTTAAATCAGAAGGTCTCTAGAACCATGTGATTTGCTTCATTTACTAATTATCATAAAGTAAACCTTTTAGCAGGATTCTGAAAAATTGGGATAATGGGTGGAAATATGTATAACTTTTAAGTTGTTTCTGAAGTTTCACTAGTATAAATATGCTTTGGTGGATATCCATCTAAGGCTTTCTCTATATTTTTAAGTATCAAGTAATGTAGAAAACAGACATAAAATATTTATTTGAAGAGTATTTTCTGGGTCTTTGTAGAAGCGCTTGACAGTGGTATAAAAGCCAACTGCTATCAGTGGGCAAAGGATGAAGGAGAAATTCTAGGCACAATGAGTTCTCTTTATGGAAGGAAAAAGAAGTAAATCCATATCTCCCATAACACGCCAAGTAAAATGTGAAATGGATTAAAGACCTAACTGTACAAAATCGAATTATAAAAGTTAGGAGAGGCCGGGCATGGTGGCGCACACTTGTAATCCCAGCTTTTGGGAGGCTGAGACAGGAGGATCATGGTTCACAGACAGCCTCAGCTATTTAATGAGGCCCTTTGCAACTCAGTGAGACCCTGTTTCAACATAAAGACTAAAAAATAGGGCTGGGGTATAGCTCAGAGGTAGAATGCCCCTGAGTTCCATCCCCAGTACCAAAAAAGAAAAAAAGAAAAAATTTATTTATGAAATCAGTATAGGGAAAATTTTAAGTCGTAACCAGAAGCTAAAATAATAAGATAAAAATGGAAAAGATTTATAGAATTGGAGTTAAAATTTTTTGTATGAGAAAGACATGATTTACAGTGTTAAAAGGTAAAAAGTTTAGGGAGATAATGAAAATAGAATAATGTATCTGAAATCTAACTAACCAAAACAGAACAGTAATTAGGCTATATGAAAGAATTAATCAACAAGAAAATTTTATTCTGAAAAAAAGATATGATTAGAAAAATCACTAAAGAGGTTTCACAAAATGACAGTAAATAAGAAAATAGGCATTTTCCTTGGTAGTAGAAAATACAAAGTAAAAAAATATAACTTATACTTATAAGATTACTAAAACTTGGGAATTTGTTAATGCTGTGTTGTCTAGAATGTGGATCAATAATCTACTGTGTGAATATAAATTGGTGTAACCACTATACCATAATTTGATGGTAACTTCTAAAGTTAAAAATTCATAGACTCTTATCATCCAGCAGTTCCAATTCTAAGTGTTTTTCACTTCTAGAGAAACTTTCATATGTACTCAAAGACATAAGCACAAGAATATCCATTGCAATAGTTTTAGTAATGGCAGAAAATAGGAAACAAACCCCATTAAAGAGGAAAAAAAGCAAATCATGATGTTTTTGTCATCATGTATTTAGAACGCTGCATAGCAGTATAAGTGAATGGACAAGATTCACATGCATATTAATGTAAATAAATCTCATTAACTATGCTGAAAATAAAAAGTAGAATATGAAAGGATGTTTATTAAATTCACATAAAATTGAAAAATATGCAAATAATGCTACTTGTTGTCTATAGTTACATATATATGAATTATAAGAATACACATGTGGAAGCAAAGGCCACTCCCTTCAGAGTATCAGTTGCTTCTAGGGAATATCATATTCTTTGACACATCATTTAAAATTTGCTTGGCAAGCTGGGATGTAGCTCGGTGTTAGAGCCTTTGCTTGGTTTGTGCAAGGTTCTGAGTTCTATCCCTAGTATTACCACCCCCGCCCAGTGTGTTTGAAACAAAATTAAAAGCATAAATATAATAAAAGAAAATCATTTCTGGCTTAGAATATCTAAGCTCAGTGTTGCCTGGAGTGAACCAGACCTGACACATATCTTGATCTCTTGGGAGGACAGTCCTCAGTCAGATTTTTAAACATGTTTTAGTAGAAAGTCTGACCCAGCTTCATAATGTGCCAACAGGTGAAGTCACACTGTCCAAGAGGGACTGGGATGACAGAACCAGGGCAGTTGTCTCCACTTATTACCCCTTAAGGTATCTTCTCCCTGTGAAAACCCGTGTGTCTACAGCACTAGATGCTACGTAAACATCAGCCTATAGGAGATGCGGCCTATGTCATTGACAAGTATCTCCCACTTGTGTCTGTACAAGTACGTAGTAAAAGGGAAGATGATTTTTTTATTATGAATAATCAACCACTAATATTGACCTGTCCACACATCTAAACGTCTTGAGTAAGATTTCACCTCATTTTCTAAAGCATTGGTTTTACTGTTGTTGTATTATTGTTATTATTATTACTATTATTATTTTATCATTATTATTATGTTCTTATCATTTAATTCCCTAAGCTTAGTTAGCACATCTGATTATTTTGACTCCTACCACACTGTGTCCTGATCTCCTCTCCTGCCTCTTTTTCCCCTCTTGTCATCTTTGTTCCTTTATTTCCCCTGTATTTCTCCTTTTTATCCAAGAGTGATTTATCAGGTTTCTCAAGAACTGTGTTTGTCAGTATCTTGTCGCAATGACCAAGACACCTGACAAGAGCAGTTTAGAAGAGGAACAGTTGCTTTTGGCTTGTGGTTTCAGAGGTCAGTCCACGGTTGGCCGGCTTCGCTGCTCTGGACCTAACATGAGGCAGAGCATTATGGTAGAATGGCCATGGTGGAGATAACCTGCTCAGCTTGTGGCCGCCTGGAAGTAGAAAGCAAGAACTAGAGAGAAGGAGAAAAGGGAAAAGAGAGAAAGGCTGGGAGAAGGTAAACCCTTCCAGGACTTGCCAACAGTGGCCCACTTCCTCCAGCTGGGTCCTACCTCCCATTACGCTACCCAGCTATCAGTGGCTTAATCCACAGATGAGGTCAGACCTCATGATCCAATCACGCTCCACCTCTAACCCTATGAGACTTTGGAGATTCTGGATCCTAACCAATCACCACCCCACTGAGGGTCCTGGCGCCCGCCCACCACACCTACTTTCTCATCACTCACTTAACCTCCTGTACCTACCTCCTGTTTGAGATAACCCAAACAGATTAATGTCCACCTCCAAATTATGCAATCTATAGGATCCCTTCTACACCCTCAAACTCCTCTTTTCAGGATTTGATGTGAAGGTAGGAAGGGCAAGTCAGCTCCTTTCCAGCCAGTCTCTGGACCATTCCAGGGGCAAAAACAACAGGTTTCTTTTATGGATGGTCAGTCTTGCTCCTTTCTGTATTTATTGAATTTCTGGTCCATGATGCATTCATTGATTGAGGAAATGCATGTCCCAAATGTAGTACTAAGTACGTGTTGATCCAGAGCTGCAGTTTCCCTAGGGCCCAGTGTTTGTGCCCCTTGCACGCTCGAGAGCAGCCCTTCACACACTTCCCTTTTTCCGGGCTTTCTGTGGCCCTGAGCTTCATCCCCTTCTTTCTCTGATTGCTTCTTCACCACCACCCTGCCTGGCAATGCCCTTCTTGTACGTCCCTTGGTTCTATTCACTTTTCCGTGACACTCCTCAGAGATCCCAACTATAGTATAGTTCTATAGAGACAGTTGTAGAGGTTTCTCAGAAGACTGGGAATGGAACCACCATATGACCCAGCTAGACAATTCTGGGTGTTTTTCCAAAGGAACTGAAGTCAGAATACTGTAGTGACATATGCATATTTATGTTTATAGCAGCACAGTTCACAATGGCCAAACTATAGAGCCAGCCTCAGTGTCCATCGACAGGTGAATGGGCATAGGAACTGCAGTGTAGATACACACACAATGCAATTTTTCTCAGCCATAAAGAAGAACAAAATTATTTGCAAAGAAGCTGGTGCAACTAGAAAATACTGTGCGAAGTGAGATTAACTAGTCTCAGAAAGTCAAAGGTTATATGTTTTCTCTCATGTGGTATAGCTAGAGAGAAATTGGAGAATAAAAGGGACTTCAGATAAGCCGAGCGTGGTGTCACACACTTGTAATCCCAGCATTTGGGAGGCTGAGACAGGAGGATCACAGTTTGCGGACAGCCTCAGCTATTTAGTGAGGCCCTCTGCAACTCAGTGAGACCCTGTTTCAAAATGAAGAATAAAAAAATAAATAGGGCAGGGGGCGTAGTTTGGCGGTCAAATGCCCCTGGGTTCCATCCCCAGACCCACAAAAAAAGAAAAAGGGGACTTCAGATAAACGAGGGGGAATACCAGTAGAGGGGCCTTGGGGAAGGAGGTGCAGAGGGTAAAGGGAGACTTAATGAAGGAAGCAGTTCAAATAATGCTAGGTACCCATATGAAATGACCATTACCAATCTCAGTAACATGTACAGGGAGGAGGAGGGAGTGGGGCGGTATCTGGAGAAAGACACCTCAAGTGCTCTGTACACTTATGTTCTGATCACTGTGGAGATCATTATGGTATTGTGATGTGTAAGTACAACGCTCTGTGCGGATGATTCCAGAGCCCCTCTCCTCGGCCCTGACCTTTCCATGAACACATGTGCTCACGTGTCTCACAGGCACCTCAGCTGTGGGAGCAGAAGCTGCTGTGATCCTCAGCTTCTCCCATCTCCCTGGACCCTGTCAAATCTGCTCATCCCCAACTCTCTTCTCTCATTCACCCAGGGCTAAAGCCACAGGTTTTTATGGGGTTGTTCATTTTTTGCTTCTTTATTTCTCTTGCAAGCCCAGCCAATCCTCTGTGCCATGTGTCTAGTTTAAGTAAATACTTGTTAAGTGAGTAGATATCTCCTGGATTTCTTCCTTCCTTCCTTTTTCCTTCCTTCCTTCTTCCTTCCTTCCTTCCTTCCTTTTTCCTTCCTTCCTTCCTTCCTTCCTTTTTCCTTCCTTCCTTCCTTCCTTCCTTCCTTTTTCCTTCCTTCCTTCCTTCCTTCCTTCCTTCCTTCCTTCCTTCCTTCCTTCCTTCCTTCCTTCTTCCCTCCTTCCTTTCTCTCTTTCTTTTCTATCCCAGTAACCTTCTTTCACACTAATATTACCTTGTGCTCACTCTGGAAACTGCAGCCTGACAATGGTTGCCCTTCATCTCCAAGTTTATCTTGAGATTGGCCTGCGGTGCCGATCTATATAAGACAATCTGCTATCATCTACACGCGACATTTTTTTTGGTGGGGTTCCTGGAAGCCCTTCTATCTCTGGGCTACACTCCCAGACCTATTTTATATTTTTATTTGGAAACAGGGTCTCTTAAGCTAGTGAGGCTGGCTTCGAACCTGCGCGATTCTCCTGTCTCTGCCTCCCAAGCGCAGGGATTACAAGCGTGCGCCACCATGCCGGGCTTTTCGACATCTTTTTTTTTTTTTCTTAAAGTAATATATATATTTTTTGAGGAGGTAATACATTCACAAAGTTTAGCTCAAAAGATTTTAAAAGGTATGTGGAGTCGTGAAGACATATTCTGTATCATCTCTTTTGCCTACCTGATTTTGTAACTAGTGGAAAAATAGATACAGGAGCCGGGAGGATGGAGATAGGTGAGAAGGGCAGTAACAGGGCTTGGTCTGATGGATGCAGGACTTCTACTGGCTACTCTGCATGAGCTAACGAAGGCAAGAAAATGGAAAATGCCAGAGATAGGGGGAATTGTAAAGGATGTATATTACTGTTCACCTTCAACTGGTCAGAACTTGGTCACGTGACCCCAAAGAAATGTAGTCCACATGTCAGGCCAGGATGTAAAGGAAATTCACACACCCATGGCAGCTTCAGCTATACGTGCCATACATGCTGTTCTAAACCTTACTTGTTTGACTTGACAGTGAATTTTAGAGAGCAGCCTTATCAGTTCCCAGTGTCTTCAGCTTTTCTAACAGTCACAGAGAATTCTGTTATGGATTATGTGACATTGCACTTCACTAGCCCATGGCTCCATCATCCTCATGGTTCTATCCCCCATTCTCTCATCTGCAATAAATGCCCTTGTATCATTCCACATATGGACATGTATATCTGCAAGACAGAGTCTTCTATTAGGTGCTATTGAATCAAATGATATAGCCAGTTTGATAGCTATTGTCAAAGCACCTTTCTTAAAGATCATACAGATTTATACTCCTAAGAGCTATTTTACTTATTTATTTATTTATTTATTGTGTGTGTGTGTGTGTGTGTGTGTGTGTGTGTGTGTGTATGTGGTACTGGAGTAGAACTCAGGGGCATTCTACCTCTGAGCTACACCCTCAGTCCTGTTTTGTTCTTTTATTTTGAAACAGAATCTCACTAAGTTGCAAAGGTTCTCACTAAGTTGCGTAAGCTGGCTGGTTATGAACCTCCAATCCTCCTGTCTCAGCCTCTCAAGCACTAGGATTATAAGCATGTGCTACCACACCTGACCCATTTTATTATTTAATCTTGCTTATATAAAATATCTCAACTTTTCTTCATTTTTAATGAATATATTTTAATCTGTCTCTATTGGATTTGAGAGAGGGTCATAGTATGAATGGTACCTACCAATTGGGCTTTATCGCCTTCCCCATCTCTTAGTATTCTACTCTGCCTATTTCTGTTCCCAAACATGATTTATACCTCCTGTGCCAAAATGATTGCTTTTAAATTTTATTTCATTTAGACTCAGGTCCATACCAATCATAGCCCTTTAAATTTATTATTAGATTTAATCCTCAGAAACAAAAATTTGCTATTAGGTATTGAATCCAGGGGCATTCTACCTCATAGCTACACCCTAGCCCTTTTTATTTTATTTTATTTTTACTTTGAAAAGGGATCTCACCAAGTTGCTGAGGCTGGTCTCGAACCTGCAATCTTCTTGTCTCCTCAAGCACTGGGATTACAGGCATGTGGCATCATGCTATGCTTCTCAAAAGCAGCTTTAACAAGTAGGCATTTCCGTGCTCATTGTACGTATCAGGAGTCAAGCCAATAGACCAAGGTCATCTAATTAGTGTGTGGTCTATTTTTATTAAGTATTCTATGTCTGCTTTTTCTCTCATTCTGCTGTTTCTCAAACCAACGCAAAATTTAGAACAGAAGAAAGACAATGTTCACCCTTGGGCGATCTCCAAGTGTGCCCAAAGCTGCCTTGTTCTCGAGTGAGCTAGATTTTCTTTGAATTCCCCTATTTGTATTAAAAGTGTACCCAATATCCCATACAACATACAGAGCTTCCCTTTCCAATGTGTCTGCATTTATTTTAATACCTAAAGTATTTTTAAAGTACTTGCTACCAGCTATAACTGAACCTCCAGGAAGCCTCCAGTCTTCTCAGCGGCTTAGGGAACTTTGACCCACTGGACCCAGGCCAAGCCAAAGACTATGCTATGTATGTTTCTTCCTCATGGACTCGTGGACAGATTCCCATTTGAAGGATGACTTCAAATCCCAGCTCCTGCACTGCTTCAACGTCAACCCTTCCTGCAGGGTCCGCCATCCCCAAAGGGTACCTCTGTCCTAGAGAACTCAGAGTCATAACTCACCTCAGTGCTTTTTACTGTAATTGTACAGTGTATTTTCTTTCTTTGGCTATAACTGCCATGGAATCATCCTCACATTCCTTATCTCCAGAAGAGGCTTGCTAAATGTTTAATGATTTGACACCTTATTGTGCTAACGTTCTCACTTGCCCAAAGGAATCAGCCAAAGCCCAAATAACAAGAGCCTCGTTTTCAGTTGTAAATTTTTCTTGGAGTAGTCAAGTTGGTCCAGCTTTCCCTTGGAGAGCACACACTTACTTTGCCTGTGCATATACATCCAATTCACAGCAGCATTTCTATCTCCTTGATTGACACTGGGCATACCATGAATTTCTTCTCCTGTCTCTGGAAAATAGGGATAATTGTATCTGCCAACTACCTCTCAGGAATGTTGTCAGAATTGATGAAACAATGTTTATAAAAGACCTCTGTGAAAGGACTAGCCCACATAAATCACAGTCCCTCACTGGGGTATTTATTTGAGATCTTATTTATTTAGTAGTCCAGTAGGACACTGATATTTCTTTCCAGATAAGTCATATTGAGTTAGTACATGCCTTAATCCTCAGGACCAAACAGAATTTTGTATCTATAACCTTCTGATGAACTTGGGAATTAAACTTGGTGCATTCTTGGAAAAATTTCTAGTTGTTTAATCTCCGTAAACATATGTCTGGGCCATTTCTAGCCAAATACCGGTGCATCTAGGAGATATTATTTAAAACATACTGCATCCTTGTGACCATATTGCTATCATTCCCCTTCCATTATTTTTGTGAATTGAATTTGAATGTTTAAAATCTTCACAGCTTTCATGAAACATACAGAACACTTCCATCTCAGAGTCTCAGGTCTCTGGTTCCAAAGTGGCCACACCTTGGACAGTAAAATGAAACCTCTAGAAGTCCAATGGCATGAATTTTAAATTCTTTTTTTTTTTTTTTGTGGTACTGGGGTTCCTGGAAGCCCTTCTACCTCCGGGCTACACTCCCAGACCTATTTTTACATTTTTATTTGGAAACAGGGTCTCATAAGCCAGCGCGCGCGGCTAGCTTCGAACCTGCGTGATCCTCCTGTCTCTGCCTCCCAAGCGCGGGGATTACAAGCGTGTGCCACCACGCCCGACATGAATTTTAAATTCTAATAAGTGTATATAAATACACTATCTGATTGCCACAGGCACCAGAGCTAGAAGTAAAAATCCTGTCCATCAGTTAGAGCAGGTAGAGCTCAAGTGCTCCAAAGACCACGTAGCTGGCTGCTACTGTATTTTACAGTACAGTTCTAGAAACTTCCCATCAGTACAAGGAAGATCCATTGGGCAGTGCTTGTCTGTAAGATTTATATCTTAAAAGACTTAAGAAAGTCCTTTTCTTGAAATGCTTTTAGCTTTCTGATCTTCTCCTTCACCCTTTGCTTAGGTTTTTAATTCTTGCATTATTATATATATAAAAAAAGCTTTCATTGTTAAATCTTTAAAAACAGGCCTCACCTCCCAGACCGTGACTTGAACCCCAAACCTGAGGAAATTGAATGTGGAATTCCCATCTGGAGGCTGGTACCGCAGCAGATCCAGCCTTTTCAGAGAAATTGCCTGGGTTTGGAGTTCCTCCCAGAACTCTGATTTAGCAGTTCCTAAGCTTACAGCAAGTCTGAAAGAAACACAAATCTGTTTTGTATACACAAATAAATCCTCGCCTGCTGCATGCCATTCTCAGCCTGCCAGACTCAGCTGGCTGCTCCAGAAAATATAATTCAATAGCACATTAGTTAACCTGTGTGCCGGGAATGGAGCACTCCGATTATTGAGATGTTTTGGTTGGGTGATCCGCCTGGTTTTTTGCAAGAAAACTGCTGTGTCAAGGGGTTTTCGGTCGGGAGGTCTTGCCACTGTGTCTCTTTCTTCCACATGATCCCAGCTGCATTGGGCCCTGGGCCTGCAGCCCTCAGCAATGCGGCCTGTACTACAACCCTTCAGGTAGGCAACTGCAAACCGCAGAAGCCTCATTACAACAGCCCAACAGGGGTGTCTCTGATCATCTTAGAAAAGAGAGCAAACTTGGAAGGAAAATTAAGACCTTCAGGCACATTTTGCATAGACAATGTAACATTCAGGAGTTCCCAAGGAAAGAGCAGGCTTTTATAAAGAACATAACTTAGCTGGACCCCCTGGTGCACACCTGTTATCTCAGGACTTGGGAGGCTGAGACAGGAGGATGGCCAGTGTGAGGACAGCCTGGGCCAGATAATGAGACTCCGAGCAACCTAGCTCAAAAACAAAAAAAAATTATAAAGGGCTGAGGGTATAGCTCGGCGGTAGAATGCCCTTGGGTTCAATTCCCAGGACCAAAACAAACAAACACAAAAGAATACATCATTTGAAAGTCTTCATTTGTGCATTCAGTTTTCTTAAACAGTTATAATACTCACTAGATTTCAGCTAGTGCTGTCAGGGTTTTACAAATGCTAATTGTGTCGATCCTTATACCGACCTCATTATTCGGTACTGTATTATCATGTTCAGTATATGCATAAAGAAGCTGAGTCACGTAGGGCTTGAGTGGCCACTCAGATCCTGGAGTTGGCATTTGAACCCGGGCATCTTGAGTGTCCTCCTCCTTTAAGCGACTCTAGATTCTTGACATCACTGAAGAAGCCTGTACCACGAGCTGCACTGATGGCTTTTCCTCTTACCCCACAGTTTCAGTCTCCTGTGTCCAAAGCCAGAGGTTCCGGAGGTAAAATATGAAGGCAAAGCATTGAACGCCGTTCTCCAAAATCTATAACATTTTCTAGACCCTTAAAGGATAGATGTATCAGGAGCTTAGAATACGTTATAAAACACAAAACCTGGGAGTATGAGGCTGATTTTCTGAAACTATAATCACCTAACACATTTGTTGTTGATATGGGGGTGGGCAAGTCATCATCTCTTTTTTATACTTTCCGTGTTGGTTGTTGCATTTAAGGGGACTTTTTTCTTGAGAGTTTTGAATGAACCAACGTTAACAGAGAAATGGCTGGAGTTTAACTGTGCCTGCATAATCAGCCTACTCTTTCCCTAGAAGTGTGGGATATGACATTGTAAGAGGAAGCCAGCAACTCATGAGCCACTTCTATTTTGGCAGGCATTGACCATAGGCTTATATATTGACTTTAAGTATAAGAACCTAAAAGTGCAATTTCTTCCTTTCCTGTTATCACCAACACCCAACCTGCCAGCTGCCCCTTCTCTCTCCCAGTGTGTCTAGAAGCTTCCCTCTTCTCCCCAAGTCCAGGCCACCGTTCTTGCTCATCTGGATTATGCAGCCAGCTGTCAACCCCATGGGTCTCTTATAGCCTAAATTGGATGCTTTCTCATGCACTGGGATGGTTTCCATTTGGAATCACCTCCTACACCGCCAATCTCACCTTGACTTCAGTCTCATCTCCCCTCACGTCTGCCTTTGCTTGTTCTGTCCAGCATTCTGGCCTCTTTTGCATTCATACACACACACACACACACACACATACACACACACACACACACACACACCTACCTGTTTCCTAGGTGAGATCTTTGCATTATTCTCTCTTCTTGGGGTGCTCTTCTCCCCACTCCTCCCCCATTGGGGCTTTATTCTGCTTTCTCATTTCAGCTTAAATAAACATCGCCTCTCTAGAGAGCCCTTCCTGAGCACCCTACCTAACTCCAATCCCTCCTTGCTACCGCTGTCGTGGACCTGTGATCATTTCTTTCACAGCACTTGCAGTTTCTCATAGTGATTATTGATCAGTCCAACGAGTCATTGTTAGTTTAGTTTACCTTCACAACAAACAGGGAGGCCCCAGAGGTGGCCACTTAGTCTTGGCCACCACTCCACCTCTGGTGTCAGGCACAGGGTCTTTATAACGAATCATGTTACCAAATGAAATTTCCTATTTAATAGGCTTCACTTATTTGTAGAAAATGAGATCCAGGTGTGGTGGTAATCCCAGTATTTGAGAAGTTGAGACGGGAGGATCACAAGTTCCAGACCAGCCCCAGCAACTTAGCAAGACTCTCAACAACCCTGTTTCAGAATAACAAATAAAAGTGGATAGGGGTGTAGATCAGAGATAGAACACCCTGGGTTTAATCCCCAGTGTCAGAAAGAAAATAAAGGAAAATGGCATTGAGATAAACCATAGTCTACACAGTTAGTGAGCAGCCAACTTTGTTTACAATTCTACTAACCTCCTGAAGGACAGTGAGGTATGGGCGGCAGGAATCTCAAGTCGTTTTCCATGGAAGACTAGACTATAGACTGACCCTGCCTGTTTTAAGCATGTTGGAGTATTTAGGAAACACGGGCCAGCTTGGGAGACAAACACCTGGCTCTAGAACCCCAGCGCTTTCATTTTGTAGCTGCGTGACCTCAACAAGCCCAAAGCTCTCTAAGACCCTTTTTCTCCTCTGTAAAATGGACTTATTCAAGCCAGGCATGGTGGTGCACACTTATACTCCCAGTCCTTGGGAGGCTGAGACAGGAGGATCGCGCGGGTTCGAAGCCAGCCTCAGCTACTTGGTGAGTCTCTCAGCAACTTAGTGAGACCTGTTTCCAAATAAAATGTAAAATCGGTCTGAGAGTGTACCATGGAGGTAGAAGGACCCTGGGTTGCATCCTCAGAACCCCCCCCCCCCAAAAAAAAAGAAGCAAGATTGGGTAGGAAGCAACTGACATTTTCCCTCCTCTTCTATGTGGAGCATCACGTAAATGCTCAGAGATGAGTGCATGTGACATGCTGAGTTGTAGAGATCTTGCCGCTACCTCCATCCTTCTAAAGGAAGGACTTGTGTGGACCCTGGGATTTATGGCTAGTAAGCCCAAGAATTGTCATATGCCCAGAGTCAGCCAATCGATGACCATGCCAGTTGCCAGGGCTCCCCCAGGCCTGCTGTGAAAGACAATCTGGGCGCAGTTCACAGTTGCCCAACTGTGGAACCATCAACAGATGAATGGATTTCAAAACTGTGGGATATGTACGCAATGGAATTCTACTGAGCCATCAAGGAGAACAAAATGAGGTCCATTGCAGGGAAATGGGTGGAACTGGAGAACATCTTGCTGAGTGAGATTAGTCAGTCACAAAAAGTAAAAAGTCGGTTATTCTCCCTAATATGTGGAAGCTAGGGAGAAAATGGGACACAGGAAGGACCCCAGACAAAGGAGAACCTTAGTGGAGTGAAGAAGGAGACCTAATTAAAGGAGATGAAAGAGGAGAGGAGGGAAAGACCTCAATGGACATGATGTACGTGCACAAATTTATTGTGCTGAGCACAGAAGGTGGGAGATGGAGTGGAGTGGGCCTGGGGGAGGCTCAACAAGTGCTGTGTGCGTATATGCCTCCATCACCCTGAACTGCACCAAGATGGGAGATTACAATGCACCAACCAGGCGTGGTGGTGCACGTTTGTAATCTCAGCATCTGGGAGGCTGAGACAGGAGGATCCAGGTTCACGGCCAGCCTCAGCTACTTAGTGAGAACCTTTGCAACTCAGTGAGACCCTGTTTCAAAATAAAGAATAAAAAATAGGGCTGGAGGTGTAGCTCAGAGGTAGAATGTCCCTGTGTTCTATCCCCAGTGCCACATAATAATCATAATCATAATCATAAGAAGAAGAATAAGAAGGAGGAGGAGGAGGAGAAGGAGGAGGAAGAAAAGAATAGAGCTGGAGGTGTAGTTCAGAGGTAGAATGCCACTAGGAGAAAAAAAGAAGAAAGGATTATAATGCACCAATTTTTAAAAATAAAGAGAAAAAAAAGAGATGAATTGAGATACCACCCCTGCTTTTCATGGTTCAAATCATGGTAAACTTACACTTGGGGGCTTGTGCAGCAAGACATGCCCTAGCAGCGAGGCCACGTGGCCAGGAGAGAGCTGAGAAGGGAGCAGAGGGCTGAGGGCTGAAGATGGGGCCTCGCTCACCGCCCTGGGAGCTCACTGGAAGGAGGGATGCACCACGACTGGGGCCCTACCTAGGTTCAGGGACCAGGCCGAGTTAGGCAGCTGCCTCTTCCTTCATAGTCCCCTTCCCAAATATTAGTTAGATGAGCAGAGTTGATGGGCCAACATAGGGAAAGGGGAAGACAGTTACTCACATGCCCAGCTGGGCCAGAAGTGGAAACTAAAGCCAGGAGAGGCTTTCCCTTAGTGTTTTACTTAAATAATTCTTACCAGTGATGTGGGCAAGTATATTCCATTTTATTTTAATAAATTTAACTCTACGACTTTTTTATCCTTGCTCCCAATTGAGCAAAGATCGATTGAGCCAGACACTGGGAGATGTTGAGGCTATGGAGAATTGGCTGGGGCATCCTTGTGACCCTTGGGAAGCAACCGGTTGGATGGGGGAAATGTTCAAATACAAATGAGTCATCATCTAAAGTGCGTGAGGAGACACAGATGCTGCATGGAGACCCAGCATGCTGGAGCAGCAAGAGGAAAGAATGGGGAGTTTCATAGGAATTAACTTTTGAGATCAGGCTTTAGGAAGAAAAAGACTAAAGACATATAAGGGGGAAAGAAGTCATAAATCCTAGCTGGGAAACCCAAACACCTAAAAGATTTTGACGAATACTCTATTGAAGAGAAGGTTTTAGGGGTGAAATCGTGTGTGTGTGTGTGTGTGTGTGTGTGTGTGTGTGTGTGTGTGTGTGTGTGTGAGAGAGAGAGGGGGGGGGGAGGGAGAAGAAAAGAAAAAATAGAAGAGGGAGGAGAAAGGAAATGGGTAGAGAAGTAGAGAAGGACAAGGGTGAGCCTAGACAGTAGTAGAGATAAAAAGAATTCTTATTTTTAGGACAGGCATGGTGGTATAAGCACAATATTTAGGAAGCTGAGGCAGGAGGATTACAGATTCAAGGCCAGCCTTAGCAACTTAGTGAGGACCTCAGCAACTTAGTGAGACTCTGTTTCAAAACAAAACAAAACAAAATTAAATATAGAGCTGAGGGTGGAGCTCAGTGGTAGAATGTTCCTGGATCCTGTCCCCAGCACTACAATAAATAATAAATTAATTAATTAGTCAATTAATTTTTAAAAAAGTTATTTTTAGATTACCAAGTACATGGCAGATGTTAGATTCGGGAATTTTTACGATTTATTTGATTTGGTACTTCATGCCAAGTCATTTTTTTTTTTTTTTTGGCCAAATTTATCTTAACATTTAAGTAAAAGCCAATAAAGAAACACTAGAAAAATTCCTTTTCATTTTCAAATGTGTTTTGCCACAGTCTGGAAAATATTTTCAACTTTGGAACAGGATAAAATGGTGAAAATAAAGACCAGCTTTCTAAATTGATTTTACTGGGGAAACGTTTAGGTAAAGCCTTGTCAGAAACCAAAACAACTGAGTACTACAAATTCTTTTGACCAGAAAAAAAATATAAGAAACATTTAGAGTATGGGGAATGGATAATTAGTCAAAATAAAAGAAGTTTTCCTAGATAACTTTTCTTGAGTTTTTATGGTTTTTCTTATTGTTAGCTATAGGGTATAAATATATGATGTTGTATTTTAAATTATTTTATATTACATTGTACTTATGAATTTCCAATTTTGTATTTTCACCTCTGTTCTTCTGTGCTAATTTAATAGTGTGTTCCCTTTGCAACTCAGTGAAACCCTGTTTCAAAATAAAGAATAAAAAATAGGGATGGGGAGCCAGGCGTGGTGGTGTACACTTGTAATCCCATCATTCGGGAGGATGAAACAAGAGAATCGTTGTTTGCAGACAGCCTCAGCTACTTAGCAAGGCCCTTTCCAACTCAGTGAGAACCTGTTTCAAAAATAAAAAGACTAAAAAATAGGGCTAGCAGTGTAGCTTGAAGGTAGAACGCCCCTGGGTTCCATCCCCAATACTGCCAAAAAAAAAAAAAAAAAGAAAGAAAGAAAAATAAATAGGGCTGGGGATGTAGTTTGGAGGTAAAATGCTCCTGGATTCCATCCCTAGTACGGCAAAAAAAAAAGAGAAGAAGAATGAAAGGAAAAGAAAAGATGTACGCCGGGCATGGTGGTGCACGCTTGTAATCCCCGCACTTGGGAGGTGGAGACAGGAGGATCGTGCAGGTTCGAAGCCAGCCACGTTGGCTGGCTTAAGAGACCCTGTTTCCAAATAAAAATATAAAAACTAGGTGTCTGGGAGTGTAGTCTGGAGGTAGAAGGGTTTCCAGGAACCCCAGTACCACCAAAAATATAAAATAAAGGGAACCCCGGAACAGCCGGGGCCCGGGTCACGGGACCCTGGGTCCTGGGCCGGACTGCGCGTAGCAAACCAGACCCCTGGAGAAACTGGGCCCAGTAAGACCCTGGATCCCAGGCAGGGGTCGTGTGGGGCACGCCGGAACCCCAGAACAGCTAGGGCCCGGGTCATGGGACTCTGGGCCCCAGGCGTAGTGTGGAGCACGCTGGACCCATGGGGAAACCGGGCCGGGTCACAGTGCTACTGAGTGCCTGATCCCACTACCTCCTCAAACCACACATACTTAAGAAAAAGAAAAAAAAAAATATCGGAGAAGGGTTAAGAAGGCCGTGGCTGATGCCAGGATACTGGAGTTGCAGACAAACCTTTTCCAAATGCACTGGAACTTATGGAAAAATTCCCCGTGAAGGAGGACTGCTGTTTCTCTATATTGTTAAGAATCTTGGACATCACCTGTAAGGAGAGAGTTTAGCGGAGACCAAGGAGAAAGGCGGTGTTGAAAGCAGTCTCCACGATGGTGGTGGAGACTTGTATTCAGGAGAAGCAGAAATCGGATCCTACCACCCTTATTTTTTTTGGAGAAATTACACCAAATGACAAATGCTACTGTCACGCATGCTTAGGAACACTGGACAACATTCAGAGTGGACAAAGAGCTTGGGAAAGATTTGAAATGGTGGAGGCAGTGGCAATGGCAGTGGCCAGTAATCAGGGGAGGCAGAGATCTGATGCATTACACCTGGAACCTTTGGAATAATAACCCCAGAGGCAGAATGCTACCACCACGCACCCTCGAGAACGTGGGACAATTGGTTGGGTGAAGAGAGTGCTTGGATTGGAGCCTGCTAAGGGGTGAGGCCGGCGACAGACACAGCAAAGCTGGGATTGGAACCTGCCGTGAGGCAAGGCCGGTGTTGGAGCCTCCAAGGCCGGGATCGGAGCCTATCAAGGGGTTAGGCCAGTGCTGGGGCCAGTGAGGCCGGCATTGGAGCCTCCCGTGAGGCAAGGTCGCTAGTGAGGCCTCCAAGGCCGGATCGGAGCCTGCCGAGGGGTTAGACCGGTGCTGGGGTCAGCGAGGCCGTCATCAGAGCCTGCTGTGAGGCAAGGCCGGTGCTGGGGCCTCCGAGTCTGGGATCGGAGCCTGCCAAGGGCTTAGGCCAGTGCCAGGGCCAATGGCTGGCATTGGAGCCTGCTGTGAGGCAAGGCCACTACTGGGGCCTCTGAGGCTGGGATCGGAGTCAGCTGAGGGGTTAGGCTGGTGTGGGGGCCAGTGAGACCAGAATCGGGGCCTCCCATGAGGCAAGGCCGCTGCTTGAGCCAGCGAGGTCTGGATCACTCCACCGGGTACCCAGGCCACTACTGGGGCCGTCAAGAGTGGGATCGGTACTTGCAACACGGCATGCACAGAGAAATATCACAGAAAATAAAAATCAGATGCTTCCCCTAATCAGCAAAAACTAGGAGGAAAGGGGCAACAGGAAGAGGTCGAGCTATAGAAAGGGCCCTATAGTGAAGCAACTAAGGTGACCAATCAGAGGGTATGGAATAGGGGAGGATGGAGCCTCTTTAAAATGCAGGAGGTACATAAACAAATGTATCAAAGTTAATAGCCAAACAAGCATGGGATCGAGGGAGGGGGAGGGAATGGGATGGGGGCTGGATGAGGGCTAATTGGATGATGTGTGCTTGTATATCTTCTCAAATCTTGTATTCCAATGTGATATATGATTACAATGCACCAATAAAAAAAGAAATGAAAAATAAAACAAATAAAAAGGGATGCTTGTAGTTCAGAGGTAGAATGCCCCTGGATTCAATTCCTAAGACACACACACACACAAAGAGCCAGCAGGAGAGAGGCCTAGGAATGGATGTTGTTTGCTGTTGGGTCTTTCCTTCCTTATTCTGTTGTTCTGTTAGCCCATGTTTCATTCAAAGAGCATAGAGCCTCTTATGTTCTCTGGCTTACTGTTTCTCTCATTCTGTTCTGGATTTGGTATGGAATGAGAAGCATGGGGGTGGTGGGAGGGCTTGGGGGTATGGCTGGAGTGGAACAGAGCCAAATCCATCTTGCTCCACTGCCCCCAGAAGTTTACCTGTTTTCCAGAAATTCAAGTGTGTGTGTGTGTGTGTGTGTGTGTGTGTGTGTGTGTGTACATGTATGTGCACATGCTCACGCAGTGCTAGGGCTCAAATCCAGCAATTCCTAACCCTCCCCTGACTCCATGAGTAGCTCTCTGGCAATCAGTTCATGGAATGAAAACTACAACCAGCTCTGTGCCCAGACCCCTGCTTCATCACCGATACAGAACAAACATTCTAGAAATGAACGCTCACCCCGCCTGTCAGGGCCTATCTATTTTAATTTTCCATTCTGATCTTGGAAACTTACAAAAGGACCAATTACCCTCTGAGTTCGTTGGCACCTCATTTGTACTCAGCGAGGAGTCACACATAGGAACGCAGCCCCTCAGCAGCACAACTGGAGCCGGCCATTAACCAGATCAATAGCCTCGACGGGAAAGGACAAAGGCCTGGTGGGCGCTGGGAGCCAAGACCACCTTCTCTCCACCTCGACCAGCTTGACAGACAAGTGGGCTGCCCAGGCTGCCTCCTCCTAGTGTGTTGACAAAGAGCTGGGGACTAGCCGTCCTGTTCTCCATATTAAATACTGAAGTATAGTAAATAATAATAGCTAGAACATGATGAAAAGGAAACAAGAATAAAGGCAATACTGTCATTGCTGACTAGCTTTGCAAAACATAAATAAAAAATAAAAAATAAAATAAAAGGTTTAATATGTTGTATACTACCTTAGCAAAAGTGACTATAAAGGGATGGTGGTACATACCTATAATCTCAGTAATTATAAGTAATTATAGGCATGGTAGTACATGCCTATAATCTCAATACTTTGGAAGCTGAGACAGGAGGATTGCAGGTTAAAGGCAAGCCTCAACAACTTAGCAAAACCCTGTTTCTAATTTAAAAATACATATATACATACATACATACATACATACATACATACATAGCCAAGGGTGTAGCTCAGAGGTAAAATATTCCTGAGTTCAATCCCTAGTATCAAAAGGAAAAAACACAAAAGTAATTATAACTGTATATAGAAAACATTTTTTTAGTGGCCTCAAAGATTATCTTTCTAACCATATTTTTGTCTTTTCTGGCAGATGACATTTGACCCAGAAATCTTCTTCAATGTTTTACTGCCACCAATTATATTTCATGCAGGATATAGTCTAAAGAAGGTAAGTAGAGAATGGTCACTTTCTTCTTTTATCATTAAGTAAAGAAATATTCCAGTACTTAAAAAAAAAAAAAAAGAAACGATTTCATGAACTTACCTACTTGGTAAGGATATCACTACCTAGGATTGCACAATAAAGATTCAAACCTGACATAGAACTCTTCCAGTTGTACTTTGTCAAATACTCAGACCATTAGCAGCATGGAACTCTGAGCCCTTGAAATGTGGCTAGTCTGAACTGAGATGTTCCTTAAGTATAAAATATGCACTCGATTTTAAAGATTTAGTCTTTAAAACAAGAATGCAAGTCACCTCAATAATGCCTTTGAATGATTTCATGAAGAAATGATAGTATTGGGGCTATATTGAGTTTACAAATATCAAAGTTTATTTCTCCTTTTAAATTTTATGTTAATGTGGATACTAGAAAAAATGTTTACATGGCACATGTGACTTGTGTTCTGTTTCTGTTGGACAGTGGTATTCTAGATGACTATACCAAATAAGGCCCTTATTAATTAACATTGCATTTATCCATCCGGGTGTAGAATCAAGGATTCCATTCAGGGTCATAGAAAGAAGAAAGTCCAGTTTTTAAGATTCTGTGCACTGCCTAATAATACTTAGGCACAGCCTACTGTGTACATATCGTGGGGTAATCATTCTCGTGAAAGTTTAAGTGCAGTCACCCCTGGTGTCGCAGAACGAGGCTCTGGGCTGCAGGTTTCTGAGATGCAGAGGTAATGCAGAAGCTTTTCTGCTTCTCCAGGAAGTTTCTGGACTCTCCCTCTTCCCTTTGGCTGGTCTCTCCAGCATCCTGAGGCTCCCTCCTTAAGATCTGGCAAGATGCGTGTACCTCAGGCTCCCTCTGGCTGTCAGTGCTGGTTACTCAGGTCCTACTGAGGAACTGGAAGGGAGTTTTCCTAAACAAGCATTGGAAAAGATTTAGAAATCTGGGCGGAGTGAGAACAGCTTTCTTCATCCCTGACCTCCAATAAATACTAGGCTTCATTTTGAGTTTGGCTCATTAAAGCCCGTTGTTTGGGTTTTTAAAGTTTGGTTTCATCATCGTCAGAAGATATAGAAAGAAGGAGAGAGCCAAGTAATGTCAAAAGGCGACTCGAAGTTCTTACAGTTGCATTTTTTTTCTTAATGCTAAAGATATTGTATCTACAAGGAAACTTCTTGTAACTGTGTCTTGCTTAACTGTTCAGAGTTCTGCTTGTCAAGTCCCAGTCCCCGCCCTCCTCCGCGGTCCTGCCAATCTGGCTGTAGCCTCAACCCCACCCTTCCAACTTCATCTTCCAACTGTTCTTCCCCCTCTTCTTTTCTTCCCTCCCTGTCCTTTGTAATAAACTCACTTAGGTCTCTATAGACACAGTCAGGCTCCAAAAACAAAATTTGCCTAAACAGTGACCAAAGGGAAGTCCTGCGAAAAACCTCACACTTACTTTTAGTTCCTATTCCATTAAAAAAATTGCAACCGTACTCTAAGAAATATATATATATATTTTTTCTTTCCAGAGACACTTTTTTCAAAACCTGGGATCTATTTTAACATATGCCTTCTTGGGGACAGTCATCTCCTGTGTCGTCATTGGGTGAGTGACATCCTCTGCTCCATCCAGGCACCTGTGGGAAGAGTGCGCATGTCCTGGGATCCTCTCCCTGTGTCACGTCTGGGTTTGTTCTGTCTTCTAGTTTGTTCCATTTTCTTGCCATCCTTGCCAGGGTCTCAGGTGCCCTGCTGTGACATCCCCAGCCCCAGAAGATCACATCTGTACACATTTTATTCTGACTCAATTCCAGTGTTTACATATCTTCTGACAAACACAGTTATGAAATCGAACTGCAGTTGGACTGCTGGGTTTCCTCTGTGATTTTTGGACTTCTGGTTTGGGGAGTGTGAATCACTTGGCTTGAGTTATGTGGAGCAGAGTGCCTTAAAATTTGTTTTTTTAGCTTGAAGAATGCAAATAGGCTCAATGCACCTTGTTCTGTTAACTTGTTACAGGTCCCTACCTGTATCTGACAGGAGTATAATAGTGCCAAGGGTTTTTTTTTTTTTTTTTTTTTCTAAAGGAATGGTTAAGAGACAGTTGTCTGCAACAGATAGATCCAAAAGCCAACAAAATTATAAGATTCTGGGATGGATGGCTTTTTGGTCGATACCCTACAGAATGTGGACTTTTTTTTCTATAATATGTTTTATTGCTTATGCTGCTGAGCTGTAAGTTAAACTGTATAAATGCTGGCTTGCAGCTCATCATAAAGCAAAATATGGTCCAAAATGGTAAGCCTGTCCAATTCACTTATAATTCTATCCAATACATAAAACTCTGCTGTAGAAAAAATGTCCAAGAGCTATGACTATGATGATGAGGTGTCTTCATTTGTCTGGCACAGCCAAGTCTACCCTTGACTTTTACAGCATCCAGCTGTTAAAATCCTAACACAAGGAAAGGATGCTGAAATCACACTCTAGTCATGCCTCTAGCCCTTCTTTTAAGCAATGGCTAGTGTGTGCCAATTGAAGGCCAAAGAGGTGTCAGGAGGTGTTTTTACTCAAACTAAAAAGCAGGGGGATTTTCTGTTGAATGCTCTGCTAAGGTTTTCTTGAGCCAAGACTAGAACAGCTCAATCTACATCCTGTGACTCTATTCAGCATCATTTAAACAGAGAAGATGCTAGAGAGTTTAGCTCCTGAAAGTGGAGCCTTGCAAGCATGTAGATTGGGGAGCCTCATCAAGTATAGATGCACACCTACGTGATCTTTAAACTGTTTGTGACCTGAGAGGCACAGTATATTTGACCCTTCACATGGTGTGCTCTGGGAAGGGTTTTCTGACCTATAAGTACGCCATTGCTTAATATTCAAATTTCAAAACTCTCAAGGGCCTTAGTGGTATGTGTTATTAAAGTCTCTTATTCTGATAAGATCTTAAAAGACTTGGGTAAGTCTTGCCATCTATTAGGGACTAAGAAGTAGGGATCCAGACAGAGTTTGTGTTCTGGAAGTCAAAGACAGAGGAAGACAGAGGGGAGACAGTGTCTAACAGCAGGGAGGTCAAGTGGGGGAAGACTCTTAATATCCATTGGGCTGGGCTGCTGGGAAGTAAGGGATGACCATATGCTTGTCCTGTGGACAGAAATGAGGGACAACTCTTGATCATCCCAATTGTTTTCCATATGGCATAATAAGAAATAAGAATTTACTTTTATACCATCAGTCTTGGTATGCAATTTCAGAACTTTGAAGGAGAGGCACATCCTTAATTCAGAACAAACTGATATTTTTATAACTTGGTGACTTCTGTTATTTAAGATATACTCAAGCCTTAAAAATAACTGGTTATATTTTTCTGATAAATTAATGGTGGTATGAACAACCAAAGATGTTTATTCAATACTCTACACAAACTGTGCCCTTTGTTAAAGTATTTTATGTGGATTATTTATTTAATTCTCCATCTTATTAAGTAGATACTATCTATTGGCCTCATTTCACAGATGAGATAACTGCATTTTAGAATAACACAGTGGGGAGTAATAGAGCTGAGATTAGCGACCAAATATTTTGGCCCCAGAGTCAAATTCTTGATGCCCAACGGACAAAAACAAAAACTACTTTTCTTCTTTGTCCGATATTATCACTAAAAATGGAATTGTATAAATTTATCAATAATCTCCACCATACCACAGGCTTCTTGATTAGCAAAATAGGAGTTGTCATAGATGTGGGAGATTTTTATTTGGGAATTCCATCCTTTTCTAAGGGAAAGAAGAGATGCCTGGCTTTTTGCATATATCTACTGAATCTGCACGAACTAGGCAGGAGGAAGGAAGGATTCCTGTCTGACGGTTAGATGGAACTCCGAGAAAGTAATTTAATGGAGGAAGTGGAGCCGGGGGAGTCACTGGGTGGAGAAGGACGAGGCATTGGACTTCCTGTGTCGTCAAGTGGGTTACGCTAGTTCTGGTGGGCGAGGGAGCATTGTGAGGGTGCCAGGTTAGAGAAGAGGTTTCACTTCACACAGCTATCTCGGGGAATATGGAACCAAAATGCTAGAGGATCGACAGAAAGAAGGGCAGGAAGCCCAAGATCAGAAATGTGGAGGCCATAGACCTTCACATAGTGACCGCGAGCCCGAATGGCTCTCGGTCTTGGTCCTCTAAAGGTAGCAGACATACCTACTCAGACTACAGGCTGGCTTCAGAGCTGGGCTCAGGTGCTCTGCAGGAACTGAAATCCTTGAGTTCCTTGGGTGAGTTCTTAAATTTATTAACCCCTTATCTTTTCAGAAATTAGATATAAACTGTCTTTATGTTACATGGGACAGTTTAACAAAATACCTCTGGCAATAACATCAGAAAAACCTTTTTTTTTTTGTTCTTTTTTTTGAGAATGAGCTACTCATAAATAATTCAGTGACCGTTTTAATGTCATTTCCCCATTTAATCACCTAGGGAATATTGTCTTAAACATAGCTCTGTTTTTTTAAAAAAATCCTCATGCATTTGAAATATTTCTCAATTTAGCTTCTCTATTTGGCGGAACTGTCCCTTAGTCTTTGACCCTGTGCCTTCACCCAAGGTGATACACTGTGTGTTACTATGACAACCCTATACATTTTGTCCTAAGAATTTATTAGTATCCCTGAATGCTTTTATTTTTTAAGAGCAATAAAAATGATATTCTCTTAATTTCTCTGCTAATAAGGAATTAAATGTCACAATATCAAAACTATTTAGAAAAGGAGCATGGATCTAAGTGATCTTCCACTGACATTATTTACATATGTGAAATTATCACTGCCAAGCTCAATATCGTGTGTGGGAGAGGGGATGGAGCGGGGGAGGCTCACCGAGTGTCTTTATCACTCTGAACTACATTATGATGTGAGACTGCAGTGCCAGCAATAAAAGTAGGCAGGCAGAGAGATAGAATAACTAAACTTTTTTTTTTTTTTTTTTTTTTTTTGGTGGTACTGGGGTTCCTGGAAGCCCTTCTACCTCCGGGCTACACTCCCAGACCTATTTTTACATTTTTACTTGGAAACAGGGTCTCCTAAGCCAGCACGCACATCTGGCTTCGAACCTGCGCGATCCTCCTGTCTCTGCCTCCCAAGCACGGGGATGACAAGCGTGTGCCACCACGCCCAGCCAGAATAACTAAACTTTTAAATTTCTTCCCATGTGCCACACACAGATGTAAGTTTTATGCTTATATCTTTATTTCACTCTCACAATATCCTCACAGAGTTAGTAGTAGTATTTTTCTCATAGTAACATACAAGGATGTTGAAGCTGGGCCTTGTCCCAAAGTTACATAGTATGTAAATGGTAGTAAATTGCAGAGCCAGCCTGTCTCCAGAAAACCCGAGTTACCTTAAACTTTCCTTATCTTCCTCTCCTTCCAATGTGACCTTGTACATTTCCTACAGTATTTTGCAATCAATAACTAACCCTTTCTGACAAACTAAGTCAGCAGTAATTTCAGATTCTTGCCTTTATCATTATGGCTAGCTATTACGAGAAATCTAAATATTTAAGAATTCTCGACTTCCGGGAAGATGGCGACCGAGAAAAGCGGGGCTTAAGAGCCCCGCTAACAACAAATCTCCATTACCACAAAATCAGCGCCTTTCATAGCCAGAAAACACCATCACCAGTGAAACAAAAAATCACCAGGCTCCAGAGAGAAAGCGGTCTGAGAACAGAGCCACAGAGGAGATAACCGGCCTCACGCCCGAGGATGCGGCAGACGCGGCAGCAGCGCCATATTGCCGGCACCGGCGAATTCACGGGACGGCTACAGCAAGCCGAGGTGAGCCACTGCGGAACAGCCAGGCGGGATTTCTCCAAGCAGAGAGCGTCTAAAGCTCCCAGTGGCTGAGCTCAGCACACGCTGCAGGGATTCAGAGTTGAAATCAAAACCAAGAAGAAAACGCCAGCCCCATAGCCGAGGGTGTAGCAGCGGCGCCATATTGCCACCGGCGGCAGCAGCAGCAAATTCAGCGAGGCCAGTACAGCTACATCTGTGCACTCAAGAACAGTGAGTCAAATTGCGGGCCACAGAGGAGAAATCCCAGTACTGTACTCCCTGGGACTTGACCCAGTGGTGGAGGGGTGGTGGCAGAGATATCACACCATAGGAGAACGTGCTACCTGGCACCCCCCACAGTCTAAAGCAGCCTCTATCAACTCTCTGGGTCGGAGACTCTGTGATAAAACCCAGTAAAGGAGTAGTGGGATCTGAGATACTACTGACTCGAGATCCAGAACACCTTAAGTGAAGTCATAGTGACCCAAGGGAAGAACCCAGAGAAGGCACAAACATCCGAAATCATGGGAAAGAGGAATAATACTGGAGCAATGAATGCACACAACCTCACAACATCAGAACCCGATAAAACAGAAAATCAGAGATTTCTAGAAGATCAAATCAGGAAAATAACTGTAGAAATAATAGAGGTGCTTCGAAAAGAACTCAGAGAGAGCCAAAAAGAGATAAAGGATGCAATTAATGAAGTAAAGGCCTCAATTCAAAGCACAAACAACTGATTAGAACACATGGAGAACAGAATCTCACTCTTAGAAGATGAGCAATCCAAAAATGAACGCATAGTTTCTAATCTAGAAAAAAATATCCGACAGCAGGAATCTGATATTGAAGAAATATGGGCCCATTTTAAGAGAGCTAATATAAGAATAATTGGAATAGAGGAGGGAAAAGAAAGTGAAACCAAAGGGATCAACAATCTCTTCAAGGAAGTAATAGCAGAAAATTTTCCAGACATCGAGCAAGAGGCCGATACACAGGTCCAGGAAACTTATAGAACTCCCTTTAGACAGGATCGGAGAAGAGGATCCCCACGCCACATAATTGTCAAAATGACCAATGTGGAAGCCAAGCAGAGAATCTTAAAGGCAACAAAAACAAAGGGCCAAGTGACATTCAGAGGCAAACCAATTAGAATCACTCCAGACTTCCCAAACCAAGTTATGAGAGCCAGAAGGGCTTGGAGTAACATATTCCCAATTCTGAAAGAAAACAATTTCCAGCCAAAAATTTCCTACCCAGCAAAACTTTCTATCAAATTAGATGGAGAAATAAGAAGCTTCCATGACAAACAGAAACTGAAGGAATTTATGTCTTCAAAACCAGTGCTAGAGAAAATACTCAAAGAGATTAACTACAAAGAAGAAATAGGTAACACACACCAGAACTAGAGAAACAAGATTTTCCATCCAACAGACAACTAAGATTGGTTATCTGTGGAGATTCATTATTTATGTTATTCTTTTACCTATCTCTAAAGGATATTGTTTGCCTTTATTGTTGTTAATTTTTAGCATTTCTAGTTGGAATATTAATATACCTTCAGATATAGCAATTGGAAATATTTTATCCCATTCTATTAGTAACTGTTAACTCTGTTTACATTGTCTTTGGATATACAATTTTTTTTTATTTTTTAGGGAGTTTGTATACGCTTCTGTTGCCTGTGCCATTGAAATCATAACCAAGAAATCACTGCCAATTTCAATGTTGTGAGGTTTAATGACCCAGATTTTCTCCTAAAAGCTTATAGTCTTAAGATTTATATTTAGGTCTTTTATCTATTTTGAGTTAATATTTGTATATGGGATTAGGTAAGGGTCCAATTTTATTCTTTTCCATGTAATTATTATTTTTTAACAATATTTAGTTAAAAGATTATCATTTCCACCACCAAATGTTCATGGAAACCTTGTCAAAAATAACTTGACAATATAGGGAAGAATTTAGCTCTAGGCTTTTATTTAACTCCAATGGTTTATATATCTGCCTTTAGAATAGTACTACACTGTTTCAATTATTGTAGCTTTATATGGTTTGAAATCAGAAAATATATATCTTCTAGCTTTGTTCTTTTTCAAGATCATTTTGGGTACCTAGACTCCATATTCCATATTAGGATAGAATTTTTTCTGAAAAATAAATATGTAAATATATGATAGTTTTACCTAAAAAATAGAAAAAATATTCTCTGGTAAGAAAGAATGCAAAAAGAAATATTGAAATGTCATCTTTAAGTCATCAAAAGCTTGGTATCAGACAAATGAAACTGTTATGTGAGATTACCATTTTTAATTTTAGATAAATTGCCATAATACTAGATGTCAACTACTAAGCCAAGCATGGGAGGGAGGGATAGGGAGAGAATGGGGTGGGAATTGGGTGGGGGCTGACTGGGAAAAGTGTGCAAGTATGTCTACAAAAGTATGTATCCTACTATGATGTATGAATACAGTGCACCAATAAAAAAAAAAAAAGCTAGGTATCCTCCCTCCTCACAGGTCCTTGTAGGTTCTCTGTAGACTCCTATTAATGCAGTGAACCAGATCACAGTCTTTACTGGGTTTCAGTGATAGGCCCTAGGTTACTGAGTCAGTCAACACTGACCTATGTGCCCATGTGTTAGATGGTAAGGAATGGCCGGGGTTGCAGGGAGGGTTTAGGCCAGGACAGAGACAGGACAGAATGGTAGAGTGTGTGGGTAGGTGGCTAGCAGTGTTCTACTTCTGAATTAGATCATGACAGAGTTTACTTGTTCACTTGGTTTGAGGGAAATTTAGATGCTACTGCATTTTAAGATAGTCCTCTCAGTCTAGTCTCATGAAGTCAAACAGATTTGGGTTCAAATCATGGCCATACCAGGTCCCAGTTTATGTGCTCTTGGACAGGGTACTTAAATTCTGGTTATTTCTTTATCTGTGTAAAATAAGGATAATTACAGTCCTGCCTTGCAGAATAGTAGTATCAAAAATAAAATTTTCATCAGCTTCCAAAAAAAAAAAAAAAGAATTCTCTGTCAATGCAGTTGCCAGGAGGACACTTGTCTCTTTTGACCGGAGATGGATGGAGAAATAGCTTGAATCTATCTTACCTCTTTAGAATTGCTAGACTCTTGGTAACTCGCTCAGGAAAACCTAGATCCATAAACATGGGGCTGTTTACATTGGTCACACTGATATTCCTCAGCACTACTGATTTTCCCAGTTAGTCTCCTTTTTATACTCACCATAGACCTTGTGTCCGACACAGACATCCCTGCCCTTCTGCCCATGGGGCACAGGTGTGGAGAACCCTTAGGCATGTCCATCCTCTTCCCCCTGGGTCATCATGCCTGCTTCCCACTACTTCTATAATTATTCTTTCTCTGTCCTTGACTATGATAATGTATAGCGAGTTTCAATAGCCCCCAAATGCTGATTTTTACACCCCAAAGAAGGAACAAATTTATAGTTTTTAGCCCCAACTCGAAGACTTGTAGCTCACAGGTGGCGGCTGTGGCATACCTCAGTGCCTCCAGCTCTAACCTGGAAAGAGAATGACTTAGAGCTGGGTGCTTAACCCGGGAGACTGGAGCCCTGAGATGGCAAAGAGAGGACTTAGTGCAGCTCCTTCTGTTACCTGCGAGTTTTTTCTTGGCAGAGCCTCTGCGTAGATTTCACCAGATTCTCTAGGGAGGTGCTATCCTCGAAACAAAGAACCTGTGCGTTTGCTAAGAACCTAGGCAAAAGTCAGAGTAGAAACGCGGAGAATTTTATGTCTCTATGTTTAGTTAGAACTGAAGATTTCTCTAGGATGAATTTCGGGTGGAAATATGCATGCTGTTGTTTTATCATGTACTGTATGTAATAGCCATAAACTAGTTATCATGTATTTATATGTGTTTCCTGGTTTGGAATATATTTCAGAATATATACCTCAGGGTACAAGCACCATTTGTGTTAAAAGTCTACAAATGCAGGCCAGGCATGGTGGCGCACGCTTGTAATCCCCGTGCTTGGGAGGCAGAGACAGGAGGATCGCGCAGGTTCGAAGCCAGCCTCGCTGGCTTAAGAGACCCTGTTTTCAAATAAAAAAATATATAAAAAAATAGGTCTGGGAGTGTAGCCTGGAGGTAGAAGGGTTTTCAGAAGCCCCAGTACCACAAAAAAAAAAAAAGTCTACAAATAGTGGTGCATACCTGTAGTCCCTGTACTTAGGAGGCTGAGACAGGAGGATGGCAGATTTGAAGCCAGCCTCAGCTACTTAGTGAGGCTCTCAGCAACTTAGACCCTGTTTCCAAATAAAATATAAAATAGGTCTGTGGGAGTAGCTCAGAAGTAGAAGGCTCCTGGCTTCCACCCCCAGTACCATAAAAAAATCTATAAATGAATATTCATTTTAATAAAACAATTTCAAGTTGCTTTCCAAATAAATGGTATGAATTTTTTCTCTTATTTTTTTTACAATCTCATAGATATAAAATAAAAATATGTTATGGTCTTTATTTGTAGTTTCTTAATTATTAATTAAGTTGATTATATTTTCATGTGATACTGTTCCAAGATTTCTGTTCATTTTTCTATTGAGTTTTTTTTGCTACATTTTCATTAATTGGCCAGAGATCATTATACGTTCCACATATGAATCCATATTCACTTACATATTTGCAGAAACTTCTCTTAGCTCGTGTCTTGTACTTTTACTTTATATGTGATTTTTTTCAGAAAACAGTTCTTAATTTTAATGTAGTCAAATTTATAAATATTTTCTTGTATGGTTAAATTTTTGGTTTGTTGAATAAGTTCTTCTCTACCTAGGAGTCAGAAAAATATTTCTTTTTAACTCTTTTATTTTAAAGGTGCCTTTTACAGAAAGTCCATTTTCTGGACTTGATATTTGTATGTGATTAAAAGTAAACATCCCATTAATTTTTTTTCTCAAACAGATAGCCAATTACTCTAATGCTGTTTATTATCTAATCTTGCTTTTCCAGAGGATTTTCTGCCACGTATTGTGGTTTCTGTTTTGGGAGTCCTTAATTCTATGTGATTGCTTTATGATTTATCTCTATACTGGTGTCATACAGTTGTAATTGGTTCAATTATTGTAGAATCACAAAAAGTCCTTATATTTTATAGGGAAAGACATGTAAAAGATATTCATCTTCTTCACAAGTACCTTATCTATTATTAGTTTTTTACTCTTTCATATAAATTTACTTCAATAAATATAGTTTTGAGTGTGTAATTTAAAGAAAAATTTCAAGCATGTTCTTAAACAACATGCACTTGTGCACTTATGACTATGTTTCTGAGTATTTTTCTTAGGAACCCCTGGAGACATGTATAAGGGTATTTATTACAATATTATTCACAATAGGAAAAACTCAGATTCTACTAACAGGAGAATAGATATATACACATAACAAAATATTACATAAGAGCAGAAAGCAATAAAAAATAACTTGTGAAATTGGAGATAAATATCAGAAACGAAATGCAAATCAACAAATCAAGTCCTGAAAAGCAACATTGCAGTGTGACACCATTTTTATAATGTTCACAAATGATTAAAATTATATATGGTAATGGGATGAGCAATATTCACATTATAGTATTTCTATTTAATTAATTATAATCATTTATATTTAAATAATATATTAAATATTTATGAGTATAATGTTGTTACATATTTATACTGTTCACAGATGATTAAGATTACATTGCTACTACATAATAGCAAAAAGCAATAAAAAACCATCTGTGAAAATGTGGAAAAATCTCAGAAACAAAATGCAAAATCAACAGAGTCCTGTAAAACAGCACTGTAGTGTGGCATCATTTTTATAATGTTCAAAAAGACTTGAGATTAAATAATACTCCTTAAACACAGCATATATATACACACACATATGTATGTATATATATTCATATATATGCAAATTCGAGGCCAGCCTCAGCCACTTAGCCAGGTCCTCAGCATCCTAAGGGACCATTTTAAAGTAAAAAGGGCTGGGGTGTAGCTCAGAGGTAGAATGCCCCTGGGTTCAATCCCCAGTGCAAAAGAAAGTATATAAATAGATAAATGAATAAATGTATGTATGTAAGGGAATAACATACAAAATTTGGTGGTATGATTATTTCCGGGGATGGGGCAAAAGTAAGGGATAAAAAGAAACAGAAAGGAGAGATAAGTTATTGATACTGTCCTGACCCATGGGTTTATTTTCCCCCAGGTGTTCAGTCTATTATTATATGACTTGTTTATATTTCCTATCTATTCTGTTGTATGCATCAATTCCATTAAAAAGAAAACAAAGGGGTCAAGGAGCAGAAGGAACTATTTCATCGATTTGTAAAACGCTGCTGGATGAGGCTACTTACTTCCATTCCTGGGAAGCCGAGTCCTTTTGATGGTCTTTCTCTGCATCTGTTTTAATAAGCATCTCGGGGCTGGCAGTCATCAGAGGCAAGAGGGCCAAGAGGGATTTTTCCAGGACTCAGACTGGCTGTGTCAGCCACAGAGCCCCTCTCCTTTCCCTCTCTGCTCCTGCCGCACCTTTTCCCTGTTCTCCTCTCACTGCCCCTCCCTCCAGGCCATGTTCGCCTCTGCTGCCACTGGAGACTGAGCCGCTGTTGTCTGTGGCTCCCTCTTCTCAGAGCCCTGGAGGCCCTGGGAGGCTGTCCAGAAGGCCTTCTTTGTGCATTTATTTGCTCTCTGGATTCTGAGTTGGCAGAATAGCTGTCACTGATGTCAAAGAGAAAACTTCATAGATGGCTTCCCAGACTCAGCCAAATAATAAAAAACAACAAAAAATCATCTTTAACCTGTCAAGTCCAGCCCCCTGTTCAGCAGTGTGGGTTGGTTCTCATGCCCCCATCACAGCACCCAGGGGCTGGATTTCTGGCAGCAGAGAGGAGGATGAAGTTTATGGGGAGAGATGGTTTTAGAGCCTCCAGTGCCAGCCGGGGTAGGAGGCAAAGTGTAGGATGGAAGAGAGAGCGGAGTGCATCAGAGATGGAGTCTGGAGGTCAAAGAGGGAGTCCTGGGAGCTGCGTGAGTTCACCTGCATTCACCAATCCAGCCCTCGGCCACAGCCCCACAGCGTTGGGGCGAGAAGGACAAGGCAGGATAGACAAAAAGAAGCAAGATGCTGGGGGACTTGGAAAGGATAGCAGATAAAAGCCAACTCTAATGCAGAGAGAAAAATGCTGGAAAATGTTTAAGAATGAGATGTAAGATTATTGTAAAGAGAGAGAGAAAGAGAGGGAGGGAGGGAGGAAGGAAGGGATCTAATAATGGAAGAAAAATGTATGAGGAATTGCAAAGTACTCTATTTGGAAGAAGAGTTTACCTGAAGAGTCTTATTATTCTAAAGATTCTAACTATTGGCTGTCTTATAAATAAAATATTCACCTTAGAAGTATTCAGTTAGCCTTTATCTCACAATACATTCAGATGGAAAGTTGACTTTTTTTTTCTCAATTTGACCTAGATCTGATGGTAGAGCTACAGGAAATGTGGCATAACTTCTATCCTCTTTCTTTCTCTCTCTCTCTCTCTCTCTCTCTCTCTCTCTCTCTCTCTCTCTCTCTCTCTCATATATATATATACATATATATACATATGTATATATACATATATACATATATATATACATACACACATACATATATACACACACATCCTTTAACTCCATTCAGATGAAAGATTAAAAAATAAGGGAAATATGTCAGCTATGTATTGCTATATAACAAAATTCTTCCAAGACTACTTGGAGTCTTAAGACAAAATTCCTCCAAGACTTAGGGTCTTATTTTGTTCGTTTATGATTCTGTGGTTCAGCAGTTTAAGTTGGGTTCAACCTGGCAGTTCTGTGGCCCTCATCTGTGGTCAACATGTGACCGCAGTCATGTGTTTTTGGCTGGGATTTGGTGGCGTAAGATGGGCTCACTACTGTGTCCAATGGTTGGTCCTGATTTTGGCTGATTGCTCAGGGGCACCTATGGATGACTCTTCTCTCTGTGGAGCCTGGCGTACCCAGTGGGCTGGCTGTGGCTTCTCCATGGGTAGCCCCAAGTCAGCATTTCAAGATGGTAGTGACAGAAATGCAAAGTCTCAAAGACCCAGTCTGAGAAGACAGGTAATCTTGCTTTACGACATTGTATTGGCCAAACTATCACAAGTGCAGCTGAAATCCAAAACCCAGAAATAGGTCTTGCCTCTGTGCTGTAAAGTGTGATAAAGTCACATTGTCAAGGGTTATGCATATACGGATGGGGAAAATTATTAGGATGTCTTAGGGCAGGCTGCTATAAAAGTACTATAGACTGGGTGACCTATAAACAATAGACATTTAGCCAGGCCTGGCGGTACACACCTGTGATTCCAGTAATTGTTCAGATGAAACAAGAGGATTGCAAGTTCAAGGCTAGCCTCAGCAACTTAGCAAAACCCTGAGCAACTTAGTGAAACCCCATTTTAAAATAAACACCACCAACAACTATAACAACAACAAAAAGGACCAGGAGTGTAGCTCAGAGGTAGAATGTTCCTGGGTTCTATTCCCACGATCATTAATAAAGGAATCAAACAGTGAATCAATCAATCAATAAAGTAGAAATAAATTTCTCACAGCTCTGGAGGTTGAAGACCCAAGATCAGTATGCCAGCGTGGTGAGATTGTGCACGGGTCCTCTTCTGGATTACAGATGGTGGACTTCTCTATTGTCTCATTGTATCTTCACATAGTGGAAGGAAGGTCCTTGCATGAGCTCTTTGGGGTGATTATTACAAGAACACTAATCCTAGTTGTGAGGATCCCACCGTGATGGCCTTGTTGCTGCCTATCAAAGGCCCCTACCTCCCAATACCATCGCTTTAGGGGCTACGGGGTTACAAATCTGGAGGTAACATAGACATGCCTTCCATTGCAGTGACCACCTTAGCAAATAATCGACTAAAAGAAGGTTCTATATAAAATGCCTTTATAGATAGCAAAGTAGTAGCTTACATTAGAAAACAGGACTTAGAGCCAGACATGGTGGTGCACATGGAATTCCAGTTGCTTGGGAGGCTGAGGCAGGAGGGTTGCAAGCTCAAGGCCAGCCTCGGCAATTTAGCCAGGTATCATTACAGAATTTAAAAAAAGATAGAGAGAGAGAGAGAGGGAGGGAGGTAAAGAAGGAGGGAGGGAGAAAGGAGAATTCAGAAGCTGGGTTGAAACCTATAGTTTATGGCTAAATTAAGACATGATCACCAAGTTCACCATGAAGCAGTTAAGTCCTCAGCCTCTACCAATAGACTTCCTTACTCCAGAACCATTATACAACCAATTCCTATCCTGATGACTTAAGTGACTTACTAAGGAGTGTTTTGAAAGGTCCTATATTTGGATATAAAGTGTCTATAGAAAGATATACATAAAGCTCAGAGTCAACAGCCCCCTAGCTCAACCTCTCGCAGCAAAGGACACTCAGGAACAGCTGTCCCCACCCAGCCAGCCTGGGGAATTATGGGAATGCTGTAAGCAACCTGAAAATTCCCACCGCTGTCTTGCCCATGTGTGGCGTGGCCGCACCCGCTGACTGCAGAGTTTCTGCAGAGGGGACCCCAGTGGGGCTGCAGTCCCCTTGTCTGTCATGAGCTTCTGCCTGTGGCCTGGTTTGCATCTGCTCTCTGGCTAGAAGTTGAGCTTCAGGAAAGGGGTAAGCTTCAGGGCTGGCCACGGCTTGGGCTGGCAGCTTGTTCACTTAGCATGACTAGCTTAAGTAAGGACCGATGTCACAGGGCCTTTGTTACACCTTCTGGGGCTGCCGAGAAAAACTTCAGATGAGTACCTCGGAATCCTTTATTGAACTCAAAATGATGACAGGGCCCAAACGATTGAATTCACCTGGCTTCTTCTCCCTGTCTTCTTTTGTTCTTGGCCTCCAGAGGTAAATCTTGCCATGGATTTTATTTACAGCTTCTGTATGCTATTTTTTTTTTCTAGCAGTAGTGTCACACTCCAGGCTATGGGACTGTTGACTTTTCCTTCTGCTCATTTTTCTAAGATCCAGTCATCATGGTATCCATCATGGTTTCGAGTGGCCGTTTAATGGTTTTCATAGAAAAGGTGCAAATGTGTAACTATCCCCCCTCTTCCCCGTCCTCCTCTTGACCAAGTGCTGAGTGAGTGGGCACTGGGCTGGTGTAGGGCTTTGGGTAGACACTGACATGTCCACGAGAGGTTTCCAGGGCAGAGAGGTCTAGCCTGGGAGCAGAAGTTTATTCCAAAGGAGGAATCAGCCCAAGGTTTGGGAGGAGACATCCAGTGACAGAGGGTGGCTTGGGGAGGGAATTAGCAGGACAGAGCTCCAGGTTGCCCATATTCAGCGAGGTCAGAGCATGAGGATAAAGCAGTCACTGAATCAAGATGGTAAGGAAGGCAGTATTAGCCTGGGACTTGAGGCCTGTGTTCTCGCATTTGGCTGGGACTCTATAGGCTGTAGGCCACTAAATGAGATAGGAACTTTGTGTATCTGGGTGGAAATTGAAGCTAGGGATATTCTACCTCTGAACTACACCCCAGCCCTTTTTATTTTTATTTTGAAGCAAGGTCTTGCTAAATTGCCAAAGCTGGTCTCAAACCTGCAATCCTCCTATCCCAGGCTCCCAAGTCCTGGGATTATACGTGTGCCCCACCATGCCCAGCGGGATATGCACTTAAAAAAATTTGTTTTTATGTTTTTATTTTTTCATTGGTGCATTGTATTCATACATCTTAATGGGAAGCAAGATGGTGGAGACAGACATGCACACATGACCCATTTAGCCCTTACCCAGTTCCCATCCCATTCCCTTCCCCGCCCTCCTTCTCATGTTTGGCTTGGTACATTGATGTTTGTTAAAGTACATCACGTGCATTAGAGAAGTTCCTTTTCCCCTCCTCCCAGCCCCTCAGTTAGGTCATCTTATTTGCTCATCTATAGTATTTCCTTCTTTGTCTAGAGTTTCTCCCTATGACCCATTTTCTCCCTAGCTTTCATATATTAGGAAGCACATTGGATTTCTTATTTTTTGTGACTGACTAATCTCACTGAGCATAATGTCCTCCATTTCCATCCATTTCCCTGTAAATGACATAATTGTGTTTTTCTTTATGGCTGAACTTTTAATAAGTTGCTCTGACTACACTGTGAAAGGGGCTGTAAGCCAAGGCAAAATGCAAGAAAACAGGAGGAGGTGGAAGTTTAAAGAGTGGCGGCTACTTGGCTGGGTTTGACAGAATGGACACAGTATTGGTCACATTTGTAGGGAGGAAGGGCCAGAGCAGGTGACTATGGAATTTCTGGTTTCAGCCGTCCGCACACTGTGGATTTGACTGTCAAATGTTAGCAGTGTGGACCTCATGGGTTGACCCCTTCCATCCATGCCCTATGTTTCCTCTTGGGCTTAACTTCTTAGTTACCCCTTTGATTTTAGTACAAGTTAATAACTATATTGCCAAGTGAATCCATGAGCTGATAAATAGATTTGAACACTGCGCGTGTTTTCATCGACAGAGACAGCAGAGCAAAGGTGATAAGAGGCTTTTAAGGTTAATTTTCTGTGTGTGTGGCCCTATTTTCTGCATTTATTATTTTATTTAATCTTAAACACCAGCAGCAAAAACATATATTTATGTCATTTCCTTTTTTTAGGTGAGATGCCTAGGGACTTAGACTGTATATGTAACTTTTCTAAGATGTGACTGACTCCAGAGTTTGGATGCTAAACTCACCCTTGCAACTTAAATTATATCCTTGGGCCTTCTATACATCAGCAGTATCCCGAGCTTGTTAGAAATGCAGTGTCTTGGGCCTTACCCCACACCTCCTGAAACCCTTATATGATTCCCTAAATTCTGAATCCCAAACGAGAGCCTAAATCCCCCCCCAAAAAGCCCAGGAGGCTCTTGTTAATAGCCTTTGTAGGTACACAAAACGTTGCTAATGCTGCACTCCCAAATCTAGTAGAGATTTAATGCCTTACACAGGATTTATTATGGACAGATTATAGGATCGGAGATCACTCTAACCAGCCTTTAATCCATATTATCCAGGCATCACTGAAACTAAACCAAATCAATTAAATTTATAATGCATATCTACGAGATTTATATGGCACATGTCTGGTTCAAATCACGCACGTTCGTTATGCAGGAGGCCATCGGTAGAATACTGTTCGTCTGGCACGCGGAGCCATCACAGTGAAAAATAGTGGGCGTTCTGGTCTGAGAATTTTAGCACTCCCAGTGTGGGAGGTGCTCGACCTGATTTAGCAATTACGCTCTGATGTCATTAAAGTAAAATGGCCCCAATAAAAGGAATAGTAGTCAGTCTTAACTACAGCTCCGGGCTGCTTTATTGCTGTTTCACCCTCGCTAACTTCCACTGTGAGAGAGAGAGAGAGAGCCGTAAAGGAAGTTCCCGTCAGAATCAGAAGTACCGAGAATGACATTGTCTCTTTAGCAGAGTGGAGCAAGGGTCATCCTGAAGTTCCCGCCACCAGGTGACAGGTGCCTAGAATCTCTCATTTCACATGATTGTTGATCATGTGCCCTGTGGTCACATCTCCTCCCATTGAAATGTCAGAGTGATTTCACCAACTCTCCGAATTCCTTCTCATTGTGACTGGATCCTTCTCGGAACTTCTGATCTAGCGCGTTGTGGAGCAGATATCTCAGTCTTTTTCTCAGAGTATCACAGATACCACGGCACTTATTCTCTTTCCCCAAATAAGTCACACGATATTCAAGAGGTATTGACTACAGCGAGGACAATTGCTTGTATTCACTGAGTACTTACGTTGTACCATTTATGGGCAGCAAGTTCTTTTGCCCTTTCATTCCACATTTAATGATTTTTAAAATAAGAATATATATATTTTTTCTCCATGATTAAAATATCCATTTTAGTGGGAGCACCTTGTTGGAACTTTTTCCTACACTACTTTTCTATGCTTGAATCAGGATTCTTAAAACCAGTGTGAGAAGCTAGATCCTATGGGAAACTGTCCATCTAATTAGCCTCACATATGTGATGGTCCCTTCCCAACTCCTTAGAATATGTGCGCTTGAGGACACTACCTTTTTAGTTGCCCAGGCTTAACCTTCTTTCCTCTACCTTACAGGATGGATCTTAGCTCTCCTGAAGTTCTTTTTGTTTTGTTTTGTTTTTGTGGGTCTGGGGATGGAACCCAGGGGCATTTGACCTCCGAGCTACACCCCCTGCCCTACTTTTTTTTTTAATGTTTTATTTTATTTTTTTATTTTTTTTACATTTATTTATTTATTTTTAATTAATTTATTTTTTAAATTGGTGCATTGTAGTCATATATCAATCACATTGGAGTACAAGACTTGAGAGGATATACAAGCACACATCATCCAATTAGCCCTTCTCCAGCCCCCATCCCATTCCCTCCCCCTCCCTCCATCGCATGCTTCTTTGGTGATTTACTTTGATACATTTGTTTATGTACCTCCTGCGTTTTAAAGAGGCTCCATCCTCCAGTATTACATACCCTCTGATTGGTCACATTAGTTGCTTCACTATAGGGCCCTTTCTATAGCTCAGCCTCTTCCTGTTGCCCTTTTCCTCCTAGTTATTGCTGATTAAGAGAAGCGTCTGATTTATATTTTCTGCGATATTTCTCTGTGCATGCTGCGTTGCAAGTACCGATCCCACTCTTGATGGTCCCAGTAGTGGCCTGGCTACTCAGTGGACTGATCCAGACCTCGCTGGCTCAAGCAGCGGCCTTGCCTCATGGGAGGCCCCAGTTCTGGTCTCGCTGGCCCCTGAACCGGTCTAACCCCTAAGCTGGCTTTGGTCCCGGCCTTGGAGGCCACAGGAGTGAACTTGCCTCACGCCAGGCTCCGATGCTGGCCATTGGCCCCTGCACCGGTCTAACCCCTTGCCCTGCCCTACTTTTTATTCTTTATTTTGAAACCGGGTCTCGCTGAGTTGCAGAGGGCCTCACTAAGTAGCTGAGGCTGTCTGCGGACTACGATCCTCTGGGTCTCAGCCTCCCGAATGCTGAGATTACAGCGTGCGCCACCACGCCCAGCTTCTCCTGAAGTTTTTGCTTCTCCTCCATTAGAGTCCAAACTCTGCTATTCATAAAGTTTTGATTGGATAAAATCTTTGCATGAGAGTGATTCTATTGCATCATCAATTTCTAATTAACTGTGATTTAATCATCAGATTTTGAAAGGCCATTTTCTTTATCGTTAACGATCATAATATCTTCACTCTATTTTTTTATATCTTCACTCTTTTTTTTATAACATTCAACAATTTCTACCATTCAAAAATGAATGAGAACATTATCATTCATTACTTTTTTTTCCTGTCTGGATTTTACATACCATTTCCATTTCAAAGTTTACTTATGTGTTTAGCTTCTCCTATTAATTTTGTATAGCTCGGTCGTCCAAAATTGGTTCTCTTCTTTCCAGGCAAATCTATGGCTTCTAACGTACGTAGATAAATGGCTCACACGATAGTCAAAGGTTGGCTTTTTCATTTGCAGCCAAACAGTAGCAATTCTAGATTGCAAATTTAAGGCCTCTACAGAAATCGATGACCTGATTACTTAACAAGTTACCTACTCCACTTCTCAGAGCTAAACACAATTATGGCTTTACCCCAGCAGAGAGAAATTAAGAGTTCAGAAAAAGGTAAACATTATCCTCTAAGAGTGGAAAGTAAACGGAGACTCATTTGGCAGGATGTAAGCAGCGGCTGTGTATGGCATCGGCTGCAGGAAAAGATTCTGCATCAAAAATGGCCTCATTGCTTTTAGAGGAAGGGTGCTCTCGTGTTAAAATATGGGCAGATGTACTGTTTTCATGGCACTCTTCCTAGTTTTTTTTTTTTTTTTTTTTAAACAGAGTCTCTTAAGTTAGTGTGGCTGGCTTCCAACCTGCAAAATCCTCCTGTCTCCGCCTCCCAAGTGTGGGGATTACAAGTGTGCGCCACCACGCCCGGCTTGGCGAAGGTTTTCACACAGGTTGTCTTATTCGCATTTCTGATACCTCTGAGATAGTGTGGGTGGAAATTGTGCTACTTTGTAGATTAAAACATAAGGCTAAATGACTTTACCAAATACTGTTAGCTTTTTTCAAATTGACATAACATCTATTTCTTCTAATTCTTTGATATCTGTAAGTGCTTTTCGTCTTTGTTAAAAGGCTTTCCTACCCTTGAAACCTACTCTTAATTATTCAAAACAATAAAGTTTGAGACTTATGATAGATGTGATAAATAATAAGTGTATCACATATTCTGCATATATACACATATATATACATACATACACACATGCACATACACGGAGGTGTATGTGTGTGTGTGTGTGTGTGTGTGTGTGTGTGTGTGTGTGTGTGGTACTGGAGATTGAACCCAGGAGCATTCTGCCTCTGAGGTACACCCCCAGACCTATTTTACTTCTTATTTTAAAACAGAGTCTTGCTAAGTTGCTGAAAGCCTCACTGAAGTTCCTGAGGCTGCCTTCAAACCTGTGATTCTCCCACCTCAGCCTCCCAAATACTGGGATTATAGGTGTGCATCCATCACCATACACAGATAGCACTTTCATATTTCATTTTTTCTTTTTTTTGTACATACATTATTGGTGCATTGTAGTCTTACGTCATAATGCAGTTCAGAACGATAGTGACACGCAGGCCACAGTGCTCAGTAAGCTTCCCCAGCCCCCTCCCACTCACTCCCCTCCCCAATACTTGAGATTAGCACTGGTATTCTCATATATGTGTATGATATCAATGGAAGTATTTCTTTTATTAATCCTCCCTCCCCAAAAAAAAGATAAGAGGAGGGAATCTTTGCATTGACTATTTAGATATTTTGGGAACATATTTTGAGTAGTGTTAATACTCTTTGGTAATTTAGTTATGAGCGTACATCAAAATTCCACTATAAAACCAGGCATGGTGGCGCACACTCGTAATCCCAATATATGGGAGGCTGAGACCGGAGGATGGCGGTTCTCAGACAGCCTCAGCTACTTAGCAAGGCCCTTTGAAACTCATTGAGACCCTGTTTCAAAATAAAGAATGAAAAAATATAGGGCTGGGGGTGTAGCTCAGAAGTACAATGCCCCTAGGTTCCATCCCCAGTACCACACACAAAAAAATTCCACTATAATTTCATAAGGGGGAGTGGCAATAGTTCATTTCGACTGACTGTGCTATCTGAAAACCGGTTGTGGCCCATGATGAGCTAGTTGCTACTGGATTGGGAAGGGTAGCACACAACCAAGAGTAAGAACAGGGTATATTCATGAAACCTGTTATAATGGCTAAAATTTTTAGAATCATATTTTGTATAATATAAAATGTCATTTATTCAGGATTTCAGGGTTTTGCATTTTACAAAAGCGTTGGTAATAATTTGGAAATAGCATTCATTTAAGCAATTAATGTTTCTTCATCAGAGCAAGTTTGAGAAATGGTAATCAGGAAAGTCAATTAAAAGATTCTTCTATTTTTCTTCTTTTCTTTTCTTTTATGGTACTAGAAATTGAACTCAGGAGCATTCTACCTACTAGCTACACCCCCCAATCCTATTTTATTTTTTATTTTGAATCAGGATCTTGCTAAGGTGCCCAGAGTCTTTCTAAATTACAGAGACCTTCCCCCTTTATCAGCCTTCTAGTAGTAGGATTACAAACATTAGCTACCACACCTGGCTAAAGATTCACTCTTTTTCATGACCCAGTTTTATATATTTTTTAAATTTGGAAACAGGGTCTCTTAAGCCACCAAGGCTGACTTCAAAACTGTGCAATCCTCCTGTCTCCGCCTCCCAAGCGCGGGGATTACAAGCATGGGCCACCATGCCTGGGAAAGATTCACTCTTGATAGGAGTATTTGATGTAGGAAAAGTAAAATAACTAGAAAATAATTTTTATGTTACAGTTTTTTAAACATTTGGCCAAAGTTCATGACATGGATGACTAATTTCTCAGAATAAACCTTAATAAACTAAGCATTAAAGTTCATCATAAAATTACTTGAGCATTTAAAAATGACATTTTTTCTAAAAGATTTTTGATTAAATATTATATATACTGATATATATCAAAATCCTGTCAAAGTGCTAATAGTTTAAATAAACATACATCTTGAGAAAGCAGAAAAAATAGGAAATTAGGCAACAGATTATGGTAATTTAGAGTTAAAGAACATACATTTACATTTTGAGGGTGATTGATTTCATTTAGAAATGGTAAGGATGTGTCTTTCTTTTGTGTTCCAAGGATTTACATATAAATTCAGTTCATCACACAAAACCAGACGCTAAGGCTATGCGGTGCTTTTAAACCTCTAACACCCACTCAGAGTCAAAGCCAGGTTTTCACCATGTTTTAAGGACACTGTAGTGTGTTGTTCTAAGTTTAAATTTCAAGGTCGTTTCCAAGTTATGATCTCCATGCCTACTGGAAAGAAAAGTTCAGGCTTTTTAGAAAGGTCTGTTTCAATCATCAGATGTGAAAAGCCATTTTGGTAAAGTTGTTTGCAGATTTCCGAGTGAGCCAACTCCATAGTGAAGAAAGGAGGGTTTATTCTACTTACATGGATGTTAACAGGAAGGGGGCGCTGTCCCTGCCTAGAAAACTGTGACTTCTTTCCAAACCCCATAGAATGAACCGGACCCGCGGTGGCTCCGCTGCTATTGGCTTTCGTCTTGCGCCCTCTGGTGGTAAGAGTTGTAAATCACAGTGTCACAGTGCGGGACCAAGTCAACAAAGCTTGCTCTTTCCTGCTTTCTGGAGCTTGGTGTAGGACCAAACTTCAAATTTTGGAAAAACCCGCGACAACTTTTTGCAGCAGAGTCGCCTTAAGTGTCAAATAATACCTGTTTTTTTTTTCTAATTTTGCCAGGAGATGATAAATGATTTAGTAAGGCTTAAAACAAATGGACTTTTTATTATTCGGTTCTCCTGTGTCCTACAGATGATATTAATTATTGAGTACTTTCTAAGTGTCAGACACTGTATAAGCATCGTTGCACTTGATATCACTTAACTGTGAATTTAGTGCTTTTATTTTTTTTGTTTTCTCTCTTACTTTCCTGGGGCTAAACTTAAATCTCTGGTCTACTGATATTTGGATCTTTGGGCTTGAAGTACAGTGCTTCTCATCCATCCCCTTTCAGCCAGGACCTGTGAAGGGCAAGGCCAGCAGAGGCGAGTCCCAGCCCGGGTCTCTATTGGGCTAGTGAGGCCGGAGTGCTAAGATCTGGGGTGCATCATACATTCAGGAGTGGGCCTGGGGAACCCAGCTCCAGGACCCCCACTCCTGAGCCAGGTGGAGACAAAGGTCATGGTGGAGAGTCCCAGTGGGGCCTCTGAGCCAGGAAATTTGAGGAGAAAATGCACCAAAGAAGTGTGCCTAGAAGTTGAATTAGCTGACAGGGTCCCTTGGGAGGCGGGAACAGCCTGGGACATTTTCCTCCCAGCCATGGGGTGTGTGTGCTTCTTGAATATTGCTAGGTCTCTTTGAATGGCTCAGGTTTAGCTGGGCGCGAGCTGTCAGCCTGTAAGCCTGGTATTGGGTGTATTTGAGACTGAGATGGGATGATTGTAGGTTCCAGGCCAGCTTTAATAACTTATTGAAACCCTCATCAACTTAGTGAGACCCTGTTTCAAAATAAAAAAAATAAGATAGCATTGGGGGTATAGCTGAGCGGTAGAGTGCTCCTAGGTTCAACCCCAGTACTAATTTTTTTTAATTTGAAAATATCACAGCAATTATATAGTTCAGCTTTTGTTTGAAAAGGCTTTTCTTCTGGTCTGGGTGTGATGGCGCATGCCTGTCATCCCACTACTTATGAAACTGGTATAGAAGGTTTGCAGCTTTAAAGCCAGCATCAGCAATTTAGTGAGGCTCTCAGTAACTTTAACGAGATTCTACTTCAAAATAAAAAATATTTTATTATTTATAAATAATAAAATATTTAAAAAATAAAAAAAATAAAATAAAAAAGATGTGGTGTCACATGCTTATAATCCCAGCATTTGGGAGGCTGAACCAGAAAGAAAGATCTGGGTTCTCAGCCAGCCTCAGCTAATTAGTGAAGCCCTTTTTCAAAATAAAGAATAAAAAATAGGGCTGAGGATATAGCCCCTGGGATCCATCCCCAGTACCACAAAAATATAAAATAAACAATAAAAAATAAAAAGGGCTGAGGTGAAGCTCCGAGGTAGAATATCCCTGCGTTCAATCTCCACTACCAAAAGAATTATCTTTTTTCCCCCGCTATAATATAGTACATGATACACTTTTCTATAAGGTCGAACAGTTCCCGGCTACCTATTCTGCTTTATGTGCTAAGCACTTCACGTATATTAATCCCTCTAGTGCTCACCATACACACCATGAACTGTGCAGTGTTTTGCCCTCAATTTACCAATGAAAATTCAGAGGTCCAGAGAGAACAGGCACACTGCCACGGTCACGTGGTCGGCAAACATGAAGACTTAGGTTTTGAACCCAGGTTGTCAAGCTTCAACCTCCAATCTTAGCCAGGACACTAAGCCCACATGAGGTGAAGTATAAGAAATCCCAAACCTGCAAATCCCCAACTCCACTTTCGATGGGAAACCCGCCCCTGGTGCCCGCGAAGGCGTCTCCCCTGCCCCTTTCCCACCTGTTCCTTTAATTTATCTGTAAGTTCAGCCAGCTAAGGGATGGGCCCATGGTTGGCTCTATCTTACCAGGTTTAAAATTAAGGATTGTCTTGAGCTTTATAAATGTTAGCTAGTAGGAACACAGTGGTCTCCTAGTTGATGGATTTTTTTTTCTTTTATGAGGCCAACAGAAAAGATTTGTTTTCTTATCTGCCTTTTTGTTTTGTCTTACATGTGGATATTACATCCTCATTAGATTTTTTTTTTTGTACTGGGGTGGAACCCAGGGGCTTTCTGCCTCCAGGCTACACTCCCAGACCTATTTTATATTTTATATTTTATTTGGAAACAGGGTCTCACTAAGTTGCTGAGAGCCTCACTAAGTAGCTGAGGCTGGCTTCAAACTTGTGCGATCCTCCTGTCTCAGACTCCCAAGCGCAGGGATTACAAGCGTGTGCCACCACACCCGGCTCCTAGTCATTGGATTTTAAACAAATAAACAAACAAACCCCCCTGAGTTTGGTGGTGGTGTGAGACACAGTGTAAGGATGTGCTACTAAGTATCTTTTCCCAACTCCAGATTTGAGACTTCACATTGTTAACTTGAATTTGGTGATGCTGTGAGTATTTACTTGGGGAAATAAAAAAATGCTACAAATGGGTACCAGTTTTTAAACACTTAGCAGAGCACCATTAACATATAACTCTCAGAAAATACGATGTTTGGTCTCATAAAACCAGTGATTTCAACAATGCACATACTCAAAATTAAAAAAAAAACCTGAAAGGAAACAATCACAAACCCTACCACGCTTCTCAATGATGATAACTTAAATTATTATTTACTTTTGAACAGAGTTAAAAATCAATGCTGGTTTTCTCTTTCCCAAGAGGTTAATATTCCGTGGAATTTGCACATGGAAATATAGAGTTAGCACTCAGCTGTTGTAATTGGAACCAGCCGGCTGGGACCACTTGGGAGCCTGTGCTGTATGGGATGTTTCCGGTCTCAGTCTTGCGATCTGTTTTCCACAAACTGGACCTGGAGCAACCCCTCAGCTTGCTAATCAGCACCTCCAGACAGCACGCGCATCTATCTGCTCAGGTGCAAAGGGGCCGGCGGTATTTAACCCGCACAGCTGAGCGCGGTGACAGAGGTCGCAGCTCCTTCCAGGAATGGCTCACCCTCCAGCCAGCAACCGGGCACGCCAAGCCTTCGGAACTCGCCCTGCAAGCTCAGGCTTCCAGAATAAACGTCAAGCAACTTGAACTGGAACTGGAGGCCATTCCAAGTAGAACCTTCCTTCTCAAATACCAGTCCTCAAACTCATTTAGATCTCAGTCCTTGCTGTGCCAGATAAACATTTTTCTTTGCTTATTTTTTTCTATAATGACATTGGTTTTCTGTTTTGAACCATTGGTTGCCTAAAAACGAAATCTCTTTCTCTGAAATCATGTCTGGTTCCGAGAGACTCTGGAACACCGGGGTGACAGGCGGGGGGAGGGCGCTACTGCTTGTCTTTCCCCGGGCGTGCTGGAGTCACAGAGATGCCCTGGTGTAGATGTGAGGCATGTGTCCTACATTTTATATCAGCACCTGATAAAAATCCACTCCAGGGCTGCCGGTAGTTTGGGTCGTGTCTGTGGACTCTGGGCCCGTGGGAGACCGTCCACTGCCTCCATCCCTGGGGCTCACACTTTATGTCCGGATGCTCTGAGACATTGCGGGCCCATCTTCCTCTTTCACTTCTGTTCCCCAATCAACTGGGGCTTCCAGGGAAGGAGGCAGCTTCTTCCTCTTCATGCATTCAGGAAAGGGATGTGGTCACCTCTTCATGGCTTCATAAGCAAGGACAGGAATCTCTCCAGATGCCAACAGGAGCAGGCAAGCTTCTGAATAGTCCTGTGACCTCCACAGCATGGGACAGGGGGTAAGGGTCAGTGACAGGAGAAGGAAGAAAATCATGACTTCTCAACAAAGCCATCGTGAAGGTCTAGGAAGTCCCCACTTAGAAGTAAGGAGTTTCTGAGCCTGGCGTGGTGGCGCACACTTGTAATCCCCGCGCTTGGGAGGCTGAGACAGGAGGATCACACAGGTTGGAAGCCAGCCTCAGCTACTTAGTGAGGCTCTCAGCAACTTAGTGAGACCCTGTTTCCAAATAAAGTGTAAAATAGGTCTGAGAGTATAGCCCGGAAGTAGAAAGCCCCTGGGTTCCACCCCTAGCAACACACACACACACACACACACACACACACACACACACAAAGTAATGAGTTTTCTCAAGCCTAAGTTACAAGTGAGGCTCAAATGGGACCATTCCATGTGGAAAATAAATCCCCATTCAGTGCCTCTAACTATGCCCCAGCTTGACAGTTCAGTCTTTCTCCTACTGTACTTACTCTGAGAGTTCAGCATGAGTGTCTACGACGTGTGTGTGTGTGTGTGTGTGTGTGTGTGTGTGTGTGTGTGTGTGATCTTATTAATCTGGAAAGGCGAGCTTGGCTTAATCTAGTCACTCCATCACTACCTTTCTTTGGTAAACAGCACACACTGTACGGGGTCGAATCCTGACGCCAGCCAACCTGTTTGGAAGACGAAGCTCGTCAACACAATTGCGATCGATGAATCTCAGGTCCAGGTAGAGAACAGGCTGCTCCCTGCTCCCTGCAGGCACTCTACCAGGAAGATGTTTTCTCTCCTGCATTTTTTTTCTTTTGAGTCTGTTTTTATTGGGGCTTGGGACATAGGATGGGAGGTGTCACCTTGGGCATGCCCTTCCCCCAGGGAATGCCCATTCTAGAATCTTCCTGGGGTGCTTTCTGGAACTTTCTTTGCTAATGTGACAGGGGCTGATATGTATCCCACTTTAGTTTCACTTACGTTTCTCCTACTGTGAGTCAGGCTGAGCATCTTTAAATCTGTGTAGGCGCCATCAGTATCTCTCTTTTTGGTGAACGGCTGACTTCATATCCTTTGTCTCTTTTTCTTACTGAGCTGTAGGAACTCTCAACATATGGTGAGAGCAGACCTTTGTGATATGAATGGCAAGTCTTTTTTTCCTACTCTGTCATGGCTTATCATAGGTTGTCATTTCTTTCATATAATAGGTTTTATCCTTTGATTTGAAGAATGCAATATCCCAGTTTGAATAAAAATATTTAAAAATTTTCCCCTGAGCTGGGTGTGGTGGGACATGCCTATAATCCCAGGACTTGGGAGGCTGAGACAGGAGGATCTTAGGTTTGAGAACAGCCTCAGCAACCTAGTGAGACCCTGTTTCAAAAGGAAAACAAGAAGGGGCTGGGAATGCGCCTGGGTTCAGTCCTCAGTAACACACAAACACACACAATTATCTCTTTCTTCAAATATTTATATACCTGTTTGTTCTTGCTTGGATTCATGATTTGACTTACCTCCAATTTCGGGTATTAGAGCCTGACGCGAGTCTTACCTTACCCCACCACACACATACTCACATCTAAGGTAGTTAACTAGTCTCTCCTATCAATTCGAAATATCGTCTTGGTCACATGCCACATTTAAACATTTATTTAAGTGTGTTCCTGAATGGTATATTCTGTTTTGTTGATTTCCTTTCTTTTCTTTTCTTTTCTTTTTTTTTTTTTGTGGTACTGAGGGTAGAACCCAGAGGCTTTCTACCTCCGGGCTATACTCCCAGACCTATTTTATATTTTATTTGAAAATAGGGTCTCACTAAGTTGCCGAGAGCCTCACTAAGTAGCTGAGTCTGGCTTCGAACCTGTGCGATCCTCCTGTCTCAGCCTCCCAAGCACGGGGATTATAAGCATGCGCCACCACGCCCCATGATTTCCTTTCTTTTTAAGCACTAGTTTCTTACTTTCTTAATCAATATACTTATAAAATATTTTAATATCTAATAAGCTTTCATGTCTCCCTTCTTTCCCACATTTTTTATTATTCTCATTTTCAAGGTTAATTTAGGATTAACCTGGTTTTTTGGTAGTGGGGATGGAATCCACGGGCATTCTAACTTCATACTACACCAGCAGCCCTTTTTTAACTTTCTTTTTCTTTTTTAATTTTCATATATGATCTTTCTAGGCTGCCGAGGGTCTCACTCCATTGCTGAGGCCGGCTTTGAACCTGCAATCCTCTTGTCTCAGCCTCCCAAGAACTGAGATTATAGGCATGTGTCACCACACCTGCTAAGATTCATCTGTTTAATCTCTCACTAAATCATCTAGAACTAGATGTTGATTGGGGTTGCATTAAATTTGTAGATTAACCTGTGGAGATTACTACATTCATGAGGTTGAATCCTCCTAGTCAAGAAGCATGAAACGTTGCAAGTAATCTGTTATGTATACTAAAGTGTCAATGAAAAAAAATTCCTAATGTTTTATTTACTTACAATAAAGTCCAAACTCCCTGTCTAGACACATATTTACTGCATTTCAATCTATTATCTCTTTAATGGGAGACCAGTTAGAGCCGATCCCTAGGAATCCCACCTCTTTTTGGTCTAGCTTATCTCTGCGTTCAAGAGCTATGTTCAACCTGTGTACACCACTCACCCTCACGTCACACCGATGGGGCTGCTGAATTCAAGCCAGAGCATCTGCTCTTATTCGTCTTAACACAGATGACTCGATTTTGTCCACCTCTTCCTGGAATACCAGCTTTTCACATCAGTGTTGCCCCAACTTGCTGCTTTATTTTTATATGTTTGTATGGAATTTTTCTTTATTTTTGCAGAAGAAATTACAAGTTATCATAGCTTCTTGGAGATTTGGGGACCACGAGGGTACTCTTAGAAAGTAGCAGAAGATCTCATTTATAATGGTTTATAAAAGAAACAGTTCTCTGGTATTTTCTCCTGATTGTGTTTTGTTTCAGAGAAATACCTTAGGGATGAATGAATAAAAAATTAAAAAAGAACTGGGCTAGTATCCACAACTGAATTCGATACAGGCTTGTTTTCACTAATGTTAACATAGGTAAAGGTTGCATTGAGCCCACCAAGGGGAGTAGAGAGAAGTTAGGACTTTGGGTATACAAAAGCAAGATGAAAAAAAGCATCCAGCACAAGTTGAGGTTGTAAGTAGTAAGGGCTGAAGACATCCCTCACGTATTTCAAGATTATAAAATAGAATTTTATTTTCATTTGCTTTGTCATCTCTTTCATCTCTAATTACTAGCAGCAATATTAATTAACTACTCTCCATGTGCCAGTTGTTAAGTCTTCTGCATACATACATTTTCTTCTTGAATTCTGAAAACTCGTATCATGTTTCATCTTACTTGGTAGATAAAGAAATCAAGGCTTAGAAAAGTTAGGGAACTCTGCTAGCCAGCTCTGTTGCTATGACAAAACACCAGAGGAAAAAAACTTACGAATGGAAAGATTTAATTTGGCTCATGATTTTAGAGGCTCAGTCCAGGATTGGATGGCTGCATCATGCCTTGCCTGTGGTGAGGCAGAACGTCATGCTAGAGGAAATCGTACCTCAAAGCAGCCAGAACACACACACACACACACACACACACACACACACACACACACACACACAGAGAGAGAGAGAGAGAGAGAGAGAGAGAGAGAGAGAGGAGAGAGAGAAGGAGGGGGAGGAGGAGGAGGAGCAGGAGGAGCAGGAGAAGCAGGGTGAAGAGGAAGAGAGAGAAGAGATAAGAAAGAGAGGAGAGAGAGACTGGGGACAAGATATAGTTCCCAGGGCCACACCCCCTAGGACCCATTCCCTTTAATGAGGCCCACCTCCTACAGTTTCCACCTCCTCCAAGTATCTCATTCAACTATGAATCTATGGATGGGTGGATGAATCCTATTATTGGTGTTCTCATGAACCAATCACACCCGAAAGCCCCAAAGTCCACCTTCTACCGCTGCATTGGGGACCCAACCTTTAACCCATGAGCCGCTGGAGAACATTCCAGATCTGAACCGTGACAGTGACTCAGCTGAGGCCATGCAGATTGTACGTGGGGAGCCTGAGTGGACATCTGAGCTCGTGACCACTACTGCACCTTGCTTCCTCTTTCATGACAGGAAAAGTCTTGCTAATTTTAGCTCTTTATTTTAATATAAAGCATCTTGTCAAAATGATAAAATATATTTATACTCACTGTTGCAAAGTGGTAAGAGTCTAATCTTGCTTAGATAAAACAGCATTAGGATGTCCGAATAAGACACTGGCAAGAAACCAGCTGGGTGTGCTGGTGCCTGCCTGTCATCTCAGGTCAAAAGTTTACAGCAAAGAGAGTGAATGTTAGAATTCATAGCATTTCACTACAATAAAACGTATTGATCATGAAACAAATTCTGAAGGAGTAAGAGACAAAAAGATATGATTACTCTCTATATTGCTAATTCTGAACCAGTAGGCTTCTCATTTATAATCTTTAGCTTACATGATGGGAAGGTGTCATGGAGATCCATGAAGTAATAATGATAGTTAATTGGAAGCTAGGTGTCTAAGTAGCTATTTCCTTGAGGAAATAAACCTTTACTTTTAAACATTTTGTTGTGTTAAACACACACAAACACACACACACATTATTAGTAGGGTGTGGTGGTGCGTGTCTATAATCCCAATACTTGGGAGGCTGATAGGAGAATCGCGGGTTCAAGGCCAGCCTCAGCAATGTAGCAAGACCCTGTTTCAAAATAAAAAATACAAACGATTGGGAGTCAAGCCTGGAGATAGAATACCCCTGGGTTCAATCCCCAAACAAAGAAACAAAGAATAAATTAAAAATCATACTGTAAAGACAAAGAAAGAGTCATACTATTAAAGAAATTCTAAACCTTTTCACTTTTACTACACAAGACTATACCAAAAGTTCCTATACCTAAGAAAAATCAAAATGATAAAATATTTGTTGAGAGTCAGTAATGTTCTTTCCAATACTGAACAAGTTCCGAGTTACCAGGAGTTTTCTAGAAGCTATTCCCCTTCCCCCAAAACACCACCTAAAGTTCATGTAGCCTTGGGAGTTGATTTGACATGAACACACACATGCCGTTTCACCAACAAAATCATCTGAAGGTCAGTACCATCTCACTTATGTTCATGATGGGGAAGGGGTAAATACATTTACCAAGTGTGGGGAACTGAGGGTGGGAGGGATCTCTTGTTCCTCAGTCCTACCCACAGGTGCACATTGGTGTGGATACGTTTGGGATGCTAGGCCATGTTACTCTGTCCACTGCAGAAAAATTGACATATCCTAGGATGTATGCTTCCTCATTGAAACATGTGCTGTACATACGACCTCAGGACTAGCGTCGTACTTAAGAGTTTTTATAAGCTCAGGAACACCCAAACCTTAGCTGCACTCAATGCTACAGATTCTGCTTCTCTGTTGCTTACAGCAGTGTGGGTATGACTCCCATACTTGTCAGATCATTTTGCAATACAATAAATTAGAATACTTAAATAATAGAATGAAGGGGCATGCAAAAGGAGGTGTCGAGAGAACTCTCCCTATCTACCCCTCCATTTACAGCTAAGAAAACCAAGAGCTCTGGGCAGAAAGAGTCACATTTGCAACCCTTAAGGGTTAAAGCTGTTAGCTCACTCTGTCTTAATGTGTGAAGGGAGCAGTCCCTGCCATCCTCCCACATAGAAACCCCCTTCCTCCTTACCTTTAGCTGAGCATATTTTTATTCACTCTGGCCTTGCTTTCTAACTAGCTCCTTTCTGACCTTCTCTTTTAACATGTCATCTTACCCTCAATCAGAGGCACTTTCTTACTTTTGTTCCCCCTGGTTTATCTTCCTACATCCTAAGCTACAGTTCTTAGCTTAAAGCTCCTTGTTGTCCGATAAGAACTTCTTCTGTTTAACCCCTGGGCCATTCCAAAACCGAGTGCATCCTCTATCAGTCGTCCATTGCTCTGGTACCCTTCATGACAAACCACCCCAAAACTCGGGGGCTTAAGGCAGTGTTAGCTAAAGAGGCTGCAGGTCCAGCTTGGGCATGGTGGTAAACATTCTAGAATCCCAGTCCTTGGGAGGCTGAGACAGGAGAAGGGCAGGTTCAAAGACATCCTCAGCAACACAGAAAAACTCTCTGCAACCTAGTGAGACCTTGTTTCAGAATAAAAATAGTCAGACGAGGTGGCGCATGCTTGCAATCCCAGCGTTTGGGAGGCAGAGACAGGAGGATCGCAGGTTTGCAAACCAGCCGGCCTCAGCTACTTAGTGAGGCCCTTTGCAATTCAGTGAGACCCTGTTTCAAAATAAGGAATAAACAATAGGATTGGAAAGCCGGGGCCTGGGTCGCGGGACCCTGGGCCCCGGGCCGAACTGCGCGTAGCACGCCAGACCCCTGGAGAAACCAGGCCCAGTAAGACGCTGGGTTCTGGGCGGGGGTCGCGGGCGGGGCACGCCTAATGGGGCCCAGGTCGCGGGACTCTGGGCCCCTGCCGAACTGCGCGTAGCACGCCAGACCCCTGGAGAAACCGGACCCAGTAAGACGCTGGGTTCTGGGCGGGGGTCGCGGGCTGGGCACGCCAGATGGGGCCCGGGTCCGGGACTCTGGGCCCCTGCCGAACTGCGCGTAGCACGCCAGACCCCTGGAGAAACCAGACCCAGTAAGACGCTGGGTTCTGGGCAGGGGTCGCGGGCTGGGCACGCCAGATGGGGCCCGGGTCGCGGGACTCTGGGCCCCAGGCCGAACTGCGAGTAGCACGCCAGACCCCTGGAGAAACAAGGCCCAGTAAGACGCTGGGTTCTGGGCGGGGGTCGAGCACAGGGCACGCCAGCTGGGGCCCGGATCGCGGGACTCTGGGTCCCGGCCGAAGTGCGAGTAGCACGCCAGACCCCTGGAGAAACCGGGCCCAGAACAGAAAAAGATAAAGAAAAATATCGGAGAGGTGGTAAGAAAGCCGTTATGGATGCCAGGACACTGGAGATGCAGACAAAACTTATCTAAATGCACTGGAACTTATGGAAAAATTTGCCGTGAAAGAGGACTGCTATTTCTCTATATTGTTAAGAATCTCAGACATCACATATAAGGAGAGAGTTTAGCGGAGACCAAGGAGAAATGCGGTATTGAAAGAGTTCTTCGCGATGGTGGTAGAGACTTGTATTCAGGAGAAGCAGAAACCGGATCTTACCAACTTTATTTTTTTGGAGAAATTACACCAAATGTCGAATGCTACCATCACGCATGCTTAGGAACACTGGACAACATTCAGAGTGGAAAAAGAGCCTGGGAAGGATTTGAAACGGTGGAGGCAGTGGCAATGCCAGTGGCCAATATTCGGGGGAGGCAGAGATCTGATACATTACAACTGGAACCTTTGAAATACTAACCACAGAGACAGTGATCGGAACCTGCTGAGGGGTTAGGCGGGCGCCGGGGCCAGTGGCCGACATCGGAGCTTGCTGTGAGGCAGGGCCACTACTGAGGCCTCCGTGGCCGGGATTGGAACCTGCAGAGGGGTTAGACCGATGCTGGGGCCAGCGAGGCCAGCATTGGAGCCTGCCATGATGCAAGGCTTGTGCTAGGGCCTCCGAGGTCGGGTCCGGAACTTGCTGAGGGGTTAGGCCGGTGCTGGGGTCAGCGAGGCCGGCATCGGAGCCTGCCGTGAGGCAAGGCCAGTGTTGGGGCCCCCGAGGACGGGACCGGAGCCTGCTGAGGGGTTAGGCCGGTGCTGGGGCCAGCGAGGCTGGCATCAGAGCCTGCCATGAGGCAAGGCCGGTACTTGGGCCTCCGAGGCCAGGATAAGAGCCTGCCGAGGGGTTAGGCCGGTGCTGGGGCCTCCGAGGCCAGGATAAGAGCCTGCTGAGGGGTTAGACCGGTGCTGGGGCCAGCGAGGCCGGCATCGGAGCCTGCCTTGAGGCAAGGCCGGTACTGGGGCCTCCAAGGCCAGGACAAGAGCCTGCCGAGGGGTTAGGCCGGTGCTGGGGCCAGCGAGGCCGGCATCGGAGCCTGCCTTGAGGCATGACCAGTGCTGGGGCCTCCGAGGCCAGGATCGGAGCCTGCCGAGGGGTTAGGCCGCTGCTGGGGCCAGCGAGGCCGGCATCGGAGCCTGCCTTGAGGCAAGGCCGGTACTGGGGCCTCTGAGGCCGGGATCGGAGCCTGCCGAGGGGTTAGGCCGCTGCTGGGGCCAGTGAGGCCGGCATCGGAGCCTGCCGTGAGGCAAGGCCGGTACTGGGGCTCCGAGGCCAGGATAAGAGCCTGCTGAGGGGTTAGGCCGGTGCTGGGGCCAGCGAGGCCGGCATCGGAGCCTGCCTTGAGGCAAGGCCGGTACTGGGGCCTCGAGGCCAGGATAAGAGCCTGCCGAGGGGTTAGGCCGGTGCTGGGGCCAGCGAGGCCGGCATCGGAGCCTGCCGTGAGGCAAGGCCGGTACTGGGGCCTCCGAGGCCAGGATAAGAGCTTGCCGAGGGGTTAGGCCGGTGCTGGGGCCAACGAGGCTGGCAGCGGAGCCTGCCGTGAGGCATGACCAGTGCTGGGGCCTCCGAGGCCGGGATCGGAGCATGCCGAGGGGTTAGGCCGGTGCTGGGGCCAGCGAGGCCGGCATCGGAGCCTGCCGTGAGGCAAGGCCGGTACTGGGGCCTCCGAGGCCAGGATAAGAGCCTTCCAAGGGGCTAGGCCGGTGCTGGGGCCAGCGAGGCCGGCATCGGAGCCTGCCTTGAGGCATGACCAGTGCTGGGGCCTCCGAGGCCGGGATCGGAGCCTGCCGAGGGGTTAGGCTGCTGCTGGGGCCAGCGAGGCTGGCATCGGAGCCTGCCGTGAGGCAAGGCCGGTACTGGGGCCTCCGAGGCCAGGATAAGAGCCTGCCGAGGGGTTACGCCAGTGCTGGGGCCATTGAGGCCGGCATCGGAGCCTGCCTTGAGGCAAGGCCGGTACTGGGGCCTCTGATGCCGGGATCGGAGCCTGCCGAGGGGTTAGGCCGCTGCTGGGGCCAGTGAGGCCGGCATCGGAGCCTGCCGTGAGGCAAGGCCGGTACTGGGGCCTCCGAGGCCAGGATAAGAGCCTGCTGAGGGGTTAGGCCGGTGCTGGGGCCAGCGAGGCCGGCATCGGAGCCTGCCGTGAGGCAAGGCCGGTACTGGGGCCTCCGAGGCCAGGATAAGAGCTTGCCGAGAGGTTAGGCCGGTGCTGGGGCCAACGAGGCCGGCAGCGGAGCCTGCCGTGAGGCATGACCAGTGCTGGGGCCTCCGAGGCCGGGATCGGAGCATGCCGAGGGGTTAGGCCGGTGCTGGGGCCAGCGAGGCCGGCATCGGAGCATGCCGTGAGGCAAGGCCGGTACTGGGGCCTCCGAGGCCAGGATAAGAGCCTGCCAAGGGGCTAGGCCGGTGCTGGGGCCAGCAAGGCCGGCATCGGAGCCTGCCTTGAGGCATGACCAGTGCTGGGGCCTCCGAGGCCGGGATCGGAGCCTGCCGAGGGGTTAGGCTGCTGCTGGGGCCAGCGAGGCCGGCATCGGAGCCTGCCGTGAGGCAAGGCCGGTACTGGGGCCTCCGAGGCCAGGATAAGAGCCTTCCAAGGGGTTAGGCCGGTGCTGGGACCAGCGAGGCCGGCATCGGAGCCTGCCATGAGGCAAGGCCGGTACTGGGACCTCTGAGGCCAGGATAAGAGCCTGTCAAGGGGTTAGGCCGGTGCTGGGGCCAGTGAGGCCGGCATCGGAGCCTGCCGTGAGGCATTACCAGTGTTGGGGCCTCCGAGGCCGGGATTGGAATCCTGCCAAGGGGTTAGACCGGTGCAGGGGCCAATGGCCAGCATCGGAGCCTGGCGTGAGGCAAGTTCACTCCTGCGGCCTCCAAGGTCGGGACCAAAGCCAGCTTAGGGGTTTGACCGGTTCAGGGGCCAGCGAGACCAGAACTGGGTCCTCCCATGAGGCAAGGCCGCTGCGTGAGCCAGCGAGGTCTGGATCAGTCCACTGAGTAGCCAGGCCACTACTGGGACCATCAAGAGTGGGATTGGTACTTGCAACGCAGCATGCACAGAGAAATATCGCAGAAAATATAAATCAGACGCTTCTCTTAATCAGCAATAACTAGGAGGAAAAGGGCAACAGGAAGAGGTTGAGCTATAGAAAGGGCCCTATAGTGAAGCAACTAATGTGATCAATCAGAGGGTATGTAATACTGGAGGACGGAGCCTCTTTAAAATGCAGGAGGTACATAAACAAATGTATCAAAGTAAATCACCAAAGAAGTGTGGGATGGAGGGAGGGGGAGGGAATGGGACGGGGGCTGGAGGAGGGCTAATTGGATGATGTGTGCTTGTATATCCTCTCAAGTCTTGTACTCCAATGTGATTGATATATGACTACAATGCACCAATTTAAAAAATAAATTAATTAAAAAAAAAAAAAAACAATAGGATTGGAAGTGTAACTCAGAGGTAGAATGGCCCTGGATTCCATCCCCAGTACTGAAAAATAAATAAGTAAATATATTAAAATAAAAATACAACAAATAATTGTATTTTAATACAATAAAAATAAATGTAATAAATAAAATAGGGGTAGGGATGTATCTCAGAGGTAGAGTGTTCCTGGACTTAAGCCCCAGTAAAACACCACACACACACACACACACACGCACACGCACACGCACACGCACACGCACACGCACACACACACATACACGCACACGCACACACACACAGAGTCTGTCTGGTGCAGGTCAGTTTTTGGGCTATGCCCCACTGAGTGTTTCTTTTATCCATCAGTCTCATTCACGTGTCTGATATCTGGCTGCTATGACCGGGCCCTTTTCTAGGGAACCTGCATAGACACGTTTTTATAGTGCTGGCAGAGGTGGCACACGCCTATAATCCCAGTCCTTGGGAGGCTGAGGCAGAGGAGCACAGACCCCAAATCAGCTTCAACAACTCAGCAAGACTCTGTTTCAAATGTGTGAGCACTGTTTTCTGCTGCTGCTTGAGCTGAGCCAAGTTTCCTAACATCCTCTTGGCTAAAGCGAGCCACATGGCTGAAGCCACAGTCAGAGCAAGGGGATGCTCTAGTTACATGCAGAGGGATAAAAGGATGATGAGCTTGGACCACTGATACAGTCCTCGCATCCTGCCTGGAAACTCAAGCATGACGCAAAAGCAACGCTGAACCTGATGGCACACACTCCAGTTGACTTTGCGGCAACCGAATGAGTTGTATGAGCAGTCACAGATTTATATTTGCCGTAGAGAGCAGTCTTCTTTGGCACCAACTGGCAACTGATTCTTTCTTTCTTTCTTTCTTTCTTTCTTTCTTTCTTTCTTTCTTTCTTTCTTTCTTGCAGCAGAGAACAGCTAGAATATGCATTAAATATTACTTCATTCCATTTGATGAGCATTTCTTTCCCAAGTTTGATGTATTCATCATGAATAAACAACTTAAGGAGCTACATATCCATAACCAGAGATCCCTATTGAACCCCAAGTGTCCCCATCTTTTCCAGGTAGTGTATCAGCAGTGTGGTGGATCGATAGGGTTTCAACCCCTGGAGTCAGGAGCTCAGTGTCTTTCTTGGCTTCAATGGAAATGGATCCAGGAGCCTGAAATAAATGGCCAGATATAATAAAGAGAAGTTAGAAAATCCAGCAAAAGAACACTTAGCCTTTTCACATCATGGAGGTGGTAACCATGCTCCTAAGCTTCTTCAAAGACCCTCTGAGGATGGCAGTCGGTGCTGCTTGCAGGACTTCGACCTGCATGGCATGCATTTTACTTCCTTGGGAAGAAAGTAGTAGAAGAATCCTATCTGGACAATGACAGGTGACCTGCTGCCTAGAAAGAGGCTGGATCCACCCTGGGGAGAAGAAGCCGAGCTGGCGATGTAGAAAGCATGGTTTACCATGACCCTGTAAGATACCTGAGGATACTCACATACATGTTAGCGGCCATCAGCAGGCTGGGCACCATAGCACACGCCTACAATCCCAGCACTTGAGAGGCTGAGACAGAGGAACACAGATTCCAGACCAGCCTCAGCAATTTACCATGACTCTGTTTCAAGATAAAAGTAAAATAAGGGGTATAGCTTAGAAGTAGATTTCCCCTGGGTTCAATCCCAAGTATACAGATGCACACACACACACACACACACACACACACACACACACACACACAGAGAGAGAAGGGAGGGCATCAGCGACTTTTTTCATTTAATTTCTGATGGAATTTAATAATGAGGAAAAGTGACTTTTCCTGAGTAATATAATTACTTGTATTTCTTTACACAGAGTATTTATTTATTTTGGTGCTACTGGGAATTGAATCCAGAGGCATTCTACCTCTGAGCTACACTTCCAGCCCTATTTTATTCTCTTTACTTTGAAACAGGGTCTCATTAAGTTGTGTAAGACATCACTAAGTAGTTATGGCTGGCCGCAAACCTGTGATCCTTCTGTCCCAGCCTCCCAAGTACGGGTAAAACAGGTGTGTACCACTATACTTGGCTCAGAGTATATTTTTTAAAAGCAGAAAAATCCTATTGTATGGGCTCAGGTAGGAGTAGGAGGAAGAACCCAGGTATCTTTCCTGCAATAGGAAAAGGATGGCCTTTCATGTGTCAGAGATCTTATTAGAGAAAATCTCGTAAATAATAACCTAGAAGCCAGGCATGGTGACACATGCCTCTACTCTCAGTATTTGGGAAACTGAGATAGGAGGATTGCAGGTTCAAGGACAGCTTCAGCAACTTAGTGAGAACCCCAGAAACTTAGCAAGATCCTGCTGCAAAATAAAAAATAAGAAGGGCTGGGGTGTAGCTTGGAGGTTAAATACCCTTGGGTTCAATCCCTAGTACCCACACAAACGCACACAAACATTAAAAAATAAATAAACCCTAGAGCCAGGCATGGTGGTGCACGCTTGTAATCCCCGCGCTTGGGAGGCAGAGACAGGAGGATCGCGCAGGTTCGAAGCCAGCCGCGCACACTGGCTTAGGAGACCTTGTTTCCAAATAAAAATGTAAAACTAGGTCTGGGAGTGTAGCCTGGAGGTAGAAGGGCTTCCAGGAACCCCAGTACCACCAAAAAAAAAAACCCTAGAAAAAATTGTTCCCAGGTTTAAAAGCAGTACTAGATTATCACATAAGACTCTTAACAAATGTATTTTATGGAGAAAATGATAATTCATCTGACTTTGTGTCCCCATCCTATTTCCCCCTGTTGAGTGGTTTTGCAAAAGTTATTACCTCAAACAGTCCACTAGGTGGAGATCGTGAGCCATATTTCATGCTTTACAATGAGTAAAGAAATGTGAAACATTTTCTTTTTCTTTTTTCCTTCTATTTCCATGGCTTTTTTTTCCTTTCAAAAGATTGCAGAGTGAAATTATTTATCGGGTGGTATATTAAAGAAAATCTGGCATGTACAAACACGCACTTCAAAGGTTTTTAGTAACACCTATCACCAGAGGCTGAATTGATAACCAAAAACCAGGAGTGTAAAATCCATGAAAGTATTTTATTATCAAAGAGAAACGGAAGAGGCTGTGTTTCTCTGTCTAAAACCACACTGACCAAATCACCCATGATTTATTTGAGCTGATCTGTTTATGAAGACATTTGCCTTAAATCAGAAGACTGGATTCTTTCAAGTTCCCATTCCTGTGTTCAAAGCCTAGTTAGATAAAGTCAAGATGTGGGGTGGGGGGAAGACGGAGAGGAGAGAAATGTAAATGTCTATGGCTCATGAGCTAAATGGCTCTTGCTATAGTGACTGACAGATATTTAAATGCCACTGTGGGTTGCAGCTCATTCATTCTACCTGTGCTATGAAGGAAGCGGTGAGGGACTCCCCTGGCTCCCAAGAAGAGCGCAGGAGTTTTCAATTCTGTGCACTCAGTGGGACAGTCCATACAAGCTGCCACCAAGAACTTCAGCAGAAGGCTAGTAATGTTTTTTTTTTGGGGGGGGAAGGTCTGTCATTCAGGGAATAACTCTACAAACCTTCCAACTGATAGATACATTCCTTCTTCTCTTTTTCCTCTCTCCTCCTTTCCTCCTCCTCCTCCTCCTCCTCCTCCTCCTCCTCCTCCTCCTCCTCCTCCTCTTCTTCTTCTTCTTCTTCTTCTTCTTCTTCTTCTTCTTCTTCTTCTTCTTCTTCTTCTCTTCCTCCTTCTCTTCTTCCACCTCTTCCTCCTCTACCTCCTCCTCCTTTCTTTTCTCTTCTTCTCTCCTTCTTCTTTTCCCAAAGCACAGTCCTCCACAATAGGCTTGCTTCCTACAGTAATGAAACTTGTAAAGCCTTCTCAACATGGTGAAACATGAAGAGCTTTAAATCTGTGATAGCAGATTCGGGATTCAATGTGAACCTGGACACTACATTGTGTGACACGGCTCTTTTGGCCTCAGCATCTTCTTCTGTGAAAAGACGTTGTGAGAAGACAGTCTCCTTGTTCTATCTGTGTTCATCCACAAGTGTAGTCATTGCGCAGGCCAGCTCAGGTTCGTCTTGAGAAAATAATGCTGGGTGATATCCTTACCTCTCCCTCCTTCATAGAAACACAGTCCACTTGGGGAAGTGGTTTGGTGATCACCACACAAATAAGGCCACCCATTGTAAGGCCTTATTTTGGAATACAAGAGGCTGTGATTTCATAAGGGGCTCTTTTAATTATTGACTAAGAAATTCAGCAGCATTCAATCTTAATGAAACTGATAGGTTACCAAAATACCATGTAGAATGAAGCCATTCTACAAGTAAAAATGGATATTTGTGATATTGAATGTGATGGTGGTAGTTATTATTAGTATTGTTATTATTTTGGTACTAGGGATTGAACCAAGGGGCATTCTACCTCTAAGCTATTGCTCAGCCCTTTTTATTTTTAGTTTTTGAAACAGGATCTTGGATCTCAGTAGGTTGCTGAGGCCTCTCTAAGTTGCTGAGCCTGGTCTTGAACCTATTAGCATCCTGTCTCAGCCTCCCTAAACACTGAGATTACAGGTGTGCGCTATAATTCCCAACTAGTTTTTTTAATAACTTCTATAAATCCAGTGTTTACAATGACATCATAATCATTAGGAGATGGGGTCTAAGGAAGGCTGCTTGGAGAATTTCAAAGGAAGATGCACGACAAAGTGTGGCTCTGAGCTGTCCATTCTTTCAGGTACTAAGTGGGAGTGTGGCATCAATATTCATGATGAAAGACATGAGATTTGGGTACAGAGCTCCAACTCCCAGTGGGCTTGGTTGGGTTGTTTTCTTGCTAGTCGTTCCAGTTGAAGGTGGAGATCTGCTGATAAATCTCGGTGGGATTAAGGAAAAGTCTCTCATCTGCAAGAAAAGAGAAAATACTAATGAAAAGAATAAATGCATAGGATAGTAAACTAAATATGAGGAGAGAGAAATCCCAGATTGCAGGTCTCTATGATATTTTAGTTATGACCAGTTGTGGTAAAAACCAGTATAGGGCCTCTTAAGCAAAAATAGATGTTTACTGGAGGGTAGAGGGTTTTAACCAAATCAGATAATAAGAACACAGCTGGGCCTCAGGGGAAACAGAGTAGGAGCTGTGGAACCAGCGGTAACCTCAGAGGTGCTCACTTTCCACCTCTTTTCTGTGTCCTTCCACTCAGCCCCTATCGCTCCCTTTCAGTAGACTTCAAGGCAGTAGAGCTGATGACATTTCATAGCCCCTGCATGGATAGTTTCTCAGAAAGAAAAAATCACACCTATAAAAGTCAGATTTTTTTGGCCAAGTGTGGTGATACACATTTGTAATCCCAGTATTTGGGAAGCGGAGACAGGAAGATTGCAGTTCAAAGCCAGCCTTGGCAATTTAGAGAGGCTCCCAGCAACCTAGTAACTCTGTTTACAAATAAGAAATAAAATTGGGCTGGGGGTGTAGCCTGAAGGTAGAATGCCTCTGGGTTCAATGCTCAGTACAATTTTTTTTAAATCTGATTTTTAAATCCCAACCCCAAATTTTTGAGAGGAGAATATGAGTGGGCTAAGTGGGTCTGTGTGCCCGCTTCCTGTGAAGCTATGACCTGGGAGGTGGGGTGTTCATGGCAACATCTCTCCAGGGGTCTGACATTCAGGACATGGCAGAAGGTAGTATAACCCAGGGGTTAGAGTCAGGGACTGGGGTCATAACAACTTTGCCCAAATTTCTACTCTGCCCTTAGTACGCTTTCTTTAACCCTCTCTCCCTTAGTTTCTTCAGCTGTAAAATGAGGGTGTTGGTGTCATGAAAAGAGAAAATCCATGTGAATTCATCAGGAGAGTGCCTACAATATAACTAATGACTGTTAATTATTGATATTATATTTACTAAATGGTGCATTTTAAGTCAAGAGTTGCCTTGAGCCAGTTTCAGAGGCGGTAAGAACTTATCAGTAACCTCTTATTTGCAATCTTCTCTTCTTTCTGATAAGCATGGACATTTTCTCACATCCTCACCAGCATTTATTGTTGTTTGACTTCATGATGATTGTCATTCTGATTGGGGTTAGATGGAATCTCGGTGTAGTTTTGATTTGCATCTCCCTGATTGCTAGGGATGTTGAACATTTTTTTCATGTATTTATTGCCCATTTGTATCTCTTCTTTTGTGAAGTGTCTATTTAGTTCAATTGCCCATTTCTTGATTGGGTTATTTGTTGTTGTTGTTGTTTTTTACTGTTGAATCTTTTAAGTATATAATATTGTATATTCTAGCTATTAGTCCTCTATGAGAGAAATAGCTGGCAAAGATCTCTTATTCTGTAGTCTCTCTTTAGACTCTTGATGGGTAGGGAGTCAGGAGAAAGCCCACCAAGTGAACTATAGTATGATGTGAGGCTGTTATACACCAATAGAAGTAAAATTTTAAAAAAAAGAAGCCAGGCGTGGTGGCACACACTTGTAATCCCAGCATTTGGGAGGCTGAGACCAGAGGATCGCGGTTCATGGACAGCCTCAGCTACTTAGTGAGGACTGCCACAACTTAGTGAGACCGTGTTTCAAAAGAAAGAATAAAAAAAAAATAGGGCAAGGGATGTAGCTTGGAGGTCAAATGCCCCCTGGGCTCCATCCCCAGACCCATTGTGTGTTTTTATTACATATTCAAAAGCTAAATATATATTGGGGAACAAGAGTAACTTCAAACAAAGGAGCAGACTCAGAATGATAGAGGTGCTTTAGGGGAGGGAAGAGGAGAGATAGAGGCATAAAGAAGGTAAAAGTTTAAATAATGACATGGATGTATATTAAATGACCAGTGTCAGTCCCAAGGGCTTGTACAGGGAAGGGGATGGAGGGGAGTGGATCTAGAAAACGCTCCATGACTGTGTGTGTGCACATTCCTGTCACTCTGCCCCTCAGTATGATGTATAATTACAATGCACCAATAAAAGAAAAAGAATAGGAGTTAAAAATAAGCTCAGACATTACATTTAAAAGCCCAGATTTTTTTAATACTAAGCCATAAAATATGGCCTAAGGGAACCCTTTCCTCCTCCTCCTCCTCCTCCTCCTCCTCCTCCTCCTCCTCCTCCTCCTCCTCCTCCTCCTCCTCCTCCTCCTCCTCCTCCTCCTCCTCCTCCTCTTCTTCTTCTTCTTCTTCTTCTTCTTCTTCTTCTTCTTCTTCTTCTTCTTCTTCTTCTTCTTCTTCTTCTTCTTCTTCTGCTAGTGTTTGTTCCTCTGCTACAGCCTTAGGTTTTGCCTGATCTGAGTCTATCTCTCTGCATTACCTTTCTCTAACGCTCCTTTATTCTGAACTTTGGCTGTTATCTGACATCGACTCTTCTCCTCCACCCCCTTCACTTTGGCTCATTTCCTCTTCTCTATTAACAGCTCTGTCTCCAAATAGCTCCAAGTCTGTGTAGCCCTGAGCTCCTCTGATCTTCATGTATATTCATGGAGTTTCATAGGGAGCAAGGACTCTCCACTCATCGGAAGCAAAAGCAACAAGAAAGCCCTGCTTTGAGAATCGATGCCAAATTTTCTAAGAAGCGCAGAAAGGCGATCATTCCAAAGTAACTTCTATTTTGGAATGCAAGGTTATATAATAGTTATATTAACTAGGTTGACTGCAAATGAGCACGGACTTGGGCACGCACCTTTCCTATAGGAGTTTTCACGAAGGGAAGCTAATTATATCCATGACAACAGCCTCGGCTTAGTGAGAGCTGTTGACCATGAGTTGGCGATAGCCTCATTATGTAGGACTGGGTGTTATAAATGGTAGTCATTAAGACGGGAGTCTACTTTTATTTAGGGGCCAAAGATAAAAAATGCAGAGTTTCTCAAATTGGGCATTTTGGGAACATTCTGAGGTGATGGAAGAGGATGAAAGGAAGTGGTTTGGAAAAACTGCGGGGTGGTAGCAGTATAACAAAGATGGACAGTGTCAGCCTCCCTCCCCACACGGCTGCCCTGAGGTTTCTCTTGCCTGGTGACTGCTTTGATCATTTCCTCCTCCTTCTCACCTCATTATCTTCTCATTTCCTGCCAGATCATTCATGCTTCCCTTTCCAACCCAGCATACGGAAAGGGTCGCCAGCTACACTTGTCCTTAAACCTGAAAATCACGTTAGACCTTTATTGTGAAGTAGCCAAAATACAAGTTGAGTCGGGAAAACGTCAAGAGACAAAATAAAGTAGCCATGGAACTGGATCCTGACTGTCGCCCCTGGAAAGATGATCAGGGGAAGAGGCACATGCTTAAAATTTGGGAGATGGGCATTTTTAGTTGGCTTAAGGTTGATAATGGTTTTGGGTTCCTAGGAGACTCAGATGTTCTTTGACTTGCAATGCACATAAAATTTCTATATAGGCAAAAAAATCTCCTTGTTGAGAGACCTTAATAAAGTCTGATTATTTACATTGATGTTCAGAAAATGGACACTGACCATTGACTGTGGCTAGCAGATAGATAGCCTTTGTTTGCCCTAAAACATGTTTTATAAGAAAAATTCAAGTTTGATCTGAGTGTGGTGGCATATGTATGTAATCCCAATACTTGGGAGGTTGAGACATAAGGATCAAAGATTAAAGGCCACCTTCAGCAACTTAGTGAGACCCCGAGCAGCTTAGTGGGACCCTGTTTCAAAATAAAAAATAAAAAGTGCTGGGGATATAGCTCAAATATAGAGCATCTCTGATTTTGATCTAGTACTACCAAAAATAAATTAAAATCAAGTTTGAATGGTTGGGGGTACATTTTTCATTTCCCAGAATCTCCACTTTCCTGTTATATTTCAGCAGGCCATTCGTTTGTGCTACCCACTTGGAAATTGAAGGCATTTGACTGTGCTTAGTGATTTTGATTTCGGTGGTGCAAATCTGTATTATTGAAAGAAAAAGCAAGCCCAGGATTCCTCTTGGTATTGGTTTGATTGTTCTCCCTTTGATATTTGGGAGCCCTGTGGACCCATGGAACATCTCTGGCATTATTTTCCAAAGGCATCTCCTGAGAATTACAAGAAGCCTTCATTCTCCAACCCCTCTTATCCTCTGATAGGAATTTCTTCATTCCCCTACAATTTACCTAAACCACTGGGGAAGGTATCTTCATGTTGTACATTTGTTTATTCATGATTTATGCCTTTTCTCAAAAGCTTTGAGGCAGCTTACAGTAACAGGACAATCAAAAATAGGAACAGAACCATTTAAGAAATCAATTAAAAGGACAAGAACTTACCAGGATTAATTTGTTACTTTAGTCAGACATTTAATTTAACTCTGTGCGTCCTTGGTTAAACCAAAGGGTGAATTACATAATTCTCATTATCCAATTAAGAGAATCATATGCATTTGGAGAGACAGACCTCTTGAGCTCATGTTGAAGTCTAAAAATATTTGATTGCTTAGATTTCCTTTGCAATATAACTATTCCTATTAATATTTTTCCTGCCTATATATAAAAAATGAATTACTGACTTAATGAACCAACATTCTTCTCAAAGTGCCCTGGGTTCTGATGTGCAGAGATAGAGAAGCCCAATAAATGCTTTTAAAATATTGTAATTTTGTGTGGTATCTGTAAGATATCTGACCCCCGCTGATTCCAAAATTTTAGAGTACTCATGCCCCTTCTGTAAAGTTTTTTAAGTATCTACATATAACTTGTGACCATCCTCCTGTATACTTGACATTACCTCCAGATTACCCATAGTACACAAATAATGCAAATGCTATGTTAATATTTGTTTTATCATATTGTTTAGGGGATAATGACAAGAAAAAATGTCTGTTCACATTTACTACGTATGTAATTTTTCTTTTTCACACATTTTTGATCTGCAGTTAGTTGAACTCACAGATATGAAACCCACAGATATGGAGGGCCAACTGTATGCACTTTTGCATACAGTCTTTGTTCACTGACACATGTTTAGTATACACAGGACAAGGATTCTAAAGCAAATGCATATCGATGCCAACATTTGTCAAGCATATGGGACAAAGATGTTTTAAAGAAAGCATATTAAAGTGTAGCAGTAGAACCGTAGAGCATGTGGGGACCATGCAGACAGGGCACCTGCTTTGCATGCTAAACCCCGTGCCTGGCCACTCAAGAGCTTTAACTGGCTTATTCCAAGGAATTATGGAGTCAGTTATTACCATTGTTCTGTGAAGAAAAGTGTTTCTTCCCTGAATCCGGAAGTCCAGTTATGGGATGGTGGCACAGAAAGGAATGCTCTCTTTGGGAGACAGTGTGATGGATGAAAGGCCATTTGTTTGGCTCTAAGTGAGGCCGAGAAGGGGAGAGAACCTGACTGGAAGGAAGTGTTGATTTCCCTAGTACTGTCTTCCAGAGACAGGGTCCAGGAGCCGGGACGATATCACCCCAGCCAGGCCACCTGTCAGGGTTTTTACTAAACCTCAGTTTTCTTAAGAGTTATGTCTTATCTATCAAATCTTCTGCTCTTTTCTTTTTCTGGAAACCTTAAAGAGAAATTCAGCATCGACTCCTTGATGCCCAACACGTTCTTTCCCCTGATACATGTAAGGGGCAGATGATCCAAACATGCCACACATACACACTTGGCATGATGTATCCATTCTAAGCAACTGCAAATGAGTTTTGAAAGTCAGGAAATATATATTGTAAATCAACTAGATAAATAATAAAGCATCATTTTCATAGTGTTTTAGCAATCCTTTCATCTCTCTCTCTCTCTCTCTCTCTCTCTCTCTCTCTCTCTCTCTCCTTTTCTCTCCTGTCCTCTCTTCCTCCCTCCAAGTTGATTGCTTAATAGGAAATTTCTAAGTGGCCACAATAAGTATTTATTGAAAACTTGAGCCCTGTTGCTTCTAATTGGGTTCTAACGTATTTTCAAAACAAAAGCTCTTATGCATTTTAATATTAAATGACCATGACCAAAGTTGTCTACTGATTTAAGCAGTACGTCCTAAAAGGTAATGTGAAAAGCTCCCTGCTCTGAGATGCCTGTGAACATGTTAAATGCTTGAGAACACACCAGTGGTCATGTATATGTACATAGTCTTACAGTTATCTATACCAGTGTGGATCCCAATATGTTCAACTAGCAAAAACTAGGTGGCAAGCCCACAGACTCCATCGAGAAGGAAATATCTTCAAATTCATGAGGCAGTGGCTTGAGGGAGCAGCCTGGAAGCGCCACCTTGCTCTCTGGGAAGGGTTAGAGGCTCCTAAATCACCCATTGTGCAAACAGCTATTCACGAGCAAGTTGTGGTTATAAGATTATACATCCACATCGAGGTTTTGATGGTGCTGTAAACCACTCAAGCTCAGTGCTTATAATTTATTGAAACATCAACTCCCCTCAAGGGAATTATAAGCTGATAATTACCATTTGTCCAGGTGCCATAAACCAAGTCAAGTGACTTTGAATTTCTCTCTAGCAGAACTAAAGCCTATGTTGGGGTGCAACTGGGAGGGGGAGTCTTTTATTAAAACTAAACAGCTTAACAGGCAGGCTTCACACCACCCATCTGGAGTTCTTTGGACCTGTAGACTCCCTCAACTCTCCTCTCCACCCACCCAGGTTGATTGAATGAATGAAAAGTCCTCTTTTGGAGGGGTTTCTGGGACCACCAGCTCTCCTCCTCAACATCTCTATGACCTTCGGTTTTGATTATTGTGGGCTTCATCCAAGGACTTCTGGCTCCGTGTCCACCGTACTGTTTCCTTCTTGTCCCTTTTCTCTCAGCATCCATCTCTAACTCATCCTTTTCAGCAGCACCAACTTTTCAGTGGCTGGCTCACATGGGGAATGGTCTATTCTGCAGCACGGGACCCACCGAGGCTCCCGAGTCAATGAAGCACATCGATGGCAGGTCCAACACATTTCTCAATTATTGTCTGCAGAGGCTTTTCAGAACAAACCATCCCCGACGCCCTTCACTTGCAAGAAAGTACTCCAACACACTGCTGGCCAAATGGTCTTGTTGGGAGTTTGAAAAGGAAAACCCTAACAAAGGAAGAACATAAAACATTCCCTGGCAGGAGTTCCTCAGCCACACGCCTTACTTCTCTTCAGAGGGATAAGAGTAGGGAAAAAAAATCCTAAAGCATCATATCCTGTCCCTGGGGTGTCCAAACTGGGATTGATTCGGTGTTACTGAAGGCGAGCTCAGCTTCAAGAACTCCTTCCTGGCTTACCGTTATTGTGTTTATTATCTGTGCTGGTTTCCAATCTCTCTGTCTCAGTGGCCCAATGTCATGGATTTGGGTGCCACCAGATGGTGGCACCTCCTCTAACTATACCTTTGTCTGGAGAGTATCTTGGACATGATCTCTGAAAGGCATATCCCAGCTTTTTTCCTAGCTTCTGAAAGAGGGAGAGAAATTTCGAGACATCTAGATATGCCTGATTATAAGGTAAGATTCAGTGTATGATTGGCCTGCCCCCTGACAGGCAGTTTTGATGAGTTAATATGCTGGGTTTTATTTTTTCTCTCTCTATTAAAATTTCTTTTTTCCTTCTTTATCCCTTTTCCCTTCCTATCTTTGCATAAAATAGTGCAGGGATTACATTAAAACCTTTCTTTGAAGCCGGGCGTGGTGGCACATACTTGTAATCCCAGCATTCAGGAGGCTGAGACTGGAGGATCAAGGTTCGCAGACAGCCTCCGCTACTTAGTGAGGCCCTCTACAACTTAGTGAGAACCTGTTTCAAAACAAAGAATAAAAAATAGGGAAGGGGGTGTAGCTTGGAGGTCGAATGCCCCTGGGTTCCATCCCCAGATCAAAAAAAAAGAAAACTTTAAGCTGGTAGTGGTGGTGCATACCTGTAATCCTAGTACTTGCAAGGCTGAGACAGGAGGATCACAGGTTCAAGGCCAGCCTTGGCAAGTAACTTAGGGAGGCCCTCCACACCTTAATGAAATTCTGTTTCAAAATAACAAAATAAACTTGGACTGGTGATATAGCTTGGGGGTTAATCCCAAGTACTACACACACGTGCGGGGACACACACACACACACACACACACACACACACACACCTTTCATAGGTTTATTTCTTTTGTTTTGCTGATGTTACACACCTTTCTAGGTAGTGCTGGGAATGCAAGTGATTCCCTCCAGGCTAGAGCTTAAGGCTGGAGAGGACCAAGTCCCCTCTGTGCTGAGCCATTGAGCCAAATCCATCTACAGACACGAGCAGAGACTCCTCGCTCTTCCTGTTAGGGCGCAGCACAGCATCCATCCCTGCACCGCCCTCTGAGGTTGCTATGGATACTCGCCATGCTAGAACTGGCTGGGGTTGCCCAGGAGGGTCCTGAAGGACACTGGGAGAGAGCAAAGGCCAGCGCTGTGTTAGGCGAGGGGGACGACTCCATTGCCCTCCACCCTTCTCTTTAGAGGAAAAACCCCACCTTGGTATTCTATCCACTCAAAGAAGGGGTGCGTGCGGCTCTTTTTAACCTGTGAATGATAAGAGGAAAAGAAGAGAAAGCAGAGCTTTCATCTGTGGTGTCTCTGCAGAGTCCAGCGGCGGGGCGGCTCCCCGTTTTGCGTATGTTTGGCATGAGCTCAAGATCCATCTACACCGTTTCCCCAGGTAAACCAAGTCCCAGTTGCAAGGAGGCTGGGAAGCCTTCCGGAGGTGGCGGAATACTCCAGGCTGGAGCCAGATGTGAGCTTTCTAAAGGCCGAGCAGAGCTTCTGGGGCCACTGGGCTCCAAGGGAATGAAAAGGGAGAAGGAGAAAAGGCCTGAACTTCAAAGCCATGGAAATAAAAACCCCTCCTCCACGATGGTAATCTCTCTCTGGCTCTTTCTGTGAGGGGCTGCCTATGTGAGTGGAGTGGTCTATTCCTCCAGGAACCCAGAGTTATTCAGAACAGGTTCATGGTGGGGACTCCTTCCCCCAGGAAACTGTAATTAGAGGTAAATATTAATTCCAGAGGAAGAACCCTGAGCCCAAGAAGTGCAGGAACAATGGGCCTCCGAGGAACCACTTCTTTCTTTTCCATATCCATTGGGAGCAGATTTGTGGGAGCCAAGCTTATCGGCCATTTCTATCCATTTCTAACAATGCCCTGCCTACTGCTAGTTAAACTGAGCTGCCTTAAGCTCTACACAAAAAGCTCTTTTCAGAGCATCTAGCAGATAACTTAAAAAAAAAAAAAGAAAAAGAAAAGGAACCTTTTCACATGGCCCTCCTGGTACCTTTTCATGAGTCGGCGCTCTGTGCAGGCAGCCAGGCCTGAGATGGCTTTTTTTGGGCACAAAGACATCGCCAAGTATTAGGTCTGTACACATACTTTAAAGCTGCTGCTGCTGCCTGGACCTTTCTTAGGGTTCCCACCACCACCTCTCCCTAATGGGCCAGCCTGCCGGGGCAGCTGTGGCAAGTTTTCTTTGTACATTGATCAGGAAAGCGTGTGAGATTCTCTCAGGCTACATCCAGTCTCACTTTCATCAGCAAAGGTGTCTAAAACTTACCATTTCATCTAGAGACTCCATAGAGTGCATGTGGCTAAGATGATAAAAGAAATATATAATCATAATAAGAGAATTCAACCCTCACGAATGGTGGCCGGGTTCTGCCAGCAGCCTGAGGATGCTTTGCGTGGGAATCAGCTGAGCCAGAGCGCTGGGTGCTGTTCTCTCTGACGAGGAGGCAGGCCCCGGGAATCTCAGCTTCCTTCCACAATAAGGGCAGGGGTGGTACTCTCTGCAAGGCGGCCACCACTGACATTTCTGAGAACGCCGCGGTTTATTTTTAAATCTCTGAACGTGGCTTTGAAGCAAAGTCCACTTTGAAGTCACTCTGAACCTGTTTCTGAAGCAGCGTGTGATGGGTTGTCTGAGAGGTGATTTAAAAGGCTCCGGAGAGAAGGACAGCCCTGTCTCTCTCCTTTCCTCTTGCCAGCTTACCATGTTGGCAGGGCGGGCTCAGGAGGATGCCCCGGCTCTGGGCCAGGATCGCACTGGACTCAGCTCAGTCCTGCTGCGTCTCCCCTGAGCGTCCACCTGCTTCCTTCCCTTCCTCTCAGCACCTGCATCTTGGTACCTGCCCACCTGGTGCCCGCCCCGCTGCTCTGAACCTGATGGGCATCCTCCTGTGGACTTCTGGATGGATCCTCCCCGTGCACTCTGTTACAGTCCCCTGGAAGCTGACTCGGAAGCAGAGGTGAAGCGGGAGAGATTAGAGAGGAAGCCGGTGGAAGAGCTGTGGAAGGGAGGGCTGAACTGGGGTGAAGCCCCACCCAGAGCCCCAGCTGACCTTGACGGTGGAGTGTAGGACCCAGGAATCAGGGTGGCCCTTCAGAATTGTCCTAAACTGGCATAGGAAGCCAGGCGGCGGCGGTGGCTGCTGCTGCTGCCACCCCCGCCACCGCCACCACCGCCTCCTCCTCCTCCTCCTTCTTCTTCTGCTTCTTCTTCCCTCTTCCCTCTTTCCTCCTCCTTCCCCTCTTCTTCCTCCTCCTCCTCCTCCTCCTCCTCCTCCTCCTCCTCCTCCTCCTCCTTTTTCTTCTTCTTGTTATTATTATTTGTGGTTCTGAGGACTGAACTCAGGGGCATTCTACCTCTTGGCTACATCCTCAGTCCTATTTTTATTTTATTTCAAAACAGGATCTCATTAAGTTGCTAAGAGTCTTGCTAAATTGCTGAGTCTGGCCTCGAACCCATGAGCCTTCTATCTTAGCCTCCCGAGTATGGGTTTACAGGCATATGCCACCCTGCTGGGCTTTATATGTGTTTATGAGACCATGAGACAGGTCTGCAGGAGGGGCGCCATCCTCCTAAGGATCGAAAGGTGAAGGTCTCGGAGACAGCAGCGCCCACCCAGAATGTGGAACCTCTGCTCCATGCCACGAGAACCTGTCATACAGTAGAATGGACGTCACCCTTGACTCGTTCTGTGATCCCAAGCCCTGGCCCCAGCTATCTGGCTCCAAAACCAGACTTTTCCTTCACCAATGCCCTCATGTCTCATCGAGGCAAAGGCTGGTGTGCCTGCTCCAGCAGCCTGGGAAACTGGGTCTGCCAGTTGGAGGGGAGAGAGCCGGCCTTCAGACACAACAGGAAGCTTGGATTTCGACAGTGAAAAAATATATATAAATATTTATCTAATCACATAATTAAAGGAAATCCACTACCCCGTACAGTTGGAATTTAAAATGGCCCACTTCATTAAAATGCAGAAGTTCTTGTGAAAGACTTTCAACTCATTTCGCAAAAGGTTTCCTCCACGGAATTCTTTTCTTCTCATTTTGTTTTTTGTTTTTTGGTTTGTTTGGTTGTTTGTTTTGTGGTTCTGGGGATTAAACCCAGGGGCATTCTTCCTCTGAGCTATACCTCCAGCTCTTTTTACATTTTACTTAGAAACAGAGTATTGTTATGTTGTTAAAGCTGGACTCTAATCTGCAGTCCTCCTATCGGAGCCTCCCAAGTACTGAGATTACAGGTATGTGCCACTGTGTTGGGCTTCCACGGGTTTATTTTCTAAATCAGGAGCAATGTACAGAGATGTATTTTTTTTTTAAATCAGAAACAAATAATACTTCTTAGAAATATACAACATATGGCCGGGCGTGGTGGCTCACGCTTGTAATCCCTGCGCTTGGGAGGCAGAGACAGGAGGATCGCGCAGGTTCGAAGTCAGCCACACTGGCTTAAGAGACCCTGTTTCCAAATAAAAATATAAAATAGGTCCGGGAGTGTAGCCCGGAGGTAGAAGGGTTCCATCCCCAGTACCACAAAAAAAAAACCAAAGAAATATTCACCATATGTATGTGTATAAACTACATATTAATTTGTCTTCTCTTCCATTTTACTATAAAATATCATTGTTTATTAGTGCTTGACACAGACATTGCCAAACAGTGTCAGGAAGCATTTCTTTCTCTGTTACCATTACAGGACAGCAGGTGGATTTGTCTACACAGGTAAAGGAATTAGAGAGATGAATTATTCAGTGAATTTGATTAATGTTTATGTCAGAGCAGGAACTAATGTATCAGTAATGGGGAAGTTCAATTAGTGCCTTAATTAATTAGACTCCTCTTTTTATCCCTATTGTGAAGGATAATTATTTGTTAGCTTTGCTCGGAACCTGAGTTAAGGCCTTGATTACAGGTTATTTAAAAAAAAATACAAGGGAGCTTGGGGGTTCTCTGAAGAAATTTGAAGCTTGTGAAAGTAGAAAATGCAGGTGAAAATTCAAACACAGTGTCATTTATTGAAGTTGTTAAAGGCTCCATTGAAAGTTGGAGCAAAGTTCAAAATAAATGGTCACAACCGAAGACAGTATTGGAATGAGGCCCCTTGGATGTGCCGACTGCCTTCTTCTTCCCTTTGAATTTAGGGCCACTTTCACTGCAGTATCAGGGCACTACAGTATCGTGCATTAACTAAGAAGCTGACATTAAGCCTGTGGCGCACGCTTGTAATCCCAGCATTCGGGAGGCTGAGACAGGAGGATTCCAGTTTGCGGACAGCCTCAGCTACTGAGTGAGGCCCTCTGCAACTCAGTGAGACCCTGTCTCAAAATAAAGAATAAAAAATAGGGCTGGGATGCAAGGTAGAATGCCCCTGGGTTCCATCCCCAGTACTACAAAAAGAAAGAAAGAAAGAGAGGGAGGGAGAGAGGGAGGGAGGGAGGGAGGGAGGGAAGGAGAGAGAGAGAGAGAGAGAGAGAGAGAGAGAGAGAGAGAGAGAGAGAGAGAGAGAGAGAGAAGCTGACTTTAGAGTTTCTGTCTTTCTGTCTATTAGGGGCTGTTTTATTTTTTTAAGGACAATGATAAACCTACTAACAAATATTAAGGTCCTGGAGAGCCAGGTATGGTGGCATGTGCCTGTAATCTCAGTACTTGGGAGACTAAGACAGGAGGATCACAGGTTTGAGGACAACCTCAGCAAGTAGTGAGACTCTCATCAACCTAGCAAGATGTCTCAAAATTAAAATAGAGCCAGGGGTGTAGCTTGGAGGCAAAATGCCCCTGGGTTCAATTTCCAATACCACATACAAACAAACAAAAATAAACAAAGATCCCGGAGGCTTCATCTTAAAACAAAATGGAGCAGTACTTGTAGAGGAACCTGCATAGTTTCAAGCTCTGCTCACCTTGCTGCTAGGGCTTAAGCACATCTGAAGGGCATTGCGATTGGTTTCAATGCCTGAACACCTGCACATGATTTCCCTTTTGGTTCTTATTGTAGTCTAACCAATGGTCCTTCAACTTCAGTGCATTACCTTATAGTTACACCTTTCTAAAACCAGGAGACCTAGACCTTATGGACCAATTAAGGGAGTCTTAAAGTCACTTGATACGATTTGAGAGTATAGTAAAAGGCCAACCAACCATTGAGTCATTTTGATCTGAAAATCAACTAATGATCAACCCTTTTATCCAAACTAACCAATTCCCTCAATTCTGGCTTTTAAGTATGACCAAAAAAAAAAAAAAAAAAAAAATGTGCTACTGATAAAGTTTGTGAATGACTGGATGTTTTTTTTTTTAATTTTTAATGAATTAAAAAGCACTTTTAACATTAGTCCCATAAAGTAGCATGTTTATTCTTTGGCATCTGTGCATGCTTTCTTGAGTGGGAGAGAGGGAATTCCAATGCCCGCTCTAGATATGGAATTCTCAGCCTAGCTTTTTGATTCATAGGCTTTTGCTGTGGGTTGTGACTCTTGTAAATTGCTGTAGTGTTTTGCAATGTGATTTTCCACTTAATTTTCTTCTTACCTCTAACCATGGATACATTTTTTTAAAAGGAAGAAAATATCTCAGTTGTGGGTGATAAAGAATGATTCTTTCTTTCTTCTTCCTTCCTTCCTTCCTTCCTTCCTTCCTTCCTTCTTTCTTTCTTGTTTTGTGGAACTGGGGATGGAACCCAGGGGCATTCTACCTCCAAGCTATACTCCGAGCCCTAATTTTTAGCCTTTTTATTTTTTGAAACAGGGTCTCACTGAGTTGTGAAGAGCCTCGCTAAGTAGCTGAGGCCGTCCATGAACCGTGATCCTCTTGAATGCTGAGATTACAGGCATGTGCCACCACACCCAGCCTTTCTTTTAACAAACAGCAGTTCCAATGCCCCCAGATAGGGCAATGAGATATATGCAATGTTTATTAATATTAATTTAAAAGAATATGCAAATATATAACACTATAATTCACAGCATTTATAACTTAATACTTAAATGTTTCTTTAGTCCACATGTGTACTTATTAATATTACCCATCCACATAGATCTAAGGGGGAAATAATTGAAAAAACTTAAGTTTATTTAGAAAGTAGACTATCATATATAACCATTTTCTTTGTAAAAAATGACAGAATTACTATTTGCATGCCCATTTAGCACATTATGGTCATTGTTATTTTGGGGGGTTTAGAGTTTATAATTTTATCTCATGCTTGTATTCAATTAGCATCATTATTTTTAGGACTTTTACCCTTCTTTCAATAATTTTAAATTCAACTACATAAAATTTATGTCAACTCATAAATATTTAATATTTTATGTTACCTCTTTAAGGCTTATGAAATCTTTGTAATGAAGAAAGTGTCTCTGTGTGTGTGTGTGTGTGTGTGTGTGTTTGGAAAAGAGGAAAGTGGTAACAAATGCCCAAGTAAATTAACATATATATTTGTAAAAGCATACAGGCACAAGAGGCCTTGTTCTTCTCGTATGGTTATATATGAAGAAGCAAACTAATGCAATCAGAAAGAAAAGATTGTATATATTTTAAACCTATATACTGGACATACATATTCATTGGTTTTATGCTTATTAGGTATACTTCTCTTTTGCTAGAGGGAAAAATGACTGATCAGATATGACTTTTGCTTTTACAGGGCTCACAGTCCCTGAAAAAAGACACAAGAGTATGCATCACCACTCCATGAGATGAGTTCTAGAAATATGTATGTTTTGGCCTGAGGGAAGAATAGGAATTCCTTATGAGAAAGATGTCATTATTGCAAGAGGCTTGGTCCATGGAGAAAAAGAGACAGAGGCTGGAGTAGTATAAAGCAGGTCCCTTCATTCACCAGTAAAGGCCCAGCAAGCAAAGCTTTGGGTCTGAGTTCTGAGCCCTGAATATCATTGTCATATAGATTTTATAGCCACAATGAGACAAGTTGTGATTGGATCAATAACAAACATGAGTACCAAAAAAGGGGACTTGGATCAGGTTTCATTTCTGCTTCCTGAGCTACATTTCCTGTATTGGCCTCCGTATGACTGGGACTGGGTGGCACCATCTTGGGATCCTCATGGTTGGAATTGGGTGGTGCCATCTTGCTGGACTTAGATGTCTTATTTTGTGGTTATAGCTGCAGGGAGAGGCCCTCCTTTGTTGACCTTAAAGCCTTTGTTGACCTGAGAGGGGGACCTGTGAAGGAAAAAAGCTATACTGTCCTATCTTATCCCTAGGCTTTTAGCCAAGAGCCATCTTCAAAGACATAGCAAGGATCCTGCTTCATTCTCTGTTGTCAAAAGCAGCGAGAGTAAAATAATCCAGCATTGGCGAGCTTCTTTGAGGGATAAGCTATTCCTGTTACTATAGGAAAAAGAAGTGCTCACATGACAAATAAAGCAGGAACATTCCAAAAAAAAAAGAGGCAGTGGGCCAGAGCAGGAGTCATACACCCCACTTGGGGATGGGAGAGGAAGGGAAGAAGTCCACCTGCATTTAGGAAGGGCCCCATTTGAGATGAACCATCAACTCATTCAACCCCTAGAGCAAACTCCTGTCTTACCTTCCCAAGTCCTGGGATTCCAAGTATGTGCCACCACGCCCAGCTGATTTTTAATTTTGAATGAATTAAAAGAGCACTTTTAACATTAGTCCCATGAAGTGTTCACTCGGGGGTAGGTACAGAGCCAACTGTTCTAGGCACTAAGAATATAGCAGGCAGCCAATCGGCAAGATCCCTGCCCACGGGCTTCCATAATAGATAAGAAGACAATCCCATAGCAGTGTGTGGTGTGATCCAGCATGCCCACGTGTGAGGCATGATTCCAGGTGAGCTGGAATGTCCCTGAAAAAAAAAAATCCAGTTACCAGGAGAGAGGACTGTAGAACATCCCTGGCAATTCCAAAGATGGAAAAGAAACAAGGAAAAAAGAGTGAATCTGGGGAAAGGTGAACGCAAGAGAAGCCAAAAGGAGAGAGGTAAGAGGGGAGAGGGGAGCAAGGCCCCGGGCTCTCCTGGAGCGTGTGACTGTTATTCTAAGTGTGGTGGGAAGTCCTTGGAGAGTTTTCACAGGGGAGTGATGTCAAAGAAAACTATAGTTTTATGGTATAGCTATAGAGGCAAAAATAGATTTTTTTAAAAATCAGGAATTATTGCAATGAGGGGAAAAGTGACCTTATTATAAAACTGGGCTTCATTCCAATTGCAGCAATGACAAATGGGGAGTGAGGAGTAGGGTGGGGGGCAGTGGAGCATCACTGGTAATGGGGTGTCCTTACAGGGCGGCCAGATATCAAGGGTGAGGATTCTCAGTATACTGACTTAGAGATTCTTGCTCTGGAGGGGAAAGCCCAGTGCCAGGTCTTGCGAAAAGAGGGATCAGAGGAGCCTGAGTAGAGTTTAGTCAAGGAGAGAATGTTTTCCAGTCCCTCCTATTGTTCAAGAAGAGAAGAGATGATGTTCTTCATTCACGTGAATAATGTCCTGAGTTCATTTGACTAATGCGAGTCTATTTTCTCTTTCATTTGCCCTTTGTTGAAGAAACATCAGCTACACCTTTTGGTAGTAGAGGATATTTGCTGGATGGTGCAGTGAGGCATTCAATGAGAAGAATCTGTAGGCAAATAATAACAACAACAACAACAACAACAACAACAACAACAACAACAATAGCTGATTAGGGAAGACTCAGGTTCTGAGTCTGCCAGTTGAGAGTTCTAGATGGTGTTGGGCTTGGAACTCAATTATTTAGCTGTTGAAGGGAAGAGAGTAGTGGCTAGATGGCAGTTTCCAGGTTTAGAGTCTGAATGTCCTTGGTGATGATATTGGTCTTATTAGCTTTGCTGAGTCCTGACCAAGCCACATTCTCTAACATGTGTGAATCCCAGGATAAGAGGACAGGTGGTACCCCAGATCATGTAACTCAATATTTAAAGTTGTAAGTCAAGTTAGCACATCGCTAAATAAATGTATTTTATACCTCTACCTCGACAAATGCCTTCTTAATGATCTAAAATTTTAGCTCAGTTTGTATTCTTTTTTTCTTTAAGTTCTTTTAAGCAATTTCTTTTTTTTTTTTCTTGTGGAAGTGGGAACTGAACCAAGACATTCTACCTCTGAGCCACACCCTCAGCCCTATTTTCTATTCTTTATTTTAAAACAGGGTCTCACTAAGTTGAAGAGGGCTTCACTAATTAGCCGAGGCTGGCCAAGAACCTGTGATCCTCCTGTCTCAGCCTCCCAAGTACTGCGATTGCAAGCCTGCATTTACATGTTTTAATATACTTTTATTAGTGAATTATAGTGATATATCACAATGAGTTTTTCAGAGTGTTAGAAGTACACAAGCAAACAATATTTGACACTTTCCTCCAGTTCCCAGCACGCTCCCTGTTCTTTTTTTTCTCTTACCCACGCAAGTTATTGAGATTAGTGTTGATAATTTCATATATGTATAATATAGCATTATTTTCAATGTTTTATTTTTCATGAAATCTCCTTTATCCCCCCACCCTTAGTCCTTTCCACTCTTTTACTGGAGTCTCTCCTCATTTATCTGAAGTCTTGTGTCTCCCAATTTCTCTCTAACTTCCACATATGACAGAAAGTATACAACTGTCCACTCTCTGAGACGGCTAATCTCACTTAGAATACTATTCTCCATTTCCAGCCATTTGCCTACAAATGACATTATTTTTGTTCTCTACGGCCAAGTAAAATTCCATTGCATGTATATACCACAGTTTGATGAATGGATTGCAAAATAAATTCCTCTGGGGAGAAAAAGCAATTAAATTCATGACATAGTTTAATATAGAAAGACAAACATTTTTATCTTGGGCACTGTAAGGACAATCATCATGAGGACTTCTTTTTTTTTTAATTTAACTTTTTTCTGTGATTAGGGAGAAAAACTGACAGCACATGTCTGAGAACGCACTGCTTTTTAAGACCCACTCTTTTTTTCTGATTTTGTTTTTATTAATCAGCACTATTTTTATTCATGATGATCATGCAGCAAACTATCCCATTTTTGGAAGGAAATTATCTGGTGCTTTTTTTCTTTTTAAACAAAAAAAAAGGTGAATGCACTCAAATTGGCAGAGCCCAATGACAAGCCTTTTCCCTGAGAATCTGAGATAGCAGTCTTGAATTGAATTCAATTCAACTTTTCAATTAAACTCAAAGTGTGTTTATTGGGAGTCTGCTAAATGCAGGGCACTGGGCTAGGTTTTGGAAATGGAAAGATGAATTCCATCCCATACGGCTCCTCTGAGAGCTCACAATTTAACATGTGGGGAAAAAAACACACCGAAACAATTAAGAAAAAGAAAAATATAACATATTAATTGTTGTGAGAGGGGTTATGCCTAAAATGTGGGAGAGAAAGCCGGGCTTATAATCCTACTACTTGGGAGGCTGAGACAGGAGGATCGCAGGTTCGAAGCCAGCCTCGGCTACTTAGTGAGGCCCTTTGCAACTTAGGGAGATTCTATTTCAAAAGAAAGAATTAAGAAAGGCTCAAATGAAAAAATAAAAAAAGAGAGGCTGAGGAAGTATTTGTCACCTAGAAAATGTTCAGCGTATATTGGAATGAATGACTTCTGACCTCTCCTCCTCTCCCTCCTGTCCTAAGGATAAGCTACTAGCATCTCTCGCCTGGAATACTCCACACTGGTCCCCCAGCTACCACATCTGTCCTCTCAAATCCTTCTTCATAGAGAGCATCACATCTCTGCACTGGACCTACCATTGCATCCGACCTCTTTGGAAATAATATTGCACCTAGACCCTTTGCTCTTGACTAGTGTAGCTCTTTAAAAAAAAAAAAAGAAAGAAAATCCAGGTTTCTGCCTGGTTGTCCACCTGATAGCAGGAACTTCCAGCCAATGTTTCCTTTCCATAGCGGTGACCAAATTTCCAAAATGAGTTCTTCTGTTTATTTTCTTCCTTCTTCCATTGAGATGCAATTTCCTCGAGGCAGGGACCTTGTTAATCTTGTACAACATTTTATCCCCGGTGGCTGTCACATAATAGATGTAAATTTTGGCACCTGGAATAAGAAAATGTAAAACCTGTACTGCTGGAGGTTAGCACCTTGATAGAATGATTTTTTTTTTTAAAAAAAAGTGTTTCAGGGGCTCTAGTCTTGTAGACATTGGTGATATTATTGCCACAAGCCTTTAAGCATGCTTAAGAGTTAATCCTATAAGGATCGGAGTCCATAGCCATAAAGTTTTCATGAAGGACAATTTTAGTGTTCTGTCCTTTCCAGACTCCTGGGCTAGTCATGGGCTAGAATTATGACCTAGGAGTAAAAATGAACTTAAAAAAAATACAGCATTGCTTTAAAACGAAAAGAGTCCAAGCGATAAAACTGTGATAATTTGGATTAGTTATGTCTTTTCCTTCCTCTTCTGGATCCTTTTTCTACACTTCAATAGTAAAAATATCTTTGCACCCCGAGAAGCTTATTATAAACACACGTCTTGGCTTCAATATGCTCAGTGGTCAGTAGTTTTCATTTATCAGCCTGTTCGCTGTGCTTTGTCTGAAACCTCATCTCCTTTTTTTCCTTTGAGTTATTGCCTGAGCACCAAACTAGTGTATTCTGCATGCCTATCCTATTAAATTAGAGGTTAAACTGCAAAGGCTTCTTTGAAGAAAAGTCAAGCTCTTCTGAGAAGCTTCTAGCATTCAAATGGAAGCAGTCAACAAGTGAAGGAAGGAAGGAGATGGTGAGGTTGAACAAAGGCCCTTAATTGGCCATTAGTCTTGGGATGTGTTGCAAATAAAGGCCTATCTGTACCTTCTGTGTCACCCACCATATCTAAGGTGGGCACACTTCCAAGACATAGCATCTAATTCCTTTCTCATTAAAAATCTTCCTCTGGATGTTGGCATGGTAAATACCCGATCCAAAGAGCTATCCCTGGCTCGCACCTCTTTCCTCTGATTTTCCACTTAATCAGATTTAATCATTATTTATTTGACTAATTCAGGAAACATTTAAAGCCATTTTTTTCATTTAATCATCTTGACTTAAAAAAGAGAAAAAAAAGTCACTAGACCGGTAGAGATGTTTGAAGCCTGTTAAACCCATTAGAGCATAAAATGGTGAGTTCTAATTACTATCTAAATAAGACAGTCTGGGAGAAAAAAAAAATCAGGAAATTCTTTTAATGATGAGAGGAATTCATGCAGGGTTCTCAGGTGCTGTTGAACAGAGATGGGGCTCTGGGGAGAAGGAGCTACTTTTTTACCCATTATTATGGCTCAACTCTGGGGCCGTTTTAACTTAGGGACACCTGTGTGGGAGACTGCTGTGTACGGGTGGCTGTCACCTCTGATTACCACAGCCTGGAGTCCTACGATACGGGGCCTCTTCAAGAATCAGGCTCCAAATCAAGAAGGCACCATGAGAGATGTTTTTGACAGGGTTGTGAAGCAGCCAGATGCCCAGGTCCCTGACCAGGATGGATTATATACAGATTTCAACCAGCTTTGTGGATGTCTGAGGATGCCAGCATTTAGGGACACAGTTAGAATGTAGTTATGCTTTCAAACAAAATAGAGAACTCGTATTCGGGGGTTGGGGGGGCAGAATAAACATTCTGGACTTTCAAAGCTAAAGTGATTTTGGATTCTGTTATTGCCAGTGTCTGGGACATGGTACGTATTCAATGGATGTTAGCAACTATCATTACTGTTAGTCATCTTAGTACCTACCACCCACATTCATAGAACGATGATCATATGGTCCAAACTTCTGCATTTAGGGGCTGAAAAGTATCTGAAGGTATTAAGCTGATTTTTTTTTCCACTTGCATTCACATCTAAAGAATCATGCAGCAGGAAAAAAAATAGGCTTCTCAAACTCATATCTTCATTCTTGAGATGATTAGGAATGCCAAGGGAAACCAAATAGCACTTATTAATGCATCCATCCAGAGTATTAGTGCGTATCAGTGCCTCTCTGTCAATTACAAAAGGACAGCTCCTCCCACTGGCACAACCTGGTACCTTGACCATGGGCTCTACTAAAAGAACAGGGATAGATTTCAGCCCCAAACTACCCTCCTCAACTGTTATAAAATGTCACAACACTCCAGACTATGCTGTTGAAATGAAAGGAAGAGGACCTCCTGGGAGCAGACCATGGGCTATTCCAGAGAAGTGTGATGGTTTCTACTTTCCTTTTTATTTCTGTTCTTTATTTTTCTTTTCTTCTCTTTTCTTTCTTTCTTTCTTTCTTTCTTTCTTTCTTTCTTTCCTCCTCCTCCTCCTCCTCCTCCTCCTCCTCTTCCTCCTCCTCCTTTGCTTTTCTTTCTATTTGTTGTTGTTGTTTGTTTTGTTTTTCAGTATTGGGGATTGAATCCAGAGGATTCTAATTCCAAGGTATCCCCCCAGCCTCCTTAAAAAAAAAAAACTAAAATGGGTTCTTGCTAAGTTTCTGAGGGTCTTGCTAAATTGTCGCAGCTGGTCTCCTATCTACAAGCCAATGATCCTCCTGTCTCAGCCTCCAAAGTACTAGAATTACAGGCATGCACCACTATGCTTAGCTGTGATGTGTTTAACTTTGAAAAGAATCAAGTATAGATTTTAGAACAGTATTAGATTTACTGAGGAATTGACCACATAGTCCAGAGTTCCCTTCATATCCTTTGTCCTTTTTTTACGCACAATTTCCTTTACTATTAACATTGCATATTTGTTTGAAACTAATTTGTTATAATTAACTGGTTCATTTGTTACTAGTGAACCAATGTTGGTCCATTATTATTAACTAAAGTACATAGTTTATTCCAGTTTGTTTTAGTTTTTACTTAGTGTCCTTTGATTGTTCCAGGGTCCTAACCAGAATATCATATCACACTTAGTTGTCAGGATGCCTGAGGTTCCTTTCGGCAGTGAGTTTCTCAGACTTTTCTTTTTTTTTATTATTTTAACAGGTTGAACAATACTGGTCAGTTATATTGTAGATTGTCCCTGTGCTGAGATACATATGATATTTTTCTCATGATCAGACTGGGGTGATGAGTTTGAAAAAGGAAGATAATATAAGTGCCATTTTTGCCATATCATATCAAGGCTATATACCATCAACATAATTTCTAACTGCATGTGGGATCTTGATCAGGGGCAGAGCTGTTATTGGTGAGGTTTTGCCACTGAAAAGTTGCTTGTTCTCCCTTTTCCATACCATATTATTTGGAAAGAGATAACCATGCACAGCCCACACAAAGCAGAGTTACTCCTCCTCAATTTTTGGCAGAATATTTTGGCACAACTGTAAAAAGTTCACTGGTATGGAGAGAGATCTGCCTCTTCCTCTTCATCTGTTCCTTTATTCCATTATTTGTTTATATTGGTGTGAATTTATGAGTCTTTCTTCTATATGTTGGTTAATATTCTAAGACTCAAATAACTTGAGCTTTGGCCTTTGGCACCTCTTCCAGTTGTCTCCAGTTGTCCCCATGGTATACTCCCATTACTGTGGATTTTTCAGGGGGGAGATAAGCTACCTCTTTATAGCACTATGAAATGATGTTTCAGGCTCATCCTGATATTTCCTGCCTAGTACTAGAGTCAGCCCCTTTTCTAAAGCAGCTCTGGTTCTTTTTATTAGAGAACAATATTAGAAGCCAGTATCTGGGCATTAGGTTTGCTTAGTGCTACTGGTAGATGTTTACTTTTTGACCCTCTAAGCGGATAAAGAAACTTATGTGTGCATGTGAACCTGTGTATGTATGTATGTGTGCGTGTGTGTGTGTATGTGTACATATATATCTGTGAATCTTTCTATAGGTAGCCATCTGTGTCTGTGTTAAGCGAAACATGAATTCTTACTGATGCCTTCAGCACTAATCCATGACCCCATTATAGCCTCCCACTTTTGACTCCAACAGGGCAAACATATTTACTTCTTAAATGACTATTGTATAGCATACATGTGCAATACTACCAGAATTGTTAACCTAGTCCTTCATGAGAAACCACCTTACTAGAATACAGTACTGTGTGTAATTCCATTTGCCTTTCTTCTTATACACTCCAGTTATCTCTAAGCATGTTTAAGGTCAGCTCTTTTCTCCCATGGTCCTTACTGAGCTATTTCTCAATTCGTAATACAGTTAGGGTCCTCCTGTCAGCCTGCATTCTCTCCTGGAATCACCCAATAAGAATGAGAAGATGTGAGCAGTTGTCAAATACATTGTTCTTGTGTTTGTCAAAACATATCATTGAGGACATACAAGATGGCTTTTAAAGTGGATGTCTATTTTGTAGTGGATGTGCATTTATTTTAATTCTACTAGAAAACTATGTAACTCGCCTATCAAAACTATGTTTTCATGAATGTTATTATTTAGTCAGGGGTAAGTATGTTTAATTTTAAAACTGAATCATATTAATGAAAACTGATAGAAACCAAGGAATGGCTGAAGTTTGGGAAATCCAGAGGTAACTTTTGCCCATGGCCTATGTCATACCCAAAAGTTTCACCTCCTCTAATGATCTCCAGTCTATGAAATTCTTGACAGTTCAAAACAATAATCTGGAGCCAGGTGTGGTGGCACACGCTTGTAATCCCCGCACTTGGGAGGCTGAGACAGGAGGATCGCACGGGTTCGAAGCCAGCCTCAGCTACTTAGTGAGGCTTTCAGCAACTTACTGAGACCCTGTTTCCAAATAAAATATTTAAAAAAAAGGTTTGGGAGTTTAGCCTGGAGGTAGAAAGGCTCTGGGTTGTACCACCAAAAAAAAAAAAAACAAAAAACAAAAAACAAAAAAAAAACAAACCCAATAATCTGGATAATTATGTATCTTTTTTCTCTCTCTTTCCCTCCCTTTCCCTCTCCCTTCCTCCCTTTCTCTCTTTATTTTTCTTTGCTTTTTTTTTGTGTGTGTGTGTGATACTGGGGATTGAACCCAGGGTCATGCTAGCTCTGAACTACACCCCCAATCATTTTAAATTTTTTTTTGAAACAAGGTCTCGGTTGGTTGGTTGCTGAGTCTCTTTACATTGCTGAGGCTGTTTTCAAACCTACAACCCGCCTGCCTCAGTCTCTCCAGTACTAGGATGGCAAGACTATACCACCATGCCCAGTATACACACACACACACACACACACACACACACACACACACACACACATATAATTTTAATTTAATTTCTCAATTTTAAAGTAGCAATGCTTCCCCCTCTGGTCATTTTATATATCTCCTTATGAGGCAATAGTGAGTCCATAACCAGGTTGACATCATTTCTGCAAGTTGGCAGCTCCTTTAAATGGGCATAAGCTAGGGAACTTCAGGTTCTTCTAAGAAGAGACGCTTGGCTCATTCAGCTCTTAAACAAGACTGTCTTGGTGGCAGCACTAATGTGCTAACTCACTGCATGGAAACCCAGCTGAGAAATAGGAGCAAGGATTAGACATGCACAGGACCAAAATATCTTGACATGGATGGGAATAGTGGTTAAAAACAAAGAGTCTATTAAAAACACAAACCGCTGGGACCCATCCCCAGAGTTTTTGATTCAGTGGGTCTGGGCCGGAGTCCAAGAATGATCATTTCTAACAAATTCTCAGGAAAGACTGAAGCTGTGGGTCTCAGGACCACGGTGGGATCTGTGGTCCAGCTGTTCAGGCAGGGGCTTCAGAGAAGCATCTACGAGAAGGTATATAGAAAATGTTGCTGGAAGGCAAAATCCTCAGATGAAAGTTTAGGTATCTAAATGAAGTCACATCCAGACCTTGGAGTTTTCTTAATTTTATTGTGGTTCCTGGCCACAAAATAACATGACATGAGTCAGGAAGTGCTTAGCTGTAAGTCTGATAAAAATGAGGATTATCACCTCCATCTTTGTTTTGATTCTTCTCTTTGGAAAGAGAATTTCAGAGTTTTAGTAAGGATGGCATACGCAATCTATTTGGGTTTTGTGGGAATTGAACTCAGGGGTGTTCTACCACTGAGCTACACCCATACTTTAAATTTTTTTATTTAAGTTTCCTAGGCTGGTCTCAGGCTTGCAATCCTCCTGCCTCAGCCTCCTGAGTAGTAGCCAGGATTATAGTTGTGCACCACATGAGTTTAACTTTTTAAAATCAATGTCTTTGTTGTTGCCATACTTGAGTGTTGATTGATAGGCAGACATACTTTGGGTAACAAGAAGAGATTCTTTTTCAATTTTTAAAACCTTTTTTTAGTAAGAAAACATAGGTCAAATTTACTTTGTTGTTTTATTTGCTCATTTGCTGGGGATCTTAAAATATAAATATGAAAATCTTAAGGTAATTACAGCCCGAGAGGCAATAAACTCTATTTTGGGGGAACTGTTTTTATCGCACAAAATGAAATGGAAAGTGTAGGTTAAAATTGAGGACAGAGGTATTCATTTCAGCATTATTTAAGAGTAAACACTGGAATCAACTGAAATATCCAGTAGACTCTTTATATACATTATGTTAAATAATCACGATGGGCTACTTTGTGGCTCCTAGAATTCAAATTTGTAAGTGGCAAAAAAAAAAAAAAATCCTCACGACATTACTAAAAATAAAACAGAAAACCATAACATTTAAAAAGTGGAATGAATGCCAAGTGGGTAAAAAAATGCATAAAAATTGGACAAGTGTAAAACTCTCCAAAGATAGATAGTTTTTCATAAGGCTGAGGGCGTCCTCTGGATACACACAATGGGCATCAGCCTCAGCTTAATACTTTACAACCGGGTATCCTTATATGAGTTTCTGAATCTCTTCATGTCCCAAACTCTGACATAGGAGTTATGATATAATGGGAAATATATATATTTGATATTTTTCCCTGGTGTTTGGCACAGAGCCCTTAAAAACGCCTGGAATTTCCCCAGGGATGAGAGTGATGGGAGAATTTTGTTATCGATAACGGTGTCTCCCATACTTATACCTGAAATAATACTTATAAAGTGTCTCTTGCTGGGCCCATAAAAAGCTTTAGAATGGGAGCTGGTGACCAGAAAGACAAAGTCTTGATTAGAGGGTTGGAAATTTATCCATCTTCACCCAACCTCTGGAGATGGAAGAAGGGCTGGAGTTTCAATGGGAAATGATTTACTCAGCGATACCTAGATAACGGAGTCTCCATAACAATTCCTAGCAATGGTGTTCAGAGAATTTCTGGACATATGAACACATCTAGCTGCTGGGAGACTAAGCCCCCAGAGAGAGCACTCAAATTCATACCCCCTGACTCTACCCCCTTCACTCTGCCTTACTCTGTGTCTGGGTTTAATTTGCCTCATCTTGAGTGGGATTCTTTATAACAAATCAGTATTACCAAGAAAAGCACTTTCCCGAGTTCTGCGAGCTGCTCTAGCAAATTACTGAACCTGAAAGAGGGTTATAGCAACTCTAATTTTATAGCCAGTTGGTCAGCTAGTTGGGTGACCTGAAGTGGAAACAGTGTTGTGAGACTCAGCCCTTGAACACATGGGATGTGACACTAATTCCAGGTAGTTTCAGAATTGAATTGAGTTGTTGAATACCCAGTTCATGTGGGGAAAAGTGGAGAACTGGTTGTTGCTGCTAGAAAACAGACCTGTTAAACCAGACACAGTGGCACACGCTTATCATCCCAGTGCTTGGGAGGCTGAGACAGGAAGATCAAAGGTTCAAGGCTAGCCTCAGAAAGTTAATGAGACACTCAGCAACTTAGTGAAACCTCTTTGTAAAATAAAATAAAAATAAAAATGTCTGGGAGTGTAGCTCAGAGGCAGAATGCCCCTGGGTTTAATCCCCAGTACCAAATCAAAATAAAACAAAATGGATAGAAAACAGGAATCACATTGCTATTTAGCTCTAACAGTAGGTGTTATCCTAGAAAATAGAAGCACTCTAGGTGATACAAACAGAAAGCATATAATAACATGTGGGGGTTAAAAAAAAAATCTGGGAAGAACTGGAGAGGGAAGTCAAGGTCATGACTGCTAGATTTTACAACCATGCCCAGACAGTTGGGACTGCAGATCCCAAACACACGTGCAGGACGGTAGGAAACTTTGCTGCTATCCAGCTTTGCTCAAGTCCCAAGGAAAGTGGCTAGAAGGGGATTCAGAAGCTCTGGTAAAACTAATTTCTGCTAAGATTTCACATGTCCGCCACTGTAGAGGGAGAAGAATGGTTTCTGATTCCCTCCTTTCCCCAGGTACAGTGCTAAAGCATCTTATTACATAACAAAATGTAAATTTCATGAAATATTTAAGTGGTAATGAAGACTAAGGGACAAAGCTCTTGGTCTTTCAACCCTGTGGGGGGGGGGAGACACTAAAAGCATAGGAACCAATGCTAATCACTTAATCATAATTTTAAAATTCTTCATACTATCTCCATAGGGCTTTTGTGAGGATTAAATAAAAGAATGCATAAAAAGCATTGCAGAGAATATGGGCAATTCCACGTATTTAAACAATGATAACAATGTCCCAGGGAGAAAAAGAGGACTAGAAATTCTCTCGTGTTCCCTACATTTTCAGATTTTCTACAGTAAAACTTAATTTTTATTTAAAAAAATTAAGTGAATGCCAACATAAATGCTAAGCAGTTGTGTTTTCTGTAGCTGCGTGTTAAATATTGGTATAAGATAGCAATAGAAAAAGTAACTATAACGTTAGTACATAAATAAAAGAGCCTTTCTTTTTCTTTGTTTCTTTTGGTGGTACTGGGGATTGAACCCGGGGGCTTTCTACTCTGAGATACACCTCTAATCCTTTTTATATTTTTTTAAAAAAAGTATTGCTAGGTTGCTGATAGTCCATTTAAGTTGCTGAGGTTGGCCTGGAGCCTGGAAGCTTCCTGTCTCAGCCTCCCAAGTACTAGGTTTATGGGCATGTGCTATCATACCCAGCTAAAATGTGTTTTCTACACAAATGAAATACCTAGAGCTTCATCATGTGCATGTCTGGAACTCCATATTAAAACGTATCATCAGGGTAGTCCTCCTCCCACTTTTGCCATTCATGGGAGTTTTAAAACTCTCTTTAACAGGATTCTTATTGTAGGTATCAAGAAGCCTGAATCAAGCCTTTATTTCTGTGATTCAAACTTAATTATTCTACCTGCTGCCCCCCCCCAAAAAAAAAATGTGCTTCCAATTCCTGTTAGAACATCTTGGTAAAAGTTGGAAAGGCAAACGACTAGCAGGAAGCACATTAAATATACCTGGGACATAAAAAGAGGAAAATAAAAAGAGCTATATATATTTTTTTTCCAGTGAACTCAGATGATTCCAGTTAAAGACTAACTAAAATATTGGAACAAAAAATGCTGTTTTCATGATGCAATGACATAAAAAATTTAGAAAGCAGGAACCTTCCAGAACAAACCTAAAAATATGTGACATACTGCCATGACATTTTCAGTGTGGCCCGAAGTCTATTGAATGATCATGAGGATAAATCTTTAGTAATGCAAAACATCGTAACTGGGCATTTTCATCAAGGAATATTATTAGAATGACTCAAAAATCTGAGCTTTGCTCCACTTAATGTATTAAAATAATTCTTTCAAATACACCAATTATGATTGTCAGAATAAGTGGGGAATAATTTATTTAGGAAGTAACCACAGTCTAAATGTTCCCTACCCACTGACTCAGAGCTGATTAATACTTTACAAACCAGATATGATTAGCCGGCAGCCTGGCTCAGAAGAACCATCTCATTACGGGCCCATTATTGTGTTAGCCCTTTGCTCAAGAACTGATTAGTGGGCCAATTAAGTCCCCTCTCCTCCGTGTGCAGGAGCCCAGAACCACAGCGTGTTGTCTTTTGTGATATCACCTACAATTGTCATTTTTGGGGCGCATCCTGAGAACTAAGATCAAATAGGAGAGAGATTTCTCAGTCTTCAACTTTTTCAGCATTGGCTAAAAAAATAGCCCAGAAATGTAGACACAAATTTAAAGAAAAAGTAAGTGGTTATCTCTACAGAGGTCCTGGTTGAAGGCGTATTCCCTGACAGTTCACTGATCTGTGAATATCTGCTTTCCCTGAAACACAAGTTGTAAGAGGGTAGACGTTAAGCTTGCTTACCTTTGAATACAAATGTTTAAATTCACGCCTGGCATATAATAGATGCTCAGTAAAAAAATTTTAAAATGTATAAATGAACACTGGTATGACATGATTTATGATAGGAAAAGAATATGGTTCTTGCTTTTAGGGAGTTCCCGGGCTAGAAGGAAAGCAGGTCTATAAATAGATATGAGGTAGCAGGTGATCAATTATTAAAAATACAGGTACAAGGAAGAATCTGAGACCAGAAGAGATGGAATTTGGTGTCGGGAGAATGTGGGGAGTTGGAAGTTTGGGGCAGAACAAACTTCTCCAGAGTGAGACACATACTTTTTACAGAATTGTCAGGTCTAAAATAAACCAAAGCAACAACTCCAGAAAAGAGCAACATAGATTAAAGTTATGCATTTCTGGAAGACCCCTCTCCATAAATATAACAGGGGAAGTTAAGTTTGCCGATAGCCCCTACATGCTGGAGATTTTGTGGTCAGGATTTTCAAGTTGAGAAAGTACAATCCCTGGAAAGAACAGATTAGTTGAAAGGAGAATCTGAACCTGCAATAAGAAAAAAAAAAATCACTGTTGAAGAGGCCAAGGTTTAGGGAGGCTAAGTAAACTCATCAGCTGGCAGTGAGTAGCAGAGCAGGGACTGAAGCCTTTCTTTCTCTAAAGCCTTGTTCTTACACAGCTACTCTCTACCGTTGGAAGTATTGGGGAGGTGTCCAGTCAGTTCATTGTTTCATTGAGTTTTTATCCTTGAGAAGTAGAATTAGTTTTTTGAAGACTTGTTTGGTGACTGTAACATAAAAATGACCTATGATTTGAATGTTTTTACAGAATCCTCTTTTCCCATTAGCTTTTATTTCTTCCCTCTTCCCTTCCTCCCTCCCTCCCATCCTTCCTTCTTTCCTTCCTTCCTTCCTTCCTTCCTTCCTTCCTTCCTTCCTTCCTTCCTTCATCAGTTTCTAAGATCACATATGTTGGGTTTGTGCTAGACACTGATTCCTATAACGCTTTGCTTTAGGGTTAGTTGTGCAGACAAAGAGAACTGCCTCCATCTCCAACTTTACTTTTCTAAGGATCACTGGAGTGTTAACGCAAATCTGATTTTACTCATAGCCTATCTTTTTAAATCTTTCAGGGTTGTATAAAATATCATTTATCCAGCATTTCCTAGAGTTCCCTCAAAGGGTTGACATCTTTTTATTTCAGGACTTTAGGGTCTATTTTCTGCTGTTCTAGTTCACGTAACTGATCGCAGAAGCTTTAATCAGCATTAAGAGTTTCATTTAGGCAAGGGACTCTCCAAAGCCATTCTAGCCCTTACTTTCTCTTTGGGGAATAGGAAAAATAAGTTTATTTTCATTCCATTTTATCAGTTCAAGTATGGCTCTTCTGTATATTAATGTTGATTTCGTCAGGAGTGCTGTTCTCTGTCCTAGCTGATAGACTTTCCTTCTACACAAAGCAAGTGTTTGATTCTAAACCTGCTAATTAGTGCCATTTTGAAAATGGATCCAATAGGGCTGTAGCCAAATTGAAACAACTCCCCACTCCCCATTCTTCCAAGCCCCGTGGTAACCTTTAATTTCTATCTCTATAATTGAATTGTTCTAAGTGTTTCATATAAATGGAATCATACATTTGTCCTTTGCTTCCTGGCTTATTTCACTTGGGATGACATTTCAAGTTATTCCCATTTGGTAGTATATATCAGAGCATCAATCCCCTTTTGTAGCGGGATGATTTCTGTTCAGCTTAAGTTCATTGAGCACCTACATTTTTCACCACCTTGAATTAGGTCTGTAAAGATAAGGGAATAGGACTTGGTCTGTGTCCTGAGAGGTTCACAGTTCACAGCTAGGTGAGAGAAGGATTCAAGGAAGACCAGAAGGAAATAAGTATATTAGTCATAATTGATCATACAATGTGATAAATATGTACACTGTGTAATGGCGTTGCAGGTAAAACAGGGAAAGTTCAAAATATCTTAGAAAAAAATGGATTTCCTATCTCAAGAGGCAGATGTGCATTCCTAATCTTTTAAGGCACCTCCATTCTGATTTCCAGTGGTTGTACTAATTTTACAATCCCACCAACAGTGTATAAGGGTTCCTATATTTCTACCTCCTTACCGGCAATTTACTACTATTTGTATTCTTGATGATTACCATTCTGATTGCAGTTGGATGGAATCTCAGAGTGGTTTGGATTCGCATCTCCCTGATTGCTAATGGGGCTGACCATTTTTCATGTATTTGTTGGCCATTTGTATTTTTTTTTTCTTTTTTATCTGGTCCAGGCAGATGACTATGGCTCCACGGCTTGCACAGGGAGGCTGCTGGGGTCTGCTGACTGCCTTGCTTATTTCTCTGCAGTAGTTGCATGGGGGTGGGTGGGACAGTTGTGTCAGGGCTCTGGGACCACCTGCTTCATTTCTACTCTGTTCCTCCCAAGCAAACTCCACCAGAAGCCTCCATGGGGGAGCCCTTGCTGGGATCCACCTAGGGAAAAAGCCATACTTCCTCTGCTATCAAAACACCCCGCATCTAGCTGAGGAGTAGCCCCCTCCCACACCTCACCCCTACTCCTTCACCCAGCCCAAGGATACACCAATGTGGAAAGTCTTCTTCTTCCTCCTTTGCCTATTCCTTCTCCCTTTCTTGCCTGGAAAAATCTGTCTGGTCTTGACTTGGGGCAAAGGATGAGGGTGGGGGACTAGAAACTTGGCTCAGGCTAAAGTCTTATTCTTCCATATCTTTTCATAATGACCTGAGTCTTTCAAGAGCTTTGTCATTGACATTCAAAACCTAGGCTTTTGAGAAAAACCCCAAAGCCAAATTTTTAAAATTTTTATTGGTGCATTGTATTCATACATCTTAATGGGTGTGCAAGATGGTGGAGACATACATGTACACATCACCCAATTAGCCTTAACCCAATTCCTGCCCCATTTCCTCCCCCTCCCTCCTTCTCATGTTCGGCTTGGTGATTGACTTTGATATGTTTAAGTATATCATGTGCTTTAGAGAATTTCCCTCTTCCCCCCTCCCATCCCCTCAGTTAGGTCACCTTATTTTCTCATCTATAGAATCTTCTTCATCTAGTGTTCCTCCTGTTACCCATTTCTCCCTAGCTTTCACATATTAGGGAAATTATCCGATTTCTTATTTTTGTGACTGACTAATCTCACGTAGCATAATGTCTTCCAGTTCCATCCATTTCCCTGTAAATGATGTAATTGTGTTTTTCTTTATGGCTAGGTAAAATTCCATTGTGTACATATCCCACAGTTTTGTAACCCATTCATCTGTTGATGGACATCTTGGCTGGTTCCACAGTTTGGCTATGGTGAATTGTGCAGCTATGAACATAGATACGCATGCATTAGTTTGGTAGTTTAGGTTCCTTTCTTTTGGGTAGATACCCAGAAGTAGTTGCTGGATAATATTGTAAGTTTGTTTTAATTCCTCTGAGGATCCTCCATACTGTTTTCCAAAGTGGTTGCACTAATTTGCAATCCCACTAACAATGGTATTTTTTTTCAGTACTGAGGATGGAACCCAGGGGAATTCTACCTTTGAGCAATACCTCCAGCTCTATTTTTTATTCCTTATTTGGAAACAGGGCCTCACTGAGTTGCAGAGGGCCTCACTAAGTAGCTGAGGCTGGATGCGAGCCACAATACTCCTGTCTCAGCCTCCCAAATGCTGGGATTACAAGTATGCGCCACCGTGCCTGGCATTCCCAAGCCATTTTCTCTCCAGTCTTTACCTATGTTAAAGTTCAAAATCAGAGAATTTTGAAGCCAAAAGCCAAGCTGAGGTGAAACAAAAAGAAGTCAGAGTTTAGCTGGGCTTATTGGCACACATTAGTAATTCCAGTGTTTGGGAGGAGGCTGAGACAGGAGCATCACACGTTTGAGACCATCCTCAATAATTTAGTGAGACCCTCAGCAACTTTGTAAGACCTTATTTCAAAATAAAATATATAAAGGACTGGGGGCTGTATCTCAGAGGTAGAATGCCCCTTAATTTAATCTCTAGTAACAACAACAACAACAACAACAACAACAATGTTATAGTTCATGGAAGGGACTATGTAGAGAAAACAAAATACCCTGTTGATCCAGGTAAAGGATGGGTCCCTCATCCTGTCTCTTGGGTTATTGATGGCTTGGGTCACTTTTGACCTTAGTTGTACCGGTCAGGGTACTGGGTAGAATCATTCCGCATATTCAAAGAAAGACAGCCTTATGTTCTGACTGAATTTGCCCCCCATAACCAGGCCACTTTTTATTACTTTTCATTTCTTGGATCCAAGTTTCCTTTCATTGGAGTTTACAAACCGGTCACTATTATTTCCTGTAAGAAAATCTCCTGTAGTGAACCTGGTGGTACCTGGGAATCCCAGGAGGTGTGGCTGGGGAGAAGGTTAATGAAGTATTTAGGTGGGTGCTATTGAAGCGTGGATTTGTCTATTGTAAAACTAAACATTAAACTTTTAAGTGATGGCTTTGTTAAGGAGAAGTTGAAGTCAAAATGGTCAGAAGCTGTCCTCAAATCCCCTGCTCACAATTCCCACAGGTCTCAGCCATTTACACGTGCAATTGAAGGCCACATTGTATAACTCTCTTTCTCTGGGGCTAGTGCCATAAACACACTTGCATTTATGAGAAACAGGCCATTGGTGGTATTTGAGGCATCTCTGCCGGGGGAAGAGGGTAATAAAGAGCTGAGCCGCCCCACTTCTCTTTGCAAACTCTCTACTTTGTCCATGAATAGATCACAGATTAAAGGCAAAGTCAGATCCTTTCCCATAAAATACCAAACAGCACGTGGGAGGCTCAATCCAGGCACTTTTGTATTTTTAACAGGGAGGCATAAACCGGCACCAAGTTTCAGACAAAGCGAAATATTTTAAATTTGTGGCACAGCGGGCTCACCTTTTGAGGCATGAGATCTGAGCCCCATTGTCATCAAGTTCATCCTCTGAATCAGAGACACATGCTCCAGTAAACATCAAGTGACAGCTCCAAGTCGCTCACCGACGCAGGGTTCCTGGAGCCGCTCCAGTCCTCAGGAACAGAAGCAGGGTAAATAAACTCTGTCAGGCAGGTCACACACCACAAGTGAATCAGACTAAGACATCAAGGCAGATCCCGGACGTGTTGTCGGTGCCAAACAGATGGCAGGGAAGAGAAGCTCGGGAAGGAGCCGCCAGAGCACAGGTCCAAGTGATGTCTCACATCCTTTGACGGTTGGAGAATGATAGAAGCAAACAGATCATGGGGCTATATTACCACTTAGGAAGGGATGCTCTGGCTCCAGAATGACCTGAGCAAAATGTGTAGTACGACTTGTTCAGAAAGGGCTGTGGATACAGAGGGATGTCTGCAACTTAGGTGCCAAGAAAGAGGACAGCGACCTTTAAGACATATCCTGGGTCAGAGATGTAGCAAGAGTCATGTTGCCACATCTTAAGAGTCCCAGATTTGCTTTGGGGCACTGCGTCCAAGACCATGTTGACAGTAAGGTTAGTTGATGGGGCACAGCCAGGTCCTTTCTGTCTCGGGGGTGTGGCTGAGGGCAGGTAGGGAGGCAGAGCTTGTAGGTAGGAATTGAGAGGGAACAGCTGCAGATTTGAGGAAAGCAAATGAGGGCTGATGACAAGCAGGACTACTCTCCTCTCTCTAGCCCTCTGTAGACCTGCACAAGCTCAGGAAGGAGCAGCAGTGTTCACTCCATCCTTTTCAGGGGGTATAATGAAGCAAAGAAAATTGACTGGAAACTTAGATTTGGGGAATGGATACTGCCAGTTGCCTACTCAGCATCTGGTCTTCCTCCCAGCTGCCAACAGAGCCTTTATTTTGTTCAAGCATCACCCTTTCTTACCTGGCTTTGAGTATGGCAGCCTTTCCCCTAAATCAAGAATCCCATAGAGGTGTGGCCCAAGGGTGGTTGGGGACGCACAAATCAGGGCTGGCCAATGAGCCTGGGGAACATCTCTGGGAACTTCTGGGAAAGGTTTCCTCTCTCCTAAGAGGAGATATAGCCCTTTCATACCTAGAGATGGTTGTATCTACATGTAATGGCTGGAACAAGATGCTATAACCACCTTGTGTTTATAAAAGAATCAGTCTGTTTATGTGATTGAAAATCAGTATTCATGATGTTTAGGTGAAAATGGGCTACCTAGCCAGAAAATAACCAATATAAGTCAACTATGTTTGTAATCTTAACTGGTATTTTAAAAAAAGTTATACTGACTATTCAGAAAGTTTAGTAGAGATTGTGGGAGGTGAATAGGTCAGTCTGTAAGAGTTTATCCTCTATAAACATCCACCCATCCATTCATCCATCTGTCCATCCGTCCATCCATCCATCCATCCATCCATCCATCCATCCATCTATCCATCCATCCATCCATCCATCCACCCATCCATCCATCCATCCATCCATCCACATACCCATCCCTTAATCCATTTATTCATCATTTATCAAGTACCTATATGGTGCCAGGCATATGGTGCCAGGCATTTTGATAAGCACTGAAAGTTATGAAGATGAATTGTAAAACAGTCCCCTGCTCTAGCAGCACTCACAGCTTTGTGAACAGATGATACGATGATATTTAATAAGTCTTGAAAAAAAGGAATATGCAAATTCCATGGTATTTTAGAGTGAGGAGTTTGTACCTACTCTAGGTCAGAGTTAGAGAAGGACATACAGGAGAATGATCAAAAATTGGCCAGCAGGACGTTTGCATTAGGCAGGAGAAACTGTAGAAGCAAAGAGCAGCCATTAAAAAATAAATAAAAAACCCTAGCTTCATCTCTAGATGTAAATCCATGCAGAAAGGCAGCCCATGTGGAAATGTACTCTATGCATCATACACAAATCTCAGAAAATGGTGAATAAGTGAAAGACATCATTGTACTTTATTTAGATCCCACAACAAGGAGAAGGTGGGTTTAAGGAGGAACCAAAGGGCAGGAAATAGGACTAGCACTTGCTCTTGGGTTGCATGGCCCCAAACACCTCTCTTTCAACGTGACTAAGCAATGAACACTTTCCCTGCAGTCTTGGTGCTACCATCTCTGGTTCTGGTTGTCAGAATAGTCATGTCTCTAGAAATGTGATTGTCTTTTTGCTGGACATGGTGGCACATTCCAGTAATTCCAATACTTTGGAGGGTGAGACAAGAAGATTGCAGGTTCCAGGCCAATCTCAGTGATTTAACAAGACTCTGTTTCAAAAGAAAAGAAAAAAAAAGGATGGAGTTGTAGCTCAGAGGAATAATGCCCATGGGCTTAATCTCCAGCAATAAAAACAAACAAACAAGCAAACAAACTGGATTGTCTTCTGTTTTCTGTCAGTGTTTGATAATGGCTCTTCCTATTAACAACTGAAAACACAAGTCCAGAAAAGGGACAGGGTGTGATGTAAGAGACCGTGGAGAAGGAATAAAGTCTGCAGGCAATAGAGAGGTCAGCGCCATAACTTTGATTTAGCAGTCATAAGACCACTGTGGCTACTCCAGATCATGCCTGGCACAAAACAGGCATCAGTAAATATTTGTTGAATAAATCAGTGTTTGCTAAATGACTTACTAACTCTGTTGACAGAGCCAAATAATCCAGTAGTAAGAGACTTCACAGTGGCAAGTAAAAGTAAAAGCCCAAGTGTAGATAGGTTACTGTCAAAAGCATTTTCTGCATCTGTGAAAAGAAAGTCTTTGTAACATAATGTTGTATTTTCTCAGCTGTTTTTTTTTCTTTACTATCCAAATTTAATGCCAAGATCTATTTTGTCATAGAAGGATGAGCCTTGCCAGCCATAAAATTTTGGCAGGATAGAGGCAGAAACCTTTTCCCCTGGTAGCAAACAGAATATGATTCACCAAAGAGTAATCTAGTAACAGCAAGATAAGCTAGTAGAAAGCTTTGAGAGTGGTCAGAGACATTCAGATCTTCATAGCCTGATTCAGAGTGGGTAAGGATAGGTCTAAATGCTTATAACTCAAACAGGACAGCAGCCCAGGACGTTGGAATTTTTCTTTTAAAAGGTAACAATGGTTTGCCCCAATGAAGCTCCAAAGTAGCTTTCCTGGAAAAAGCATTTTATAAAATTGTCTCCATTCACCATTCCTATTTGCAAATGCAGTCATGTACTTGAGCTATCTCGGTTAGAAACAAGCAATAAGGTTTTTGGATGTTGTCTCTTGGTCTCAAAATCCTCAGAGGAACATTTTTATTTGTAATCTCTATCAGTCAACAAATATTTATTGAATACCCGCTACGTGCCAGACAGTGTTAATTAAAGTTGGCTCTCCTTTGTCATGTTAAAATGCTAGGCTTTTATCATTGTTTGTGCTATAATTTAGAAAGGTGACTCCTTTCCTTATTTTTTTCTTTTAAATTACTCATGATTTTTCATTAGGGGTAGAGATCTCTTGTGTTCAAAATCTTCTGTGATTCAATTCACTCCTCCAGTGATGATTGAGAAGCTCATAGGAAGTCTAATCTTAGAGGCTCTGGCATGACTCCCTTGTGCTTTTGTACTGATGGATTCCTTAAGAATTATGGACAGATAGTGTAGCGAGATATAAAATGCCCCCAAAGAGCTCATGTATTAATGTTTGGAGCTGATGTGATTGAGTCATAAGGGTTGTAATCCCAACAGTCGATAAATCTACTGTAATGAACATACCTAGGTGGTGACCCAAGACAGTAGGGTGTGGCTGAAGGTGGGCCCCTGAGAGTACAGTCTTGGGAATTATATATAATTCCTCCTCCCTCTACTGACTTGCTTCTGGTCTCCATTTTGTGAAGAGTGCAACCCACGTGCTCTTCCTTTCTCTGCCTCCTGCCGCCGCCATGCCTGCCCTGAAATCCACAGTCCCCAGCCTCATGTGGACTGAGTCCAAAACCATAAAATAAACTTCTTTCCTCTAAGAAGTTACATGGTCAGTCTTTAAGATTATAGCTGCAAGAATGCTGATGGATATAGATAACTACTATCTTGATTACCAAGATAGTAATCTATTTCCAGTCGATCATATCTTCCCGAAATATAATTTCTGTCCTCTGCCATTTTAGAAAGGAGAAGGATCTCTCCTTCTTTACCTATGAAGACATTATTTAACTAACTGGGTCGATACTTTTAAAAACTCTAGCTACAAAATGTACACTCTCCTCTAGTTGCCTCTTTTTCTCAAGATAAGCTGCCATAAATTTTCATGGATTATTCATAGTATCTCTTCCACTGGAAAGATGGGTCACAGACCATGTTTTGAATATTCAACACAAGCAAGAATCTAATGGTGTGTTATGAGAAAAAATTAACAAGATGTGATAATGATCCTTATTATTGTACCTCTAAAAATGAAATTTATCAAGCTCTAACTTGGCATACAATCAAAGCACCTGTTTGAAGTGTGCAAGTTAGATGAATTTTAGCAAAGGTAGAATTCATTTAACACCATCTCAGTCAATATAGAGAGCACTTCCATCACCCCCAAAGTTTCTGTGGTTCCCCAGTGTTGTTCGTCTCTCTATCAGCAGCCTTTGAGCAGAACTGTGTTTCTAACTTTATGCCCATTTGTGGACTAGATTACAGGAAAAGACATATCTTCTACCTTTGAAGTCTTAAGTAAATAATGGGAGATGGAAAAATAAACACACACAAAAAAATCAACATCACAGATAGTGCTAAACTTAAGTCCAAAGGGCGTGTCCCGAGCAGCACTGGGTGAAAGGAGGCTAGACTAAACAGCCCCGATTCTTAGTTACGCTCTGTTCCTCGAAACAAGCTGCTGAAATTGTGTCTACAGGCCCTTCTGGCATGGCCTCTTTTCTGTTACATGTAAGGATTGTAATAGTCCTCTGGTCCCTGGGAGTACCATTTGTGCAGAGTCTGTAATTACCCTGTGGTTGGTAAAAATGTCTGATTTCACTCACTCGATACATTATCATACGAGTTAAGTTTTTTAATGTTTAGCCTATTAGACTCTTCTCATCAGAAGCAATCATTGGAGTGTTACTTCAGTCTATTTACATAATTTGCAATAATTTGAAGGCTCTACCTTTTGGTTCAGTTTGGAGAAATATGTTAATTGATGTTTTCCAGCTAGGAAATAGTTACGAGAGGTCCTCACCTCAGTGGTCCTCACCTTCTACCTTTACCCTAAGGAAGCTTTCTACAAAGTTAAATTTTCAGAACATGATATCTCTCTCAAGCAGGGTAAGAGATTGGCAGAAAAGACTGGGGTGAAGAGGTCTCTACCACAGGGTTCAATTCTAACAAGGGTAAAATTTCCCTTCTCTAGAAAACAAATGAATAATTGGTCTGTCATCTAAGTGTTGTCCAGCACCTCTGTCTCTCAGGAGTCTTTCATTTTTCTCCAATAGGCGGGGCTTTTCAAACTTGAACAACTGGAGATCTTGTTAAAATGTAGATTCCAATGAGTATCATGGGACAGGGCCTGCAATTTTGTATTTCTAACACGCCCCCAGGTGAGGCAGACGTCCCTGGACCAAGCACATCTGAAGAGGTGCTTGCAGTGGTGAGATGTTAGAAGGCTCAGTAGAACCGGGTAATGGTCCACCGGCCACTCTCTTTCAGGTTCTTTATGTTATAAAAGGTGCATAGTTTAGAAATGTCATTTTGCTCAGGGAATATGCCTGCATGAGTAAAGCCTGTACTGAACTCAACACACAGTGCTCTGACATTGCTGGAAACGTCATTGGAAAATACACATTTTGGGGTGGACCTGGAGAGCATTATGTGACCTGAGGTTAGCCCATCACAGAAAGCGAATGGTCATATATTTTCTCTCGTATGTGGAAGCTGGGGAGTAACAGGGAGACCAGAGGAACTTCAGGCAGTGGAGCAGAAACGCCAGTGGAGCCAGGGAGGTGGTCTAGGGGAAGGACAGGAAGAATTAATGAAGGAAGCACTTTCATTGACCTATGTACATATGTGAGAATCCAATGCCAATCTCAATATTATATACAGGGAGGGGGGAAGTGGAAAGGGAGCCAGGGAAAGCCCGCCAAATGCCGTGTGCGTGTATGTCCCTATCACTCTGAACTGCATTATGATATGAAACTATAATGCACTAAGAAGAGTATTTTTAAAAAGAAAAATACACATTTTCGACAGAGCATTCAACTCACTAGGCCAGCCTTTTTTTTTTTTTTTTTTTTTTGCTAGCAAATGTACCATCCTTTGGATTAACATAAAAAACCTGAAAAATCATCCCTGTCCCCAAGCCCCAGGGACCTGTAGATCAGGTGCAGAGTCCATCTGTCACCACCCTGGCCTCTGCACGGACTCAGACTGGAGACAGTGGCAGGCTCCGTCTCTCCATCCAGGGCACCAGGTTTAGAGTGCAGCATGTAACACTGAAGGCATCTGAGCGAGGACTTGTGCTCACATCGCTTTTCGACGGTGTACTTTTTTTTTTTTTTGCCTTTGTTTTTCCTGCTTATTGGTTTGTTGACTTCTAAAAAGCAATCTTTGTTCCATCCATCACATTCCCAGAGAGACATATTATTTTTATCACCTAAGGAAGGCAGATGCTGAAACTCAGGGCAGATTTATGTGCTGTTGGCTTTATTTATCTGTAGGGGGACCCAAACTAAATCAGCCTGTTGGGTTGACTGGAGAGGAAAAAAGTGGAGAGTGAACATCATGATGTCGTCAGGAGACAGAGAAGGGAATTACAACTTAAAAGTTGCACAGATTGGGAAAGGGATCATTGAGTGATGTGTGTGTGTGTATGCCTCTACCCTCTTGTACTCCATTAAGATGTATGATACAATGCAACAATAAAAAAAAATTTAAAAAGCGATAATAAAATCTTTTGTATGAAAAAAGAGTTGCACAGAAAGAAAAGGTGGTGTTAGCATTAGCTGGAGCTGATGCTGTAGGACGAGGATTCCAAGGGAACTCATCTTTAAAGGAAATAGGAGACAGACGAGTCACTGGTGCCCTGAGTCCTGTTCTTTCCCAGAAAATATTAAATTAGCAATTATCCAAAATAATTGAGCCTTAGGAATGGAGAATAGGTAAATAAACTGAAATTGGTCTTGGAAAATGTAGCACAGAGACCAATTAGTGGCCGCTGAACACAAAATTGGCTAAAAAAAAAAAAGGAAATTTGGGAGGGAGGGGGGAAGGATGTAATGTAATGTCAGCGGACAGAAGGAAGGAGAAACAATGAGAGAAAAAGTTAAGGTCAAAGGACTTTTGCCTGAGTGGTTTGGGAGAGAAGCCTTAGGTCATTCTGGACTCTTCAGTTTCCATGGCCTTTGGGGAAGTGGTCAGACTCTAAGGTGCCCGTCTTTATTAATGAATGACAGTGACTTAGTTGACTCTGCTAAGAGAACTTCTGGACAGGGAAGGAAGACAGGAGGGTGTTATCAGGCCTTAGAATTGCAGTTTAACACCCTTCTCCCACCTGTCCATTTCTTGCACACACTCTCTTGTCTCTCCGGTTCTATGCAGCTCACACTGCTACCCTTCATTCACTTTGGAAAAGTTATTTTGGTTTCAAAATGAAAAATTAAAAAAAAAACTTGGCATGTAGCTCAAAGATAGAATACCCTGCCCGTGAGTCCAATCTCTAGTACCACAAACGGGGGATGATGGGCTTTAACAGGTATTTAAAAGGTGGTTAAGACAGCGCAAAATCTCTGATAATCCGGACTTTGTTCTTTTAAGTAAGATGAGGCTTAAGAAAATACTTCAGAACTGAACTATACATGAGCTATAGCTTAAATATTAATGAAATATTGTCCTACCTGTATCTACAAAGCCCAAGATCTTCATCCACCCATCCCTTTGTGGTGCTAAACTGAACCCAGAAAAGACCTGTAAAGAGGTTGCATTTCAGGACTCTGCCTTTCTCTTGTTGAAGACTGCAGGTGTTCCTTAGGGACAGGTGTGTGTGTGTGTGTGTGTGTGTGTGTGTGTGTGTGTGTGTGTAAGTGGAAGCAACAGAAGTTGGAAAGGGGATGAGATGTTGGCTCTTTGCAATTATAAAGGGTGTATCAGGACACCTGCAGGCCTCGGAGACATTTCGAGGAGATTTATGTTGGCAGAAGAGCCTCGTTCCCTGACACCTCCCTATGTCTGGGTTGAATAAAAAATAAATAAAACTGCACCTGATCATTTGTTCTTTTCCAGCAAGTCAGGCTGGAGGCGTTGGCAGTCAACTGCAGCCTCCTCAGGAGGCCCGGACTCACTGTGCTGCTCTTGACTTTGAGGGCCAGGAAACAGAAGCCCTGGGCCTGAGCAGAAATCTGTTTTGCTTTTTCAAATTTTTTTGTCATGTCTGTAGCTATATGAAACTCTTATTATGTCGGTCTCACAATTCCAGGAAGGAGCCTGTATGACTAGCTATCTATCTAAACATGTGCACATATTCATTTCTTATATAATATCTCTTTATAGATTGTATATTGTATTGTCTAATGGAATATATAATGTAGTATATATAATATCCATATTCTTCTATGTTTAACTATGTTTATACCATTATTTACATACTTACATATTAGATATTATAAGATTCTTTACAATTATCAGGTTTAAAACTTTTACCTGCCTTTAATTTAAAAATTCTGAGATGGATATGGTGGTGCATGCCTGTAATCCTAGTACTTGGGAGGCTGAGACAGGACCATCACTGGTTTGAGGCCAGCCTCAGCAACTTGGTGAATCCCTCAGCAATTTAGCAAGTACCTGTTTCAAAAAATAAGTAAATAAAACAGGGTTGAGTATATAGCTTGGAAGTAGAATAACCTTGGATTCATCCCTAGTACCAAAAAAAGAAAGAAAGAAAAATTACAAGCTATAGAAATTATAGATAAGTATGAGGGGGAAAAGAAACATCTATTTCATAGTAAGAGCAATTTTCCAGGGGAAAGCCTCTGATTCTCTGGCTGAAAGTTGGCCTCTTTACAAGGACCTGCAAAAGGTATTACCATGTTCATTTGGCCACGTGGACTGATGATTAAAGAATGAAGGGACTTGCTCTAATTTGGATCTGAAAGGTCCCCCAGAGGCCCATATGCCAAAGGCTTGGTTCCTAGCATGGTATTATTGGGAGGTGATGGGACCTTGAGCGGGACCTAGCGGGAGTTTGTTAAGCTGTTAGAGCGGGCCCTTGATGGTAAACTTAGGACCCTGACCTCCTCACCAACTTTTGGTCCCTGGCCACAGAGTGAGTGATTTTGGTCTGCCAGAATGCTACAGCCATGCTGTGTTGCCTCACCACAGACCCCAAAGCAATAGGGGAACTGACCACGGACTATAACCTGTAATACTGTGAGTCTAAATGAACCCTCTCTCTTTATAAGCTGCATTAGCCTGGGAATTTGTAACAGTAACACGAAGCTGACTAACACCAACTATTCCAGCTTTCAGGACAAGAGGGCCTGCACAGGACCAGAAATGGAAATAGTTCAATATTGCTACCAGAGTCCTGTTTCTTTTCAATTTATCATCATAAGTGTTCTGAACATGTAATTGTTCAGCACATGCTACACCTCGCACGGAGCCAGATAGTGAAGATATGAAAAAGAGCAACATGTGGGGCCTTCCCCAGGGCACCCACAACCTACTAAAGACAAGTTAACAGAGGCTGCAAAGCAACATGGTCAGCTGCATCTATCACTGAGGGATAGACAGGGAAGAGAGGAGTGCCAGCTTCTAAAACAGAGAGTAGAGCGAAGGGTTGGCCGATTGAGATGGCTTTCCAGACATATTGGCTTCCAAACTGAGACTTGAAGAATGTGCAGGATATTTCAGGTAGACATTGAAGGGTGGGGAATGTTGAGACCAGTGGTGTTTATGAGAAGGCACTGCAGATACCAAGCTATAGAGGCATAAAGAAACTAGTGGTATGATTTTATCAGCCTTGCATGTCATTCGACAAGGAATATCATGCCCATATTTGCACATATTTTGTTTTCAAGTAAAATTAAGGCTTCTGGTATTTTTCCAATACTGCCATCTCCTATATCATTGTTAAGAAGCTCACCATCTCCCCGTTAGGAAAAACAAGCAGACACTCAAATTAAATGGTGACTAGATTAATCAGAGAAAAGGAAATTAAAAGCTGAAGATTCACAGCTCTATCTTTTAAACTAATCTGTCAACGTTAATAAATAATATGTCAGGGTTGCATGACTTTATAATTTTATTAAGAACACAAGAAACAAAAATTTTTCCCAAGTGCAAACAGGATTTAAATTATCATTTTATTTTACCACCAAGCATCATGCCTGTGCATGTGGTGCCATGGGTTCCTGCAGCCCATTTTGTGACCTTGGGAAGGAGGTAACTTGAGGAGTTACTACTCCTGCCCCAAAAAGCTAGTGGACTAGCCGGGAGTAGTGGCACACACTTGTAATCCCAGCAGTTGGGAGGCTGAGACAGGAGGATCACACAGGTTCGAAGCCAACCTCCGCTACTTAGTGAGGCTTTCAGCAACTTAGTGAGACCCTGTTTCCAAATAAAATATAAAATAGGTCTAGGAATATAGCCCGAGGTAGAAAGCCCCTGGGTTCCACCCCCAGTAACACCAATAAATAAATAAATAAATAAATTAACAAACTAGTGGACTAAAAGATGGGCAGTCATCCAACTGCCTTCAAATGTCTGTTTGCACAAGGAAAGTCTGATCCCTTCATCTGCCCTAAGACACAAGGGCTCACACTGAGAGCCTCTTGGTTAAATGTGTATTGTGCCCTATAAAGATGCAAATGCAAATTAAGAGAACAAGAAATTAATGTTCCTTGTATCTATTTAAGAAGTCAACAAACCACTTATTGAGATACCTACTGTGTAGTAAGCGTAACAGCCCTCCAGGTTAGTATTGTTACCCTCAGAGTGCAGAGGAGACTGACGTTGTAACCTTAAACCAAGCTATCATAGATTAAACAGCTACTAAACAGTAGCGCATAGAGTTGACCCGACTTTCCAAACACGAAACAAATGCTCTTTTCCTCATATCCAGTTGTTACCTGGAAACCCAGAAGGTAGGGCCATAAAGGAATGGAATTTCCCTTATTTAATAAAAGGACAAAGGAAAGGGCGATTTTCAATTCATGAAAACAGCTGCACAGGTTGATGCCGGGGCGGGGGGAAGCCTGCAGGGGGCGCTGTGCAGAGCTCACGGGGCAACAGCATAACCTGTGGCTCTAGTGGGAAGGTGTTGGCATCTGGGCTTTTCACTTTCTGAGGCTTTCCTCTCCAGGTGAGAGGTGCTGGGACAGCCGGTCCATGGCTGGACCTCATCCAGTCTCGCTGGCACATGACTGCCGGTGCCTTTAACTCACATCATTCAATTTCATAACAAAGGCTGAAATGTTCTCTCTGTGAGGACTCTGTTGGTGTCATAGATACTGTATCAACAAAAGCATGAAAGAATTATGCAAGGAAAACATTTTCCCCTGGGTTTCTTCTCAAAATCGTATGTGTGGGGGAGAGAAATATGTAAGAGGAATAGAAAAATGTAAGTAAACACTGCAAATCAAACCAGTAGGCGAGCTCGCACATCCAAACATTGCGAGAAGGAAAAAGGGGTTATTTCAGCTACGGGTTGTTCTCTCTGAATGTTGCTTTTTTAGTTAATGTTTTCAAATCGGAGGCTCCCAAACTTGCCAGTTCCTAAGAAATGTCTTAGATAAGATGCTCTATCTCATCTTCCTTTTCTTTACTTTGCTTTCTTCTTTTCCTTCCTGTTTAATTCTCCATGACCTACTTGATTCCCATCTTTTGTGGTTCGAGATTGTTTTTGTGTGTGTGGTGCGGGGGGATGGAACCCAGGGGCATTCCACCTCCAAGCTCCACCCCCAGCCCTATTTTTTATTCTTTATTTTGAAACAGGGTCTCACTGCGTCGCAAAGGGCTCACTGAGTAGCTGCGGCTGTCCGTGAGCCTCCATCCTCCTGTCTCAGCCTCCCTGATGCTGGGATTACATGCGTGCGCCACCACACCCAGCCTGTGGCTTAAGCATCTTTAATCACCATCTGGATCCATTTTCCTGTGGTCATTGCCAATGTTTAAGTTTTTACCACTGAAGAGCATCACATGTACATTTTGAAGCATGGACCTGCTCACCCTGATGCTGTTGGTACAACTGTTCATTTATCCCCCTTATCTCCAAATGGACATGGCCACCCTGAAACAGAGAAGATGTTCTTTGTGATGTTTTCTTTCCTCAATCCCAATGATGCAGCTCTCACAGGAGTTGCATGTTGGTTCAAACCGTTATATCCATATTCACAGACACACATGCAGAAGGGACCAGGCTAGTGATGTGAAGATTGATGCAAGAAGGCTTCAGGCTGTGGTGAATCCACAAAGTACCCCCATTTCAAAGAGGCAGCCGCAACTCGGCTCTCATGGAAGAAATCACGGCCCAACACTACTGTATCTTTTTTTATTTTCCAGGAGAAGATCATTATCCGAGTTTGTACATGTAGCTATCTTATTGCTAGCCACTAATTTTTTAAAAAAATTTTAAACTTGACTACCACTCAACAGCCCAATTGTAACTTCTTTGTTGGGTGAGAAATTAAAGAAAGAAGCTATATTCTATAGCGCCGTTCAATGCAAAAATGTTCAGAGGTTTTAAAATAATCAAATTATGAGTGATCTAACCTCATCAGTGGATAAATCCATTCTTTTTTTTTTTTTTTTTTTGAGGTACTGGGGATTGTACCTCCAAGCTACACCCCCAGCCCTATTTTTATAGTCCATTTGTTTGTTTGTTTGTTTATGGTTGGGGTTCCTGGAAACCCTTCTACCTCTGGGCTATACTCCCAGACCTATTTTATAATTTTTATTTGGAAATAGGGTCTCTTAAGCCAGGGAGGCTGGCTTCGAACCTGCGCGATCCTCCTGTCTCCGCCTCCCCAGAACAGGGATTACAAGGGTGCGCCACCACGCCCAGCTAAGTCCTTTTGATTTTTGAAACAGAGTCTCACTGGGTTGAAAAGGCCCTCACTAAGTAGCTGAAGCTGTCCATGAACCGTGATCCTCTGGTCTCTGCCTCTCAAATGTTGGAATTACAAGTGTGGGCCACCAAACCCAGCTGGATAAATCCATTTGATGGATTAATAATTTAAATGGAAATGTCAAATGGTAACTATGGACTGGCATGGCATGGCTAGAGGAAGTAAGCCACTGGGGATGTGACCTTAAGGACTATATCTATCCCTGATCCCTTTCTCTCCTCTTCTTCTTCTTTTTCTTCTTCTTCTTCTTCTTCTTCTTCTTCTTCTTCTTCTTCTTCTTCTTCTTCTTCTTCTTCTTCTTCTTCTTCTTCTTCTTCTCTTTCTCTCTCTCCCTCCCTGCCTCTCCCTGCCTCCCTCTCTCTCTCTCTTTCTCTCTTTGCTTCCCAGTTGATATGAGCTGAGCAGTTTCCTCCACCATACCTTGGAGCCAGCCCACCATGGACTGAATCCTCTGAATTCATCAGCCTTTTAAGTTGCTTTTGTAAGGTATTTTGGTCACAGATACAAAAAGCTGATCAACACAGCATGGAAGTCCTTGGCTCATAATGGTCCTTGGCATCCAGGTCTCTCTCATTCTTGTCTTGGTCTTTCTCTAATTCTTAACATACCTTTAAGTTGGCAAATAGATCCTGAGCACCTACGTGTAAAAAAGATCCAGGGATCTGAGGAGGTGCAAGACAGGTAGTCTTGTAGAGACTGACATAGACAATTAATTACACACTTAATTATGTAATCCTTTGGTAAGTCCTAGAAGAAGTATTAGCATTATACAAGTTTTTAGGAAGAAGATCAGGCCAGGTGTATTGGCGCATGCTTGTAATTCCAGCATTTGGGAGGCTGTCAGGGCCTTGCAAATGGCCTCAGCTACTTAGGCCATTTGCAACTCAGTAAGACTCTGTTTCAAAATTAAAAAAAAAATAGGACTGGGGTGTAGCTCAGAGGTAGAATGCTGGTGGGTTCCATTTCCAGTACTGCAATAAATAAATAAATAAATAAATAAATAAATATCTGACTATTTGCAGGTGGGTCCAGAATTGTTTCCTTAAAAAACTAATGCGTGCATAGTATTAAAAGATATGGCAAAGTAAGAAGGAAGAAAATTGCAATGGGTACTTCAGTTTTCCAGGACTTGTAACAGAGAGATATCGTTACTATCTATGGGGAAAGGGATGCAGTGGTTACTAAAACTAGAAAAAAGATTGGGTGGATAGGACCATCTAAATGTGAAACAGTGACTTTGAAGGACAAAATAACCCCATATACACCTGAAAAGGTGAACTGAGAGAATATGAGATACCCTGACTATACTCATCTTTCTCACTCTGTTATCTCATCAGTACCCCTTCACCATTGTTGATCAATACTAACCAAAACGCAGAGAATAAGATTGTCCACCAATGGAGCCCATACAGGCCAAGCTCTTGGGAAACAAATAAGGTGGAAAGTGTGGGAAGTGGATCTGAGAGGGCATAATCACTGTAAGTATTTTGATATATAATCCAAAAGCAATAGTAAGTCACCAGAATTTTTAGCATTAGAGATACATGTGTTTTAAAGTGACCATTCCCTCTACACATTGGTAGGAAGAGAACAGATACAGGGAGACCATTTCAGCATCTATAGAAATATCTGGAGAAGATAAAGTATTAGAACAGTCCAGAGCATGAATGAATCTGAAGTAAAATCAAGAACTAAATTGGCAGTTTAAGAGTGGATTGCGTATGGTGAGGAGGTAGGGATGTATCCAAAATGACTTTCAGTTCTCTGGATTGTAATTGACTTCTTCACTAAGAAAAGAGACATTGGAGCAAAATCAGGGTTCTGAATATGATCCTGGATTCAGACTTAGAGCTGGGATGTTTGAGGTGCCCGGAGGTCCTCCTCAGAACCAAAATAAGAGTCAAGATGTTAATTTTATTAGAGAGGCTGTTAAACATCCTGTTCAGGGTCATCTGGGAAAGCAAAATGTGTTGTTCCCGAGTTTTGGGGAATTAGAGTCTTATGAATGCCACCTCCAGTCCCTGGGGGAGACTGATATATTCAGCACAGATGAGGATAATTTCATCGGCTGTCATTCTAATCCCAAAGTGAGCATTTGTGAAGAAGCTACTGTCGTGTTAGGAAAAAAAAAATTTCTGTTAGCAAATTCAGTATTCTGTGCCTGATTCGGGCTCCTATCAGACTTGTTTTTGTTTTTGCTTTGGTAAGTGACTAGATGCTAGGAAATATTGTCAATTGCAAAATTTCCTATCTTCCTCTCTGTCTTTGCTTTTATTTTCCCCTCTTTGGCTTTTTATAAAACCATAACATTTCAGAGTTTTAAATAACCTTGGAAGCCATTTAGTTTCATCCCTAAACTTCTTCCCGTGAGTACACTTACGTCTTCTCTAGTTGAATGAACCAGCTTCTGTTTTACTGAATACTTAAGAGGCACTTAAATTCCCTCAGGAAAGGAAGCACACTACTTTCCCTCCTTGTCCATTTCCTCTGTATTCTCTGAATGGTTTCAATAAACTAATCTGACTCTTTGGAATATCCACCCCTTACTTTTCTGTCTTGATTTTCTGGAGCAGCACAGATTAAATCCTTTTTCTAGCTTCTGAATGACTACTTATTTTCTAGTTATAAACACTGGGGGCTTTGTTCTTTCTTGACCTTCTCTCAGACAGCAAATTCACCCCCACAACTCTTGCCTACCCAACATGGTTATCACCCCTCAGATTCAAAAGGCATCTTCCAGATGAGGTGTTCTGAATAAGAAGCTATGTTAGCTGAGCTGTGACCAATACGCATACAGTGGGATTATCATGTCCTAAGTCTGTCCAATACCCTATTGATTGGTGTTTCTTTCTCACCAGCCAATTCCTTCTTTTGCCATAAATCTGTTTCTCTTATCATCTTCTCCTTTCATTTCCATGGTCTTGGGGATTTTGTGATGTTATGTGTGTGACTGAATCGTCTAAGCTATTCATGACTTCCTAACAATCTTGCTTTTACTGTCTCTTGCTTTGGGCACTTGACCACTTTCTTCATGAGGACTTGCTATTGGAAGTGGGAGTATTGGAAAGCATGGTCACTTTGATATATTTGTGCAACAAATCTACCTGCTATCTCAAGGTTTGATATGAAGAAGCAATCATTTTAAGGGAATTATCTCTTCCTGATAATGTCTTGCGACTCCCTATAGTGAAATCATATGAGCACATATGTCTCCAGGTTGAAAGAATTCTCTTGACAACAGCCAAACTGGAGTTTTCCCCAACTCATTGGTTCTTTGCAGGAGAGGGTTAGTGCTAAGTGGTCTTTTGTGTTTTCCAGCAAAAGTAATAGCAGAGAGAACTAAAGAACCTCTTGAGGATTCTTTAGTGGATTCTATGCACTGGTTCTTAGTTAACAACACACAAAGGAAGATTATTGTGATGACCATTTTATTGACAGGAAATGTAGGAAAAGTAATGGGTAACTCACCTCTGGCCAAAGAGCAAGATTCTAGTGACAAGAACACTTTTTTTTTTTTTAGCAGTCATTGATTTCTCTGCTACCCCAGTAGATTGTCCATTATTTTTATGCAGTTACATGTCCAATACCTGATCAGAGTGTTAGACATATTTTTAGCACCCAGTTAAAAATGCATTGTATGGCATAATAAGGAAACTTGATTCTTTCCTCTTAAACCTTCTATAAAGGAAAAGCACCAATTCTTTCTTACACTTTATTCTTGAAGATCAAATCAAGCTTGAAAATAGCAAGTGCTTTGTTTCTCAAAAGAATGGAGTTATTAAGAAATTGAATCATCAACTATTGTCTCATTTATTCTTGGCCTTCATCTATAGATGGTTCATTTCATCAGGTTCTGAATCAATTCTCTCTCCCTCTCTCTAATCTCTCTCTCTCTCTCTCTCTCTCTCTCTCTCTCTCTCTCTCTCTCTCTCTCTCTCACACACACACACACACACACACATTTTATGTGGTTTTTTTTTTCTTTTTGAGTACTGGGGATTGAACCCTGGACTTCACACATGCTAGGCAAGTGCTGTACCACTGAGCCACATCCCTAACTTGTAAAGTCAATCTTTATGTCAAGTTGGTGAAAGTTAATTGTCATGGAATAGAGGGATTAAATGAAGAACACATTTTACTGATTGCCTGGCATTGTGTAGGGCTGGTTACTGGGTAATTATTGGGAATGTTCTATAGTTCAGTTAGTAATGGCCCCGTGTAGATCTACCTCTAGTCTGGTTAATTAAAGTCATGTCAGGAACATTTAAGAATAGTGAGTTTTAGCAAACCAAATGATCTTCTTTAACAGATACTTGTATTTCTAGGGTAGTAGGGAGCAGGAGTGGTGATCTCAAAGCTCAGTATATATAAGGCAATAATTACTTTATAGGAGTAAATATTTTATTGTGCTCTTGTTCTCTAAAGTATTTGGTAGTTTCTTCTATATTTGATTAGTGGGTAAACTCTGTTATTGGAAAGGAAGCCTACGAGAAGAATCCTCTGCTCTGAAAGTGAATTGAAATATTATGAAACAAGATCACTTTGAAATCTCAGAGGAATTTCAAGTAACTAGTTGTATTACATGCATCACAAGCAAGACAGATCATTTGAAGTTCTCCATTCTAGATTTAAAAGGGTTCATAAATATATTGGCATGGCTGAAAATGAAGAATCGGGGCAAGGAATTGATGTTTGATTTTTCTCATTCACAAGACATATTGTTCATTCTATCTTGTCACTAATAAAGGCAATATATTTTAAGGCTATCGACTAAACAGTAAATCCTGTAATATCTTAATTTGAACTAAATATTTTTAAAACATCTACATTATTTATGATCTTGCTACTTGCTGGAAAATTGATCTGATTGGGGAAAATCCAGAGAGCTGCATTTTCTGGTTATTTACATTCAATCGCAACCAACATTTGGTTTCAAGGTTTCAAATGATACAGCTGGAGAACAGAAAGATGCTTCAGGGAATATGAAGAAGGATGGAAGTTTTTCTGTGAGTGATACATTAGGGAAATTACACTGAAATCACGGACTTTATTCCCTTTGCTGATATCTCAGGCAGAAGGGAGTGTTCCCATCACCGGTTCAGGTGAATTCTAAAACCAGAATTCCAGCTCCTGGTTCTGCTACCAACCAGGTCCAATGTGACTTTGACGAAGTCATTAGCCTGGTTAGGTCTTCTCGATTTCTATATGGTTTAGAAAAAGGGATTGGGGACTGAATAATCCCTAAGTTGTTTCTTTTTTTTCCTTTCAATTTAGCAACTGATTCCAATCAGTGTTTCGCTTCCACACTTGTGGAGAAATGGCAGCACCCAGGCTGTAGGTGTAGAGAAACCCTTGAGTGCCTTGAGGAAGTGACTTCATCTATGAAAGGAGAATAACAAACCTTGGTTTTATTACTTCTAGGGAATAAAAGTGCTACGAGCCATACAGGATAGTGGGATCCTCTCTTTCTGCCTTCACCTGCATAGATTTCATACATTGAGATACTTTTGACAAGCTTTCTTACTTGTTATTTATCAAAGATGATATATACACCTGCATGCATACATATATGTTTATACACACATATGACATACATACTTATACATGTGTATATAGATGCATACATACATACATACATATGTATTTATGTACTATAAATCATAACTTTTGAGTTGATATAATTCAGCACAAAGCAAAGAAAATTACTCTGTTTTTTTTCATAAGCACATATTCCTTTAACAAATATAAACATTTTGCTAGGATTTAAAAAAAATAAACTGAAAATCTCAAAGATCCCATTTATCGCTTTTTAAAAGCTCAGTAGGATTTTGCAGTAACCAGCATCAGATATGATAAAAAAAACAAACCAAAGGTCCATCTATTTCCCTGTCAGGGGAGGGTGGGTCTCTGCACCTGGGATCCACATCTCTGTGGAGTTGCGGATCAAAGGGATGACAGAGGTGTTTACATTTTACATTGAAGTACATTGAAATGGGTGACCTATTATCTGACTCTCCTCCGCTCTTTCTTTTTTTTTTAAATGAGGAATTCCAAAGTGGAGTCAAAGTAACCTCACCTTGAATCCTAGCATTGTCCAGTAATAATGCCCTTCCATCATTTTCTATCATCCACCGTCAGATGGGAACCAAGTCCCCAAGCAGTAGGTATCTAGTGCTTATGTTCATGTACACCTGTTTTTATCACATCATAGGCAAGCTCCATCTGTGACTTCAAAGTGCTGCCTTTATGGTTTCCACCAAGGCCCTCACAAACCTAAGGTATTTTTTGTAGCAAAATGCATCCTTGTTTATGTAAAGAGTGGCCCCAGACCAGCAGCAACATCACCTGGGGGCCTTTCAGACATGCAGAATCTCAGGCCCTCCTCCATAACCACTGCTTCCCATTGTCCTGGGTATCAGAGTATAGGAAGTGATGATTTGGGACACTTGTTGGAACCCTGGCTACAGTTAAGAAATACTGATACCTGGGCTCCACCTACAGAGATTCAGCCACCCTTCATCTGGAGTATAACTGGGACATCATCATTTTCAAAGCCCCCTATTCAATTCTGTTATGCAATAAAATGTGTGAACAAATTAATTAAACTATATTGTAATCCTTGTTGGGAAAAAATCCATTGAACTGAATTACCCAACTTTTGCTGTCTACACCCTAAGCATCACTCCTCCTTTGGGCTGCTATGTTACCTCTACCTGTAGTGGTGCCCCTGATCCACCTCCTCTTCCCACAAATCATGTGTGATACCATCTGCCCTTCAGAAAAGACTCAGCTCCAACCCTGCCATTTTGAGGTACAGGGTGCCCTTAGTGGCTACCCCACAATGCCCCGTTATTTCTCTGAGATCTCTCTTCAGCGGACTCAGGAAGGTCAGAGTGCAGCCGAGTGGGTTGGTGCTGGCTGCGGGCTGTGGAGGTGATCCCTTTTCACACTTGAACGAGCCCTCATGCTCCCACAGAGGAGATAGACGCACAATCAGGATGCCTGGTCAGGTTCGCTCTGCGGCGTAGTTCATCTCTGAGTAGATCTCTGCCTCCTTCCGCATTTCAATACTGCAATTTATGCCCACTCCATATTCATGCTGGGGATTTATGTCCTATTTCCTCCAAGAATCTTGAAGCACTTCACAGAAGGGAGGCTCGATCCCCTGCAGGCAATCGTGTAGGTTGCTGGTGCTGCCGGAGCTGGCATAAAGATGAAGGATGGGTGGAGGACCGGGGAGGGGGGGGAGGCCATGGGAAGTGATGGTTTGGCATGCAACCAGCTGGCAGATGCAGGAGAAACAGGCTCAACTTTTCTCCAAGTACCAGAGAGCCCAGGACCCCACTCAGAACCAAACTGTTTATTTCATCACAACTCCCTGTCTGTAGTCTTAAAAAAAATCTTTAAAAAAATCCCTGTCTGTAGTTCTTAAAAAAATCACCAGTGGCCACTTATAGGCTCGCAGGAAGCCAGATGTAGAATCTGACTTGAAGGGAGATGATGGAAGGCTCAGTGCTCACCTAACTCTCCTATAGGCAAGCCCAGGGCTAAGCAGGATGTTTTCTGGGCTACTTCCAAACCTCGAAGAGCTGCTTTCATTTTGTTCTCATTTCAAGGACATTCTATCAGTAATGAAGTAGGCTTATTAGACCTAGGAAAAAAAGGCCAGGATTGGTTTTCTACTTTGTACTAAATGGTAAAAAAAAAGGTGGAGAAATAGGTATCCAAATCATGTTTCTATCACTTGTTGAGTTTCCTTGTTTATAAAATGAGAATCATGATGGCTATTCAATTGGGGTGTGTATGTGTGCGTGCATGTACATGTGTGTTTGTATGTGGGTATCTCAAGATTGAAACATATATAAAATGGCTGAGCATGATGATACATGTCTGTAATCCCAGTACTTGGGAGGCTGAGACAGGAGGATCACGGGTTTGCAGCCAGCCTCAGCAACTTAGCAAGGCCCTCAGCAATTTAGTGAGATTCTGTATCAAAATATAAAGTAAAATTAAAAAACAAAAATTGGGGCTGTACCTCCAAGGTAGAATGCCCTTGGATTCAGTCCCTAACACCATGTATCTAATACTCCAGTCTCATTCCAATCCCCTTCCCCTTTTTGGAGAAAAACTCGGCTCTCCTCATAGCCAGACTTCTCAGTGGATAGATTTGTTGTACATCTCAATTTCCACACAGTTCCTCACCATATAACACATTCCAATCATACTTTAGCACTCACACTTTAGGTGACCCTTAATAAAATGCTTGGCAACATTCAACCTTTCCCATTATGCCCTTCTTGAAGCATGTTCTTTCCTTGACGTCCTGTGATAACTGTTAGACTTTCACTCATGAGTCTGTTGACTGAATCCTGGTGTCTTCTGCTAGCTCATCTTCTCTTACCTTCTCTTCAAGTGGCAGAGTTCCCCGGTCTCCATTCTGGGCTCTCTTCTACTATTTCTCCTTTTTGGGCTTTTATCTATAAGGCCGCAGTAACACATGACACAGGGTTTGCTCCCAAACCTGATTCCGTAAGCAAACCCTTCATTGATATCCATGTGCGCATACCCAACAGTCTGTCTCACCACCTTCTGTACTCCTCTCTCTAGTAGCACTTTGCCATCTGAATAAAATCATAAATTATCAATGACCTCAGGAGTATCACATTGTTCCAACAAAATGTAAGATGCTTAAAAGTAGGAATTATGTCTACCTGTAATTATTTGTGGGTTGAAGAAGTTAATGTGGAAAATGATGAATATGTGTGACTGGATAAATTTTGCTAGAAGACCTTCCCAATCCACCTAGCCCAGTACTTAGGATTTATGAAGCCTTGCTCATGCCCTGGAAAAAAAAAGTATAAGTTTGAAACTATTCATATAGTATGAAAAAGTTACTTTTCCAAAGGATAAATATTTGGATATAGAATTAAGAAATCTAAGTGCATATTATAATTTTCATATCAATTCCAGTGCCTTAGATCCTGGGTTCTACCACCAGAGTAAATTGCAAATAGTGACCTGTTCATAGGCTTTCCCAGGCATAAATATGGCTCTTCTGAGAGTTAACAGGACCAGACCACACACTTTTGTCTCCAAATTGACAATTTCCTTGCTTTTCTATAATAATTTAAAACTCTGATTTTTCTGGCAATATTGTCATAACCTGGTCACAGCTATTTTTTAATACAAAAGGGAAGAGGAGGAAGAGAAAGAAATATAAAAATACTGAGACTAAAATGACATATTTTTAAATCCAACTGAACTTTCTGGAACTTTTTGTTTTGAAACATTTTTGCAAAACATGCCTTCAGGTATGGAGCTTAAATAGTGTGAACCAAGCTCATGTACTGTAAAATCAGTTACATGCATCATAAACACTTAGTTAAGTGAGTGTGTCAAGCACTGTGTTGAGCATTTCCCCAAATCTTCTTTTACTGGAAGCCTTCTATTGGAGTTAGTTCTATGACTGTGAGGCTCTACTCTTCGGGGACAGGTATTGTGGTTTAGATGTAGACTGTCCCCCAAAGCTCTTGTGTTGGCAATACATCAAGGTTCAGAGTTGGGATGTGACTGGACGAGGTGGGTCACTGGTGGGTTCATGGCCTTAAGGACTATATCTGTCCCTGGCCATTCTCTTTTTCTCCCTCTCCTCTCCCTCTCCTCTCTTCTCTCCCTCTCCCTCTCCCTCTCCCTCTCCCTCTCCCTCTCCCTCTCCCTCTCCCTCTCTCTCTCTCTCTTTCTCTTTCTCTTTCTCTTTCTTTATTCCCAGTCATCACAAGCTAAGAATGACTTTCCCCTGCCATGCTGAACAATGACACTGTTTTGGAGCCAGCGCACCGTGGACTGACCCTCTTAAACCTCTAAAAGTATAAACCCAAATAAACCTTTCCTCCTCTAAGTTGTTCTTGACAAGTATTTTGGTTGCCATGATGGAAAGGTCAACTAAAGTAGCTGGTCATGGATTTCTATCTTTGTATCCTTTATAGCACCAACACTTTGCTTCTCAAAGAATAGCACTAAGTGGATATTGCATTTAGTATAATAGCACTCAGTTGAAATCAGTGTTTATCTACAATTTTGCTTTTATATAGTGCAGTTTCTGTGGCTTCCCACCCTTTTTCCCAAGCTTTCACTAATGCCAGACTGACTTTGAAGGGCATCTTATTTAGATTTTACATCTTTGGGGCATAGCACGCACTAGACTTCACTCGATTCCTTTCCGTCATGGAACTACATCTATCTTGTATCCTGAGCCATCTCAACTGCTTTCTGTAAAATATCGATATAATACACTGCCTTGTGAGAATATGGTATCTGCTAATGGGGTCACTTTTTAGCCTCTCAGACGTGATTTTTATCATTAATAACAATAATAATGTAACAACAATGATAATGACTACCATTATAAAGAATGCCTGGCGTGTAATAGATTCATAGTAATTGATGGCTTATTATAGGTAGCAGTGATAATGATCATTGCTAGATAAGTAATAGTAACAATAACCAGAATGAGTTCATACTAGACTAGGGTTTTGTTTTAGTTTTGATTTGTGTGACACTTTGTTTTGTGTTTTGGTATCATCTCAAGGAAACAACTAGAAATAGAGTTGCTTTAGGTTTGGTACTTGATTATGGTAAATAAATCATTTACTTTTCTGAATTTCAAACTATATGTGTATTTATGTGCATGTGAGGGTGTCTACCCACACATAGGTTTATATGTTCTAATTGCAAAAGCATTATACAGTTGGTGGGTTATACTTAGGAATAAACCTAATCAAGAAGATGAAAGATTTCTACAGTGAAAATGATAGAACACTGAAAAATATTGTAGAAGATGGAAAGATCTTCCATTTCATTGATCAGGAGAATTAATATTGTTAAAATGTCCATACTACTGAAAGTAATCTACAGATTCAATACAATCACTACCAAAATATCAGTGGCATTATTCATATAATAAGTAGAAAAATATCCTAAAATTTATATGGAAACACAGATGACCTCTACTAGCTGAAGCAATCCTGAGCAAAAAGAACAATGTTGAAGGGATCACAATACCTGATTTGAAAATATACTACAGAGGCATAGTAACAAAAACAGAGGAATAGAGGAATAAAAACAGACTCGTATTCCAATTAAATAGAATAGGGGACCCAGAAATAAACCTGCACTTTGCATCTCCAGCCAAATTATTCTCAGCAATTGTGCCAAAAGCACATTGGAAAAAAGACAGCATCTTCAACACATGGTGCTAGGAAAATTGGATATCCACATGTACAAGATTGAAACTAGACCCCTCTCTCTCACCCTGTACAAAAATAAACTCAAAATGGATCAAGACCTTAAATTAAGACCCAAAGCTTTGAAATAACGAGAAAAAATATAGGGGAAACACTTCAAGATTTTGGCACTGGTAGCTATTTTCTAAGTAGACCTCAGCAAGCCCAGGAAACAGAAGCAGGAATTGACAAATGGAATTACAGAACATTAAATAGCTTCTGCATAACAAAGGAAACAATCAACAGAATGAAGAGACAGCCTACAGAATGGGAGAATATCATTGCCTGTTGCTCATCTGTGAGATAATTAATATCCAGAACACATGAAAAACAGGTAATATAATAAATACTGGGGAAATTATCTGAATGGATACTTCTCAAGAGAAATACAAATGGCCAGTAAATATAGGGAAAATGCTCAATTTTCTAGACATCATGGTCATGCAAATCAAAGCTACTTTGATATCTACTCTCACCTCAGTCAGAAGGGTAATATCAAAACAATAGAAAGTGCTGGTGAGGACGTGGAGGAAAAAAATACATACACTGTCGGTGGGAATGTAGATTATAGCCACTATGGGAAACAGCATGGAGGTTTCTCAAAAAACTGAAGGTAAAACTACCACATGGTCCAGCTATACCACTTTGAGGTATTTATCCAAAGTAAGTGAAGTCAGCAAACAAAAGAGATACTTGCTTGCCCAGGTGTATCACAGCACAATCACGATAGCCAAGCTGTAGAATCAGCCTAGATGCCTGTCAACTGATGGATAAAGAAAATACAGCAAGCATCCACCATAGAGAATCACCCAGCCATAAGGAAGAATGAAATCATGTCATTTGCAGGAAAATGGATGGAACTAAAAGACATCATGTTAAGCGAAATATGCCAGACACAGAAAGACGAGTATTATATATTTTCTCTCACATATTAAAACTTTAAAAAAATGAACAGAAAGTAAAAGAGAAGAAGAACTATTGGGGAAGGGAGCAGGGGTGGAGAGACAGCAAGAGAGGTTGGACATGACCAAAGTACAATACACACACACATGGAAACGCCACCATGAAACCCATTAATTTGTACAATTAATCCATGTTAATAATTACAATATTTTAAAAAGTGGCTTTGGTATCCATTTGCCTCAGTGCTGACCACGTCTGTCACACATTAACTCTGTGACCGTGGGCCACTTACTTAACCTCTCTGACTCCTAATTTTCCGGTTTGTAAAGAGAGATAATTATAATACCTAACTCAGAGGATTAGGAGGATTAATTGACACAATGGATGTCTATTGTGTCCATAATAGCACTCGTTAATGGGCACTATTATGTGTTTTTATTATGGCTATTATTTTAAAAGAATTGAGAAAATGCGGCAAAGCAAAAAAGAAAAGGGTCACATTTAATTCCACTTATGTAACTGCTATTAGCATTAATAATGGATTGTATGCTCCCAGTTTTTCTGTTTAAATGAATGCCTTATTCAACTTTTATAAAATTTGAATTTATTATTTATTAAATTTAAATAATTTACTTTTCTGTTCCTCATAAATATTATTGTATATAGCTTTGATACTTGCATAAAAGTCCATCATATGGATGTTCTGCAGTTTTCTTTGAATTTTTTATTATAATAAATACTTGCAATCTAAGGTAATCTAAATATACCCCTTTTGGTGCATATTTGATAAACTTTTTGATATACATCCACAAGAAATCATTTAGTAAGTTATAGAATAGCTACCTAAAATCGTATTTTTAATATAAATTATCAAATTCACTTCTGTAAGTACTTTCATTTATAGCAATAGTATATGAAACTTTAGCTCCCTTATACTCCCGACAATCCTAGGTATCATGAACACATGTATTTTTATCTTATCCAATTTACTGGATTCTATACAATATGGAACACGTACATTCTAATTGAGCTTCAGATTCCTAACCTGTGAAATTAGCTAACAGATGTAGAATTCAGGAATACTGTACATGTTGTAAAGTTCACCTGAGACTTGTTGATAGCCAGCATTTGATGTGTAGTTCAAATGAGAAAAGATTGTGGTAAAGTTGGGCTGGTAACAAAAGTGACTGGATGGGGCAATGATGAGGAGCTTTTTTTTTTTTTTTTTGACAAGGTCCTGACTGTCCAGAACATCCCAGATTGATCATCCCTAAAGATCCTAATCCAGAGACTGGTGTGAAAAACAGATAGAATCTGGTTTTCTGTTATTGTTATTATTATCCATTCTGCTAAACTGCATTTTCCCAAGGACCTTTTATTGCTGTCATGGTTAACTAATAAATATTAAGCACTTAGCCGCAAGCTTGGAACTGAGGAGGGATTTGATAATATCTATTGAATAAAAAATAATCTGGGTGGAGCTACCCCATACCTGTCAAGACACTGGACACTTGGTAACCATCCTGTGGCCTCCCTGGTAAAGTGTAGAAGAGATGCCAAGAACGAAGCCTCTGGGCTTTGCCTCTCCACAGCTCCCATTATCCTGTCCTGTGAACACAGTTTGGCACAGCTATAAAAGAGCTGCAGCCTGGTTAAGATTCAGCTTCTTATTCTAGAATCCATACTCTGAAAAGCAATGTTGAGTCTCCATCTCTAACCCATCACAGATCAAGTTAATAGCTCAATTTAGATCATTGTATTATTCCCAAGTTTTTAAGGACATTTCATTGCCTTCACGTTGGACTATCTAGAACAATTCCCTCAAGGAGTGGTTGAGAGTATATTATATGAGATATTATATCATGTGAAATATAGACTTATTCTTCTAGGCAGTAGGATGTAGAGGTTAAAAGATGGGGCTCTGGGCCAAATCTTCTCAATTTGAATCTGGGCTTTAGTTTATCCTGTTACCTTCAGCACCTTACAAAATCACATTGTGTTTAGTTTTCTCTTTTCTCATGTACAAAATGCAAATAATAATACCTACATGTAGGATCAATGAAGTAAGGCATGTGAAGAAGTAGAAATTGGAAGTAAATATTACCTGATATTTTGATCATTATTAGCAACAATAATGACATCATTGAGAACTCATTATATGTCAGATATCAAATATTTATTGTTTTAGTTATTCCTTTAAAAACTGTGGGAGATTTTTGTCACCCTACATCATGAATAAAGATTTTGAAGCTTACAATTTTTATTAATAAAATCATATAGCTGGTATGTTCTAGGGCGTTTATTTATTATTTATTTATTTTGCGGGTCTGGGAATGGAACCCACGGGCATTCTACCTCTGAGCTACACACCCTGCCCTAATTTTTATTATTTTATTTTGAAACAGGGTCTCACTAAGTTACAGAGGACCTCACTAAGTAGCTGAAGCTGTCGTAGAACTGCGATCCTCCTGTATCAGCCTCCCAAATGCTGGGATTGCAAGTGTGTGCCACTATGCACAGCTTAGGGCATATATTTAAACACATGTGTTTCTGATACAGTCTCTGGGCATAGTTTTTGTAACAGAATTTGAAATATCTGTATTCTTATTGAAAGTATGATTTCTTATATTCCTCCCTTAGACTTTTTAGCCATACTCACAACCTCAAAGTATTTAAAAATCTACCTATTGGTTTGATGGCCTATAGTTTCTAAGGATTTACATAGCTTAGATTATTTTTCATTTGCTTTGTGTTACTAGGAAATGAAACCCAGAGCTTCATGCATGCTACCAAGTGGTCTATCACTGAACTATATCCTATGCCCTTTTAGTTTTGGGGTTTTTTTTTTAATTTTGAGACAGGGCCTTGCTAAATTTACCAGGCTTAAACTTGACATCCTCCTGCTACAGCTTCACATGAAACTGAGATTCAGGTCTGTCTAGGTACACAGCCAGAATATCCTTGGAATATACTATTATTCAGTTCACCAATCACTGTATTTTCTCTACTAGGGTTTAAGCTAAGCCAATTATTCAAATAAATAATTAAATACAATTTAAAAACTATAGGATATAAAGAACGACCCAAACATATGAATTGCATTCTTTGTTGTGAGACTACTAATTGTATAAAAACCCTCCAAAATCTTCATGAAAAGAACAGCTTCCCTTGCAAAGTCAAAACATGTAACCATTTCAGCATTCATTTTTATTTTTATTTTATTTATTTATTTATTTATGTATTTATTTTTGTGGGTCTGGGGATGGAACCCAGGGGCATTTGACCTCCAAGCTACACCCCCTGCCCTATTTTTTATTCTTTATTTTGAAACCGGGTCTCACTGAGTTGCAGAGGGCCTCACTAAGTAGCTGAGGCTGTCTGCGAAACGCGGTCCTCCAGGTCTCAGCCTCCCGAATGCTGGGATTACAAGCGTGCGCCACCACGCCTGGCTCAGCATTCATTTTTAATGCTTGCTAAAATTCCTCACACCGTGACCTCGCAGTGCCTCTCTGCCCAGGACGGAGGTGTCCTGGTATGGGGCGCCATGAGGACTCATCCACTGTAGAGTGACTGGCTGACTGTGCCCGGTGAGCGGGTAATAGACTTCTCACTGCAGTGACAGGTTGGAAATTCGCACCCTTGGCAGACACCCCCGCCGACAAAACAAAGAACCACTGAAAAGCAATTCATTCACTCGTGTCAACACAACTACTGTATGTGCAGGTGTGATTTGCTGTGCCACATTTGACAGATGACTTTCCAGAGCCTCAAAATTTACTTTCTTCTCACTGAAATATACTAAAAATGTTTGCCTTTTGCCTGGTGGCTGAATTGTGATATTTGGTGAGAGTGTCTTTCATAGTCAAGAGAGTGGGCATGGCCAGGAATTGTCCTAAAGGTGGTGATTTGTGCATGACACATATTCAGGAAGCTCGTTAGATTGTGTGCTACAATCCAATAGCATGAGTTTGCCCAGGATTCCACCTGATGTTTAAAGATCTTATTTTCCTCTTTTACAGGTTAATTGTGTATGGCTTTGTGAAGGCGATGATATATGCCGGCCAGTTGAAAACTGGGGACTTTCATTTCACTGACTGTTTAGTTTTTGGTTCACTGATGTCTGCTACAGATCCAGGTAATAGCTCAAAGAATACATTTCCTCTATTTAAAAATCAAACATTTAAACTGAATGTTTCTCCAAAGGCCGTCATCCGAGCCCTCTTAATAATAATTTTGTATTTCTTGTCACTTGCGATTGACATGGCTGGTAGTGATTTGAAAAGAAAAATAAATAGGTGAATGAATATTCAGTTAGCGCTCGAGAAATTGGTCAGAAAGCAATTTCAGTCGTCAGAAAAATCTTTCAAGTCATTACAGTTTATTTTTATAGAACTCGTAGGCATTTTGAGCTATAGTTCATTTTTCTCAGCATAGTTTCTTAAAAAATTATCTACTAAATTAAATAGCTTAAAATAATTCTAGAAATTTTTACCGTGGAGCCTTCTAAGCATATCAAAAGAAGGGATCGTGGTAAAGAAAAATTGTCACACACCCTTCAGCAATTATCAAATAAGGCAAATCTTTTATTTATACTCTCTCCAGCCAGTCGTTCTCATTCTGACTGTGTTATGTTAAAGCAAATCCCAGACACAATATTTTATATCAAATGTTTTGAAAACTTCAACTGTCATTATACAAGCTAAAAATGTCCACACTCATGATTCAATAATATCAAAGATCCAGTCATTGTTCAGATATCCCCAGTTGCCTCATTGTTATTACCATTATTAGTTTGTGTAGTAATTTGTACTTATCAGGATCTAACCAATGGTTACACATTACAATTGACGGCCAGGCTGCTAAATTGAAACTTCAAGTTCTTCTCCATTTTCCGTGTCATCTATTTGTTTTTTAAAGCAATTTGTCTTGCAGGTGAGTAGGAAATGGTTCTTTAAATTGTTCCTATATGCCTCATATGTCTTATAAACTGGTGGTTGGAGTGAGAGGCTGAATCCGACTCAGGATCAGCATCCTTTGGTCAAGATGGCTTTCGATATGACACTGGGAGCCTTCTTTTTTATATTTTATTTTATTTATATGTGAAACATATTGAAAATGGTATACATTCAGAATGTGCTTGGTGCCTTCTCACCCCACCCGATTCCCTTTTACCCCCTCCCAACAATGAGTGTCCAGGACGCCCATGCTACATTCATAGTTTTATACATATTTAAACGTAGCTCCTCCCTTAATCAACCTCAGCCTTCTTCCTCCCCTACCCTTCCTTTCTAGCTTTGCTGAGGTTTCCCCTCCATCATCTGGAGTCCCTCTGGTATTCCCACTACTCCCTAGTTTGGGCATATTAGAGAAAACATATGTCCCTTCTCTTTCTGTGCTTGACTAATCTCGCTTAACATAATGTTCTCCAGGTCTTTCCATCTTCTTGCAAATGGCATGATTTTGTTCTTCTTTATAGCTGAATAGAATTCCATTGTGTGTATTTCCCATAATTTTGCAATTCGCATCACACTGGGAGGCAAACAGTGATGAGGGGCTTGGCTGCCAGCCTGACCCTTCACAATATAGAGCCGCTGCTCCATCAAAGAATGCAGAACACACGTGGGTGTGAATACAGTGTGTTAATGGCATGGAGACCCAGTCTCCCCATGCAGAACTGGGGTGTCTCCAAGAGGGAAAAAGACTTGTATCTTTGTTCAGTGACTGCAAGGAAGGTTGAAGGAATCAGGGCTTTGCTCTGGATCAGTGTCAAGAAGTGCAACTAATTCCATGATGGACGACTTAGTTAAGTCTTACCTACAAGGAGAAAGGCCCAGTGATTTCCAAACTTAACTTGACTTCCTACTTCCTTTCCAGAAAAAAAAAAAAAAAAAGCACGCAATATCCATCCCTTGGTATTTCCACTGCATTTTTATTTTTGCTTTATTTTATGGGTCTGGAGAGGGAACCCAGTGGCATTCAACCTCTGAGGTAAGCCCCCTGCCCTATTTTTTATTCTTTATTTTGAAACAGGGTCTTGCTGAGTTGCAAAGGGCCTCACTAAGTAGCTGAGGCTGTCCGCGAACCACAGTCCTCCTATCTCAGCCTCCCGAATGCTGGGATTACAAGCGTGCGCCACCACGCCCGGCTGTACTTTTATTTTTATCCAATGCCCTTGATTACACCCTAGGCTAATAGCACCACCTCCATCATTCCAGAGTTCCACTGGGGGTGGTATTGTCCACTTTGGGAATGGATGGACTAGACTAAGCCAAAAGCTATTATTGGCAAAGAGGCAGTGATCCCTCCTCAAAGGAGGCTGTTTGGTCAATTTTGAGGTCTGGACATTGTTCATTATTTGTATTGACATGATTACCTAGAAGTCTTGTTTTTGCCTTAGTCCGTCATAGTTATAGTGACCTTATCTGCTGTTGTTGAGTAAAATTGTTTGGGCTCAAAAGAACATAAGGCCCAGCTGACGGTACCAGGCTGGGCTGCTTTTCTCCTTCTTTTCTTTTCTTTTCTTTTCTTTTTTTTTTTTTTTCGGGTCTGGAGATGAAACCCAGGGGCATTCAACCTCTGAGCTACACCCTGTGTCCTATTTTTTATTCTTTTTAAAATTTGAAATGGTGGCTCACTAAGTTGCGAAGAAGTTTTATCCTTTTTTAAATTTGAAATGGTGGCTCACTAAGTAGCTGAGGCTGTCTGTGAACCGCGATCCTCCCGTCTCAGCCTCCCAAATTCTGGGATTACAAGCGTGCACCACCACGGCTGGCTGCTTTTCTCTTTCTTAGGGTGAGCCCCTGACCAGCATTGTGGTGCTACATGGTGACTTGTTGTAAATGACAACCTCAGACCTAGTAAATCAGAACTTAACAGGCTTTCAAAACTAATTCATATTTAAGACACTGAAGTTTGAGAAGCCCCACATTTCAGAGATCCCATTCTACATAATGGCATTGGTACCCATTGATAGTGGCTATTTATCCAGTGTCTGCTGGGGAATACAAATCAGTGGTATGCAAATTCTATCCTAATTTTGCATTTGTAAGCAGGTCATTTTCTTAAAAAAGTAGTTTTTTCCAGGTCAGTGATTTGAGTACTCTTTGTTAGAATGTAAAAAACAACAACAACAATAAAAACGTAAGACAAATGATTGATTCTTTCCCCTTATTTACTAATTTTCAAAATAATGTGTTGTTTTCCTAGTATCCTCTATGTGTTACTAACAAGATGAGTTCTTTAAAAAGTGTCCTTATAAGCTTGGCATGGTAGCACATTCCTGTAATCCCAGTATCGGGTAGGCTGAGACAGGAGGATCATAGATTTGAGGCCAGCCTCAGCAATGTAGTTAGGCCCTCGACAATTTAGTGAAACCCTGTTTTAAAATAAAAATAAAATAAGAACTGGGCTTGGTGGCGCATGCTTGTAATCCCAGCATTCGGGAGGCTGAGACAGGAGGATCATGATTCGCAGCCAGCCTCAGCTACTTAGGCCCTTTGCAAATCAGTGAGACCCTGTTTCAAAAATAAAGAATAAAAAATGGGGCTGGGGGTATACCTCGGAGGTAGAATGCCTCTGGATTCCATCCCCAGTACCACAATAAATAAATAAATAAATAAATAAATAAATAAATAAATAAATAAATATAAGGCTGGGGTATAGCTCAGAGGTAGAATGTCCATAGATATGGACAATACCACCAAAAAAGTATCCTTATAAACATATGAATTTTAACATATTTAATGTATTTCAATCTGCTATTATCATTATTTTGATGATCAAAATGTTCTATCTTAGATAAATTTCTTCTATATCCTGTTGTGCTGATTCCCATGTTCTTTAGTAAGACCACTTGTTTTTGCATTTGCATACGACTAGATATTCTAACCTTAACTTGTATGTTTTCTGTACCCTGGTTTTTTATCAGCCATTTCTCCAAGAAGACTTTGTTCTTTCAAGAAGAAAATTTGTTTAGAGACCCAATCTGGGCTTTCTGGGATTTTACTGCTGCTGGACTGTTCATTGTTTCTAGACCCATTTTGTTAAGGAGCAATTATATTGCAAATTCATATTCATATTTCAGTTCAAATTTTAGAACTAGAGAAATCTTACGTTACTGCCTTGAATTTTTTATTTGCATTTTTTCTACTGCCTAATTTTTTCATCCTACTACATTAATATAATTTCTGACTTGCTTAAAACATATATTCTCAAAATTATAATACATATAACTAAAAATACAATAACTTAAAAATGCTCAAGATTTCATTATGGTTATTTTTAACCTTTAAACATATCCTACTCAGGATGTACAGTTGAAAATTACTGTATTTTAAAGTTACTTGGAGTTATGCTTTCATATGTTAAGCCGTAAGTCAATGCACAATAATAATCATCCTTTTCATTTTGCTTTTTCTGTTTTAAAATTATATTAAATTTTTATAGGATTCTTCCCTTTTTGGGTTTTTTTTTTTTTTTTTTTTTGGTACTAGGGATTGAATCTAGGGATTGAATCCAGAGGCATTCTACCCCTAAGCTATTATCTCTTCCCCATTTTATTTTTTTACTCTGAAACAGGGTCTCCTCTCTAAGTTGCTGAGGGCTTCACTTAGTTGCTAAGGTCAGCCTAGAACTTACAACTCTCTCGCCTCAGCTTCCAAAGTACTGGGATTACAAGTGTGTGCCACCATGTGTGGCAAATATCAAAAGGAATCTAAAATGAGAACTCTAGAACAAAATAGGAGAAATCTAGCAATTATCCCTGTCCGCACCACCCTAATTTTCTAACCATTTTGTTTGGGCTTTGGTTTGTCCTTTCACTTTTAAGCAAATATGCAATCACAAACACACTCTTTTAGGTGCTACTCTGCATCCGGTTCTTCTCCTTGCTTTCAGTTAATTAACAAAATTTTGGAGCTTGCCCCATGTCAACATGTAAAGACTTTCTCGTTTTCTTTTGGTAGCTCCAATGTACTCCACGATGTAGTGCATCAACTATGGAGTTGATTCAACCAGTCTTCTATCAAAGGAATTGTGAATGGTATTCCATTGAAACTGGTGACCTTTTGTATTTTTCAGTGTGTCTGAGATTGAATTCTAGAAACAGATTGAAAAGTAAATCCATTCGTAATTTTCCTAGATGCCAGACCTCTTTCTCCATGAAGTTTGTCCAACTTTGCGTTCATACCAACTATAAATGATGGTTGGTATGAATCCCTATTCTTATTAGTCATGCCAATGCAATAATCTACTAAAAAGTTGGCTTTTTAAACTCATACATTAATGAAGATTTGTACCTCTCCATGGTTTGACTTGGTGCTTCTCTTATTATGAGTAACTTTGAACATTTGTCTATTTGCTTAGGGGTCATAAGAATTTTTTTTCTGAAAACCAGCTATTGATAAGACAACCTTTTCAGTAGAGTTGTTGTCTCTTACATTTCAAGTTTTTTAAGCCTTTGTTATCTTAAAGATATTAACTCCCTTTCTGTGATATGTTACAAATATTTTTCCAGTCTGTCATGTTTTATTTTACTTGCTTCCTATGTGGGGGTGGCAGATATTAATGTAAAATGTTGACCTTTTTCCTGGAAGAGGATGATAAAACAGTCTGTCTCAGGTTTGGAACCCATGGCGTAACTTAGAGGATCAGAGCCCAGATGTACAGAGATACTGCTTCATTGGCCAGGGCGAGGGGCAGCCCAGCCACTATATCATTACCAAAAGATTTCATGTTCCACTTGCTGTAAGATTTCACATTGCGCTCACACAGTCCCAGGGAAATGCAGAAGTCTCCTGGCAGCCACCAGAAGCATGAACTGAAGACAAAGCTTTTAACTTGTCAGTGATCGCAGGCTGGTCAGGTGTGTTCTCTTCTGCCGTCCGTGAGCATTCTGCCTTTCTGAGTCAAGTCCCACTTCAGGTCACCTCTGTACAAGTCTCTGTGTTACAAAAGCATCACATCCACTGTGCCCTGGTCCCAACGTTGAAGGCTAAGAGTGCTGCGTTATATATCGAGTGACTCAGCCAATTGTAAGCATAGTTGAGTCATGTTCAAGCTTTGCTTCTGTGGCTGCTGCTATCCCTGGTTATGTTTACATAACACATAAAACCTGATTGTAACAGGGAGGAAAAAAAAAATCCAACCTGGTGAGGTGGTTACTTATCTGCATTGTGACCAAAATAAATAAATAAATAAATCTGATCTTCCTGAATTTTTCAAAATACAGAATTGGCTCAGAATCCTGGCAACCATGACCACTTTCCAAGTCTGGCATCGACCAGCTGTGCAACTTTGGGCAACCACTTAGCTTCCCTAGATTTTATAAATTCGTGGAGGTAGAAGATATGCAATCTCCTCGTCCGTCCCTTTATTTTACAGATGAAGGAACTGCCTCTTCATCTGTAAAATGAAGACTTTGAACTAGAGCTCTAATATCTCTTCCTGGCTTTAACGTTCTATGATTCTAATTTCCATGAAATTGGGTCTTCTTTTTAAATAAGCTTTTGTTTTAAAGAATGTAAAAAATAAAAAAAAATTAACCCAAAGCCAGTCACCTGGATGTTCTAGGATTCTGACCCTCATCTTCTCAACAATGGCTAGAAACTGAGACTATGTCACGTGGCAGAAAATCTGCGTATTAACCAGAAAAACTTAAGTTCCCTTCTTTTACTGGGAGCTAATTGTTATATTATAACATACTGAACCCACTCTCTGCTAAATTGGTGTAATTTAAGATCCTCAACAACCTTGAAACACCTAGTTAATCTTACCCCACAATTATTCATTTATTGCCTAAATTCGTGTGACTCACTAATTTGTGAAAGAGAACCTCTGCTCTCCAAGTCTGATTTTTCCTGGCCTTCTTTAAATGAATTATTTTTCCATTTAACTTAATTTTAGCTTGGCATTAGTATCTATTCGATACACATTGAGATTTACACCTGAGCCTTCCTTCATGTTTTAGACTCCCTTCAGCCAATTTTGAGGTTATCTCGGTTTGATTATGCCGTGATTAATTTTATATTCTTCCTTCTTCATTGGAAAGGATCTTACTGCTGACATAAAGATCATCGGCATTTAACAATGAATGGGTGGATAATGAAGGGCAGGACCCCAAAAGAGACAATATCTGACATGAGGTAGGGTAAGGGCAGAGAGGTTTTCAGTCAGTCAGCCCGCTCTTCTGCTGGTATGTTTAGGAAAAGCAAAATATGTAGAGGGGGCAGAAGTAAGAGAAAATAAAGTGCATTAGAGCAAAAGTCCCGACAACTGAAAATAGATTCTTTCCTAAATAAATCTCATTTTAAAAATTATTTATTGGTGCTTTGCAATTATATGTCATCGTGAGGCTCAATTTTTTATAAACATACATGCACACAGCTTTTTGTATATTTCCCTCCACATCCTACTCCTTCTCTCTCCTCCCTCCTCCCATGAGTTAGTGAGATTGGTAGCAATACCATCAGAGATTACCATGTATTATTTGAACTACTTTCCTCCTCTCTCTTCCCTCTTTCCCTCCCTAACTCTCTCCCTTAATCTCCTTCAATCACTCTATAGGTCTTGATATGCATTATTTAAAGTCCCTTATGTTTCTTATTTTCTCTCTAGCTTCCACACATGAGAGCGAACATACCACTCTTGACTTTCAGAGGCTAATCTCACTTAGTTTAATGTTATCTAGTTTCATCCACTCTTTTGCATGTGACATGAATTTTTTTCTTCTTTATGGCTGAATAAAAGTCCATTCTGTGTATACACCACATTTTCTTTATCTGTTCATATCTTTATGGACATGTAGGTTGGTTCCATAATTTGCCATTTGTGAACTGTGTTGCTGTAAACATAGGTATGCATGTATCACTATAGTGTTATGACTCTAATTCTTTTGGAAAGATACCAAGGAGTGGTAAAGCTAGGTTATATGGCAGTATCATTCCGAGTCTTCTGAGGAAACTCCATGCTGATCTCCTAGTGGTTGTATTAAGTTATAGTCCCATCAGCAGTGTATAAGGGTTCCTCTTTCCCCACTACAGTCATCAAGAAGATAATCTGTAGACTCCATTTTGCAGATGGCCAAATCTTGTGAAGCAGTTCTCAGACCTCATACTGTCCTTCTGTCTCTATCATTATTGCTGTGGGTCCCAGTTTGATAAACATAGGCTATTCAGGCAATGCGTCTGATCAATAAGTCTGAAATGTCCCTTCCTGTGAAGTAGGAGAGATAAAGAGAGAGCTTTCCAAGGTATTTGAACATAAGACGCTCCAAGCCAACCAGTGGGCCTTGGAATGCCCATTTGCTTTCTTTATTCCTTTCTTCTCACTTTCTTTAGATATTTACTCAGATATTACCTTTGAAGCAATGCCACCTTGTCAATGGGACCTATCCTACAAAAAATCATATCCCCCAAATTCCCACACAGTCACCCCCAAATCAGTACTTTCCACCCCCTTTTCCTTGACTCACTTGCTTATAAAGCATTTATTGCTATGAACCACTTATTCATTTACTTGGCTATCTCCTAAATAGGAAGATTTTCTCTTGATTTTTCTAGATTCTCCCTAATTTGTTCAGCCTTATATTTCTGGGGCCTAGCAGAGTAGGCTTTTAATAAATACTTATTGCATTAATAAATTTATGTACTTATGGAAGACTCTGCTAGAACAATGTAGAAAGGTGAAATTAAAAAAACATAAAAGATGAAATTCAAAAAAACTGAATATTACAGATCCTTTTCTGAGATAAGATGCCTAATGGTGCTGGGAAGAACCGTGAAACAAAAGGAGGGTAGAACTCCCAGAATACAGTGGGGCTCCCAGCATGCAGCTGATGTAATATTGGTTCCTATCCTCTGGAAACAACATGATCAACTAAAACAAAAATATGTGCCTTTCTTCTCATCTGGCCATGTAGCTAGTACATCTTTCTCCCTGTTCACCTGGGAGTCAGGAACTTAACACTTTCCTGAGAATACCAAGCCCTGGCTGATACCCTTGCAGAAGCTGTTATAATGGCCTAAGTTTTTATAGGTTGGAAGTTAATCAGAATGGTAGCTTCATTTTGGAAAAGGAAAATCTCAGCACATTGCATCCAGTATGAAATAACCACCCAGAAGAGGCCAGAAACTTGTCCCGGTATTTTATGGGACTGACATTTCCTTCCAGGTCTCCAGGAAGCCTCTCATTTGCACACACATCATCTGTGCATCTTCTCAGTTCATCAATTTCCCTGTTTCCTATTTGGATTCAAATGTCTTCCTTTTATATGATGCAGCTGCGTGGAGACTCAAAATACAGCTGGATGATTTTAAACTCCAGTCGTCCCATAGGAAGAGCTAGAAAAGAATCCTGACTTCATAGACTTGTCCAGTTTTCTCCCTAGAGAATTAACCCAGTGTCTTGGGTTTAGGTAACAGAGAGGTGAAGCACTTTGTCCAATACGGTAGCTATAGGATACATGTGGCCGTTGCACACTTGAAATGTGGTTAGTCCAAATGGATATGTGCTACAGCTATAAACACACTGGGGATTGAAGAGACTTAACATGTAAAAAATAAAGTATTTTATCAACACAGGCATGCTACCACTAAGCTGTAGCCCCAACCTGTTACACTTTTATGTTAGTTGTATGTTAAAATGTTACTCATTGACTTAGATATAATATATTAAAATATTACTCATTGACTTAGCTACAATATACTAAAATATTACTCATTGGCTTAGATACAATATATTAAAATATTACTCATTGGCTTAGATATAATATACTCCTAAAATTAATTTTACCTGTTATTTTTTTAACTTTTTAATATGGCTGCCAGAAAATTTAAAACTGCACATGTGGCTTGCATTGGGTTTTTATTAGACATTGCTACTAAAGAACAATGTAGAAATGGGAGTGTTATAAGCCAAACACGTGATCCTTACTAAAAGAATACCACAATAATTTTAAATTGAATAAAAGAATTAAGCGCGGCTACAGTGCACTGCGTAGATTATGGCTTTTGGTGAAATGTAGGCAATTTATTTTTATGAGATTGAACTAATATGTCTGAAATTTTCTTTCTCAAGTCTCTTTCCCCCGTCTCATTTTTCTGCTTCAATGCATAATAACCCATAAACTAGTTTATACCCATGCTTCAGGAGCAAAGCAAAAGGGTGTGTGAATATCTATATGATTTAAATACAATAGATATGCCATCTAGGCCATAAATACTGCAGCCTCTGACTTGGGAAAAGCTAATTCAATAAGCTCCGGCCCAAATGTCTCAACTGTGTTCTTTTTCTTAGTAGAGCATAAATAACATGTTCTCGAGGCCTGACAATCCCAGGGTTGTTTTTCTTAATGCCCATTACTGTTTTGTTTTATATAGTTGCCACAAATCCAAGAAACTTGACATTTACATTACATTAGCTCTGTTTCAAAGGATGTTGACACATTTAATGCTCTTAAATTGGGTAAACTCAATATCAGAAATAAATATTTATCTAAAAGGAGTAAATAGAGACTACCCGTGTAGTCAATTGGGAAAACACAGTCCAGAACTCTTTTTACTCTTTTCATCAAGTTTAGAGTTGAAAGTCTAGCTGATATAAATTATTAGTTCGGTTCTCCAATTAAGGAAGGCAAAATAGACATGGTGCTTAGTCGAATCTACTTCTTAATCTTTATAATATTTAGACACCAGATTTAAGAAAGCACCTACGGATGCCTCAAAATGCAACAGGCTTGCTGGGTTTTGCATAGTGCACCATAAATATTTATTGAATAAATAGAGCAGATGTTGAACATTGGTCAAGAACACTGGGTGTGGTGTGGTCCCATGTTTAAGTTTCCATTCTTTCTGACCAACCCGACCCTCAGGTTCTCTATCTGTACGGTGGAAGGTTCTCTATCTATAAGGTGGGAATGATAGGGTTTCCTTTAAAGATTTGTCATAAAGATTAAATGAGATAACGGATGTTATTTTTTCTTGTTATTTTTCGAAGCACTGAGGTGAGTTCTCTTTCACCGTCGGCAGAGTAAAATTAAATTAAGCCACGCACTTTTCCCTTATTTTCTTGGCAATTGTAGTAGATGTTCAGGAATCTTCAGACTTGGTGGGTCTGACCATGATCAACTCTACTCATTTGTGAATTTCGTAGTTAACATTAGGAGTCCCACATATGCAATGTGATGACGTTACTTTGGAAAAAAGTCACAAATACACTTCTACATCTGTTTGCATAGGTGGAAGGTATTTTTTAGTGTAAATTTGTACATTGTCATTTTACCCATCTACATTTTGGCATGAGTCTCTAAACATGGATATTCCCCCACTGTACCCATGAAGCCATCATCAAACCCTGCAGAAGGTTCCCTCATTTATTGCTGTCATGGAACACAGTCTTCATCCAGAGCCCCCTGATTTTTGTTCAGTGTCTTTAATCAGAATCTGCCTTCCCTTTCAGACCAGAGCAACGCTCACTCGTACCTCTCCTTTTAGATTACAGTGGAGGAGAGTGGGTCCATTCTGTAGGAAGTGCCACATTCTAGACTGGTCTGTTTGCTTCCTGTGACATTAGTTCATCGTTTCTGATTTCTAATATTTCTCTAAGTGAAAGTTAGTTTCCCCATTAAACTTCATGTCACGGTTTCTTCCTGGTGTTTATAATTTGCACCTATTAATTTCATTAGCGTTGATAAAATGGTCATTCTTTTCTAATGCTATCATTTCTCCTAAGTTACTGGCTACAATTATTCCTACAGCAAACAAATGCTTTATGTCTTTATTTAAATTGCTCCTTATATCATCAAGAAGGCATGCACAGATATTATATGGATCGTTGGTCAAGTAAAACATTTATAAACAAATTTTCATTATAAACATAAGGTTTTAAATTTAACTGCAGTGTAATTATTATACCTAAAATAGTAACAGGGTGTTTTGTGGCAAGCAAAAATAATAGTCCTCCTCCAGAGGACTATTAATGTGCATTGCCAAAGAAAGAGGTGCTATAGATGGGGTTAAGTTAAAGACCTTGAGATGTGGAAAGTACTCTGTATTGACTGGATGAACCAAATTTAATCACATGAATCCTACAAACTGGAAAACTTTTCCTGGATGTGATCCTATAGATTTAACTATAGAGAAAAAGCACAGAGAAATACATTGTTTCTTTTATTTTTTTATTTTTTTAATTCCCACATTTTGTTTTGTGGACACTAGGGTTTGAACCCAGAGGCATCTTACCTCTGAACTATATCCTTGCCCTATTTTATTTTTTATTTTGAAACAGGGTATAAGTTGTTCAGGGTCTTGTTAAGCTGCTGAGGTTGGCCTTGAACCTGTGATCCTCCTGTCTCACCTTCCCAAGTACTGGGGTTACAGGTGTGTGCCACCGTGCCTGGGTCTCGTTTAAATAAAAAATTATTGGTGTGTGTGTGGGGGGGTGTATTACTGGGGATAAACCCTGATATACTCTACCTCAGAGACATACCCTTAGCCCTTTATTAATATTTTTGTTTTGAAACAGGGTCTCACAAGGTTGCTGACAGTCTTACTAAGTTGCTGAGGCAGACTTTGAACCTGAGATCATCCTGTTTTCGCCTTCCAAGTACTGAGATGACAGGCGTGCACCACCATGCCTGGCTTATTTGCACATTAGTATTGCATATAATAGTGAGAGTCATAGTGAAGCATTCATATCCTGTTGTCTCTTCGGGTCTGCTTTCAGACTGCTAAATTTTTACCACCTAATGTTTCCTCTCATTTATTTTTATTTCCCCCTGTTTTTTAATTGATTTAATAAGTTTGTTTAGAAAGTCTGACGCATCGGTTATAATACTTCTGTTTCTGTTAGTTGCTTTTCTCTGTAAGTTGTTATAACCCTCTGGCATTTAATTATTTTGTACTGTTTGCTCATGCTTCTTTAGGAACGGTAACTATTGATCATATATCTTGGAGAAGAGCCTCAAAACTACAGCTCTCTCTTTTATTTGCTACCATTTTACCAACTCAGTGCATCTTACCTGAAGTGACCTCAACTCTTAGAAGACATTATCTATGGAGACAGTTTTGCTAGGTATAAGAGGGGGGGGGGGCTTTACATGGGGAGAGGAAAGGGTTGCGGCTAAACTATAATAATGCCCTGGAAAGTCCCCCACCCAGATAGTTACTGTTTGTAAATGTTAGATAGATACTGTTAGTAATGCACAGGTTGAGAAACCCTGCTGTAGCTCATTACTCAGGTCAGGGCATAGAGCCTGTTCTCTTCATCATTCTTGCAGCTATCATATAAAAGATTGATCACGTAACAGAGGAAAGTGTGTTTACTTTTTTATGGTGTTGGATTCAATCCATGTGAGGTTGGGAATGGAGGATCTCAGGGCATATCGGCAGGAGGCGGACTGAGGGAGAGCACACGGCCTGTGCTCCTCATATCAGGGAAGTCAGAAGCAAGAGAGAGAAAGCAGGGGGAGGAGGAACCATTTGTATAATCCTCAAGGACCCCACCTCCTCTAGCCACATCCTACTTCCTGGGTCACCACCCAGATAAATTCACTATGGATTTATCCACTGCTTCAATTGCAACCCTCATGACTAAATTACATCAGCTCCAAAAAATAAATGAGCTCTTGAGGGGACATTTTATATCTAACCAAAACAGACCCCTGGGGAGAAAGAGCACTAGCAAGCTCCTGGCCCCAGGATTTGTGAGTAGAGAGGCTACTCACATTCTGTCTGTACTCACTGACTTCAAACCCAGATCTTTGCCGCTATAAACACCTTCTGTAGAATATTGATGCTTTATCTACCAAGGAGCTGAACCATATTTTCATGGAAATTCAAATTAGCAAAAAAAAAAAAAAAAAAAGGCAGAGCTTAAACAAAATGGATTTTTTTTTCTCTGATTTGTCTTTTCAGTGTTGTGTGTAGCTGCCCTTTGCTGGAGGCTGCTACATCCATCCTACTTCTATGGCCAGCCTTAGGATTACACACACTAAACCCAAGCAGCCTTCCTTCCCTCTAGGGTGTACCTTGGATTTTGTGGTGGATTTTTTCTCTACAGACATTAGCCATCATTGGTTCTGGTGAGAAAGTCAAAAGCCTACACTAGCTTCCTATCTCAGTGATGGGAAAAATACTTTCAGAAAACATCACTTGCCTCCAAATTAATATCTAAAGTTAAAAATTTCAGTGAAAACCTAGCATTATAATGTAGAATAAAAAACATAAGGGAACTTGCCTAACCAGATATAAGAATATACTACAAAGCCATTATAATCAAATCAATATGATAATGATATTGACCTGGGAATAGAAAATCCAGTGGAAAATAAAAGATCAGAGGACCAGTAAACAGATCCTGTTGTGAACAAGAATTTGACGAAGGGGATATTTCAATTCAGTGAAGAACATATAGTTTACTTGGCAAATGACGTGTTTATGATTAACTGGCTGTTCCTTTAGAAGACAATAAAAGTGAAAGTCTAACCATTTATAAGACTATATTTAGAATTACAATGCAAGTGATAAAAATTTAAAAAAAAATATACAAGACAATTTGTCAACCCATATTAATAATAGATTATTAGTATAAAGTTCTTCTTCATTAAAAAATGGGAATCCAGCATGGCAGCCACACTTGAGCAGGGGCAGTGGGACCAAAAGCCAGAGATGGCTCCACAGAGGAAGAGAGACGCGATGGCCAAGTTCCTGGCCAAGATCCTTGTCATGGGCATGCAGGTGGTGGGCAGGAGTTTGCAGCTAGCTCTGCAGCCACTGATGCCTGGGACTGAACCAGGCACCAGGCTACCGCTCTGTATCTGACCTCTCCAGGCTCTGCCTCCAGGAGGCCCAGCAGATTTTCAGCTTCTCCAAGCTGAGTCCTGAGGAGGTTCGGAAGAACTACAAGTAATTATTCAAGTTGAACAGTAATCTGTCAGTGGCTCCTTCTACCTACAGTCCAAGATCTTCCATGTAAAGGAGCGCCAAGATGAGGAACTCAACTTCCAGGCTCATGAGGACAGAAAGGAAGAGCAGACGCCCAAAACATGAACACCAGGCTCTTAACTATCCCACCCCAACACCTCTTGATTTATAGTTTGGTAATAAATGACTATATGAAAAATACTTCTTCAATTGGGAAAAGATACTATAAACAGTGTCAAGAGACAGGCAATATATTGGAGGAAATCAATTAAATACAAAGGATGGGCTATTATTACCTGTGATATACAAATAATACTTTAAAACTGGTAACCTGTCAGTATATAACAGAAACAGGGACAGAGACTAGAAGACTAGGAGGAGACAACTGATAAAAGCAAATTTACTTGACCCCAACATGGAAAGTTGTTTGAATTCATGGGAAGTCAGGGAAATGTCAAATAAAGTCACAGCATATCATTTTACTCCTAGCAGTTTGGCAACAATTATAACACCAAGCAACAGTCTTTGCTGCCAGTGGCCCAGGAAAAGTGGCCTGTTACACGTTTCTAGTGGGAATCTGAATCATTAACAGACTTTGGAAAAGCAATTTGGCAACAGCTATTATGACTTAAAATACGGAGCCTCTTCTGACCCAGCAATCTGACTCCTTGGCAGTCTAACATGCAAGTGAAACTACGGGTCTTTAGGAAAGGTGGACAAGGGTGCTTATTGTAACATTCTAAGAGAGGATAACTTGAAGGACATCTATACAGCATCATGTAACCATTAACAAGGATAAATTAGTGCTCTTCCCATTGACTTTGAAATTTTCCAAGAGATATTGTTGATGATAGAAAATAAGATGCAGAAAATTATATATATATAAAATGTATAATATGGCTATATATTATTCAAACTTTGGTTATTTATAGAAAAAAGATGCATAAAATTATATATATAATGTATAATATATCTATATATTATTCAAACTTTGAGTATAGAAAGTAAGATGCAGAAAAATATATAATGTATAATATATGTATATTATTCAAACTTTCTATGATGGTTACTCTCGTATTTATATGCATAGATAACTAGCCCCATGCCTGTGTTGTGTATGTGTTTGTGTGTATGTGCATATATGAATTAATACATATTATATATAATATATATTATAATTTGAAAAGCAGGATTTGGCAAGTGCTGTAGAAACTAATTTTTTTTCCTACTACCCCCTTCAAAGTATTCTGGCAACTAGTTTTTCCCCACATGCTGGATAAAATCCTCTGGTCTTTAAGTTACCAGAGCAGACTCAGGTCAGTAACTAACATGTTCAATCCCATGTAATAATGCAAGCTTTTAATTTAAGGTAAGATTTTTCTCCCACATTCGCTAACCTTTGGGGGAATCAGTATGGCTGGGGGCTTCTCTCTAACTAACATGCCTTATTTGTCTCTTGCTAGAGTAACTTCTAACTTCTCCATGGTGGAGAGAAGACATGAAGGAAAACAACCTTTTTATTTCAGCCACCATCAGAACAGCTAAACAACCACAGCCTTTGAGACTTCTTAGATGAGAATCGAACATTATTCTATGGTGTCCCCAGACTCCATGGGTAACACAGTCTAAGAGCATTCCCTTTCCAAAGGTTTGAGATGAGGGACAAACACCCCAGCTACCCCATAAGGGAGTGTGAGATTCACAGCCTGAAAGTAGCAAAGAATTTCCTTTACCAATCTTAATTGAGACCCGTTTGCAATCTTAATTTGGGTGGGAGGTTTAAGAGTCATTCAACTGGCTTTCAGAAAAGTGCTTTGAGATTCTGCATCTCATGGATGTGGTGGTACATGCCTGTAACCCCAGTACTTGGGAGACTGAGACAAGAGTATCATAGGCTAGAGGCTAGTCTCAGACATTTAGCCAGTCCCTGTTTTAAAAATAATAATAAAGCCGGGAGTGGTGGCACACACTTGTAATCCCAGCATTTGGAAGGCTGAGACTGGAGGATTGTGGTTCATGGTCAGCCTCAGCTACTTAGTGAGGCACTTTGTAACTTGTTGGGACCCTGTTTCAAAATAAAGAATAAAAAACAGGGCAGGGGGTGTAGCTCGGAGGTCGAATGCCCCTGAGTTTCATTCCCAGAGCAACAAAAATATAATAATAATAATAATAATAATAATAATAATAATAATAAACAGGGATGGGAATCTAGCTTAAAGATAGAGAACCCCTGAGTTCAATCCCTGTACAAAAAAAAAAAAAGAAAAAAGATCATGCATCTATGCATCTGAGACTTGGGCTGTAGCTCAGCAGAATGTGAGAGGCCCTTGGCTTAATCTCTAACACTCCAAAAATAGAAAAAGAAAAAAATGCATTTCACTGTAACAAGTTTTTTTCCTTTGTTCTTCAATTTAAACTTCTCATTTAAAATGTGTTACAAATGTGAGTGGTGATTATTATAAAGAGAATGTTAGTGTATAAGGAGAAATTGGTGGGACATATACTAGATGGTAAAGTTGGTTTACTTGGGAAGAAGGAAGTTACGTAGAAGTTTAGGATAGGAGCAGATGGGGAAAGAGACTTCCAAAATGGAAGAAAATTTAAAGAAAAAAACGATTACTAAAACAAAGCAGGCAAATAAAGAGTGTGCACATTGTGATCACAGTTATGTGAGTATACGGAAGTATATCTCTGCACTCAAAAAACATCACAATTTCACAAGAGTATGAAAGTTAACCAATCATCTCATGCCATGTTAGTAAATCACCATGACATGTAATGAAAAGATTTTAAAGGAAAGCCTTCAGACTCAACGTGCCATGAAGCAAAAACTTAAAAAAAATCACAGAATTCACATATTACATGGAAGTCACACATTTTGACTTGCTCTAGCAGCCAAAGTGTGCTGAGAATTGAATGTGCTTGATGAGGCCTGCGCACTGGATGTTGGCTTTCATAAGGAGACTACTGGCTCATGTTAATTGAATTTAGAAAATTCACTGTGGCATTATCCTGTCTGGAGACTAAATTAAATGCATGGATGATAATTCATTTATTGAAATGAGAAGCCAAGAGGAATGTGGGTACAAAGTCACAGTGTCAGTTTCGCTAGCGTTGAGCCCAACCAGTCTCTACTTGACGAGCGTCATACCACCACGCTATTTTTATTATTGGGTGTTAGGAAACCTGAGGTCTAGTTCAATTCCTGTTATGAATGCAGAGGGCACATTTGTGCTGGCCACTTAACCTTTCTAGGTCCTATTTTCCTCACAGAGTTCTACGGGAATGTGATGGTTGCTATGATTATTTCCTGCTCTATGCTAATAGTTATTCAACCAAGGCTTCCGTAAGCCTCATGAAAAGAGTTTGTTAAAATGCAGATTACTGGGTCTCACCTCCAGGAATTCTGAGTTAGTAGACCTGCGGTTGGATCCAAGATCCCATTGCCAGCAAGTATGAACTGATGCTAATGTTGCTACTTCAGAAACTTGATGAATATAAAAATTGATGTGTAGAATATTTGCTCTTTTTGAGTAAATGTGCTGAATTACAAAGAATGAAGTCAGCTCAGTACCAATGTGTTTGGGCTAAAATAAATTTCAGTTTATGCCCCTGTAGGGCATGTATATAATCTCAAAGGTGGCAGATCTTCTTAGTATAAATATAATAATGATACATATAATAAAAATAAACCTCCTCCCCCATGTACTCCCTCTTAAGATAATGTGAACTGCAGAATTCCCACTTGCCAGAAGCCTGAAGAAGTATATAAAATGCTACTAGAAAACCTCTGGGACTTTCCTTTTGGGATGAAGTGTCCTCCAGAGGTGTGACCACATAGTCACATCCTGGCTTTCTCTGTTGCCCAAATAAGCTTTCCCAGCATGTACTACCTAAACCAACTGCTAGGTGTCACTCTAAAGCTGGGGCGAATGGGTCTCAAGGGAGAAGCTGGGGCACTGGAGAAGAGGTCACCGGCTTCTGTGTTTGGGTACAAAGTGTCCAAGAAAGGTCCTGGGAAATGGATTGTGTAAGAAGATCACAGTGGATCTTATGGGTCAGAAACCTTGAATCTCAAGAGGTGCTGGCACTAAAAATCAAACAAACCATGAATGGGTGGTAAGAAAGTTAGAGAAGAGAGGAGGGGAGGGGAGGGGAGGGGAGAGGAGAGGAGAAGAGAGGAGAGGAGAGGAGAGGAGAGAAGAGGAGAGGAGGAGATATTGGGATCAAATCTTCCAGTGGTCAAAGCATCCTGATAATGGTGTTCACTAAATCAAGATTAGCATGGTGATAAATGGAGCACCCTAGTTTAGTGCTTTAGCTTCTCAGAACCCCACTTTCCACATCCTGAAAACAGACACTGTCAAGACAAAATAAAACAAAGTACCTTCCATTCTTTCATGGAATTGTTGTCAGATCAAATGCAATTCTACAGAGAAATTCGTTGCTAAGTTGCTAAGTATTTCAAGATTAATTTTTACTAACAGTGATTCTCCTTGCGTACTTAATTTGCTCTAGAGCGAACACTATCATAACATTTTTATTCTATGTATTTATTTATTTGTTTATTTTGCTATTGAACATAAAATTACCAGCTATCCATTCTCCTCTAAAGTGGCTATAATGAGGAATCTATTTTCTCAGACTCCACTACTTGCCCATCCACTTTCTAGATGAAGCTCAAATTGAAGAGATTAAAAAAGAAAAAAAAAACAATCCAATAGTTTTTATCTCCATGTAGAATCTTCTTTCTGTAATATCTGCTGTACATCTCCATATCGAAAATTCTAAGTAATTTCCCCATGTCTCTGGATGCTGCTCCTGTAGTTGATGAGGCATTACCAGGTATCTTTATAAAAGCTTTGACGGTAGCCTCTCTTTGGGGTTATCTAGATCGTAGCTCCTCTAATAGAATATTTTGGTGTGGATACTGTGTTCCTTCTCTTCTTATCCTTTTTTTTTTTTTTTTTTTTTTTTTTTTTTTTTTTTTTTACCCATCCTACTTCAACCATAAATTGTAAAGCCAAACTCTGATCTTTGTTTGGGTTGGGGTTTCATTTCTACTTCACACCAGTCCCCCTACTTCTTAATTACAGGCACCTTCCCTTGGTAATTTGACTGCCATTCCCAAGTGAGTCACCACCTTCGCTCAACCCACGGCATGGACATAGAGCATGGCTTCTCGCCTTGCAGGGCTCCCGAGAGTGGGGGTTTTCTCGGGAACAAATTATCCACCTTGCCAACATTATCGCTATTGTCTCCAAGGCCTAATCAGATAGAAGCACTGGAGAAATGCGTAGACTGTGTCTTCATCTTGTCTCTTATTAACACTTTGAGGAAATCAGCATTGTCTAAAACGAGAAGTGTCCCTGTGCACCAGATTTGCAAGTCACAATTTTCTCTTAACATTTAAGTAGTAGGAGAGGGGGAGAAAAAAAAAAAAAAGAGCTGCCTTTCTCCTTTAAAGTTTACTGCGGTGTAACTATTCCAGAGGCACATGAACTATCTTACCTTTGATCGTGTTGATAATCCGAAGACCCTTTCTATTTGGGGTTTCTATGGTTACGGCTGCTCGGGTGATGTGTGAGCTGCACTGCTGTTTTGATAAAAATAGGTATTAACTACCAGTCATAGCGCTTCTCATTTCACTGTAGTTCTCGCAGGAGCACAGCATTTTCTTTCTTTTTTTTTTTAAGGGGCGGGGAGCCTTTCCAAAGAAGCAGGATGGACCATCTGCATAAATAATGGTGGTTGGTCATGTGTATAAAAATATTTTTAATTAAATTCTTTTTAATTAAACAGGGCATTTTGCTGAATCCTTCCCTCTTATTTGCACCGAGCTTAGCCTTGAGGAAGATGGCTGATTAACAGACCTAAGAACCTATAATTAAAAGCAGAACTGTTATTTTTGGAGGAAAGCCTCTTCAGTAAGGGTGACTTAATTGGGCTGTCTCTCATATCTTTTCATTTGTCATTGAACTCCTCAGTTTAAATCTTCATTATTTCTTTTAGCGTGGAAGAAGAGATTACCAGCATTGGCAGAACCAGAAGGGTTTTATTTTCTAGTTTTGCTTTTCTCCAGTCTCCTCTGTCGCACTTTCTGTTCACCATTGCATTTCAGTCTTTAATTATAATTCCCATTTATTTCTCTTGTTTGGATTGTGTCTTTTAAAAATCACATATTTTGTTGTTGTTTTTTTCACCTCCTGGCCCTCTCGGCCTCTGCCTTTCAGAGTTTCTGACTGTACCAGGTTTGTCAACATGCTATGTAAGAATTCAAGAGAAAAACTGAATAACTTTATTTGCAGACAAAAAAAAAAAAAAGATGTAATTGACAAAGCAGTTTCTTTAGAACCACAGTTGGCTTAGGGAACAAAGACAACATTCATTTTCATATCTGCAAAGCGGCATAGGAAAAGCTCAAGATGGTTTCATACCTATGCCCTTAAAAACAAAACCAAACAACAACAACAAAAATGCCCGCACAGAAAGTTCATGTTCCTTTGCTCAGTCCTCTATTGAGAAACTTGGGTGACTGCACTTGCAGCGTCTTATATTTGGTAGAAAAAAATACTGCATTACTATTTCTGTGGAATCTTGAATAAATATTTATGTGCTTTCATAGAATTTCAAGAGGTAAAAAAAAATCACACCTCTGAGGAGGTCCAAGGATATTAGAACAGAGAACTCCCCACCCAAACCGGCAGGCTTCTGGAGACTGTAGACAAGACCAGCCGTTTCCAGGACACAAAGTGCTTCAGACTTGTACACAGTGTCGTTTCACAGTGCTCGGCTGTTTTCTGTGTTTATCCAATTCCATGTCAAGCTCACTGCGATAGCATCATTTTAAACACCTCTTCAGAAACTTAACTCTATTAAAATATCATCATATAAACCCAGATTCTATTCTTGAGCAAATTTACTCAGAAGTAAAAAAAAAAAAACAAAAAAAAAACCAGCTTGGATTTATATTGTGTATCTCTTTCAGAGAACTCAAATAGCTCCACACACAGTGTGTCCATTCTTTTGGCATCCTTTTCTTGGCTAGAGAAGACCCACTTCTTAGATGAAATAAGTAAGGTGCATACAGGGACATTTCAGGATTGACTGAAAGAAACAGAGACAGAAAGCCAGGATTTCGATTTCCTTAGATTTCTAGGCTACGTTTTTGCAAGATGCTAACATGTATGTGATCAAAATATCTTCCTGACTTTAGCTAACTTTCAGCCAGCTCTAAAAGCAGTAATGTCCTTATTCCACCCATCAGAGAAATAGCTGTACTTGAGTAATGTGGAGAAATAACTCAAAGCCACTAATTGGCAGATAATTAAAGCTCCATCTGAATTTGTCTACCTGGAGAGTATGTCATCTAGTGATAACAGTCATTAACTGTGTACAAATATATCATCTAATCTGATCATCACCCCAGCTACTTGCTTTTCTTCATTCTAAGAGACAGCGTTTCTTTACTTTATTTATTTATTTATTCTATGCTTTATTTACAAGGCTCAGAAGCAGCAGAGATGGGAGAGAAAAGCAGAGTCAATATTCTCGGCCCTCCTGCTCTTTCTCAAAACCGAACAGCAATGCGCCAGTAAAACTTTGGATGAAAATGAAGCCCAACAGTCAAGAATCAAGTCTTCAGTTTATAATTGATCTCATTTGACAGACATTTATGGAGTAACCTGCTATGTGGTAGACACTATAGAAGAGAATAAGGCAGAAGATGGCAGACCTAGTACAGCCTCTGCCTTCTAGAAGCTCCCCAGCTAAAGGGTGACCTAAACATGACCACTGGCAGTAAGTTGAAAAGATAAGGCCAGGCAACTTTGAAAACACAGAAGGGCCTGTGGACCCCCTCTACCGCTCTGATGGAAAAAAAGCTCTGGGAAGGCTTAGTCCCTCCCACCACAAGTCAATATTTTGCCTGATTGAAGAAGATACCATGCCATCTGGAACTAACCCTGCTTTTCTTCTGTAGGTCATAGGCCTTTGAATAGGGGTCTTTCATTCCCACCCAGAACCACAGACAATATGACTTGCTCAGCACTAGTGAGATATCACTGGGCTCAGACACTCTTAGGGATATCCCATCTTACAACCCCAGGGGTCAGGGTCACAATGAAGGCTTGCGCCCTTAATATTATGACAGTTCCTTCTACTCATGGTCAATTTCCTGGACACTATTCTGCCCACTGCATTTTCTGTTCAACAATTCTATACAGATCACACTGGTGGTCCCAGCTCCACCTCCATCAACACACATAGGAGAACATGAACATTTCATGTCTGGAATCGATAGTTTGGAATTTAGAGAACGATAGTCTTTTATTTATTGATTGATACTTGGGATTGAACCCAGGGCCATTTTACCTTTGAGTTGTACCCCCAGTCCATTTAATTTTATTTTGAAACAGGAACTTGTTAATTTGCTGAGGTTAGCCTCAAACCTGTGATTTTCTTGTCCCCGTCTTCCAACTACTGGGGATTACTGGGACTACATGCATGCACCACCCCACTTAGCTAAGAAAACATGGTAGAACTTTAGATGTGGGAGGACCTAAAAGACAATGTTGCTCAACCTCTTCATCTTTTGATGAAGACCCTGAGATTCAGAAAGGGAAAAATAAACGCATCCAAAATGGAAAATAGGTGTTCTTTCCAATTGCGAAAAAATCAAGAGGTAACTGGTTAATAAAAGAATGGGAGGAAGCAGAAATGAGTTTTCATCGGAAATCTCAGCTTAAAAATATCTGTTTTTCTTCCTTTAAGTTGTATTTGAGTGTCAAATGGAGAAAGTGTCACTCCACGGTATAGACGGACCCACTAATGGTTCTGATGATACGAACAATAACAGTAATAGTAAACACAATTATGTGTGTACTTTCAGCATGCCAGGCACTTTTCATAAATTATTCTATTTAATCACTTACCTAAAACCTATGATGGAGCATCTGTTGTCTCTGCATTTTACTGGTGGGGCTTACCTGAACTTCGGTGAGGTGGAGGCACCGGCTGAAGATCACTAAGTTCTTCTCATCACAACTGGGATCTCAGCACAGGTCGATTGGACTGCAGAGTCAAGTTCCAACCACTGTTCTCTACTGCAGGACAGAGTTCTGAATAGCAAGGTCTTGGCACAGACATCTTGCTTCAGAAGTTAGAAGCCCAGTTACGAAAAATCAGCTCCACAGCACAGACTCGGAGCCAATAATAGATGACAACAAACTCTATAAACGCTTTAGGATATTGAAAGTGGATAAAGCAAGTCCCCAGGTGTTCTGAGGATGGGATTTCAAGAACACACTGAAAAAACCATTTGAAGTCATTCAACAGCTCACAGACAGCTGGGAAACAGCTGTGCTTGACAGACCTTCTGGCTTGCTGGTTTGGGGAATAGAACTGCTGTGTTGAAATGAAAGCAGTTCATTCTCAGCAATGATCAGAGACAGACCTGCAGGATGGACATTTTGAAAGTCAGTGCCTGGCCCACACATTCTATTCATGAGCTAAAGAAGATGTTGCACACTGTAGCAAACTGAATTCAGAAAATTTCTTAGACAGCGTTTCCTTATTGTCTGTGGATCACCTTTGCTGTCGAGGTCAAAACCAAGGCAGAGGGAAGCAACTGGAGAGTAGAATTTAAAGAAGCACCAACTCTCAGGGTCATGTGAGCGCAGGATCAGTGCTGGTACAACTCTAAAAGCGAGTACCTCTTTAAGAGTGAGATGCCTCTGGTAGGAGAGTGCCCACTAGTGGCTGAGTTCTATAAAGACTCTTGGCTCCATGGGTGAAGATTGCTTAAAAAGCTGCTTCCTTCCTTTTATAACAAGACCAAGAAAGAACAGGGATTGACCTTTTACTTGAGTGCTGTGGATAAGAAACATTTTGGCCTTCAATTTATTATTCTGAACCCAAATGGAAATAGTCTTTTGTAACAAGTACTGTGAGTGGGCAAAAGAGTCATAAAAAGGCAAGAGTAGCTCTGATTCTTGAGAGCTAACCACATGGCATGAACCTTCAGGATTCATTCATTCATTCATTTATCCATTCAAGAAACAATTACCCGCTGCTTGCCAGAAACTACCAAGTCATTGACAAATATGTAAATGAACAACTGATAACAATGATGGTCATTTTTCATCCAAGAGGATCAGTTTAAAGAAAACGTAAAGTATTTACAGGCTATTTCCTGGTGGGAGGAGGCAGCAGAGTTTTGTTTTTTTTGTTTTTTTGTTTTTTAATGCTGTTTTCACATAAAAAAAGTGAATTGCTGGGCGTGGTGGCCCACATCTGTAATTCCAGTTCAGGAGGATCATAGGAGGACCCCGGGTTCAGAGCCAGCCTGAGCAACTTAGCAAGGCTCTCAGCAACTTAATGAGATCTGGTTTTCAAAAAAAAAAAAAAAAAAAAAGGGCTGAGGGTGTAGCTCAGAGATAGAATACCCCTAGATTCAATCCCCAGTACCACAAAAACAAGTGCATTTATCTGCAACTGTACTTTTCTATTCTTATATTATTTTCTAGTCCAGAAAGGATTATTATAGAAGGCTAAATTATCAAAAATGGCAAAGCTAGTTTATGCTGCTGTATCTGATGTAATATAGCACCTCTGGCACTGGTTTCTTTTTCTCTCCTTGTGCAACCTTGTAAACTACTGAGTTGCAAAGTGTGGATTGACTCAATATTCAATTCTCTAAAGCCAGGTATTTTTTTTATTGCAAATAAGATAAGTCACAACATTTTTTTTTTCTTTACAACACAAAACACTTCTGGGTCGATAAATGGCGCCATTCTTTGAAACTGATAATTCTTACACAAGAGGAGCAGTTTAATGTGGCTCGTTGGGGAGTGGGGAATATGCCAGGTCCATTGTCGGACACACTGTAGGTACTCAGTAAGTATTTCTGCCTGTTGAACCCCCCGGGTGGAGTTATCTTGGCCTAACTGGCTGGATGTGGATGTCTGTACCAGAGGAAGAGGAAGGGATTGAGATGACTGGGTGTACATGAGATTGCTCAGGGACAGTGCGTAGACATCTCTATTAAAGGGATGGGATTAAAAGGGAGAGAGAGCTGGGCGTGGTGGCGCACGCTTGCAATCCCCGCGCTTGGGGGGTGGAGATAGGAGGATCGCGCAGGTTCGAAGCCAGCCTCAGCTACTTAGTGAGGCTGTCAGCAACTTAGTGAGACCCTGTTTCCAAATAAAGTATAAAATAGGTTTGGGAGTATAGCCCTGGGGGTAGAAAAGCCCCTGGGTTCCACCCAAAAAATAAAAATAAACAATAAATAAAAGGGAAAGAGACAGAGAGACTGAAGAGGTGGGAAGAAAATTATGAGAAGCTGGTCTCAAAAAAAAAAAAAAGAGAGAACTCTTGAAGCTCTCTTGTCTTGAAGAGACAGGAGAGGATGTCTGAAAGCCCAGCGAGGAACACCGTATCCTCACATACTGCATTTGTGGCCTTGGGAAAGGGACTCTGAGCACCATGTTTTGTGTTCTTATTTGGCCAGCTTTGTAAAGGGCTTTCTCTCCTTCTCTATTCTAAAAAAATACTACATCTATATTGTAGAAAACAACTAAACTGCTGGAAGAAGAAAATTTAAATGCCCATTATTTGCTTTAGCCATGAGAGCAGCTGGACTATTTTTAGTTTACTCTCTTTAGACTTGGTTTGCCCGATTTGTTAACCTTGAATCCCGACCTGGGCTTTGTCACTCTGTCTCAGCACCAAATTCTTCGAAGGTTGTATTCCGCAGCGTAGCCTAGACAGGACAAGCACTGTAGAATAGAGTGATTATTTAAGCCAGAAAACAATGCCTTCTGAGTAAATGAGGGATCTGTTGTGTGGGTTGATGGCACCAAGGGACACAAACGTGGGTCGTTACATCAGAGCCGAGGGGCTCACATAATCAGAACCCCACGGCCTTCTCACCAGCCCAGGACTTGCCTTGCCAGCATGATCTCAAACACAGATTTGTCTAATTGATTTCTTTTCTTCTGGTGGCGCAGTGGGGACTGGATGGGCTGTTAATAGCTGAGATTAAGGGGTCACTACAGCCACACCTCCACTCAAAGATTCATGTCAGTTTAGCCCATGAGCCATTCTGAAGTTGCTATTTTGAGAGAGAGAGAGTAGGAGGGTGTATATCATTTTCTAGGGCTCCCATAATGAATTAACCATAATATAGAGCATATGGCAGCACACATTTATTTATCGTCTCACAGTTCTGAAGGACTGAGATTCAGGTTGGCTCCATTGATTTTCTTTGCTCTGAATCCTACAGTCCAAAATCAAGGTGTGGGCTGGCAGGACTCTTATCCAGATGCTTTCAGAAGAGTCTGCTTCCAGGCTCATGGTTCAGCTTGTTGGTACAACACAGTTCCTCGCTGTCCTAAAACTGAGGCTGAATTTCTCCCTGCTGGCCGAATATTCAAGTCACTCTTGGATCTTAGAAGTGGTGCTCTCTGGCCCCTGCGAATGCACCCCTGCATCTGAGCCAGCGACGGTGTGTTAAATCCTGCTCACACTTGGAATCTTCCTCCAGCCCTCCATGTTTCATGCCTCCAGCTTAAGAAATGTCTCTTTCTTTAAGAGCTCAAATGATTAGGTTGGATACCCCCCACCTTGGCGAATAATCTGACATAATATTCCTGTTTTAAGGCCTAGCATCTTAATTAAATCAGCAAAGCCCCCTTTGCCATGTAATGGAATGTATTCGCAGGTTCCAAAGATTCCTGCATAGACTTCTTTAGGCAGGGGAATTATTTAGCCTCCCAGACAGGGTGGAGATGGGACGGATTTCATACTTTCATTGGTGTGTTATAGTCTCGCACCATGATGTAGTTCACAGGGATGGTGACGCACATGCACGCAGCCCCTGGTGGGCTTCACCTCAGCCCTCTCCATACTCGCTCCCCTTCCCCATACAGGGCATTGAGATTGACATTGGTATTCTCTTATATGTCAATGGAAGTGATTCCTTTGTTGGTTAACTCCCTCCCTTCCCCTAGATTGCCTCCCTGGATCCACTTGGGCTTCTTCTCCGTTATCTAAAGACTCTCCTTTATCCCCATTATTCCCTAGTTTCCATGTATGAGGGAAAATATATGACCCTTGATTTTCTATAACTGACCCATCTCACTTAACATAATGTTCTCCAGGTCCGTCCATTTTCCTGTAAATAACACAAGTTTGTTGTTCTTTATTGCTGAGTAGAATTCCATTGTGTGCCTATCCCATAATTTTGTAATCCATACATCTGTCTTTTTTCTTGCTTTTGCACAGGACCAGGGTTGACTCTTCCCAATACTGACCCTTGGCAGCTTTGCTAAGCTGTGTAGAGAGTAGAGATACCCACCGTCCATTTTTGAAATAGTTTTGTAGGAAAGTCTTGATCCACAGGCTAGGAAATGATGGCAAAAAATTAGTGTCTGTTTCGTGTTTTTTTTTTATAGCAAGAGAAAATTTTGTTTGTGAAGCCTCCCCCCACTCCCATTAATGTGTGTCATAATCATGACTAATACGATTGCCCTTTGACTCGTCTCTGGCCTTACAGCTGTGATATGTACTGAGCCACGGTGTTACTTTGACCTGCACGTGTTGATTTCTTAGTGACCCATCCTAACTTTGGCTGGTGTTTTACTTAAATTTATCTCATAATTTGTAAGTAAATACTTGCATGCCACTTTAAAATGGCAAAATGGGGGTTGAAGTTGAGGCTTTCCTGTTATGCTGGGTTAGACCTCCAGCCCTGCAAAAATCAAAACAAACAAAAATATACAACGGCAGAATGTTTAAGTGATAATCCTGAACGGAGAGCATTTGTACGACAGGGTGAGTTATTTTTGTGCAGATATTGGGCATACTGCACAGAGCCCGTTTGAACTGCAGCATGGCTCATTAAACCCCATTGGTGAGAAAATTGAGTCTTTGTTAAATGTTTATGTTCTTTCCTAATGTTAAATTTAGAATATTCCTGTTGTAGGTACCTTTGGGAAAAATTTCAAAGCACAGTCTAAATGCCAGCAGATTTCTGCCCAAGGTTTCCAGACACAGGACCTAGAAATTATTCCCCACCTGGGTTTATTTTTGCATTCTTCCCTTTCCAATTTTTTTTTTATGTCTTGCTTTCTCTTTTTAAGCCTCAAAAACTCATGACCTTCTGATTGCCTTCTTCTATTCTTAGTGACTGATAGGGGTTATACTTCTGCTTCTTAAGCAAAATAAGGAGTAGATTACTCTCAAACATAATTCTCAGCCATGGTTAAAGCCAAGGAAAGGATGCTAGATTGTCGATGTTTTTATTATGCCTCCATATATTGAAGAAAAGATAGCTCCCCTCAAAGAATTTATATTTCAAAACAAGGCTTAAACTAATATAAATACTAATAACGAAAATGTAACCCTAGAAAGGTGCTAGTCGAGATAATGTAAAAACAATCATATTCCCCATTTAACAGTTATTAGAAATTCTCTACATGCATACCAAAATAATCAGTTGGTCATTGCATGGCAAAAGATACTAAGGTCTGGTTTTCTCAACAGAGGTCTAACATGAGAATTAAGCTCTACAAAAAATGATTTGAGAAACTAGTTCCTCATTTTTCCTCAAAGACACGTAGTGAATGTCATTCTCAACAAATAGGTAATAAGTCAACATTACACAAACAAATGCCTTAGAATAGTTATTCTCAGGTTTTGGGGTATCATAACATTTTATTACCTGCCAAAATTAGGATGGACCCTAAAGAGTTTTTGTTTATTTATGCTTAACCTATTATTTTTCATATTAGAACTTAAAAATAAATCTTAAGATATATTTTGTTGGTTTCTTTCAAGGCAATCATGAACATATAAATAATATACCCTTGAAAAATAAAAACAAAAATACAAATGAGAAAAGTGGCATCGTTTTACATTTTTTGCAAAACTCTGAAATACGGCTGTCGTAGGAGACAGCTGACTTCTCATATCTACCTCTGCATTCACTCTTTGGCTCTAATGTACATCCTGTAGCCTCTGGAAAGCACCAGTGCACACAAATCAAAGACTAAGGCTGAAAAGTGGATGCCAGAAACATTTTCATATTCTCTTGAAAATGGTTTTGAGCTGAGATTCTTGCTGAATGGGTCTCAGGAACCTTCAGGGGTTTCAGGGCCACACTTTGAAACCACTGTCTTGGGCATTTGAGCTCATTTCTGTCGAGGGGTACCGGCTGAGAAGGATTGCAATGAGGTTTGTATACAATATCTTCTCCACTTCTAACTCAGTTCTAAAACAATAAAGAAAGATAAGGCTTAAGATAAAATAGCCATGTTTTGAGCTAAGTCACTCATGACATTTGATTTAACATCTAGTTTAGGTTGACCTCCATGAAGTAACCTCTGTTGATTATCTTTCCAGATGCGGTGTCCTTTCTTCAATATATTTCAGAAGGGTTCAATTTTCCAGTTGGAGTTCTAGGATTTTTGCTTGCCAGAGATTTACTGGAAACCCCCTTCGATGCTTCGATTCTGCTACCAAACCTACACTGAGAAGGAATAGGCTCAAAATAATTTCAGTATTCCAGCCCATCCCTGAACACTACAACCTTTTTAGATGCCACCTCTTAAAATCTCGCCGTGTAGACTCTTTCAGGAAAGCAGGAAAAGTTATAGGAGAATTTTTCTCCTCCATCCTCCCTCTGAGAAAAAGAAAATGTGTTTTTCACAATAATCAGTTTGGGAGATGGAAAAATGCTACCTCGTTTATGAGAATACCAGGGTTTTTCACCTGCCAGGCCTGACACGGGTTTAGCTGCAGAAGTCTGAGATGTTTTTGATTCTCCATGTGTCGCAGACAAGTGTCACACATACTCATTTGCACAGAAGACCATAGAGAACACTCTCCAGGGAGAGCAATCATTTTGACAAGGCTGAACAATGACTTAGAGATGTGGGTACGAACGATTGTGTCTTGTTGTCCATGGACCCAGGCAGATCTTGTGCTGGGTTACTGAGAGCTGCCACATTAATATATCATTTGATCGGGCGTGGTGGCGCATGCTTGTCATCCCCGCGCTTGGGAGGCGGAGACAGGAGGATCGCGCAGGTTCGAAGCCAGCCGTGCTGGCTTAAGAGACCATGTTTCCAAAATTAAAATAGGTCTGGGAGTCTAGCCAGGAGGTAGAAGGGTTTCGAGGAACCCCAGTACCATATATATATATATATGTATTTGAAATGTAAATTTCTTTAAAACACCAAGAAAATGTGGGTCAGAGAGCTTCTAGCAGAGATTCTAGGAAAGGGGCTATCAATAAAATCACCCTAAAGACTTAGCCGTGACTTAAAGAGCATCACCAAAGTGGTCACTTGAAGACAGCGGTTTAAAAGAAATACAAAGCATCATTGAAGAGTTAGCATGTTCAGAAACTGATGGAGTCAGGATTCATTAGCTGTATTTTTATCTCCAGGTATTGTTACTACCTGTGAGATGAGAAGAGATTAGTTTTGTTGCTATAATAGGCTTATAGTTTGGGCTGAGCCTCTTGGTGTGATGAGGAAATTAGTCAAAATATCATATTATTGCAGCAGTAGGGTTTTTCTCTGGCGGATTGAGACTTATCCTCTATTTGACCTTAACAGTATGGTATGAACTAACCTTGAATTCATCTCCCATGTCCACTCTCTTGTAGCCTGGGTCAAACCTAGGCCCCTGGCTCTCAGCAGAGGCTCTCGCTCTACTGAGGAAACATACTTCCCTTCTGCCCCTCCGTTGTCCTCTGCCTTCTCCAGACTTTGGTCCTGCAAGATTCCTTCTTTGTTTCTCAGTCTCATCCCCTCGTTCCTCTGGTTTATTTTACTTGTTAGGGTTTGCCTGTGGAATATCCCCCAGAAAAGCCTGTATGTTGGAAATGCAAGAATATTCAGAGGCAATATAAATGAATAGAGAAGGCTCTAACCTTAACGCTGGATTAATCCACTTGGTGGATTTATAACCTGAACTACTGGGTGGTAATTGTAGACAGGCAGAGGAAGTTTTTCACTCACTATATCTGTCCCTCCTCCTTTCTTTCTGCTTCCCGGCTGCCATGAGCTGAACACGCTGCTGCCATGATGTTTCTGCCTTGGCGCCAGCCAACCATTGACTGAACCCCCAAACCATGAGCCAAATAAACCTTTCCTCCTCTGAGTTGTTTTGTCTGGTGGTTTGGGCACAGCAATGAAAAGCTAACTAAAACACGAATCAGCCTTTAAATGTCTAAAAGAAAACCTCACTCCATTGGCATACTCCAGCTCCTTCAGCTTTTCTTTTCTCATCCCTTATAATCAGCTTCTCGGGAGTACCCTCCACACAGGCCCCCTACTCATCTACCCATAGTCATCTGCCATTTGGCTGAATATTTACAGACCTCCAAGGATTCCCTGGCATTTCTCAGTTACCCGGTTGTCACATTCCCCCACTACCCTAGAAGAAGGGTGGAGTGGATGGTTTCGATGTTGATTGAGGGATGAGAAGTAGTCTCTCCCATGACAATGGAGCCAACATGACAGGTGGGGAGGCCGGGAAGGGGAGAGATGTCTCTACGCCTCCCATCCATCCACTAGCATCTTGGTTTTATTGAGAGTTATAACTGAAACATTATAAGATATCGTTAGCCACAAGAAATAACAAAGCAATCATGGGATGAGTCAGGGAATTACGCCAAGGCAGTCACAGATGAATTGGGGAAGGGAAGGGTAAACAAGGGAACTGTGAGCGTCTTAACTTATGGGTCAGGGTCCCTGGTTATCGGTCCCATTTTGTCCTTGAAAACTTGTCTGCCTGCAAACAGTTCCCACTTGAGTGGGCAGTTCGTACCCCTTCTGAGCCGGACCAAGGTGACCTCAAACATATGTCTGACAATATTCTCAACAGAAGGGGTATGCAAGTTTGTACATGTTTATACACATTTATATCTTTATTACCAAAGAAAGCAGATTTTTCTGTAGCTAAAACATCAGGTATGAAGAGGGTGTGTAGGGAAGAAGAAACCCCAGGCTACAAGTGAAAGACTACAGCCTGCCACCAGTGTCTGCTAAAGGCAAGACTGACCACATCTCTTAATAAAATCAGAGGTTGAGAAATCAGACCTGTCTTCTTTTTCCCCATCAACATGGTGCCTCCAGTGTGTTCCGCAAGCTATCACAAGAAGGCTCATCATACGCAAGGACTCTTTTCCATCCCAGCCTTGTCTGTCGTTGTCATTCTAAACCTCGAAGATGTGGGCAGAACTTCTGGGAGCATATCCCACCTGTTCCGAAAGATCCTTTCCTGGAAAAATGCCACAGAGAGTCTTGGACATTATGTGGAAGACAGCCCTGCCAGGAAGCTAATTGAATGACTTTTTTTTTTTTTTAGTTCCAAGCTCAGCAGCAGAGTGGGTGGCTAATTTCCTGACTCACCTATTCAACTCATTTGTGGTCCTGACAAAATACTCCTTCTCGCGGGACACACTGCCTGGCTTTATTTCGAAGCTGTCCCACTTCTTCACAGAGGAAATAGGAATGCGCAAAGTAATAGCTTTCTCTTTTGTGTGGGATATCATTTATGAAGTGGAGTTCAGCTCTTTGTTCAAAAGGAATTGTGGGAATGTCAGAGCAGTTTTGAACAAAACTGGGTATTTAATTAAAAGGCTTTTTCTCCCCAAAAGGCTTAAAGCTCTCCTGGTAAAGATGCAGAGTCCAGCTCTATAGGGCAGAGTGGACACCATAACTGAGGAGGTACGAAAAGGGAGCCGGAGCACCACATCCCTATTCATGAGCCTAGGAAGCCTCCCCGGGAGAGGAGATGGACAGCGGGTCATCTTTAGATCTCAAAAGCACAAATGAACAGCCACAGAGACTAAAGGCAACGATAGAACTGGCATGATCAAATTTTCTATTGAAGAACAACTTTACTTTTATTTCATGAGGTCTAGCACAAGAAAAATAGTATTAACTAAAACACCAATCGGAACCTCTTTGTTTTGGTTAGATGCAGGGTTTTGACTGACCAAGAAGGAGAAGAGATTACTTAGCAGAAGTATTTGCCGTTATACCTACTGCCACCACCTGCAGAGGCTGAGAACAGTAGCAAAGGTGGACAGCTATATACTAGCAGAGAGCGGATCTCTGCCATTTTGCCTAGTATGATTAATAGGACCTATTCCATTGGAGTAATGAAATTGATTCTATGACTGGTTTACAGAAATGGGATCAAACCAACTGTCATGCCAATTCATGACATTTCTTCTTCCTTCTCCTCCTCTTCCTCCTCCTTCTCTTCCTCCTCTTCTTCTTGAATTCTAAAAATTGCATTTTAAAACATATATATGTTTTAAATATATATAAATATATTTTATTTATTTATTTATTTATTTATTTATTTATTTATTTATTTGCGGTACTATAGAACCCAGGGGCATTCTACCTTCAAGCTACACTCTCAGCTCTATTTTTTATATTTGAAATGGGGTCTCACTAAGTTACAGAGAACCTCACTTAGTAGCCGAGGTTGTTGGCCACAAACCTGCAATCCTCCTGTATCAGCTTCCATACTGGAATTACAAGTGTGTGCCACCATACCTAGCTTAAGTTGTGTTTTTAAAACATAAATATTTTTAATTGGCAAAGAAAACTATATATATATATATATATATATATATATATATGGTATATAAAATGATATGTTGACATATATATTCATGGTGGAATGGCTAAATCAAGCTAATTAACATGTGGATGACCTTGCATGCTGACTTTTTTTTCCCCTTTGGTAGCAAGAACACTTAAAATATACTCTGTTAGCAATTTTCAAGTGTACAATTTACATTGTTTTAAAATACAGTCATGATAGTTTACAGTAGCTCAAACTCTAGAGTCATTACTTGTATCTCAAGCCCCGAGACCACCAATTCCCCATCCTGGGTATCTTGGGGGTATTCTCTTCTCTGCTCTGTTCACACTGACAGTATTCCTCATTTATCCACTCACTGGGGCTAAATGTGTCTAGCCCTGGATTTCATTGGTGACACACAGGGGAGATGGGAAACAGTGAATACAGGTAACGTAGAAGTGTAGTGGCCACTGGCCTATCAGCTCCAGGGGTGGAGGTGTGCAGCGTTCTCGGGGCAGAGCAGCCTGGGCAGGCGTTTGGGGCCTGAATCCAGGCCTCTTCTGTCTCGGAGCAAATCATCTCTTACTGGAATGCTTGGGAAAGCCTCCAGCCAATGTCCATTCTGCCCCTGCCATACTGTCTGAGCTTTATTTCTAAAGTTCAAATCAAACTGTCATCCCTCTCATTAAAACCCATCCATGGTTCCTTATTGTGGCAGACATGGTCAGCACCAAACTGTGTGTATGTGTGTGGTACTGAACCTAGAGGTGACAGATATTTTACCTCCAAGCCACATCCTAAGCTGTATTTTTATTTTAAATTTTTAAACAGGGTCTCACTAAGTTGCTGAGGCTGGCCTGGAATCTGTGATCCTCCTGCCTCAGTCTCCCAAGTATGGGAATCACAGACACGTGCCACCACGCCTGGCAATATTACTTGTAAAACCTTCAAAATTGGCCTGGCCTGGTGACCATGACCATAATTACAGTATTTGGGAGACTGCAGCAGGAAGATCACAGGTTTTAAGCTGGCTTCAGCAAGTTAGGGAGGCTCTCGGCAACCCAGCAAGACCCTGTTTCCAAATTAAAAAATAGTAGTCATAGTTGTAGTAGTAGTAGTGGTAGTTGTAGTAGTAATAATGATAGGGCTGGGAGTATAGCTCAGAGCAAAATGCCCCTGTGTTCAATCCCTAGCACCACACACAAAAAACCAAAAGAATAAAAAGCCCTTTATGCTCAACTATTCTTGTTTATTTTTTCCTCCAAAACAATCTCTTATGCAATGTAGTCACTGTCCCCACAGTCCATGAAATAGGAAAGGAAAGAAAATAAGTGAGACTACCCACCCTGTCTTAAAAATGTACCATGGGTGTCATTTTCAACCACGCTTTCCCCCACGGCAATCAATTCAATGGATCATTTTCCTAATGATTGCTGCTCACACTTTGCATAACTGTTTCAACCCATCAAGACACTGAATGGTTTTGATGAACGCAGATAATCAGTGTGTGATTATTTACTGTCCTCAAGCCTTCATGGAGACGTAGGTGCAAATACACAGCATCTGGTAGCCACACAGCAGGCTGCCTGAAGCAAGTCCTGCTTAGAGAGAGGGATACGGAGTTCATCTTCCTACACGAATGGGACCTCAGGAGTAAATGAGAGTCAGGCACGGGACACCTGCTTCAGATTTACAGCAGAGGCCACTGCAGCCAGGCGTGGTGGCACACGCTTGTAATCCAAGCATTTGGGAGGCTGAGGCAGGAGGACTAGGGTTCGCGGACAGCCTCAGCTACTTAGTGAGGCCCTTTGCAATTCAGTGAGACCCTGTTTCAAAAAAAAAAAAAAAAATAGGGCTGAAAGTATAGCTCAGAGGTAGAATGCCCCTGGGTTTCATCTCCCGTATCTCACACACGCACAAAGAAGAGGCTCCTGTAACAGTATTCATTCATTCATTCATTCATTCATTCATTCATATTCTCTTAGTCATTCATGCACCAAATAGTTGAGCTTTACCAGGTAACCATGTGTTGCAAAGGTGGGCCCTGCACAATCCCTTCTGTAGTAAGTTGGTGATTTGATCCAAATGGTAAGAGTCTTAGAGGAATGAGCCCGGTTACTGTTGAAGAAGTCGGGGGATTCAGAAAGGGCTGCCTGAGATCTTCTTAAGAATGAATAAAGGGGTCTTTGCTAGCAAGAAGAGTGCGTGTTTGTGTGCACAGGTATTTAAAGGACGTGAGAATGGTGGCAGGTGGATGATGAAGAAATCGCTGCCATGTAGAAGAACTCGGAATGAGAGGATGTGGTGCGTTTGGAAAACTCCGGCATGCTCAATGTATCTGGAGAAAAATAGTAAATTGTAGGCATCAGGTGCAGAGGGAGTTGTTGGAAGGTGAGCAGGGTGCAGCTCGTACAGGATTTGTTCTAAGGAGTGCGAGTTTCCTCTGGGTGAACTAGGGAGCTCAGAGAATTCCCCAAGCAGGGGAGAGACATAAGCTGATGTTTTTGGAATAAAGGTCTGGTGTCTGTCGGTAGGTAGCTTGGATTTGAGAAGATCAGTACTTAATGAATACTTTCTAGAGGTGATCCTGGCCGAGGCAATGTCTCAGCTAACTCCACATTTTGTCTGTGTCTTCCTAGTAACGGTGCTGGCCATTTTCCATGAACTGCACGTCGACCCCGACCTGTACACACTCTTGTTTGGGGAAAGCGTGTTTAACGATGCTGTGGCCATTGTCCTGACGTAGTAAGTATCAGAACTTGCCTTACTTTTTTTAACCACGTGAAATATGATTCTACTTGGAGCTAATTTCTGAAGTCTTTAAGACTGTCTTTTCTCTGTGTCCTAGACATAAAGGCGATTTCTAGCTTTTAAGGAATTGTTATCAGAGAAAATCTCCGATAATGGGCACAATTCATTAGGCACCTAATTTCTAATACTATTAACGGGTTTCACATCTCCAGCTTATTACAAGCTGCTTCCCAGAGGGTAAAAGATTTTTTTGTTCCTCGGTGCATATATTTAGCCGATTCATCTAGGGTTCCCCAAATGCACACAAACGGGCTTTCTTCATTTCAAATCAATATCACTTTATTTTATTATTTTCCTCAGACACATCACTTTCCAGAAAATACACTAACAGAAGCCTTCATATTTAAAGTGAGTGTGGCAGATTGGAGTTAGAACCCGAGGGTCAGAGTACTTTTTCTTTTATTTCTCTGTGCAGATGCAAGGCTTGATAGGAGCACACACATCTTTAAGTCCTCACATGACAAATGAAACTGTGGCACTTTAGCAAAGAGCTGATGTGATTTTGGGGGATGAGAATCCCCAAAATCTTTTCTCCCCCCCTTCTCTAGACATTTACCATTTACATTTAATGGAAGCCATTTTGAGGTGGCTTTCTCTAAGCCAGAGGTCTCTTTTCAGTTTTAAACAAACATTTTGGGCAACTGTCAGCTATCCCAAAGGAAAGTAGCTATCTGATAATTAAATGTGACAACAGGATTCTATTCCGGGTGTTAATTACTTCAAATGCAGTTGAAAAATGCATTGTAAAGTAACAAAGGGTTTTTAAAAGTCAGATCTCCCAGAGGGGAGTTAGAAAGAGCAGCACTACTCTTTTTTCTTTTTTCTTTTTCTTTTTCTTTTTTAATTCCCCTGCTGGTTGACATGATTAAGGCTGCCACCCCAAAGTTGCCACCGCATTCAGCAACTTGCAAGTGAATCTCCAAAGACATTTATTTTCCCCTGGCCACAGAAGAGGGGACTTTTCTTGCATAAAAGGAAAATATCAGTGAGTACAAATTAAAAGCAAAAGTCACAGGTAGGTTCGCAAATGCTAAAAGGATGCTTTTAAAGAAACACCAGGAACAATTAATTAGTATATTCAGAAATCTCTGTCCAAGAAATACCAACATTAAAGGCACAGTTGGGGTAAATTTTTTTTTTTTTTTGCAGGTCTGGGGATGGAACCCAGGGGCATTCTACCTCCGAGCTACACCCCTTGCCCTAGTTTTTTTTTATTCTTTTTTTTGAAACCGGGTCTCACTGAGTTGCAGAGGGCCTCACTAAGTAGCTGAGGCTGTCCGCGAACCGTGATCCTCCAGGTCTCAGCCTCTCGAATGCTGGGATTACAAGCGTGCGCCACCACGCCCCGCTCGGTAAAATGTTTTAAAAAAAATCTGCTGAGTCTCGCATTTTTACTTCTTGAGCTGCCATTTTGTAAAAGGCCAAGCCAAGCAAAAATAATAAATAAATAAATAAATAAATAAATAAAAATAAATAGGCGTGGTGGAACACATTTACAATCCCAGCATTTGGGAGGCTGAGACAGGAGAATTTCATGTGGCGGACAGCCTTGGCGCCTTAGTGAGACCCTTTTCAACTCAGTGAGACCCGGTTTCAAAGTAAAGAATAAAAAATAGAGCTGAGGGTGTAGTTCGGAGTAGAATGCCCCTGGGTTCTATCCCCAGTACCACAAAAATCATAAATAAATAGATAGATTAGATAGATAGATAGATAGATAGATAGATAGTGCTGGAGGTGTAGCTTAGAGGTAGAATTCCCCCAAAGTCCCATCTCCAGTACCACAAAAAAATTTAAATTAAAAAAACAAGCAGGCTGTAAGGATGGATGCAGATACTCTTGAGTATAATCCTGAAGAGCATTTGAAATAGTTTACTTCCCCTCACCACCTCCTCCTCCAGACACAATTTTCAAAAAACTGATCTCTTTTCTTGCTCATTTGCTTCTTAAATTAGTGTATAGCATACACAGTGATCCCTTTACACATCTACTTAGACACACATAGTTCTTCTCCATGGAATACCCCATTCCCACCTTCTCTCTTCCAACCATTTTCCAGTTTTCTTAGGAAGGCTGTATGCAAATATCACTTAAAGGTTTTCCATGATGTTCGGACTAAAATTTCCAGCACAAATCTTTCTACGTTTCTTACCCTTCACACTAAAACACACACGGCACCCAGATGCAGATCCCTGGACAGAAGCTCTGTGCTTTCCCGCAGGATTCCCTCTGTCTGCATCGAACGTCTGGTCCTTCCTAATCAATTCTTTCAGCTCTTACCACATCCACGCCTTCAGGAACCCCAAGCCTACAGGCGAAGCCACCACCCACTCCTGAGCCTAGCCCTCTAGCCAGCTCGCCCGGGGTTTCTGTGTGAATTTGCCTTTGTAGATAGTAAAGTTTTGGAAGCAGAGTGTATGTTTCAGAAGAGTATAGTGAAAGAGCAAGTGAAAATCACGTCTATCTTTTCCTTTTTCTAGTTCTATCTTTGAGTGTTTTTTATTTATTTATTTTGGTGGTACTGGGATTCCTGGTCTACCTCCGGGCTACACTCCCAGACCCATTTTTATATTTTTATTTGGAAACAGGGTCTCTTAAGCCAGCGCGGCTGGCTTCGAACCAGCACGATCCTCCTGTCTCCGCCTCCCAAGCGCGGGGATTACAGGCGTGCACGACCACACTGGGCTTGTGGTTTTGAAGTTTAAGAAATGAGCTAGGCGGATCTCAGGTTGGAAGCGAGCCTCAGGAACTCAGCAAGGCTCTCAGTAACTTAGGTGCTCTTTCCAAATTAATATATATATATATATATATATATATATATATATATATAATGTATACTATATATAGTATATATATTATATAGTATATATATTATATATATTATATATATTATATATATATATACACCCCCATCATTATAATATATATAGTGATGGGGGTGTAGCTCAGAGGTAGAATGTCCCAGGTTCAATTCCTAGTACCTCAAAAAAAAACAATCTTAATAAGGGATTAGGGGGTGTAGCTCAGTGGAATAGTGTTTGTGTAGCATCTGTAAGGCCTGAACTCAATCTCCAGTGCCATAAAAAACACAAGAATAGTAATAGAGCTATTTTTTTTTTAAGTACTGGGGATAGAACCCAGGGTCATTTTACCTCCAAGCTACACCCCAGCCCAATTTTTTTATTTTTTGAAACAGGGTCTCACTGAGTTGCAAACAGCCTTACTAAGTAGCAGCTAAGGCTGTCCTCGAACCGTGATCCTCCTTTCTCAGCCTCCCATCTACTGGGATTACAAGTGTGTGCAACCACATCCAGCTTAAGAGAGCTATTCTTATATCATGAAAAATAAAAAGTTATACATTTTGATGTGAAATTACATCAAAATACATTAGTACCCCATTATCTGTGAGGGATACAAGACCCCCTATACAAGCCAGAAGCCATGAACATATATTCTTTTTTTTTTCCGTATACATACATACCTATGGTAGTCTAATTTATAAATTAGACACAGTAAAGATTAATAACTAATAATAAAATAGAATAATTATAATCATATACTATAATAAAAGTAATTTAAAACTTGTGAAACCTTTATTTCTGTAATTTCCCATTTACTATTGTAAGGCTGCCATTGACCATGAATTAATAAAACTGCAGAAAGCAGAAACTGGAGACGTTTATAACAAAGAACCCAAATAATTGATATGTGCAGCCCTTGATGGTACTAGAACCCCTTGGAATAGTACCCGCGTTCACCTGCCTTCCCATCTTCTTCTAGAAGACACTGTGTAAAATCCACCCTCTCCGGGTTCAGTGTTTTTACATTTTTAAACATTAGTATCAAGACAATACTTTCTTCCGGTCTTTAGTCACATTTTAGATTGAAGCAAGTTTTCTTGACTAGTCTAAGAAGCAAAGGATTAATTATAACACTGTTTCTTAGGTTAAATGACCTCTAAATTTCATACCATTAACACAAAATAATTTTATGAACACAACCCCTATACAGAGCACCAGGTGATGGGTCTTGTACTTCTTTTTACCTCTTTTTTCTTTTTCATTTTCTTTTTTCTTGTAGTGCTAGGGATCAAACCCAGGGCTCTGTACATGTTAGGCAAGTGCTCTGTAGCTAAGCTGCACCCCAGCCTTTCTTTCATATTCGTGTGTGTGTGTGTGTGTGTGTGTGTGTGTGTGTGTGTGTGTGTGTGTGGTACTGGGGTTCCTAGAAACCCTTCTACCTTTGTGCTACACTCCCAGACCTATTTTTATACTTTTTAAAATTTGGAAACAGGGTCTCTTAAGCTAGCACGACTGGCTTCGAACCTGCGCAATCCTCCTGTCTCTGCTTCCCAAGAGCGCGCCACCACGCCCAGCTTCTTTCATATTCTTATACTGTAATATGACCCAGCATTGTTTGTCCTGAGATAAAAGTGACTTTAACATAAAGGTTCTGAAATCCACTTGTTTCTGGCCCATGGCATTGCTCCAGGTATATAGGGAGGCCTCGCCAAGCATGTGTACTGGCTCAGGAATGAGCTCCATGGCATGCATTGTCTTTTCTAAAATTTGCTGGACTGGCTCTGAAGGGAGCCAGAGATATAATGAAGAGATCTGGAGGATGTGGGTTTTAAAATACTGAACAGAGGTATTAATTTTAGAGGCATCACTGCAGACCATAAAGAGGCCCACATCAGCGGTCAAAAAATCCAGCGGCAGGGTTACCTCCAAGTAACTGTGCAGTTACTGTAGCTGACAACAAACCAACCTACAACCTACTCTCCTGGGGTAAACAAAAGAAGAATATGGGTTAGCTGATCTAAGGAAGCAGCCGGCACTGGACATGGCGATGCGCACCTGTAAGCTCAGTACTTGGGAAGCTGAGGCAGGAGGACCGTACGGTTGAGGCCAGCCTCAGCAACTCGGTGAGGCTCTTGGCAACTTAGTGAGACTGTTTCAAAATTTAAAAAATAAAAACAGGGCTGGTGGTATAGCCCGGAGTTAGAACACCCCTGGGTTCTACCCCCAGTACCAATGAATAAATAAATAAATAGGAATAGAATCGGCTTAGGGATGGAATCAGTGGAATGAGCTGGACTTTCATTCCTCCCCCATCTCCATGGTGAGCTTCCTCTTCTGTTACAAGATGGATGCCAGTTTCTCATAGGTTCTTTCTTTCCTGAGAAGAGAGTAAGAATCTCTGTTCTACAACCCCCAACTAAATCTCGGTACCCCTCGTCAATTCTAACACAGTTCCAGGCTCTCTTGGAACTGTTCACTTGGGCCAGAGGCAGGTGCTCAGGCCCCAGTCACACGCTCTGCGTTCCAGGGTCTGACTGGCTTCGTGTGGAAGCACAGGAGCTGACGCTGGAGGAAGGTGGGGTTGTCATTCAGGCGATGTTGCCGTGATAAAGGAAAAGTAGATGCTGGGTAGAAACAGAACGCCAGGATTCCTGCATGAGTAGGACAGTGATTTTGTGTGGCCAGGAACTGCCTGTGTTCTTTCTCTTATCTGTTAAGTATAAGAACGTTGTTTTAAATATATTTCAAAGTTATTCTGGCAACAGATAGAGCAGTGCAGTTGGAAAGGTTACATATATCCCTGTAATCTATGTGGTCTGTGCTATATAAATATAAATATACTGTTGTAATGTAGCTCATCTTTATATCAATATCTCTCATTCTACTTGCACAGATATCTCTGGTTGGATTGAAATGGCTAAAGATACATCTGCTTTCTGTGAAGCATTTCTTCATAAATATGGCATTTTATGATCCAAAGAAGATAGAGAATAACTATTTTTACATGTGATTTCCCCCATTACGAATGAAATACTTACTTAAGACATACTGTCTAAAGTTAATAAATCAAGAAATAAGGGGTTGGAGAATATGGCTTAAAGTTATAAAGTACTTACAACCAAATTGGTATTATTCAAGTTAAATAGGGAAGGAGAGAGAGAACGGAAAGGTTTCACTGAAATTCCATATCTCTCATTGTAAGAAACCAATAGATGCTGTGTTGAGTTAACAAGTCACAAGATGGAGGTTTATTTACATTAAGAGTCAAAGGGCTTAATATGTATTTCCTATAACCATCAGAAAAAAATGGCTCAATATCTTTGCTGTGTAGGACCAAGATTTAGGCAAAGAAGACAAAGATAATTTCAGACAAAGATAAGCATTTTCTGAATGTTCCAAATGTATCTGAATTATGCTGATTCATGTATTCTTGTACAGGTGATAAAGATATCAAAAGCTATTTTATTTGATAACAATTGAGCCAAGTCATTCTAATAGGCAAAAACCATGATGGAAAATCAAATGACAGGTGATAAAACAAGGAAGATATTTCAATAGGTTACTAATAAGGAATTGTTAATCTCCTCAACACATCAAATTTCCTACTTGGGCATGGCTCATAACTCTTGATACATTATTAAATGTTCATTTCTGCTATTGCTTTAGTCATCGAAGACCAATAATAAAAGGTAATCATGATCGAAAAATGGCAAAGGGTATACACAGATAATGAACAAAAGAAGAAATATAAATGGCCAATAAATCTACTAAGTATAATAAACTTCACTAATAATGAAAAAAATTAAACCAACCCTAGAGTATCATTATTTTACTCAGAAAAATTTTAAATCATCAGAATTCACAAAGGAGTAGAGATACTTGAGGTGAGTAAGGGTTCAGGAAATGAGAACCCACATATACTACTGATAAAAGAGAAAGGGATAAAGCTTTTACAAAGGGGATTTAGCAGTATTTACTGGGAGTCATTAGACTTTGTGAATTACTTGATCCAGCAATTTTATTTCTAGAAATTTATCCTGGGAGGCAATTAAAGGCATGTGCAATCATTTCTCCATGAAAATGAGAGTACTGATTATAGCAAGAAGTTGTATACCATGGTTACCAGTTTGTTGAGTGAATTATGACATATTGATGCCAGGGAACCCTATGCAGTCATTAAAAAATGATATAGTAAACCAGGTGTGGTGGTGCTTGTAATCCCAACATTTGGGAGGCTGAGACAGGAGGATCAGTGTTTGCGGATAGCCTCAGCTACTTAGTGGGCCCTGTGCAACTCAGTGAGACCCTGTTTCAAAATAAAGAATAAAAAAATAGGTCTGGGGCTGTCGCTCGAAGGTAGAATACCTCTTAGTTCTATCCCCAGTACCAGAAAAAATAATAATAATATAGTATAAAGTGTTGATGTGCTATAGATTTGGGATGTCCCCCAGAAAAGTTCATGTATTGGCAATGCAGCAATATTCAGAGTTGGGGGCAGGGCTGCAGTTGAGTCCCTGGGAGCCTCGCCTTGAGGACCATCTCCATCCCTGGTCACTTCCGTTTTCTCTCTGCTCTGGCCGCCATGAGCAAAGGAGCTTTCCTCTGCAACTTCCTGCAGCCATGATGTTTCTGCCCTGGAGCCGCCCAACTATGTACTAAACCACTAAAGCCAAAATAAACTCTTCCTACTCTGAGTTGGTCTTGTCAGGTATTTTGGTGCCAGTGATGAGAAAGCTAACTCATACAAATGTATTGACGCAAAAAGATGCAATATTTTTAAAGCACATAAGAAAATTTAACATAACATTTATATTTAACAAATACTACTAGGAAAAATTAGTATACAATAAGATCTAGTTTCATTAAGAAATCACAGTCAAACATATATAGGGGTTTATTTATAATTATAATAGCTCATATTATCTATTTATATACTATAATAAATTAAGTTCTGTGTAATTATATATCTGTTATATATGTTATATGTTTATGTTATCTATAGGAGTGACATGTAAAATATGTTGCATATAAATATAATTTGTGTATATAAACTCAAAACGCTATGTGGAATCATGGATTATTTTTACTTTCTTCTTTTATCCATATTTATTGGAAATAGAGTAAATATTTATGATCAACTCTGGCCCAAAGAATCCCATTAATATAGTTGATAATTAGCCACCTTCATTTCAAAGCAGATTAAACAGAGACAAAAGTATGAATTTTATTCGACTCATGAAAGAACAGAAAGAGAATATTCAGTGATTTGGGGCCATTTTTCTGCAAAACAGAAATACTGCCAGTATTGTACTGAAACACCTACTTGTAAAATAATTCCACAGTGTGCAAACGCCACCAGATTTTCTTAGGGATAAAATAAGTACCTCATTAAACAGCTGGCTCTTGGATGGCAATAAATACATACTCAATACCTTTATTCCCTATCAAGCACATGCTTCTAAGAAAATTCAGTGTAGTTCATTAAAAGAGAGGGAGAGTTGGAGCATCAATTTTCTCTTTTTCCATGAGAGTGCTATGCCGTTTAGGAATACTTAGCAGAAAATGTTATTTAAAGTGTGCTGTTCATGAATGCTTGGCACTGGGAGAAATTGGTATTTTGAAAGACCACATTTCTAGCTGGGCGTGGTGGCACGTGCTTGTAATCCCAGCATCTGGGAGGCTGACACAGGAGGATCACGGTTTGCACACAGCCTCAGCTACTTAGTGAGGCCCTTTGCAACTCAGTGAGATCCTGTTTTAAAATAAGAAATTTAAAAAATGGGGTAATGGAATGGCTGCAGGACTCACGCAACCATGGAGCTTAGAAAAACCTTGAGGTATCATTCAACCATTTGACAAAAAGGTACTGAGCACTTGTACCCGCCAGACCTCATGCTGAGTGCTGGTGACGGAATGGATGGGCACAGTCACCCATCCTTACCCACAATAACACCGCACTGAACAGGCAAATAGCTTTAACAGGATCTGAGCGCGACAACAAAGCCTTGCTCTAAAAATCCTCCCAGGAACTTGCTGTGTAGGGTTTGGTTCCAAACTGATTTCCCTAAGGAAATCCTAGCCTTTCTCTTAGTAACATCATTCATTTCTTTTTTTGTTGTTGTTGCTGTTGTTGGTACTGGGGGTGGAACCCAGAGGCTTTCTACCTCCGGGATATACTCCCAGACCTTTTTTTATATTTTGTTTGGAAACAGGGTCTCACTAAGTTGCTGAAAGCCTCACTAAGTAGCTGAGGCTGGTTTCGAACACGTGCGATCCTTCTGTCTCATCCTCCCAAGCGCAGGGATTACAAGCGTGCGCCACCACGCCCGGCTCATTCTTTATTTTGAAACAGGGTCTCACTAAGTTGCAGAGGGCCTCACTAAGTAGTAGCTGAGGCTGTCCGCGAACCGCGATCCTCCAGTCTCAGCCTCCTGAATGCTGGGATTACAAGCGTGCGCCAACACATCACACCATAGATTCCCCAATAATTTCTGAATGAGTGAATCAGTATATCTTTTCAGATGCAAACGGGGCCATTTGACTAATCCTGTCATTAAAATCTATTCCATAAGATGGATGCTGAATATCCTTTATTCTGCTTCTGCTGAGTATTTGAAAAACCTTGCTAGTTACCCCCTTCAGCTCTACTCCTAATTTGACCCCTGTTATAATCACAGAGGTGATAAGAAGGTGTCCCTTTTTGATGAGAATAAACTCCAACTGTGATCACAAGCAGATAGTATCATATTTCTCATGAATCTGCTTCACTTAAAAACACATTTCTTCTGTCTGGCCACATCTTTTTGAAGGCAATTCACTTTGCTATTTGCCTTGGAAACCTGATAGTCAGCGTGGAACTCATTTGTTTTGATGCCTGTCTAGATACTGGCGTGATACATAATTAAAAGAGAAATCAGTTATGGTCCTTTTTCCAGAAGGACTCCTTGTCCAGGCAGTCAGTTCCTGCTGACTTCATTTCTCAGATACCAAGCGGCATCCCATGGCAGGAAGGGGAAGGCCACCCCAGGATCTTTAAGCAGCTGGGCAGCTGTGCTCAGCTGGTATCTGGTGCCAGATGTCCACACCCCTCCCATTGCTGCTCTCTTGTTTGATTTTGCTCATTCCTGAACGCTAGTCTCTGTTTCTTGACTATGACTCTGGTATCTCCCCTACACCATGTCTTAATGTCCCTGTTCATATTGCTAAAGCTTGACCTTCCTTGGCTTTATCCTGTGACTCCATCTCTGGCCTCTCAGAATGGAGCTAACATTCACTCCCTGCCTCCCAAGAACTCACTGAGAACTTGGTTTACTCACGTCAAGCTCGTCGTGACATACTGACCGACCAAAAATAAATAGATAAAATGAATCCATACCGGTGATTTCTTATCTTGGCTCCATTGCACTTCAATGTATCGGTGCATAAGTCAGGTGTAAGTGACAGAAACCCAATTCAAATGAGCTGAAGCGGAGGAATTTGGTGGCCTGTTTAACAGGGGCTGAGCTGGCTCTGGGTTTGCAGGCTCAAGGATTCTAACGTGGCTGTCTATTCTTTTTCTCTCTTGGCCCTGATCTCTGAGGGCTTTATCCTTCCCTAGTACAGATAGATGGTGTACTGTGAAGCAGACAAAGATGACAAATAGCATCTTTAGGTTTACATTTTTTTTTAGCTCAAGTTAACACTTCATTCTCCCAATATTTGCAATCAGTAAGAAGGTCTCTGGCTCTGCTTGTGCCAAAGATTATTTATCGTGTGTATGCGTACCATATTTTTGTTATCCATTCACCTGTTGACAGACACCTAGGTTGGTTCCCTAACTTTGCTATTGTGAATTGTGCTGCTGCTGCTGCTGCTGCTGCTGCTAGATGCATTCTCACTAGAGTATCTTAACATTCTCTGGAAAGATACCAAGGTGCAGTATACCTGGGGTCATATGATGGTTCCGTCTCTCATGTGTTGAGGAACTTCCACTCTGATCCCCAAAGGCGCTGTATTAATTTACAATCCCACCAACCATGTTAAGTCTTCTTTTCTCCCTACATCCTTGCCAGGATTTGGTATTATTTGTATTCTCAATGATTGCCGTTCTAACTGGAGTTTTACTCAGCCATAACGGAGAACAAAATTATGCCATTTGCACGAAAACGAATGGAGCTGTAGAATATCGTGCTATGTGAGATCAGCTGGACTCAGGAAATCAAGAGCTGCTTGTTTGCTTTCATATGTGGATGCGAGAGAGAGAAACTAATAGGAATGAAAAGGGGCCTCATGAATCTTGGGGGAGAGACCAGTAGAGTAGTGGAAGGAAATCAGGACAGACAGAGAGGAAAGAAGGACGAGATTACATGTGGAGAAGGAAACGGAAAAAATAATGTTATACAGATAAATGTAAACATCACTATGAACCTCGGTATCATGTACAATTAAGATTCACCAATAAAAATTAAAAAATAGTTATGGGAATGATATTATTATTATTATCATTATCATTATTACCTGCCCAAAAAAGATCACCCATAGGACAATCACATAGTGCTTCAATGGAATTAAATGTGATGACTACTTAGATTTGAACTCTATTCCAATTTTGTGGCCAGAGGAATGGGATCTATTATTAGAAGAAAGTGGTCGGAGGGCAAGAGTAATGGGTATCCCCCAAAGAATAGATAACTGTATTTTGTAAATGAATGCCCAGAACATGTTGTATTGAAATGAAACATATATTGAAATGAAGCCCCATGCCACTGCAAACATGAAGAAATGCTTTCTTTAAAAAAAAAAAAAAAAGCACATGTTCTTTTCTGAACATAAAAATGACTTTGAGGAAGAGAACACAAAATTCCTCGTGTGTGAGAAACAATAGAGAAATCACAAAGCAGAAAGCCACCATTCTCAGTGGTCTCATGACTGTGAATGAGTTCAGATGTTTAGGAGCCAGAATCCCACTTCCACGTGGGAACTGGAGCCCTGTCTTTTACTCATGGCAGAGTTCTTTGAATAAGGCTTTCAGTTGCATAGAGTCTGTCTATCAACCTTAAGAAATAGGAAATTTACCATCTAGCTGTCATTTGACAAATCATAATCCCTGGTTGAGTCAATAAATTAACATAAAAAGTTTTCAGGACCACTGAGATTACTGTTTCAGCTACATTCCCCCTTCCTAATTCTAAACAAACGAAAACTACTAGAAAGTGATATGGTCATACCCAGGCACGTGGAAATCTTACAGGGAGAAAAACTTCTTCTTCCTGAAAATGTGTTCAGAAAAAGAGGAAAAGGCTGCCAGAGGCAATAACTCCACTATGAAGGGAAGCCAGGAGGTCAGCAGAACAGAAGTAGACCAGAAGAGCAGCACACGGAGGAGCTAACCCCAAAGAAACAAACCCTGGGAAAATTACAATATCATTGGCATATTAAAATGACTAATGCCGGGCGTGGTGGCACACGCTTATAATCCCTGCGCTTGGGAGGTGGAGACAGGAGGACCGCGGTGGTTCGAAGCCATCCACACTGGCTTAAGAGACCCTGTTTCCAAATAAAAAATGTAAAAATAGGTCTGGGAGTGTAGCCTGGAGGTATAAGGGTTTCCAGAAACCCCAGTACCACCCCCCAAAAAAGACTAAAGAGGTCAATGGAGGAGCAGAAAAACTAGGGGATAATGTAGTAGGAAACAGCAACTTTTCAACTTGAAAAAAATGCAAATATTAGCATTAAAAATTAAGTGGATAAGCCTAAATCTCACATTAAAACAACTGGGCAAAACAGAAGATAGTCAGAAAATGACCCAGAATGCAAGACAGACAAGAAAAAAATAGGAGAGGCTGATTAAGAAACATGAGGAGAACATGAGAAAGTTCAGAATATATCAATGAGATTTTAAAAGAGATACTAAGAATAATTGATTTGTGGAAATTTTTTTTTTCTATTTGGTGCTGGGTATTGAACCTGGAGCATTCTACCACCAAGCTAAGCCTACAGCCCTTTGTATTTTTTATTTTGAAACTGGGTGTCGTGGAGTTGCTAAAGCTAGCCTTGAACCTACAATCCTCCTGTTTGAGCCTCCCAAGTCCTGGGGTTATAGGTGTGTACCATCACATTCAACTGATTCATGGTACTATTTGAAGAGATGTGAATAAAAATTTTTCATAATTAAAGAGGCACCTGCAAATATTACATTATGTCCAGAGTTATAGCTATCTAATCAAAACTAAACCACATTCAAATATATTGTCGTTTTTAGGGTTTTCTCGTGTGTGTGTGTGTGTGTGTGTGTGTGTGTGTGTGTGTGTGTTATTTAAAGAGCTTATTTGAAAAGATAATGATTTATGAATTGTGTGACACCAAACTATAAGTGGGTGGATCTCCACCAATGGGCACAAGGAGAAAATATTTATAAAATATTTGATGGAAAAATAAAAAGAAAATAATGAATTGAGAAAAGTATAGTGAAACATGAGATCATTAAGAACAAGGTAGAAATCTTAAAGGCAGACAGATTAAATAGATTGCTTATAATGAAGATTATTTAGACTGAGTTTGGATTTCAACAGTTTTTTCACTAAAAACAACAGCCACAAATGTATGTTTGGAATACAGAAAAGCTTCCGATTTTGTAAAATTTATTTTGTATCCAGATACTTTGCTGAATTTGTTGGCAAGTTCTACAAGCCTTTTGGTTGAGTTTGTTGAGTCTTCTTAGTATCATATCATCTGCAAATAGTGAAAGGTTTTGTTCTTCTTTTCCTATTTGCACTCCTTTGATTTCCTTTTCTTGCCTTATTGCTCTGGCTAGAGTCACAAGTACAATATTAAAAAGAAGTAGTGACAATGGGCATCTTTGTCTTGTTCCTGTTTTTAGAAGGAATTCTCACAGCTTTCCCCATTTAATATGATGTTGACTGATATTGCCTTTATGATGTTGAGGTATGTTCCTTCTATTTTGATTCTCTACAGTGCTTTTAGCATAAATGGATGTTGGATTTTGTCAAATGCTTTTTCAGCATCTATTGAAATGATCATGTTATTTTTGTCTTTGCTTCTGTTTATGTGATGAATTACATGGATTGATTTTTGTATGTTGAACCAGCCTTGCATCCCTGGAGTGAACCCTACTTGGTCTTAGTGTATCATTTTCTTGATTTTTCTTGTGTGGTACTGAGGATGGAACCCAATGGTCATTCTACCTCCGAGCTATACCCCCAGCCCTATTTTTTATTCTTTATTTTGAATCAGGGTCTCACTGAGTTGCAAAAAGCCCACTAAGTAGTTGAGGCTGTCTGAAAACCATGATCCTTTGGTCTCAGCCTCCTGCATGCTGGGATTACAAGCATGCACCACCATGCCCGGCTTGATGTGGTTTTGAATATGTGTTGCTAGCATTTTATTTAGCAGTTTTGCATTTAAGTTCATCAAAGATATTGGCCTGTAGTTTTCCTTCCTTGAGCTGTCTTTATTTGGTTTTGGTATTAATATGATGTTGGCTTCATAGAATGTATTTGGGAGAGTCCCATTTCTTTCTATTTTACAAAATAGATTAAGGAGTATTGAGATTAGCTCTTCTATAAAGGTTTAATTAATTAATTAATTTATTTATTAATTAATTTATTTATTTATTTATTGCGGGTCTGGGGATGGAACCCAGGGGCATTCAACCTCTGAGCTACACCCCCTGCCCTGTTTTTTTTTTTTTTTTTATTTTGAAACCGGGTCTCACTGAGTTGCAGAGGGGCTGTCCGCGAACCATGATCCTCCAGTCTCAGCCTCCCAAATGCTGGGATTACAAGCGTGCGCCACCACGCCCGGCTTCTATAAAGGTTTTTTAAAATTCACTTGAGAAGCCATCTGGTCCTGGACTTTAAAGGACAGAGGAATAATGTGTTCAAAGTTTTGTGAAAAAAAATAGCCTTGTGTTTTAGTTAGCTTTTTTTTTTTCTCACAGTGACTAAAATATTTGAGAACAGCTTAGAGGAGGAAAATATTTAGCTTCATGATTTCAGAGGTTCAGTCCATAGTCAGCTGACTCCAAAATAGAAACATCATGATGGGCAGCAGGTTATGGTTCAAAAACTGTCTAGTTATGGACAAAATCTGCTTGGGAAACCCAAGAATGAGAAAGTGATGAAGGGGCCAGGGATAGATAAATATATATATTTGGTGGTACTGGGGTTCCTGGAAGCACTTCTACCTCGGGGCTACACTCCAGACCTATTTTGTATATATTTTTTAATTTGGAACAGGGTCTCTTAAGCCAGCGTGGCCGGCTTTGAACCTGCGCGATCCTCCTGTCTCCGCCTCCCAAGCACAGGGATTACAAGTGTGCACCACCACGCCCAGCAATAAATCTATATTTATATCTATAGTCTCCAGACCATGCCCCCACGTGACTTATCTCCTCCAGCCACAGCCTATCTGCCTACAGTTACTACCCAGAAAGCCCATTTAGTATTAAATCATCAAGGAATCTATATACTAATAAAAGTAGAATCCCGATTCATTTATTTCACCTCTGAACATTTCTGGATTGCCAACCTCTGAGCCTTCCTGGAGAACATTCCCAAACATTGTACCTAGGTCCTAATCCAACTAAAATGTCATATTGAAATAAAAATGAAATATATTTTATTTCAGAGAGACCATTTACCACTCATAGATCATCAGTGATAGATCTTCCAAAGGATATGTTTCAATAAAAATTGGAGACTGAATTTATAAAGAAAAGGGAAGCAATGGTGTTAAGCAAATACGCTGGTGGGAATTCACAAATAAGGACTGACTATGACAAATATAAGATGATGATTAATAGGAAAGGACAAAATATGGTGGAACCAATGAATCCACAGTCCATGGCAGTATTCAAAGATGAAAGACACAAAATGATTAGGGAGGGAGGGATGGTGTAGACAAAGGAGTTATACAATAAAGGCCTGTTTAAAGGAAATCTACGTTTCACTTACATAGCCATCTGCAGTAACATGCTTCTCAAAATAGTGCAAGAGTCTGACAAGAGATCACCTTTTTCAATATGCTATAGCAATGCTGAAGTCACTCTATACCTGCTATGAAATCATAGGTGTTCCTTAACAATTTCAAACTATGCAAAGGATACCTATATGTTTGGAAGCTGGTAGAGTCTTTCATTTTTCCTTTGTCTTCCCAGTTTATCTCACTGTCTATTATGATTAACCTTATATTCACCTATCGTCGCATTCATGATGCGCACTAGGAATCTACCTGTTCTATCCTCTCCTGTTCCAGGGCACAGGTTACCTCTGTGGGTGGTAAACAAAGGACACTTTCTGTCATACCAGTTATTGTGTAATGGAGAGGTTTGAATATTTGTCCTTTATGTGTATAAAATCTGAAAATTTCCCTTATGAGCAAACTTCAATTGACTTTTCTAGACAATAAACCAGTATTGAGAGAGACAGAGTTGGAGAAGATAGTTATGTCTCCTGCTGCCTACAATCATTAAGTCATAGTACCTCCTTATTCATTTTAGTCTCCTGTTTGAAATTTTGGCTCTGCTGATTGGAGGGCCCAGTGATATCCTCTAGTATGGGCCAAGAACAACCAGCCATGTATTAAGAAAGTAACTCTCACTAAGAAAAAAAATACACATGAAGAAAAGGTGAAACCAGGGTGCTAATATAACAACCACTATGAAATTATTGATCCAAGGGCCAGAACGTCCATGCTGTTATAATCGGTTCATTTTCCTTTCATAGTCAAGCTACTTAAGAAGCTGAATCATAATCAGCATCAACTTTATTAATTCACCACAGGAAATTACTGTCATTGGGATTTCAAGTACCCCAAAGATCATATGATAAAAACACCCTTTCCCGTAGCGGGCCTGCACATTAAAGCAAATATCACCCAGGGGCATGTACAGAAAGCAGGGAATGGATGAAGGGTAGGTTGATGTGTAGGTGTTTATTGCATCCTTCACACAAAAGGATGCTGTATTTCCAATGGGGGTGGAAATTTTGAGTGCTTGGCAACCACCACCTGAACCCATATCAACAGTTAGTATAATTAAAGCTACTCAACTTTGGTAGCATAGGTCAATCAGCTCAATCCCAACTACACAAAGCTGAGGTGACCACTTGAAGTGGTTGATTCTGGTGTTCTTCTCCATTCATTCATGACTGTCCAATGCTTCTGGTTGATAATTAACATTTTGATCATGAAACATGAATGCCCTTTGTTTTATCTAATGTCTTTTAATATCTTGTGGGTGATTGATAGTGTTTTCCTCTGTTGTGACTGTAGCATACATCCGTAAGACCGTACCTATTGGCAGATGGTAGCTCATAGCTAAATATCAGGTTTGTCCATGAGAGGAATGAATCATGCGAGGTAAGGGTTCCAAACGTTCACAAACTGGCTTGTAGTAACAATATTATCTAAAACACTGTATGTTGAATTTTTGGTGAAAGACTTAGAGTCCAAAGAAAATTATAGCTTTCAAAGGGGGGGGGGGGATGGTGCATCTATACAAAAAGGTAAAACTCTGTAAAAGGTTTAGGAGCTCTGGATTGAGATTTCTCCACCCTGAGACATATTTTCTTCCCAATGGACTTAAGCCTAACTTTTTATTCAAAACAGCCAAGGAAAGTAATTTCTTTTATTTAAGGTAATCAGTTCTGAGCTCTAAGAACAAAAAAATTTCAGGAACAAGAGGCCAAATCGATATGCAATCATAATTTTAGTCCAAATTAAAACCTCTCTTTTGGCCTGGAGAACATAATCTGTTGGTATTTCTTGGGCTATGTAATTAATTTACATGGCAGGCTTATTGCAGGTTTTATGTGGGCTCTGCCATACTGAGGCATGTAATGCTTAGGGAATCTGATTAAAACTTTGGGAAGGAGCAGCTGTTCAGCAATCGAGGGTGAACTCACGGCCCATTTTTCAGAGCTTGACTGCAAGGCCTGACACCCTCACCAGCTATTGGACGATAAATGAACTGTCTTTGAATGCCCGGCTCCTGTGCTAATAGCTTTAAAATATTGGTTGTTTATGGGAAAGAAGTTGGGAACTCTTATCAATTTTCCTGTCCCACAAGTCCTCAAATACATCACTTTTTTCATTGCTAGAATGTCAGGCAGTTTTGAAGAGACAAGGAAGAAATTCTTTTACCATTTACATGTTCCTCATGGGTTAGCAGCAAGTTTCTGATGGCAGAAGACAGTAAATTCTTACATACAACAAGACACCTAACATCCAGACCACCCCTCTTGTTGGCTTTATCCTGTAGAAGCAGAATCGTAATGTAGTTTAATCTGATTTTTCTAAAGGTCCTGAATTCAAATTGGATATACATGGAACTTAAATCCCAAAGCCTATGCCAGATGACTTAGTTTTAAGTGATAGTTAAATGGCCCAAGTCCATCTCATGCCATCAATGTGAGTTTGCCATATTTAAAACAATTCATTTAAGTCCTCACACCATAATATATTTGTAGGTTAGTCTTTTTTTCACCTTTATCCCCATTCCCATCTCCACCTATCTACTCTGCTTTTATGGAGATTAAAATGTCTTCCAAGTGGAATTAATTCTTCTTTATGTGACAGTTGATTGTTGAGATTTTTCAGACGTCCTCTGTTTATAGCTGTCCACATTCAGTCTTTCATTAGCAGTTTATAAGAAAAAGTTATGAGATAGCCGTGGTGGCGCACGCTTGTCATCCCAGCATTTGGGAGGCTGCGACAGGAGGATCTGGGTTCGCCGGCAGCCTCAGCTACTTAGTGAGGTCCTTTGCAACTCAGTGAGACCCTGTTTCAAAAAATAAAAAGACTAAAAAGTAGGGCTGGAGGTGTAGCTCAGAGATAGAATGTCCTTGGGTTTCATATCCAGTATTGCAAAAAAAAAAAAAAAGTTATGAAAGAAAGACAAATATATACATGTATGCATTCAGAGTTTTTGCATTAGTAATTCTGGTGAAAGTGTTGGTATAAAAACACTAGTCTTCAAACGTACCGCAAGTGTGGACATGTGGCTGGCTTACTTCTCTGAGGGGGAACGAAGGAGAGGAGGCTGCGTAGCAGTCAGGATTCTGACTCCCCCTGCCTAACTTCATACTCTTGAGCAAGTCAATGAAACCTCTTCTAGCCAACTTTTCTCGCTTCACTAGGATGCAGTTTCAACATCCCTCACTTTGAAAAATACAAATCTTTTGAGATTTTAGAAGTGAAATGGCCCTGAATCTCAGGATTATGAAGAAATCAGATCAACTTTACAGGGAAACAAAGCTATAACAAACCAAAGCCCAGAGCATTTATAATTGTTTGCTTAGTCAAAAGGTCTTGCATCCATAAAACTGGGATGGTTGGAAATTTCAAAAAATAAAATTATCAAAATTTAAGATATGAAAGCCAAAAGAAAATACGTAATAGCTATGATTACCTAATTAGAAAATATAAGAGACTCCAATGGCAAAATAGTAGAGAACTTAAAATTCTAATTGAAGAGAAGAAGATGGATACACAAATTTCAATAGCTTTCCTGAACTTTGAAGATAAAATGCAATCAGAAAAATTATCCTGTTCCCAATAGCATTTAGAAATATAAAAGAATTAAAATAACCTCAAGTAATAAATATGCAAGATATCTGTGAAGGAAAAGAATCTTAATTTTGGTAAATAGACATCCTCCAAAAAAAATGAACATACCTATTATGAATTAGTGAACTCTCTCTCAAATAATGTCTATATTCAGAGTAACCTCACTTATAAAACCCCAATAGATTTGATAACATGATTTTAAAGTCAATATAGCACTTCTGTTAAAGACAGAAGGACAAAATATATTTTCTCTAGTAGGCTTATGCAGAAAAAAAGCTAAAATTAACAAAAATTAAAAAGAATTGAAAATTTTTATAGCACTTGTAATGGGGAAATAGACACAACTGCAAAACATAAACTCTGAAATCTCTTTAGTATGACATATTCCTACCAAATAATGGGAAATCTTAGGCAAGAAATGGACAGATGCTAAGTTAAATCAGTTCCTCTCAGACCTGACAGTGCATAGCATTACTGAAAGGGTCAGCCATGCATCTGTTTTTTTCAAATACAGATAAAGGCAGACACAGCGGTGCATGCCCATGATCCCAGTACTTGGGAGGATGAGACAGGAGGATTGCAGCTTCAAGACCAGCCTCAGCAAAGTAGCAAGACCTTGTTTCAAAAATAAAAATACAAAAGTCTAGGGGAGTAGCTCAAAAGCAAAATGGTTCTGGATTCAATTCTCAGTACATTAAAAAAAATCAGATAAAGCATAGATAAGAACAGGTGGATAGGCTACTAGAGAAATGGAAAAATACAGCCTAGCCCTTCAAAATGGCCGACAAGTAGAACTGATGCTGAACAGCTTTTAGTTTCCCGGCCAGGGATGTAACTGGAAGCTATTTGCACAGGAGTGAGGCAGGGCAGCAGCTTCCACATCAACATGCAATTCATCTGCAAGGTGTTTGCTTTTCTCTCTGCCACCTCAACTCAAATGCCATGAACTACAAAAGGATGTATTCCCTATAGGAAGGAAATAACAAATTTAGTGACAGATGCTTCTGACAACTTGTGGCTGTTTTAAAACACAGCCTTCAAATTCTTTGACACCCCTCAAATGCAGAAGTGGCTGTATGTGAACCTCCCCTTGTATCTACAGACTACAGAGGAAGGGATGCTATGGTATTTTCCAAGCCTAGGACTTGAGAGAGAGCGTGATAGCAGCTTCCACTTCCTGCCCTTCGGAGAAGCTGCTCTTGGAACCCAGCCACCTTGCTGTGCGGAGGCTCAGCTGCTCTGTAGAGAGGTATACCTGGGGAGAGGACCTTAGCCAGCAAAATAGCCAGGCATGTGGGTGATCCATCCTTGAAATGGATCCTGCAGCAACAATTGAGCTGCCCCAGCTGATTCCATGTGGAGCAGAAATGAGCTGAACCCACTGAGCCCTGCCCAGTTTGCATAAGTGTGAACCAAATGGTCGATTGTTGTGTTAAGGCACTAAGTTATGAGCTGGTTTGCTATGCAATGAGAGATAGCCAGAACAAAGACACCCCCCCCCCAAGGAAAACTTCCACAAGCCTCAGCTTATTCTATCCTAATCCACTCCTTTTTTTTTTTTGAACATTCCTATTTAGACCATTTTGTTTTGTTATTGTTGTTGTTGTTTGTTTTTGGGTTTTTTTGCAGTACTGGGGATGGAACCCAGGGGCAATTTACCTCTGAGCTACACCCCCAGCCCTATATTTTATTCTTTATTTTGGAACAGAATCTCACTGAGTTGCAAAGGGCTTCACTAAGTAGTAGCCGAAGCTGGCTACAAACTGAGATCCTCCTGTTTCAGCCCCCCACATGCTGGGATTACAAGCGTGTGCCACTATACCCGGCCTGTTGTTATTGTTTAGTGCTGAGGTTTAAATGTGCTCCCCAGAGTTCACGTGCCGCAGATTTAACCCCAGTGCACACTGCTGAGTGGGACTTTCAAGAGGTGATTGGTCAGGAGATTTCATGCCATTAGCATCAGAGGGGTTAGTTACCACAGGCATAGGTTTCTGATAAGAGGATGAACTTGGGTCTCTTTTCCTTCCCCTCCTACCTCTGCCTTCCCTGTCTTCCTTCTCTTTCTTTCTTGCCTTTCCCCTTCCTCCATTGGATGACACATCAGGAAGGTCCTCACCAAAAGTGGCTTTCTTGGTCCTTCACCTTTGCAGCCTCCTCTATTAGAAATAAATATCTGCCGGGCATGGTGGTGCATGCTCGTAATCCCCACGCTTTGGAGGCGGAGACAGGAGGATAGCACAGGTTCAAAGCCGGCCTCACTGGCTTAAGAGACCCTGTTTCCAAATAAAATATAAAATAGGTCTGGGGGTGTAGCCTGGAGGTAGAAGGGTTCCATCCCCTGTACCACCAAAAAATAGAAAAAAAGAGAGAAATAAAGAAATAAATATCTGTTCTTTTCTTAAACTATCTGTATTAATCACCCAGTCTCAGGAATTCTGTTATTGCTGTAGAAAATAGATTAAAAAATAATCAGAAAAAATGAATGTTTGTCAAAACTGCAAAGTAAAAAATTTTGAATAGTGGAGGAAAAATTTGGCAAAGAACCCACAATCCCCAAACAAATTTACCAAAGCATTGCAGAATAATTTTAGACAGAGTTCTTGGTTTTGTCTCTCTCCCTCCTCCTTCTCCTCTTGTTTCTTTTTTGTGTGTATGTGTGATACTAGGATCTGGGCCCAGGAGCATTCTACCTTTGAGCTACAGCTCAGTCCTTTTTTATTTGTATTAAGCTACGAGGCTGGCTTTGAATCTAAGATCTTCCTGTCTCAGCCTTCTAAGTACTGGGATTATAGGTATGTGCCACTGAGCCCAGCTCTGTTATTTTGAAGTACTAACAGATATGAATTTAATCAATCTCTCTCTCTCTCTCTCTCTCTCTCTCTCTCTCTCTCCCTCCCTCCCTCCCTCCCTCCCTCCCTCCCTTCCTCTCTCTCCCTCTCTCTCTCTTTCTCTCTCTCTACGTGTGTATGTCTGTCTTTCTATCTTGTCTGTCTTCCTCTCCTCTCTCTTCATCCCTCCCTCTCTCAAACAATATTCAGAGAAGAGATTCAAGATTTTATAGAAGATAAAAAAAACAAGGGGGATTAAAAAGGGATTAGTAAGCTGGGCGTGGTGGAGCACGCTTGTAATCCCCGCGCTTGGGAGGCAGAGACAGGAGGATCCCGCAGATTCGAAGCCAGCTGCGCGCTGGCTTAGGAGACCCTGTTTCCAAAATGAAAATGTAAAAATAGGTCTGGGAGTGTAGCCCCGAGGTAGAAGAGCTTCCAGGAACCCCAGTACCACCACCAAAAAAAAGGGGGGGGTTAGTAATGCTCAGGAGAGAAGCTAGAGAGATAGGTAAAATCATAAAGGGACAAAGGATAACCTTAGATGCAACCACAATAAAATCAACTGCTCTGAAAATATTGTTAGGAACACAGAAGATAGCCTTTAGGAAATAACACAGAACAAAGTAGAAGATACCAAAAATAAAATAAGGACTAGAAAATATGGTAGAAATGGATGATGGACAATTGGGATGGTTTTAAAGAAGAAAACACATGGGGAATGATTTAAAAGATGGTCAAACAATATTCTTCTGAAACTGTCATAAATGCATTGAAAGAGTAACAGGATCCACTGGATTCCAGGAAAATTTGGAATCAGTAAAGCCAAGAGAGTCTGGTAATGTTCCTGAACTTGAAGTTTAATGAAAGAACTCTAGGGCATCTAGGCAGAAAATTCAAGTCATTTACAGGAGCAGAAATAATCAGGCTGGCCTTCGAATTGACTACAGTGGCATTCAATTTTAGAAGGTGGGAAAATAGCACATTTTTACTTCTCAGGGAAAGAACGTGACGCCAAACTGTCCTTCCAATATAAAAACAAGATTGAGTGTTTTATTTTTTTTTTTTATTTTTTATTGAATCTTCACAAAAATATTCTATTTTATTTTATTTTTTTTAATTAATTTATTTTTTAAATTGGTGCATTGTAGTCATATATCAATCACATTGGAGTACAAGACTTGAGAGGATATACAAGCACACATCATCCAATTAGCCCTCCTCCAGCCCCCATCCCATTCCCTCCCCCTCCCTCCATCCCACACTTCTTTGGTGATTTACTTTGATACATTTGTTTATGTACCTCCTGCATTTTAAAGAGGCTCCGTCCTCCAGTATTACATACCCTCTGATTCGTCACATTAGTTGCTTCACTATAGGGCCCTTTCTATAGCTCAACCTCTTCCTGTTGCCCTTTTCCTCCTAGTTATTGCTGATTAAGAGAAGCATCTGATTTATATTTTCTGCAATATTTCTCTGTGCATGCTGCGTTGCAAGTACCAATCCCACTCTTGATGGTCCCAGTAGTGGCCTGGCTACTCAGTGGACTGATCCAGACCTCGCTGGCTCAGGCAGCGGCCTTGCCTCATGGGAGGACCCAGTTCTGGTCTCGCTGGCCCCTGAACCGGTCAAACCCCTAAGCTGGCTTTGGTCCCGACCTTGGAGGCCACAGGAGTGAACTTGCCTCACGCCAGGCTCCGAAGCTGGCCATTGGCCCCTGCACCGGTCTAACCCCTTGGCAGGATTCCAATCCTGGCCTCGGAGGCCCCAACACTGGTAATGCCTCACGGCAGGCTCCGATGCCGGCCTCACTGGCCCCAGCACCGGCCTAACCCTTTGACAGGCTCTTATCCTGGCCTCAGAGGCCCCAGTACCGGCCTTGCCTCACGGCAGGCTCCGATGCCGGCCTCGCTGGCCCCAGCACCGGCCTAACCCCTCGGCAGGCTCTTATCCTGACCTCGGAGGCCCCAGTACCGGCCTTGCCTCACGGCAGGCTCCGATGCCAGCCTCACTGGCCCCAGCAGCGGCCTAACCCCTCGGCATGCTCCGATCCCGGCCTCGGAGGCCCCAGCACTGGTCATGCCTCACGGCAGGCTCCGCTGCCGGCCTCGTTGGCCCCAGCACTGGCCTAACCTCTTGGCAAGCTCTTATCCTGGCCTCGGAGGCCCCAGTACCGGCCTTGCCTCACAGTAGGCTCCGATGCCGGCCTTGCTGGCCCCAGCACCGGCCTAACCCCTCGGCAGGCTCTTATCCTGGCCTCGAGGCCCCAGTACCGGCCTTGCCTCACAGCAGGCTCCGATGCCGGCCTCGCTGGCCCCAGCACCGGCCTAACCCCTCAGCAGGCTCTTATCCTGGCCTCGGAGGCCCCAGTACCGGCCTTGCCTCACGGCAGGCTCCGATGCCGGCCTCACTGGCCCCAGCAGCGGCCTAACCCCTCGGCAGGCTCCGATCCCGGCCTCAGAGGCCCCAGTACCGGCCTTGCCTCACGGCAGGCTCCGATGCCGGCCTCGCTGGCCCCAGCACCGGCCTAACCCCTCGGCAGGCTCTTGTCCTGGCCTCGGAGGCCCCAGTACCGGCCTTGCCTCACGGCAGGCTCCGATGCCGGCCTCGCTGGCCCCAGCAGCGGCCTAACCCCTCGGCAGGCTCCGATCCCGGCCTCGGAGGCCCCAGCACTGGTCATGCCTCAAGGCAGGCTCCGATGCCGGCCTCGCTGGCCCCAGCACCGGCCTAACCCCTTGGCAGGCTCTTATCCTGGCCTCGGAGGCCCCAGTACCGGCCTTGCCTCACGGCAGGCTCCGATGCCGGCCTCGCTGGCCCCAGCACCGGCCTACCCCCTCGGCATGCTCCGATCCCGGCCTCGGAGGCCCCAGCACTGGGCATGCCTCACGGCAGGCTCCGCTGCCGGCCTCGTTGGCCCCAGCACCGGCCTAACCCCTCAGCAAGCTCTTATCCTGGCCTCGGAGGCCCCAGTACCGGCCTTGCCTCACGGCAGGCTCCGATGCCGGCCTCGCTGGCCCCAGCACCGGCCTAACCCCTCGGCAGGCTCTTATCCTGGCCTAGAGGCCCCAGTACCGGCCTTGCCTCAAGGCAGGCTCCGATGCCGGCCTCACTGGCCCCAGCACTGGCCTAACCCCTCGGCAGGCTCTTATCCTGGCCTCGGAGGCCCCAGTACCGGCCTTGCCTCACGGCGGGCTCCGATGCCGGTCTCGCTGGCCCCAGCACCGGCCTAACCCCTCGGCAGGCTCCGATCCCGGCCTCGAAGGCCCCAGCCCTGGTCATGCCTCAAGGCAGGCTCCGATGCCGGCCTCGCTGGCCCCAGCACCGGCCTAGCCCCTTGGCAGGCTCTTATCCTGGCCTCGGAGGCCCCAGTACTGGCCTTGCCTCAAGGCAGGCTCCGATGCCGGCCTCGCTGGCCCCAGCACCGGCCTACCCCCTCAGCATGCTCCGATCCCGGCCTCGGAGGCCCCAGCACTGGGCATGCCTCACGGCAGGCTCCGCTGCCGGCCTCGTTGGCCCCAGCACCGGCCTAACCCCTCGGCAAGCTCTTATCCTGGCCTCGGAGGCCCCAGTACCGGCCTTGCCTCACAGCAGGCTCCGATGCTGGCCTCGCTGGCCCCAGCACCGGCCTAACCCCTCAGCAGGCTCTTATCCTGGCCTCGGAGGCCCCAGTACCGGCCTTGCCTCACGGCAGGCTCCGATGCCGGCCTCACTGGCCCCAGCAGCGGCCTAACCCCTCGGCAGGCTCCGATCCCGGCCTCAGAGGCCCCAGTACCGGCCTTGCCTCAAGGCAGGCTCCGATGCCGGCCTCGCTGGCCCCAGCACCGGCCTAACCCCTCGGCAGGCTCTTGTCCTGGCCTCGGAGGCCCCAGTACCGGCCTTGCCTCAAGGCAGGCTCCGATGCCGGCCTCGCTGGCCCCAGCAGCGGCCTAACCCCTCGGCATGCTCCGATCCTGGCCTCGGAGGCCCCAGCACTGGTCATGCCTCAAGGCAGGCTCCGATGCCGGCCTCGCTGGCCCCAGCACCGGCCTAACCCCTCAGCAGGCTCTTATCCTGGCCTCGGAGGCCTCAGCACCAGCCTTGCCTCACGGCTGGCTCCGATGCCGGCCTCACTGGCCCCAGCAGCGGCCTAACCCCTCGGCAGGCTCCGATCCCAGCCTCGGAGGCCCCAGTACCGGCCTTGCCTCAAGGCAGGCTCCGATGCCGGCCTCGCTTGCCCCAGCAGCGGCCTAACCCCTCGGCAGGCTCCGATCCCGGCCGGAGGCCCCAGCACTGGTCATGCCTCAAGGCAGGCTCCGATGCCGGCCTTGCTGGCCCCAGCACCGGCCTAACCCCTCAGCAGGCTCTTGTCCTGGCCTCGGAGGCCCCAGTACCGGCCTTGCCTCAAGGCAGGCTCCGATGCCGGCCTCGCTGGCCCCAGCACCGGCCTAACCCCTCAGCAGGCTCTTATCCTGGCCTCGGAGGCCCCTGTACCGGCCTTGCCTCAAGGCAGGCTCCGATGCCGGCCTCGCTGGCCCCAGCAGCGGCCTAACCCCTCGGCAGGCTCCGATCCCGGCCTCGGAGGCCCCAGCACTGGTCATGCCTCAAGGCAGGCTCCGATGCCGGCCTTGCTGGCCCCAGCACCGGCCTAACCCCTCAGCAGGCTCTTGTCCTGGCCTCGGAGGCCCCAGTACCGGCCTTGCCTCAAGGCAGGCTCCGATGCCGGCCTCGCTGGCCCCAGCAGCGGCCTAACCCCTCGGCATGCTCCGATCCTGGCCTCGGAGGCCCCAGCACTGGTCATGCCTCAAGGCAGGCTCCGATGCCGTCCTCACCAGCCCCAGCACCGGCCTAACCCCTCAGCAGGCTCTTATCCTGGCCTCGGAGGCCCCAGCACTGGCCTAACCCCTCGGCAGGCTCTTATCCTGGCCTCGGAGGCCCCAGTACCGGCTTTGCTTCACGGCAGGCTCCGATGCCGGCCTCACTGACCCCAGCACCGGCCTAACCCCTCAGCAAGTTCCGGACCCGACCTCGGAGGCCCTAGCACAAGCCTTGCATCATGGCAGGCTCCAATGCCGGCCTCGCTGGCCCCAGCATCATTCTAACCCCTCTGCAGGTTCCAATCCCGGCCACGGAGGCCTCAGTAGTGGCCTTGCCTCACAGCAAGCTCCGATGTCGGCCACTGGCCCCGGCGCCCGCCTAACCCCTCAGCAGGTTCCGATCACTGTCTCTGTGGTTAGTATTTCAAAGGATCCAGTTGTAATGTATCAGATCTCTGCCTCCCCCGAATATTGGCCACTGGCATTGCCACTGCCTCCACCGTTTCAAATCCTTCCCAGGCTCTTTTTCCACTCTGAATGTTGTCCAGTGTTCCTAAGCATGCGTGATGGTAGCATTCGACATTTGGTGTAATTTCTCCAAAAAAATAAAGTTGGTAAGATCCGGTTTCTGCTTCTCCTGAATACAAGTCTCTACCACCATCGCGAAGAACTCTTTCAACACCGCATTTCTCCTTGGTCTCCGCTAAACTCCTTATATGTGATGTCTGAGATTCTTAACAATATAGAGAAATAGCAGTCCTCTTTCACGGCGAATTTTTCCATAAGTTCCAGTGCATTTAGATAAGTTTCGTCTGCATCTCCAGTGTCCTGGCATCCATAACGGCTTTCTTACCACCTCTCCGATATTTTTCTTTATCTTTTTCTGTTCTGGGCCCGGTTTCTCCAGGGGTCTGGCGTGCTACTCGCAGTTCGGCTGGGACCCAGAGTCCCGCGATCCGGGCCCCAGCTGGCGTGCCCTGTGCTCGACCCCGCCCAGAACCCAGCGTCTTACTGGGCCTTGTTTCTCCAGGGGTCTGGCGTGCTACTCGCAGTTCGGCCTGGGGCCCAGAGTCCCGCGACCCGGGCCCCATCTGGCGTGCCCAGCCCGCGACCCCCGCCCAGAACCCAGCGTCTTACTGGGTCTGGTTTCTCCAGGGGTCTGGCGTGCTACGCGCAGTTCGGCTGGGGCCCAGAGTCCCGCGACCCGGGCCCCATTAGGCGTGCCCCGCCCGCGACCCCCGCCCAGAACCCAGCGTCTTACTGGGCCTGGTTTCTCCAGGGGTCTGGCGTGCTACGCACAGTTCGGCCCGGGGCCCAGGGTCCCGCGACCCAGGCCCCAGCTTTTGTGCGCCGCGCGCGACCCCTGCCCAGAACCCAGCGTCTTACTGGGCCTGGTTTCTCCAGGGATCTGGCGTGCTACTCGCAGTTCTGCCTGGGGCCCAGAGTCCCGCGACCCGGGCCCCATCTGGCGTGCCCAGCCCGCGACCCCTGCCCAGAACCCAGCGTCTTACTGGGTCTGGTTTCTCCAGGGGTCTGGCGTGCTATGAGATTGAGTGTTTTAAGAAATGCTATGAGGCAATGGGCTGTTCCTTTGTGAGAAAAGGTTCCATGCTGAATTCACCTCATTCCTCAAAAGAAACTCTGGAAGGGTTATAGAGCTACATGTTCAGAAAAGCTATGAAAATATTAGGATATTTTCAAAGTAATTCTGAGTATTAATGGCCTTCTTTAAAAAGATTCAAAGCCTAGGAACAATACTAAAAAACATTAAGCAATATACACAAATTTTAAAAGATAACTATATTTCTTTGACTTTTTTTGTAGTGGTGGGAATTGCACCCAGGGACATTCTACCTCTGAGCTACACCCCCAGAACTATTTTATTTTTTAGGTGGAAATAGGGTCTTGCTAAGTTGCTGACGCTGTCCTTGAATCTTTGATCCTCCTGTCTCAGCCTCCCAAATATAGATTACAGATATGCACCACTATGTCTAGCTTAAAATCTTAAATACATAATGAACACCTACTAATCAATGTGGAAAAGCAATACGTCAAATTAAAATATGAACATGTAGCTCACAGGTTTGTGTGCATATACCTGCATAGAGATATAATCATAGCAATAAGTATGATTGATGTCAACAATGAAGAGAATTGGATGCTCATGTACTTTTTGTCATTATCAGCCAAAATTAAAATGTGCCCAACAAAGCTACTTTTAATAATATACTACAAGCCAGGCACGGTGGCACATGCCTATGATCTTAGTACTTGGGAGGCTGAGACAGGAGGATTACAGGTTCAAAACCACCTCAGCAACTTAGTGAGGACCTTAGCAACTTAGTGAGACCCTGTTTCAAAAAATAAAATAAAATAAAATGAAATAAAATAAGATGGGGGGTATAACTCAGAGGGAGAATGCCCCTAGGTCCAATACTTAGTACCACACACAAACAACAAAAAATCAATCTCTAGAAATCGTTTCTTTTTGTGTGTATGTGGTCCTGGGGATGGAACCTAGGGACATTCTACCTCCGAACTACACCCTTAACCCATGTTTTATTGTTTATTTTGAAACAGGATCTCACTGAGTTGCAAAAGGCCTCACTAAGTAGTAGCTGAGGCTGTCCTTGAACCTCAATCCTCCTGTCTCAGCCTCCCAAATGCTGGGATTACAAGCATGTGCCACCATGCCCATCTTAGAAATAGTTTCTTATTTGAACCAAGATATCTGTACACTACAACATTAATTACAATATCCACAATAATAACCACAACATTGTAAACAGCCAGAATATCTATTGATAAGAATGAGACAGAAAAGTTTGGAGCCTTTAAACGGTATGTAATGTGAAAAAAAATCTCTAAAACATTTTAAGTTACAAAATAAAGTTTCTGAAAAATGAATATTATATAACAGCGTTTATGCAAAAATCATATTGGTTTATAAATGCAAATAAGCATAACAGACTGGCTTTTGCATTTTTCTCCTTATTCTTTAGCATTGCCTTAATCTTTAAGCAGAGTATATCACTGTTTTGCTTCTGTGATAAAACTGATTTAAGTAATGAATGCATTTTTAAAGGGAATAAAAGTGTCCCAGCTGCTCACCTAAAAGAAGTTTTAAGTTGTATTTTCTGCTGTATCCTGATCACTTAAAACTGGCATAATAGGCAGTCTTCTGTTGTTGATAGGTCTCTATCTACTAATAAGTGAATGAATTAATAGGTTCGTATTGAGGATCTAATAGGCAGATGCTCCTAAGAGACTTACATAAGCATAAGGTAATATGATAGAAAAAATTAATTTTAAATGGTGAGAGTGAATCCCATGGGATGTTGCATGTGTCTCTGATGCCAGAACAATTGATTGACCATTTCCTTTGGCCAACCAACCAGTTGTTTGAATGATTAGCTAGGTTTCTTAATCAGATGTTCTGGAACAGAAAAGATATAACCAGAGCTGTGCCCAACTTTGTGAAAGACTTATATCAGTGTCCCAAACCACAAGGATATTTTGTCAAACTGGTCAAATTTGAGATACATTACCCAATTTGTAGGCTTCCCAAAATAGAAGTACATCCTTCCTCTAGTATAAAACCAAACCCTACATTTTCCATTTAGCTCATTCTTTATTTGAAGTTCCAGATTCCTATCCATACAAAATGTTTATGAGATATGGCTTTGGGTACCGTGAACTTGTCTCAGGAAAATATTTTTACATAAAGCCAAAATGTGTTGCCAAAGATGGAAAATCTATGTGCCTTGGGGCCAGGCAGAGAATGTTAATGTGTGATGATGGTCCAGGACACGAGACAACAAGAAGTGGGGGGACCAGGGAGACTGAGTGGAAGAATAACCCCCCAAAAGTGCTTTGGATTACATTTTGATTCTAAATAGTATAATGTCCAAACATAACCAGACATGGCTACTTGGTGACATGAGACTAATCGCCATGAGCCCTCTGCTTTCACTGGAGTGTTTGTGTCACCAACCACACCTCAAGGCACTCTAATTTGACCTTTCTTCCTTCGTGGACCTTTCCTCCTGTTTCATCAACCGAGAGTTCCCTGCACATCTCCCATCTCCAATGGCTGTCATTATACAAAGCTGAGATCGCATCCTACCTCTTCAACACTCTGAGAGTTTTTCAACCATTGATTTTTTTTTTTTTTTATCACTGAGCCTCCAGAAAAAGCTTTATTTGGAACCGTAGACTCTCATAAAGGGAGAGTTAAAGGTCAATCAATCCAGTCATAGATAGGACTGATTTCCAATGTGATCAGCAAGAGGTCACTCACTCAGACTTGGTGAACTCAAGGGAAGGGGGGCCAGCCATGAGGAGCAAGGAACTCTCCCCTCCACTCATCTCCTGACTGTCCTGTGTCTTAAAGCCACAGGCCTGGGACAGCCTCTGGACTTGCCAATGTTGACCGACAAGTCTTTTAAAGAAAAATCTGAATATATTGCCCAAATTTAAAAATCAAGACAAATGATATCAAAATCCAGATTTCTGGTTTCTTTTGAAATAAGCTTTGAGATATAAAAATAGTGGAATAGTACAAATGCATCTCCCCTGAAGACAAAATAGGTGTGAAGACCCGGCTGTCCTTCCACCTTAAGACAAATACATAACCTCCAAATGGAGCCCAGGGATTATTTGCACAGTGGTGTTGCAGAGTCTTCAAGAGTGAAGAGAAAAGGCAATGTTTCTTGCACTCACATCTCAGTTGAAGGAGGAAAAGTAAGAGTGAGGCTAGGCCCATTCACATTGCCTGACAAATGCTATGGGAATTTGAATTTGCCACCCTTCCGAATCAACAAGAGCATCCTCTCTTTGATATGACAACCCTTTAAATATTAAGTAAGTAAAGCTATCAAGAATAATTAAATGTCTTCCCTTTTGCAATTCCCCGCTTTTGCTCTCTTTAAGATATAGTTGAGATCCTATTCATCGTCTCTGTTGCTCTCCTGGGAACAAGTTTGTTTCTGTTTTCAAAAGTGCATTAAAGTTTTTGACCTAGATGCAGGGATTATTTTTAATCCCCAAGAAATTTTGTTTGGATTTATAAAAGGTGCTTGGCCTCTCAGAGAAAACATGGACTAATATGGAGAATTTAAAGTTAGATGTCAGCAAAATTAAGTAACTAAGTACTGATTTACAGAGCAATAAAATCCAGTATTTCTAGTAATTTGGCAGAGAGCTCAGTGTAGGGACTTATTCTGTTTAATATTTTTATCGATGATGGAGATCAAGGAACAGACTGAAGGCTTGTCAAATTTGCAATTTATATGAATCTGAAAAACATAGCAAATATGTCCTGAATAAAATATCAAGATTCCCCAAAGAGCAACAGGCTAGAAAAATAGACACCACGTGTGTTAAAGGTTAGCTTGACATAACCAGTCTCTGAATTATTAATTATCATGTCATAATCATCTTGCTGGGTTTTTTTTAAAGAATTATTAGCTGAGGAATAGCCCTAGGTAAGTGCGTTTCCAAAGTAATATATTTTAAGCAAAGTCTATAATATTCACAAAACACACTGAATATGAATTAATTTTTTAAATTTGTTCAAATGAGCAAATTAAAAACTGAGTTGTAAATCAGAATTCCATTTTAACTTTAAGTTTTCACATAATGAACTCAACACAGGGCCCGAAAGCTAACACCTCTGATCATTTTCCCCATCAACTGAATTATCACTAATAGAATGGACATTATCTGAAAAGTCTCATGAAGTCAAAGCTCACCTTAGCTTATAGTTAAAGAGATAACTCTCTGTCCTCTTATTCATAACAATCACTTCTTCACTCAAAACACACTGGTACGTTCAGAGCAAGTAGACGACGCACTCAAGTGTCAAATATTTGTGGTTATCCTGGGCTTTCTGGAAGGGGGCAACATTCTTGGAATTTATCCAGTTTTCTCATTCCTTTCTTATGTCTAGAGCATCTCTCAAATCGTGTAGCCGACAAATGATTGTTTTCTGTTGTTGTTTCTCTGTGGATTTTTTTTCCCCCTCACCTAAGTTGACTGATTTAAGGGGTTATTTAAATGAGTCTAAGATCTCTCCAGAGAGTTCATTTCACTTGTCACTGAAGAACCCAGAAGACAGTTATTAGAAAGGACAACGATAGCCGGGCGTGGTGGCACACGCCTGTGCTTGGGAGGCTGAGACAGGAGGATCGCAGGTTCGAAGCCAGCCTCAGCTACTTAGTGAAGCTCTCGGTAACTTAGACCCTGTTTCCAAATAAAAATATAAAATAGATCTGGGAGTATAGCCCGGAGATAGAAAGCCCCTGGGTTCCACTTCCAGTACCACCAAAAAAAAAAAAAAAAAACAAAAACAACGAAAGGTGGTCTCTCCGTTTCTTCTCTCTCTCTCTCTCTCTCTCTCTCTCTCTCTCTCTCTCTCTCTCTCTCTCTCTCCTCTCTCCTCTCTCCTCTCTCCTCTCTCCTCTCTCCTCTCTCTTTATCCCTTCCTCACCAAGTTGAGGATAAATAGCTATTGCATTCAACAAAAAGTACACATTTTTGTTTTGACTTTTAGCCTCATATTAGAAGCTAGGAAAGTAAAAACGACCTAGTTGGGTTAGCTCCCACCTCCTTGCTAAAGGTAATTTTCTTGCAGCTATTCCTTGGTGCTTCCAACTGGTCCATATATATATAAAACAGGTCCATATATATAGATATAAACTGGAATATATATGTATACATGTATATAAGTATATAAGTATATATATAAAACTAGTCCATATATATAAGTATATATGTATATATAAAACTAGTTCATATATATGTTATATATATATATATCCATATATATAAGTATATATATATGTTAAAACTTGTATATATATATAAATATATATAAGCTGGTCCATATACATATATGTATACCAGTATATATATTTATATACACATATATATACACATACCAGTTTATATATATACCAGTATATATATATATATATACACACATATATACATATATATATACACATATATATATACATATATATACATGGACCAGTTTTTACATATATAGGGACCAGTTATATATATATATATATGGACCAGTTAGAACCACCAAAGAGTAGCTGCAGGGAAATCACCTTTAGCAAGGAGGTGGGAGCTAACCCAACTAGGTCATTTTTACTTGATGTTGGATGCAGTATATCTTTAGTATGTATCAGTCTCACAGCCCCTGAGGTTGAGGAGGGCTTCTCCAATGCTTTCTGTTGTATCCCTGGTGCCTGGAACCTGCTCATAACAGAAGCTTAATAAACACTAGTTGTTTTCCTCACTGACATACTCTCTTCACCCATCATAGTTTCTTGTACTAATTGGTGCTTAATTCATAATTATTTACTAAGTAGTTTGGAGCACAGATGATCTATCAAACTTAATACATGATTGTCCATTAATTAATGACTTGAATGAGCAGATCATTTTTTATATCTCCAACACTCCCCTCCCAAGAAGTGACTTATTACAGTTACACATAAAGACTATTACCTTTTTTCTTTGATGACATTCCCTCAAGGTGACATCTAGCTATGCAGGGATTCCAGAAGAAAACTGGGAGATAGCCATGAATTTGCCAAAAGAGACTCTAATTAATATGATGGCAAAGCTCCTCTGCTGATATTTATGTTGATCTTAACCTTTTTGACAAAAGAAAAATACTTACATCTTTTTTTCTTTTTATACAAGAAGAAAATTTTAATGCATCCATCTTGAAGGAGATAAAATAGTTTTTTTTCCCCATTGTATTTTAATCGACTTTGTGCCCGATTGTTGCCATCGATAAAAACAGAGAGCGTTGACTCACTACGTCCTAATTGTATGTAATGAAACTCTGACGCCGCCAAAATGTGGTTCAGAAAGTGATTTCATAGTTCGGAAGATGATTGGGCATAATAGAAACAATCAATTAAGATGACTGGAATGTGTCTCTGCACTCCATCTTACTAACAGTGATTAGTATTGCAGAGTCCGTCATTAGAGAACCGTCTCCAACCTTCCCTCTGTTTTCCTCCCTCTAACCGCCCTTTAGAACAGCTTCGGGCGGGCCCCCACTCGTTCACATCCTTATTTTTTTTTTTAATTTTTATTGGTGCATTGTAGTCATACATCTTAATAGGGTACAAGATGGTGGAGGCATACAGAGAAGGGTGAGGTTTGTTCACATTCCAAACAAAAGCATGTTCCTTCCATGTAGTAAGAAAAAACAAGAATAAAGCAATGGTGTTGGAAAAGGATCCAACACCTTATGTATTTGGATGGAGTCTCAGGCTCGACTACAGAGGACCTTCAATAAAATACACTGAATCAGGAATCCAGATACATTAAATAGTCACCTGTCCTTCTCACAGCCTACAGTTTGATTGGAGCTGTTTAATTAGCAGTTGGTTTGCAGTTTAATTCCCCATTTAAGCTGGAGAAGTAAATAATTATCTTCATCCAAGCTGTGCATTTCCAGCTTCCCAAATATTTTTTTTTCCTTTTGGTTCTTTGCATCTTATCAATTATTTTGTTGGTCTCCATCATGGATGGAATTTTTCACTGTTAATTTCTCAGAACTAAATCCATTCATGAGAATTAAAAAAAAAGTAAAAAGACATTTTGTGCCATAGAATAGAAAACAGCAATAAAAAGTATTGGAGGGCTCTAGAGAGACCAGCCCAGAGGACCGGTTTAGTTGTCAGCTGGTTCTCTAGGACCCGTCCCACATAGTCCTTTGAGATTGTTAGCTTCACTTTGTGAGAGTTCTGCCAGAAGAGAATCACTGCCGGGTTACACGCCTCTGCAGCGTGAGACCACCTCTACACGTGAGACACTGTGTCTTCACTGTGCACCATCAAGTTATGGATTTGCCCGAGGAAAAATGCCTGTGGACAGGCATTCCTGTGCAGAACAGAGAGGTGCTCAGCTCAGGAGTCTCCAGGCTTCCTCCATCGGTTGTTCTTTCCTTCCACTGAGCTTTCCTTCCACATGTTGACTGGTGATGCCAAGCTATAAGCTGGACATCGGTCTCTATTCCCCAGTTCATCCTAGACCACCATGTGGTGATGTCCTGTTTGCACCATCCATAACTTCTGCCAGTTGGCAACTATTGCTCTAGAAAGCGTGTGCAGTGACCTTCCGGGCGTCCCCAGCTCTCTTTATGGCCTTCAAGAGCTAGTGCAGGACGCCCAGAACACATCCCTCTTGCATAATTGTCCATCTGTCATAGGATAATCTCTCTGCCTCTTTTCTTTCTCCTTTTTCAAAGAGTGCTTAGTAACTCCAGACCCCTCTAGTCTTTTTATATATTAGGGATTGAATTTAGGGGTATTCTACCTCTGAACTACATACTCACAGGCTCATTTTATTTTTAATTTTGAAACAGGGTCTCACCAAGTTGCTGAAGGTCTCGTTACATTGCTGAGAATGGTTTTGAACCTGTAATCCTCTTGTCTTCGCCTCTCAAGCACTGAGATTATAGGCATGGTCCCCACACCAGCTTGCCCTCTAAGCTCTTCCCGAGGCTTCCCATGGACTTGCACTCCATCCATGGCTCATGTGACCCACCTCTGGCCCCTTGTCCAGGCGCACTATGGCTGAGTTCTGCATAGTCACGTGATCCCACGAACCCACTGGGGTGCAGCTTCCTGTTGATTTTTGATTTTCACAGTTATTATTTCCTATATGTTGTATACTGATAAGTGATCTATACATATGATCTTTTTCAATCCCCCCAAACAAGAGTGCTACACACACCTCTTAGCCCCATATAATACATGAGAAAAGCACAGGGAGACTCTGCCACTTGCCCCAAACCCTTCAACTAGAAAGTGGCAGAACGCAGGATAGAGGTGCTGCTCAGGTGTTTGGTAAAATTAAGTGAGATAAGAGAATAAATGTCAAAAGAAAGAGATCGAAGGACACTCCCTACAAATGAACCAAATGATGGTGACATGACTCCCGGAGGCAGGAGCTTCCAGGGGACAAGGGCTTCCCCCAGCCTGTAGCTGTGCCAGGACCGTGGCCAGAGGCTCCGGGAAGAGTGTGGGGTCACCCAAGGCAGCCTGGGCTGGAGCTCCACCTCACCCCCTTCCTAAGGAGCCTGGACAAGTTGCTTGGCTTAGGGACCTCCAACAAAACAGGGACACGACTTTTGTAAAATACTAATGAGGGGGGCTCTTTTTGTTAACTGTGAGACATCACAAAGATGGTATCTGTTATGAAGCTTCTTTTGCCAGTGGGGTCGGACCTGGCTGAGCTCCTGGGAAAGCCAAAGGCATTCTTAAAAGTGTTTCAACACAGTTCTTCCCAAGCTGCTAGCTGTGTGGGTGGCCCTCTGGAGTCAGCTGGAAGGTAGTGGAGATTAAGGAGGACTAGTTTATCCTCTTACCCAAAGCTATTGTCCTGGTAAGAGCAGGATTTATGTGCCTTCCCTCGGGATTGACACAGCGTGACACCATCAGATGATTTTTTATCTAGGGCATTGCAAAACATCATACACATGCTTCTAACTACAGAAAAGCACCTGTAAAGATTTCAGTATTTGGCTGCTAAGCATGGCGAATATGTGTGCATTATGTATAAAACATAAATGTTTACAAATTTGAAAAATCCCATTTTCATCAGACAAGTAAAATGGTTCTGGTTTACTTTGACTAAGCTTCCTTCCTAAATATTAGTTACTGTGAGGAAATGTACTTCCCCCCCCACACACACACAAATAATATCCCTTTGCTTACAGTATTTATCACAGATTCTCTCAAGAACTAAGCCCTGTCTGGTAATTTGCTGCAGAAACTGTGTGATATTTCTAGTGACAGCATTTGGGGGTTTTCTTTTTAACCTCTTTGCTTTTCTTCTTGTTACTCCTTGTGGACATTCTTCAACATCTCTCTGTAATTCTAATAAAATACAGAGCTGAGAAAATTGCCTCGGCAACTTTTCCAAATAAGTTAGGTAGACATTTGTGGGTTGTTGAGGGAAACTCCTTTCTGTTCTCTAAGATTCTTTTCACGGTAGGGATGAGTTTGACGGGGGAGCTATCCCGATTTTCAAAATGCGGGGTATCGTGTTTTTGTCCTTTGATGTGATACACCATGGAAACTGGCATTTCTCTTCTCCATGGAGAAATGACCTCAACCCTCTGCATCTCGCATTCTCTATTTGAAAAACACTAGGCCAAAATCTATAGGAAATTCTCTATACTAGGTTTTCCCCTCTTCAAATAAATAGCTGTTTTGAGATTTAGCTCTGTTCTCACTAGTGAAAGCAAAAATTTCAATTTTGAAAGTTGTACTCCTTCCTGTTAGATGCGACTGTGTCAGAGGACCCTGGAGGGTCTTCCCGCCAGGCAAGAAATAACTCCCCTGCCGTGCATCGAGAGAGGTGGAGGACACGGTTACAACTTCTGTTAGAGTGCAGATTGCTTTTTTTTTTTTTCAAAGCAGAATTGGGAATGAGCAGAGGTGCCTGGGTTCCACGCTGTCTTTGAGCCTCTGTGGAGTATTACTGTTATCCATATCTGTCAGAATCTCCACATCTGTGGTGTACATTGAACCCCAGAGCTCCTGACAAAGCCCCCTTCCCTTCAGTCACCCTGAGATCAAACCCATATTCTGGAAGGCTGTGACCAGTAGTCCCAGATACAATTTAAAGAGTTTCTCTGTTTATCTTCTGTCATCCCCAAAGCTCCTAATAGGGAAAACGGACTCCACCTATGTTCGGTTGGTCAGCTACTCAAAGCAGGCTCTAAGATTTATGGGCTTTAGGACTCTATTGAGGCCCCCGAGTGGGGTTCAGGAAATGGTAGGTGTTAGTACTCTTAGTGACACCCTCATAGTATCTCAGATCCTCAGGTCTTCTGCATGCATCTTAGTCTCAGCTAAGCTCTTGGCCAGCATCCAGATGTTCCTGGGAGTTACTATTCTTTCTTTCCCTCCTCCAAACGCTACCTTAGACCTTTCCCATCACTTTCCTGAATTCCTTCTTTTCTTTCTTCTCTCTCTCTCTCTCTCTCTCTCTCTCTCTCTCTCTCTCTCTCTCTCTCTCTCTTCTTGAGCCCCGGGGGAAATTCTACCTTCAAGCAATGGCCCAGCCATTTTTATTGATATTTCGGATTTTGAAACAGTCTCACTAAATTGCCAAGGTTTAACTCAAAAGTAGAACATCCCTGGGTTCCATTCCCAGTACAAAAAATTAATGATAAACCAGGCGTGATGGCACATGCTTGTAATCCCAGCATTTGGGAAGTTAAGACAGGAGGATCACAGTTTGACGACTGCCTCAGCTGCTTACTGAGGCCCTTTGCAACTCAGTGAGACCCCGCTTCAAAATAAAAAATAAAAAATAGGGCTGCGGATGTACCTGGGGGGTAGAGTGCACTGCATCATCATCATCTTCTTCATCATCATATTAACCTCAAGATCTTCATTTTTAACTTGATACATAAAAATTATATAAGTTTATGGGGTACATTATGATGTTGACGCATGTGTACATTGAATATTGACCAAGTTAGGATAATTAACATATCCATCACAATTATCATTTATTTGCCAGCAAAACTTTAGAACTGTCTGTTCTAGCTATTTTGAAATATACATTATGCTAACTATAGTTACCTTACTATGGGATACAACACCAGAACTTATTCCTTCTATCAGACTGTAACTTTGTATTTACTGAACAACCTTCTTTATTCTTCCTTCCCATCTATCCTTCCTCATCTCTGGTAACAACTATTTTAATCTCTACTTCTATGAGAACGAATTCTGTGGATTTCACATATAAATGAGATCATGCCATGTTTGTGTCTCTGTGTCTGGCTTATTTCACCCAACAATTCCATCTGGTTCCACCCACACTGTCAAGATTTCATCCATTCTTATAGCAGTATAATATTCCATTATGTGTATATATCATATTTCCTTTATCCATTCACTGATTGATGAATACTTTTTTTTATTTCATTCACCTATTGATCAAACTTGTGTTGATTTCATATCTCGGCTCCTGTGAATAGTACTGCAATAAATATGAGAATGCTGATAAAGTCAGTATAGGTAGATATCTCATTTTATACTGACTTTATCTCCATTTGATGTGTCCCCCATAGGGGGATTGCTAGATCATATGGTAGTTCTATTTTATTGTTTTAAGGAACCTCCATACTGTTTTCCATAATGGCTGTACCAATTTACGTTCCCACCAACAATGTGGGATGTTCCTTCTATCCACATCCTCACCGACACTTCTTCTGTTTTGTCTTTTTAATACTAACTGTCCTAACTGGAGTGTGGCGGTATTTCATTGTGGTTTGGACTAGCATTGCTCTTATGATTAATTATATTGAGCATTTGGGCATAGACTCATGGATGCTTTTGAGGAGTGTCTCTTTACACCTTTTGTCCATTTTTAAAGTGGACTGCTTGTTTTCTGCTAGCAAGTTGCTTGAGTTCCTGATATCTTCTGGACATTGCTCTATTAAACACTTAGTTTGCAAATATTTCCTCCCATTCTGTAGGTTGCATTATCACACTGTTGATTGTAACTGTCTGTCCAGAAACTTTTTAGTTTGACATAACCCTATTTGTCTATTTTTGTGTAGTTCCTGGGGCTTTTTCTCAAGCGAATAATTTTTGCCTAGACCAGTGGTACCAAGTACTTCCCCTGTGCTTGTCCACTCCATGGAGATCTCTTTTCTCTATCCGTATTTTTGACAGGCCTTCTAGAAAGTATCACTAAAAACCCTTGGGAGAAATCAGGAGTTGTCAGCCTCCTGAGCCAGGAACTAGGAAAGGTGAGGTCCCTGGCCAGCTGTCAGGGACCAGTACTTGGCTGAGTACAATCTGACCCCTTCTGTGTCTTGATTGTTTATACCTGGAAAGTCACCTTGACCCGACGATTCCTGAATGTCCCTCCCAATGTTCAAATTATCTGAAAAATCTTCTTAACATTTTTAAGCAGTATAACTCTTTTTTAACCCAAAATCCAGTAATAACCTGGGAAATTAATGAGAAAAGAACTTCACTTAACATTCCTAAATTACTTGTTTGGGGAGGGGGATTTTTCCGATGTTTGGGAGTATTTTTTAAAATAGGGGGTTTTGTCTCCTTATTACAGTTCTAAGTAAGTTTGTACTTATGGTCGTATCTCAGTTCCTTTTTATGTGCTGTTTCTAATACTTTATGTTATAATAGCTACTCTAATGCCAGGTGTGGTGGCGCACACTTGTAATCCTAGTGCTTAGGAGGCGGAGACAAGAGGATCGCACAGGTTCCAAGTCAGCCACGCTGGCTTAAGAGACCCTGTTTCCAAATAAAAAGTATAAAATAGGTCTGGGAGTGTAGCCCAGAGGTAGAAGGGCTTCCAGGAACCCCAGTACCACCAAATAAATAAATAAATAAATAAATAAATAAATAAATAAATAAATAATAGCTGCTCTAAACTTCTTAGAGATACGCGCATGGCTGAAGTACCTGAAAGGAGAATAGCGTAGCACAAAGAACATAAAGTCTAACGTTAGTTGGATGACTATTCAATGCCTCCTCTGTCATTACTCATGCAGCCTTAGGGGGGTATCCCATCTTTGGGGGTGTCTGTTTTCCTCATCCATATTATATTATGGGGCTAAGTATCCCTGTCTCATGGCTGTTGTGAGAGTCGGTGATGATAAACTGTTTATAGAAACGAATGCAATACATAATCAAAACGCAACGAATGATACCAGCTACATTAATTTCCCTATTATTATTCACTCTTAGCTACTGTCATGCTCAGGGCTCTATGGTGGTCCTAATTAATCAACTGAATTGAGGGTTTTTTCTCCTTCTAAACAACTCTCATCAAAGACGAGTGTTAGAAACCATCAGATATTTAGTCAGTTTATCTTGGTAGAGCTCTTAGAGGCAGAGAGCTGGAGCTAGTGGGTGGCATGCACAAGATACATTCAGGGGCTAGAAGATTAGCTGACCAGGAGCGTGATCATTCACAGAGTTTGAGGGACTCTAAGCCCCCTTCTTTTTATACCTGAATTCAGTCTGGATCCATGACCAAGTGTTTCCTTGAGAAAGGACATTGAATCTATTCCTATAAGCCAAAGCTTTTCTCTGAGGTTCATGAAAGTTGCATCCAAACCAATTACAGTGTGGCAGCTGCTTTCTTAACCTTGCACCCGGTGGTGAAGACTGTCAGGGCCTGTGGTCCAGCCCGCCAGGCCTCGTCATTCTACAGCTCGCAGACTTCTGGGCCTGCCGGGCACTGAGCCGTAACTTCGAGGTAGGCCCAGGTGACTCGGGCCTGGTGCTGCTCCCACGCTGCTGGTGCCAGCAGCTTGCAGCAGGCATCCCAAGGGTGGCAACCCCACTGGGAGGGCAGAGGAAGAGGAGAGGACAGAACTGTGCCCTTTGGTAATGTTGTGACTTTCCTAGTGGCTTCAGTCCAGCTGCCTATCAAGGAAAACTCTTCTTTTTCCCCCATTTATAGCAACAGCAGCTAAGCTTTTGGCAAATAAGTTTTACCTTAGCTTTCTTGATTTGCACTGTCATGATGCCAGGGGTTGGGGACAGGCCAGCCTGCCAGCTGTCTAAGCCAGAGCCACATTGGACCATCCTTCCTTGGGAGCCCCTTCATCCTGGGGACTACAAGAGCCTTGGACAAGAAAGATCTCTCCTGCAATCATTCTTCTACATTGATTTAAGCTTTCATAACTGCTTTTAATTTTAATTTTCTGGGCTCTTGGCTGTCATTTGAAATAAGTCAGAACATCTCTGAGAGAACACCAAATAGCCCACCTGACACATGAAAGGTTTTCATAAATTGGAATATGAATTGATGGCTGTACCACCCATCATGGCAATGGAAAAATGTTGATGCCCTAACTGCAGTTTATATCTTTTTCATACTAATAAAGAGACAAAAATAAATTAAAAAATAAACTGCAATTGTCCTGGATCCCTATTGAATACTATGTGAGCAAAGACATAATCCAATTACAGTACATTCAGAGAGCAATTTCTTCCCTTTTTATTAGGCAATCAGTAAGATGTACTTTATTGTCTGTTGGAGGACTATGAATTAAAGTGCCGGAATTTGACGAGGGCTCAGCACAGTCTGTTTTCTCCCAAGCTGGAGATTTCCCTGAATATGTGTTGTGGCTCATTAGGAAAGAGAGGCAGAAATGATTGAAAGCCAGAAAACTGATCACAGGCCCAGATAAGCAGCTCGCCCAGCGAGGCATAGCAAGGATGGGAGAGGTGACAGGCAGATCACAGACGAGGGAAGGGAGCCAGCCAGAAGAGGGAACGTGAAGATGAAGCCCAGGAGATACTAGTCCTAACCTTCAGCAACGGTGTCTTCTCACCAGCCTGGTGAAAACTCCCAGGAGAGACAAAGGAAGGGCCGAGGCTCACTCAAATGGCTGAGCTATCACTGCTGGCGTGCAGGGGCAGAGGTGGGGAGCAACTAAGGGCACAGCGGAGGGTATACGCAGGACCTGGGGAGGAAACTATAAAATTGGCATGAAGGAGAAATATGCTATGTTCCTGGATAGGCAAGATCAATATTAAAAATGCTCATCTTTCCCAGCTTTGGCTTTGTTCATATTCTGCTGTTAGAATAGAATACCACAGCCGGGGTGATTCTCAAAGAACAGAGTTTTATTTGGATCCAGCCCTAGAGTCTGGGAAGTCCAAAATCATACTGCTGCGGGCCTCTGGTGAGCGTCTTTGCACCGCATTGCAACGTGGTGTTAGATGGAAGGACAAGACAGTACTAACTCGCTTTCACAACAAATCTACTCATGATAGCTGGGGTACTCTGGTGATAATCACATTAATCCATGCATGAAGACAGAGCCCCCATGACTTAATCACCCCATATTCAACCCCACCTCCCAACACTGTGGCACTGGGGATCATGTTCTCAACACATGAAATTTGGGGAACATATTTAAAATTAATTCAGCACCCCTGAATTCATTTTAAAATGCAATACAATAGCCAAAAATGTGTATTTATCATTTCTAGATTTAGATAAGATTATTTCAATTTCAAATGAAAAAAATAAATTAGTTATGGTATCTAAGTCAATTCTGAAAAATAAAGAATAATGGGACAATACATTTGCGATAATTATTAGAGTGAGGAGCTAGTATAGGAGTTGACTGGTCGAATGGACAAAATAAGACACCTAGAGATAAACAGATGTGTGTCTGTGAGCATGCATGTATATGTGTGATGTGGACCATTTAAATGGTCAATTATAAAAAGACAAAGGAAAAGAAAGTCAAAATGCTGCCTTACATGAAAATAAATTCCAAATGACTTTTTGTCATAAAAATTTATAACAGCACCAGAAATACTTGATTTACTACTACTTAATACTGCTTACTAAGCACTTCTTAAGTATGCGTGGATGATTATTTTGGTCATGAGATCGGATTGGGAAATTTGAGAGAAGTTTCCACATTTTGAAGACTCTGGTTGCCAGAGCCTTGGCTGCATTAAAATTACAGATTGTTTCGCAAATTCTTTGTGATTCTCTACTTAATTTTCTTTTCAGCAAGTCTATGTCTAAGCTTAAAAAAAAAAAAAAAGTAACCACTTGCTATTGATGTTTGGGCATCTTTATCCTCATTTTTTATTCTAAGATGTTGTTTAAAAAGCATGCTTTGGGCCCCCTTGACTTAGACATTAGTCATGTGTTTCTAAGCATAGCCCAGCAAACAGAAGAAAAGACAATTGATCATGGTAAAAGCAGTTTGCATGAGAACATGTTTTGTATTTTTTCGGTATTTCCTGGAGTCAAGAAATCAAACTGAGTGGAGAATACAAGACAGTATATTATCGGGAGACTGTTGCAATCAGCAGAGCTCTTTCCAGATTGTTTGTCACACATTTCAGCCCCCGCTGTGTTATTTCTCTCTCTCTCTTTCTTTTATTTTTTTCTACATTAGTAAGAAAAATAAATCTATATTGGTCTAATTTAGCTTTCTCAAAGTGCTTCGAGTTTCTAAGGGAGTTCTTTAAGTAAGTTGCTTTTGAGGTAATTCCTTTCGTTTATGTTTAATATTCAAAATGAAATCCCAGCAGTCCCCTCCTATGGCAGGCTGGAACATTTCTGTGAGAGGTGTCACAGAATTTCCCCGTAGGAAATGTATAAAAATGTACCTTGGTGCAAATCAACTGGGGATTCCCGAACCTGTCATCTCACATCAGCTCAGACTAGCTGCAGGTATTCTGGTCTGTTTTGCTATAAACAAAGGGAAGCTAAGAAATGAAGGTTTGGTAAATACACAGTTGTGTTAGGGAACTTGGAAATAACCTCTGAGAAGCAATTATTTATTTGCCTGTGCCTTCCCGTCACGCATTCCCTTGTCAGTCTGGCATCCTAAACCCAGCTGCCTCTTGCTCACATGTCAGAACAAGAGGATGATATCACTGTGACTTCCTGCAGGGGCAACGCTTTACTTACTCACCCACAGTGGTCCCATGAGTGAGAGGCGCTAAGGACCAAGGAATTACATGGGGTCTGCGTCTACTTAGTCCTTTTAAATCAGCTTCACTCGTACAAATTCACAGGGGTTCACGGGTTGAGACTCTGGCTGAAGATTCGAAGTTCAACTGTTGTGCTGCCAGAGAGGGATCTCTTCCCCTTCGAGAGTGACACTGCTAATGGTAATCACGGGCCAGGACCTGCAGGGACCCAGCGCACGTGGGGCAAGTGCAAGCCAGGCTGGTGTCCCGGCCGAGCCCAGCTCTCACCGAATTATAGATGCTTCTGACCTTGATGACTGACCTGAAGCTTTTGCTTAGAAGCACCTTCTGCTCTCATCTCCGATTGCCTTGTGTCCATCTATACAACATCGTTGGCCTTGAGCTCTCGTCCTCCCATCCAAGAGCCACCCTGAATTAACCCACTCTGTTGGTTCTCTCGTGCTCGCAGGCTGTAGAACACTTCTAGTCATCCTGCAGAAGAAGGTCTAGTGTAAAACGACATTGGAGACCAATTGGCTGCAAACAAATTGGCCCATCAATGCCTTTTTGCTTAAGTGGATATTCTATAACAAGATTTCCCACAGGTATTAGTGATTTTTGAAGTACTACAGATCACTTCTACAATACTTTGTTTTCTCCTCTCAACATCTCTTTTTGGTTTTCCCCCACCCCACCAGAATACAGGAGAACTAAATGACTAAATATTCAGAAGATAATTGCATCTCTTCCTCTCTCCTCTCTCTTCTCTTTCCTCTCCTCCCTCCTCTCTCCTCCCTCCTCCCTCCTCCCTCCTTCCTCCTCCCTCCTCCTCCTCCTCCTCCTCCTCCTTCTTCTTCTTCTTCTTCTTCTTCTTCTTCTTCTTCTTCTTCTTCTCTCTCTCTCTCTCCTCTCTCTCTTCTCTTCTTCTTCTTCTTCTTCTTCTTCTTCTTCTCTCTCTCTCTCTCTCTCTCTCTCTCTCTCTCTCTCTCTCTCTCTCTCTCTCTCTCTCATACCCAGGACTTCACACATGTGAGGTTAGTATTAGGCAACTGCTCTAGTAAAGGGCCTATCAGAAAAGAGAATTTTTAAAAAGAAAAGGGCTGGGGATGTAGCCCCTTACTAGAGCAGTTGCCTAATACTTACCTAACATGTATGAAGTAGTCCTGGGTACAGAGAAGGGGGAGAGAGAGGGGGAGAGGGAGAGGGAGAGGAGAGAGAGAGAGAGAGAGAGAGAGAGAGAGAGAAGAAGAAGAAGAAGAAGAAGAAGAAGAAGAAGAAGAAGAAGAAGAAGAAAGAGGGAGAGATTAAATTATCTTTTGAATACTCAATCCTTCTGAGATTACAGGGATGCATGATGATGCCTAGGTCTCTTCTCTTCATGGAACCCATTTAATAAAAATATTATACCAATTAATGTCATTTCCTTTTCTCATCTTTTATACATTTTTTTTTTTTTTTGGTGGTACTGGGGTTCCTGGAAGCCCTTCTACCTCCGAGCTACACTCCCAGACCTATTTTTTTACATTTTTTTTTTTTAATTTGGAAACAGGGTCTCCTAAGCCAGTGCACGCGGCTGGCTTCGAACCTGCGCGATCCTCCTTTCTCTGCCTCCAAAGCGCGGGGATTACAAGCGTGCGCCACCACGCCCTGCTAGTTTTGATATTTTAAATGACAAAATCATACTAAAGTTCATCTGGAAAAATAAACATTCAAGGATAACAAAGAAAATTCTGAAAGTTCTAACACCAGATACTGGGGCATTCTACCTCTGACCTATACCACCAGCCCTATTTTATCTTCTTTATTTTGAAACAGGATCTCACTAAATTGTGGAGGCCTCACTAAGGATCTGAGGCTGGCCATGAACCTGTGATCCTCCCATCCCAGCCTCCCAAGTACTGGAGTTACAAGTGTGTGCCACTACGCCCAGAAAAACTTTATATTCTAAGGAGGAAAAAGATGGAAGGCAATGCCCACAAGCCTTTTCCTTGTTTTGTCTTTTTATCTGGGACGGGAAAAATGCCAAGAGATGGTCATTTTCTAGAACTGAAGTACCCTTTGCTGTAAGAGAGGGCAAAGTGTTGAATATTTTTTGCTTTTTACCACCCTTAGTAGAGAAAGTCATTGGAAAAACAGAGGCAATATAGCTAAGGGCTTTTAGCGGCCAGTCAAGATGCCTGCTGCTAGACTCTCAGCTGGGCTTTTCCATTCACCAGTATGTTTTTTACATTTATTCATATTGGTAAATCTAGGCATAATTTATTCATGTTAACTGCTATATAATATTTCATTGTGACATATATGTATATGTCATAGCTTTTTTGTGCATTTTCCTATTAATAGACCTTTAAATAGTAGCAACATACAATTATTTTTAAAATGTCATATACATATCTTTTATATATCTCTTTGTTCTCATGAAAGAATTTTACATATATTACATATTATATATAAATTTAAAAATATGTGTGATAAGGCATCACACTTTAAACATATAAATCACATGTAAAACGCAAGTACATTTAAATAATTATAAGATATTTTATAGATATGAATATATATCTATTCTATCTTTGTATATGAATATATCTCAACTCATGTGTATTTTCTATATGAATGCTTTTTGTGCTTTTTCTATTTGCTTATCTTCTGCCTTTGTGAGATCGAGTTCTTTATGTCTCTTTTCTGATTGTTGCTTACTACCGTAGAATGTCTAGTATTTTAGTTATCACCCTCAGAGTTTTAGCATACAGCATTAACATGGTCCAATATAAATATCTCCAGCATCCTATTGGGATCCAAATGCTTTGGTTATTTCGTGCCTTCCATCATGCATGTCGTTTTCTAGTATTTTAGTTACCACCTCATTGCAACCATTCAGTCATCATTAATAATCCTCATTACTTTCAGAAATAGTGTTTGTTTTAGTTTCTGCACACTGAACATTGCATCACGGGTCTGTTCTTTCCTCGGTTCTCTTCTTTCTGGGATGTTTCCTGTAGTGATTCTCTTACTAAAGATATATGTATGCTTAGTAAGTTCTCTCAGTACTAGTAAATTTTAAAGAGTAGCTGATTTGGGTACAGAATTCAAAATTGAAAGTTATATTCCCTCAGAACATTTGAGAAATTAGAAATTCTTATATTTGACATTCTTGTCATTGATTTAAAATGCTCTGAGATTCTTATTTTCTTTAACTAACATTTCTTTCTTTTTTCTTTTCTTTCTTTTGGGGGGAGGGCTAAGGATAGAACTCAGGGACAGTTTACCTTTGAGCTCTACCCCGGCACTATTTTACTTTTTATTTCGAAATAGATCTCAATGAGTTGCTGAGGGTCTAAGTTGTGAGGTTGGCCTCGAATTTGTGACCTTCCTGTCTCACCTTCCCAAGTCCTAGGATTACAGGCATGTGCTACCAGGCCCATCTTAACTTATCTTTTCTTTGTAGTTGATTTTTTTTGTTTTTTTTTCTCTTTATATAATTGTGTCATTTTATTATGGAAATTTGTGTTTTATTTATTCTACTTAGAATCATATATGATTGTACAATTCTACAAAAATATGTTAGAATATTGCTTCTCTCTCATCTCTCTTCCTACTTCTGAAACTCTTGTTAGATATATGTAGATTATGTAGCTCTTTTCAATTTATTCTTCATGCCTATTGATACGTTTATATTTTACCTTTTTTTCCTTCATCTGTGATCTGGATAATTTATCCTAGTCCCGTATTCTCTTTTGAGCTGTACCACTTGAGATTGTTTTTTTTTTTTTTTAGCATTATTGCTATACTTCCTGAATATTGGTGTTTTCTTTTCAGACTGGTTACAGTTATATTCTTTCATGCTTATATTTTATTTTTATATTTATTTACATATAATTTTATATTGTGAAATAATTTTAAACATGGTTTTAGATTTGCTGTTCCTATATTTCACAGTACTAGTTCTTTCTTTTGAAATTATTTTTAAAATTATCTGCTTATCATAATAGTCATTCTTTTCATGGTATATGTATTTTACAATATTTCCATGATACAAAAACAGCATGAAAGAGCCGGGCGTGGTGGCGCTCGCTTGTAATCTCAGCATTTGGGAGGCTGAGACCAGAGGATTGCTGTTCGTGGACAGCCTCAGCTACTTAGTGAAGCCCTCTGCAACTCAGTGAGACCTGGTTTCAAAATGAATTAAAAATAATAATAATAGGGCAGGAGGTATAGCTCAGAGGTCGAACGCCCCTGGGTTCCATCCTCAGATCCGCAAAAAAAAAAAAAAAAAAAAAAATAGCATGAATGTAGGTCTGTTTGTGTGCCTCTTTAGGTCAGTAAATCAAATCACATGAGCTCACCTTTCCTGAGGGGTGTGTGCTCTAGAAGAATTTTTTTTTTTTTTTTTAGTAGCATTCTGGCTATGAGTTTTCCCTTTGTTTCTTACCCCTGGGATTTCCGTTTCTGTATTTTGTGTCCAACTGTGTATTTAGCGCACTTATAAATTACATACACACTTATGCATGCTAATTCAGAAGGGACTCCTGCCTCAGCTTAATTCTACCGTGGCATCAGCCCCCTCGATGGCTTTCCAAGGGTGTGGAACTTATGTATTTAACACCACTTTGGGCTCTTGTCAGACCCAAATGGTGCCGTAAGGCTGCTAAAAACGAATAATAGCCTTCAATTCAGTCTCTGTACAATTCCTTTAAGACGTGCCAAAGATAATATCAGCTGGTACCATTGTCTAGAGCTGAAGTTGCAAACGACGGGTGCGCAGGCCAGATCCCATCTGCTGGGGTACTTTGTTCACTCTATATAGTGTTTAAATAATCTTTTATAGGGGATGTGAACACTAAAAGTTGGCAAGATTCGCATAAAGGTTTAAAAGTTTCAGTTTCTCTTAAAAACAAACAAGCAGAAATAAACAGAAGATTTCTGTTCCCACACTGCTGCCTAGGCCAGTGGGGGTTTGGGGGAGACAGCCATTGCTCCAGCATAGCAGGGTCCCATCATTTTCCTTGGATCCCACACAGCTCTTTCATCATGGATTCTCAAATTTTCTGGCTTATCGCTCACTTTTCAGGAGGAAAAATTACTGTGTACGCCCCTGGATGCTCCAGCCAGCCCCTGATGTTTATCCAATGCCCTTCGATTACACCTGAGGTTACTAATGCCCCTCTGGATCATTTGAGCATCCCTCTCACTCCAGGGTGGTATTTTAGACTTTGGGAATCTATGTACATTATAGATATGGCTTCACATGCACCTGAGTTTGCAGCTTTGCGTCTAAAGATTAGAAAAATTCAGAGCGCCACTAAAGAGTTCACCATTAACATCCTAAAAATGTGTGAAAGGCCAGTTAGTCTGGTTAGCCACTGGATGTTTTAGCCCTTTGGTACTTCTTTCACACGCTGAGGTCAGGTTGCTGAGTCTGCACTTGGGTGTGCTCCGAACGCAGTTTCCCCAGGGCGTATTCTGAGGTTCTGGAGAGAAAGTATACAGACCAGTCGTTGTTAATGTAAAGATCTTGGGTCCAATGTGGTTAAGACAAAAGAAAACAGGCATTTTCTTCACTTCATATTGATACTGTGTCCTGTTCCAAAGTCTAATGGTGTTTTTAGAACCAAAGCTTCCAGAACTCTCTTTAACTCTTGTTCCAATCAGTAAAGAACGAGAACTGGAACTCATTGGGAACTTGCCAGGACTTATGGGCAATGAATTAGAACTGGTCATGTTTCTGGACCCTTAGAACCATCTGAACCATCTGAACCATTAGAAATGGTTCCAGAGAGCTGGGTGTGGTAGGCATGCTTGTAATAGCATTCGGGAGGCTGAGACAGGAGGATCGCGGTTGGCGGACAGCCTCAGCTACTTAGTGAGGCCCTCTGCAACTCGGTGAGACCCTGTTTCAAAATAAAGAATAAAAATAGGGCCGAAGGTGTAGCTCGGAGGTAGAATGCCTTTGGGTTCCATCCCCAGTACCGCAAAAAAAAAAAAAAAAAGAAAAAGAAAAAAATAATAAAGAAATGATTCCAGAGGATTCATTCTTCCATGTTAGCATGAATTCAGCAGAGTCACAGCTGCGTGGAGTGTTGGGACTTCTGATTAAATAGCTAGATTATTCCCCGGTAGATTCTCTATTGATTAAGTGAATCAGTACAAATGTGGAGAAATAGCCTTCAGTGTGTTCTAATCTCATCCATCTAAGTTGTGTTCCCAAATACTGGAGGTGGGGGGCATAGTCGTTGTTTCTGATCCGTTCCTTATGTAGTTCCAGCCCACCCCGCCCCTCACTTTAGCTACCCTATCCTCTGCACCACATCCTGGTCAACTCATATTTTTCCTCAGCCCTAATGCCAGCCTGTCTCCCATGCCTTCGTCAGCCACACTGTGGTCTGGTGGTCTGCTTACCATCTCAAGTCAGATGACTTGCCGCTCATCAGCACTTTCAGAATATTTAAGTCAATCCACGGAAAGCATGATTGCCATGTGCCTAAGATGGTCTTTTTTCAATATTGCTATTCACCTCTAGATTTTGAGTTTTCTTTCTTTCTTTCTTTCTTCCTTTCTTTCTTTTTTTTTTTTTTTTTTTTTGCGATACTGAGGGTGGAACCCAGGGGCATTCCACCTCCGAGGTACACCATCAGCCCTACCTATTTTTTATTCTTTATTTTGAAACAGATTCTCACTGAGTTGCAAAGGGCTAAGTAGCCGAGACTGTCCTCGAACCGTGATCCTCCTGTCTCAGCCTCCCAAATGCTGGGATTACAAGCGTGCGCCACCACGCCCGGCTCCTTCATGGAATCTCACTGCCCACTCCCACCTTTCTCTCATAGGCTCCCTCTATCACTCCACTAGGGTTTCTTCCCTTTAGTATCCAGATTTCTCCCTAGCTTTCACATATGAAGAAAAACATCTAACCTTTCATTTTGTTGTGACTAATTTTACTTAGCATAATATTTCCTAGTTCCATCCATTTTCCTGCAAATGACATAATTTTGTTCTTCTTTACGGCTGAGTAGAATTCCACTGTGTGTATATCCCATTGTTTTGAAAGCCATTCATCTGCTGACAGATAGGTTTTGAGCTGCTGAAGAGGAAGCAGCTTGTTTCACGTTTGTCTCCTTCATTTTGTATTTCTAGAACCTAGTGCTGTCTTTGGCGTACACTAGGCTCTCAACAAATCCATAATATCTTAGATTAAACTTAATTACTTCCAGAAAGGACCTGAGTTGGCTTACAGGACTCTGAAATTTTTTTTTTATTTCAAAGAGGAAAGCAAAAGTCAAAGATAACAAGCCACCTCTTAAAAGAAACAACAACAAAAAATGGGGATTGGGTTCAAATTAGGTCATTAATTTAGATCTAAGTTTTCCTTACCGTCTCCTGGCAACATAATAAAAAAGGAAGTGTTTTGGTTTACATGGCTGTCCAGGTCAGTTAAAGAAAATACACAGACCAGCAGTACTGGGATTTCTTTCTCTTTTTGAATTCTAGGAAAAATAAGGTGTAAGGCAACATCCGAGGCCATGTTCTTGATTCTGGTCTTATGAAAGACACAGAATTCTTCAAATGGGCATCTTAAAACCCATCCTTCTAGAAAAACTAACAGTAAAGAAATAATCCCTAATTATCAAAACCACTGTGATATAAAGGAAAAAAAGGTTCTATTAAGTTGTTTCTTCATGATTGGCTGTGAGCAATTTTAGAATTTAAGGAACTATTAAATATCCACTTCTGTGTATCAAGTTACACTACAACATTGCTGTTTAATGCAGCCAATATTTATCTGATCATAGTGCCTGGGGGTCCACGTAGGTCAGTGGCTCTGTTCAGGGTCTCACACGAGGAAGCAGATAAGCTGTTGTCCAGGGCTGCAGTATCCTGAGATTTGATAAGACTGGAGGTTTTCTTCTCTCTTATGTCCCTATTGGTCAAAGGCTCCAATTCTTGCCACATAGACTTTGTGTATGGTACGAGAACTTGAACCCAGAGGCATTCTATTTCTGAGCCATGCCCACAGTCCCATTTCATCTTTTGATTTTGAAACAGGGTCTTGCTGGGTTGCCGAGCATCTCCCTAACTTGCCAAGACTGGTCTTGAACTTGCAATCCTCCTGTGTCAACCTCCCAAGTATTGGGATTACGGGCATGCACCACCACACCCGGCCACATAGACTTCTTGACAAGGCTGCAGGAAACTTGAGTTCTGCCAGAGAGAGAAATTCAAGAGAAATGTTGTAAGAGTGTGTGGGAGAGTGAGAGAACAGCTAAAACGGAAGCTGCGATGACTCTGTTTGTGCAGTGCTGGGATGGAACCCAAAGCCTTACGCTCTACCATGAAGTTACTTTCCCAGCCCATGCAACATCTTTGTGACTCTAATCTTAGGTGGGATACTATCACTTTTGTTCCATTATATTGGTCACACAGTCCCCCAAGAGGAGACTACACAGAGTGTCGGAATTATATTTATTTATTTGGGTACTGGATGCCATGGATGCCATCTTGAAGATTGGTTACCAAGGCATCGTGGAAGAATGTTTGGGTCTCATATACTTAGATGGTTCTTCTAACATCTCAGATGTGAGCACTGTGTGTGTGTGTGTGTGTGTGTGTGTGTGTGTGTGTGTGTGCAGCACTAGGGGTTGAACCCAGAGGCATTCTAGATATACCCCCAGCCATTTTTATTTTGAAACGGCATCTCACTAGGTTGCTGAGAGTCTTGAAATGTTGCTGAGGCTGTCCTGGAACCTGCGATCCTCCTGTCTCAGTCTCCCAAATACTGGGATTACAGGTGTGTGCTACCATGCCCAGCTAAGGTGTGAGCACTCTTAAGTATTGATGGAAGACCATGCAAGACCGACTTCTATAAGCCAACACTCGTGCTGTTAATCAGGCAGAGATGTATATAGACTTCCAATCCCAGAAAACTAAGGCACCTGGAGTAAATGGTGTGAAGACGTGCAGACCTGACTGGCAGATTTCTTCCCCATGCTTGTACGGGTAAAGTCGATAGTTTCCTCAAAAAAAGCTGACTGTGCTCAAGCAACTGAAATAGCTGGAGACAGCAGGTGTGTGGCCGTGCACCACAGAATAGGACACCTGGGCTTTAAAAGCTTTAAAAGTCACATGTGGTCACCAGCATTGTCACACACAAATCTTGGACATGCCACTCTGAATGGCTGATGTTCAGCAGAACTGTATTTATTTATTTATTTATTTATTTATTTATTTATTTATTTATTTATTGGTGGTACTGGGGATGGAACCCAGAGGCATTCTACCTTCGAGCTATTTATCCCCAGCCCTATTTTTTATTTTTTATTTTGAAACAGGGTCTCACTGAATTGCAAAGAGCCTCACTAAGTAGCTGAGACTGTCCACAAACCATGATCCTCCTGTCTCAGCCTCCCAAAATACTGGGATTACAAGCGTGCGCCACCACGCCCAGCTAGAACTATGTTCTATCTATCTATCTATCTATCTATCTATCTATCTATCTATCTATCTATCTTTTTGGTGGTACTGGAGTTCCTGGAAACCCTTTTACCTCCGGGTTATACTCCCAGACCTATTTTTTAATATTTTTTATTTGGAAACAGGGTCTCTTAAGCCAGCGCGGCTGGCTTCGAACCAGCGCAATCCTCCTGTCTCCGCCTCCCAAGCACGGGGATTACAGGGGTGCGCCACCATACCCTGTTTAGAGCTATGTTTTAAATGGCCCTCAAGCTGGGCGTGGTGGCGCCCGCTTGTAATCCCCAGGCTTGGGAGGTGGAGACAGGAGGATCGCTCTGGTTCGAAGCCAGGCTTGCTGGCTTAAGAGACCCTGTTTCCATATTTTAAAAAAAGTATAAAAATAGGTCTGGGAGTGTAGCCTGGAGGTAGAAGGGCTTCCAGGAACCCCAGTACCACCAAATAAATAAATAAATAATAATAATAATAAATAAATGGCCCTCAAACACAGCTGAGACTGAAGGGAAAGGGTGCCTTTTGGGGAAGGCCAGGTACTAAGATCATCACCTCTGTGAATGTGGCTTAAGCAAATTAGCCAGTATTCAGAGGTAACCATCAGCTATTAGACTCAACTAGGAAAAAGAGTAGAGAGTGAGCCCCTCTTGCTTTGGACATCATGCAAAATTGTTCCACTTGTGTCTGTATTTCCTGTGACCATTGTATTTCCCGTGACCACTGAATTATTTAATCATTCAACATGAAGTAAGATATGGTGGCACATGCCTGTAATCCCAGTTCTTGGGAGGCTGAGACCAGAAGATCACAGGTTCGAGGACGGCCTTGATAATTTTAGAGAGGTCCCTCAGAAACTTAGCAAGACTCTGTTTAAAATTAAAAAATAAACTGGGCATGGTGGCGCACGCTTGTAATCCCAGCATTTGGGAGGCTGACACAGGAGGATCGTGGTTCAAGGCCAGCCTCAGCTACTCAGTGAGGCCCTCTGCAACTTAGTGAGACCCTGTTTCAAAATAAAAAATAGGACTGGGGTGTAGCTTGGAGGTAGAATGCCCCTGTGCTCAATCCCCAGTACCTAAAATAAATAAATAGATAAATAAATAAGGGCTGAGGGTATAAGGCCTCTGGGTTTGGCCTTTAGTACAAAAAAAAAAAAAAAAAAAAAAAGAGTAGCTGGGCATAGTGGCACACACTTCTAATCCCAATCCCAGCATTCAGGAGGCTGAGACAGGAGGATTGCAGTTTGCCAGACAGCCTCAGCCACTTAGTGTGGCCCTCTACAACTCACTGAGACCCTGTTTCAAAATAAAGAATAAAAAAAATAGGGCTGGGGTTGTAGCTTGAAGGTAGAATGCCCCTGGGTTCCCTCTCCAGTACAATTTTAAAAAGAGTAAAATATTAAATCAAGGAACTAGTAGAAATAATTTAATACCTATTATTCCATCGTGCTAAAGGAATGTACTTAAGATTTTCTGGAAGATAAAAATAATTGCTAAAAGTAAGTCCTTTTAAAGGCAGCCACTGAGTGTTTTGAGTGACTGACCTGATACAGCTGGCCTTCCTCCATGTGGGAACTTGTTAAGAGGTGGACTGTCAGATCTCACGTTGAGATCTTGAAAGGTGCTGACCTGGAGTCCTTGGGTCTGTGCCAGAACCTCAGCTTGTGCCAGGAGTGTGCACAGGAAAGAGGCCCTGTGCTCCGGCCTGGACTACGTGCAGCCAGCCCCATAGAGAAGGAGGCAGAGACCTGCCAAAGCAAAGTGTTTCAACAGGCCTCCTCTCCCCTTGATGGCTGCCTGTTTTGAAACATCGAATGGTCCAGCTGCAAAGTGAACTTTTTAACTTGCATTAGAGACGAATAAAACCTGTAGGAGGAATTAGGTTTTAAACACCGAAGCAAAGCATTGGCTAAGAATTCAAGACAAACAGAAAGTAGATACAGGAAGACTGTTCTAAACGGGGTTGGAAATGCTCCAGGGTGGAATTGCTCCAGAAATAGTCAGGGGACTATGCAGTGGGGATAGAGATGGATGGGATGCAGGAGACAGTGGGGGAGGGGCAGCGAGGGCAGAGGAGGGTGGGGAGCCTTGAGACAGTGGGACAGGGAGGGCAGAGGAGGGTGGGGAGCCTTGAGACAGTGGGACAGGGAGGGCAGAGGAGGGTGGGGAGCCTTGAGACAGTGGGACAGGGAGGGCAGAGGAGGGTGGGGAGCCTTGAGACAGTGGGACAGGGAGGGCAGAGGAGGGTGGGGAGCCTTGAGACAGCGTGGGCACCTTGAGGCAGAGAGAGGGAGCAGGAGGGAAGTGCCTACAGCCTGGGCACTTCCTCCCAAGAAGCCAGCAGAGGGGCTCAGCTATGCAAAGTCCTGCTCACCTTCCAGCCAATGTAGGCAACTTAGCAAAACACGCAACACTGGACGTCCTCCATTTCCATGAAGGCAAGATCCTGGGCTCAATAAATAGTCCCCCTCCCCAGGTAGAGATGTATTTCCCGGGACTCTGCGCATGAGAACCTAAGAATTAAACCACCCGCTTTGGTAGCTGGAATTCTGCTTAATATAGGGCTCTGACCTGAGAGAAACTTTAGCAGAATACTTGGGTCCTGATTGTAAATAAGAGTAATGAGAAGCCCAGACTAGTGGTGTGTCTGTGCCATCCATCACACAGCTGTTTCAGAGGGTTCTTATAGCAATAATTACACTTCATCCTTCATATCTATGACACATGTGACCCTCATAACAACCCTGGGAGATAAGTAAGGGAGACTAACATTATTATGTCTTCTCCTTCTTCTTCTTTTCTTTCTTTTATTTGTAATAGGGATTGAACCCAGGAGCATTCTGCTAGAGATATATCCCCAGCTATTATTATTATTATTATTATTATTATTATTATTATTATTATTATCATCTTCTTCTTCTTCTTCATCACCATCATCATCATTATTATTTTGAAATATCATTCTAAGTTGTGGAGGCTGACTTTGAACATCTGGTCCTCCTGTCTCACTCTCCCAAGAACTGGAATTACAGGCATACTACCAGGCCCAGTTTATTATGAATCCCTTTTTTTTAACCAGTGAGCCAACAGCGGCCACAGTAAGTAGTCACTCTCCAGGGCTATGTACACAACAGTCATGTCATATGAGCTAAGCATGGCCATTCATCCTGTCAAATATTTAATACAACACTGTAAAATATTGTGCTAAGAGAGATCAAGTAACTTTTCCAAGAATCTATATAGTGATGGGAAGCACACACGTGCATGCACACACACACCCATACACACTCTCTCTCACACTATAATAGAAAAGGCATAGAACCATATAAAAAATGCAAGACACAGTTCATAATTTTCTTTCCCATCTCTGAATTCTTAAGATGAGTTGATTACATATTTGGATCTGTGAAACTTGTGTCAAGAAATAGTACTCTTCTTTGTCTCCATTTTACAATAACTAAATTCTGGAGGAAAGGGTCACATTTTGTTTTCTAGATATCTACCACTATAGGCCCAGACTCACATGAACTCAGGCTTCTGAATTCCCATTATTCAAATTCAAATTGCCTTTGAACAGATCCCCCGCCCTCGTGGTACTAGGAATGAAACCCAGGGACATTCTACCTCTGAGCTACAGTCCTAGCCCTATTTTTTATTCTTTCTTTTGAAAGAGAGTCTCACTAAGTGGTGGAGGGCCTCACTAAGAAGCTGAGACTGGTTGTAAACATATGATCTTCCTGTCTCAGACTCCCAAGTACTAGAATTACAGATTCTTTATAGTAAACTTAATTTTAAAACAGTGGTCCAAGCCAGGCATGGTGGCGCACGCTTGTAATCCCCGCGCTTGGGAGGCGGAGACAGGAGGATCGCACAGGTTCGAAGCCAGCCTCAGCTGGCTTAAGAGACCCTGATTCCAAATAAAAAAGTATAAAATAGGTCTGGGAGTGTAGCCCGGAAGTAGAAGGGTTTCCAGGAACCCCAGTACCACCAAAATTAAACCAAAACAGTGGTCCATTGGAAATCCACTGTGTTACAAATTAGCACCAGAGGTAAGAGGGTTAAATGTAGGAATTTGGAGAGCTGCTCAATACTGGATTTGGAAATTGTACATAGGTGTACAGATTTTAAAAGCAATTTTTGGAGGCAATATGATGCAGAAAAAGAGCAGAGATTCTGAAGAGCACAAACTTTGGCTTCCCATTTATGACTGAGATGTATTTGACCAAGTCACAACTACATTGAATTTCAATCCCCAAAATTTACAAAATAGAGCTCACTAAAAGATTTATTTCATAGAATATGATAAAACTCAGATGAGATATTATCAAAAGTACTTTATAATTCTAAATTCTGAATTATTTTAAATTTGTGGATAGAGAGTATCTATCACAAATCATTTCCCACCTCAAGAGACTGAGCGTTGGTTTACATATTTATTGTCCCTCTCACCTGCATATCCCCAGCACGCTAATATTGCCAGGTGCTTAGTAGGTACTTGGTAAATATTCATTGACAGGATAAATACGAGTCTCAATAGAAATAATTATATCAGAATTTCATCAAAAAGAAGACATTTTGAAAAATAACTCCCCGGCTGTTAGGTGAGACTGTTTCTCCCCTCAGCTTTCGATGTCTAAGAAAAATGAGACATGTGTTTAAATAAATACACTGGCAGCATTTCTGCTTATATCTCCAGTCAACATTTTGTTGTCCTTAGTCAAAATAAACCACAATGAACTGTGTCCCTCTACTGTCCTCCTGACCTTCAGCTAGCCTGTTAGTACTGAGAGAGGCGGCCTGGTGGTCTCTGCTCTCAGCCTTGGGTACAGTGGCAAAGAGGATTTCAGGTGACGTAATCTGTGGAGAAAGATTTCAGCCTTATGGTCTACGTAATAATCAGTATCACTTTTGCTTCAAAATCTTTTTTTTTTTTTTGGTGGTACTGGGGGTGGTACCCAGGGGCTTTTCTACCTCCAGGCTATCCTCCTTAACTCCTCTTGACAACTCTGAAACTTCCTACTTCTCTCCAGACCCGGGATGGCTGGCCAATGTGAATGCTTTCATACTTAACAACCTTCCTGATTTCCTGTGAGTTGAGTTTGGGGGTATTTGAAAAACAAAAATGTCACCCATCCCAACACATTTGTTAATAACCTAGAAATAGCAGAGCCTTTAGCTCCCAGGATCAGCTTCTCAATGTTAATATTTAAATCTAATGAATTAATGAGCTCTACTTCTGTTTAGTTTTTCACACACTTATAGAATTCTAATCCGTCCAGAGGGAACGTCTCTCAGTTCTCGCAGCCTTTCAGGACAGCAAGACATGTGGAACCAGCCCTGGGCTGGAAGCGAAGAGGTCAGAAAACAATAATTGAGATAGTTACGGAAGGATTAGTTGCAAGCACTGAACAGGTGATATTGTTCTCCATGTTTTCTTTGATTTCCAGGTTAAAAAAAATTGAAAGATCCATTGATATCGTACTTAGATCATGAGAAGTCTTTTGGGATACAGTGTCATATAGGTTTTGAGGGATTCCTTTGATTTTTGTTTACTTTAATTATGTTTCTTTTATTCCGTAGTTTGCTTGTGTAGGGAATTTTCACACTTACAGGCATGTGGTTTCCTTGGTCCTCAGTGCAGTCCTCTGTGGTCAGCTGGCAGTGCCCATTTGTCACCAGGGGGAAGCCATAAAGTACTGTGAGAGGTCACAGAGTCTACAAGGCCATTGGTTAGCTCGTGAAACCCATGGCTTTGTGGATCTTTTGTAGTTCATATTTCAACCTTACCTTTTTGTTTTTGTTTTTTGTGGTTCTGGGATTGAATCCAGAGGCAGTCTACCTCTGAGATATACCCCCGTAATAATATTAATACTAACATTAATAATATTAATGCTCTAGATATACACCCATAATATTAGTGTTAATATTAATAATGTTATCAACAAATAATAACTTTTTGTTATTATTTTGAAACAGGATCTCACTAGGTAGGCTATCCTAGAACCTGTGATCCTCATGTCTTAGCCCCCCAAGTACTTAGATTCCAGGCGTGCCCCACCATGCCCCGCTCAACCTTACGTTTAATTACAACCCCTACCACAAAGGTTGCCAATTACTCAGATGTGAAGCACAGCCAGGTTTCTTTGCAAAAGCCTCTCCTCACAGAATAAAAGACCCACTTATACTCCCCAAGCAAAATCTTTTTTATTTTTAGATGCCTGGGCATTTGGTGATTTCCATGGTTCTTAATTCATCGCTCTTGGTAACAACAAAAGAGCTATCATCCGTTGTTTAGTAAACTATTTTTAAAACCCAGAAACAAAATGATGTCATATGAGTGTTCATTAGCAATATGAGATGGAAAATAAATTCTCTCCCTGGTCTGCTACCAGAGCTCCCTATGGGGACACCTATGATGGCCAAAAGTAGCCCCACCAAAGTCATTGAGAGGTAACTAGTTGGAGTCTTATTTAGAAGGAGAAATGGAGACCACCATATTAAGGCTGAGATTTCTACTCAAGTAATTTTTAGCATCTGGCTTCGATAGCGAATCAGAGCCCAGTACAAAAACAAACTAAAATCCCTTCCCTAGGAAAGATACCCACATTCACATGAGCATCGTTTTGTTATTGATGCCTACCAGACCACACACAGAGAAGAACCCAAACTCCCTCCCAATTCATGGAAGAGAACAGCGTGCTCCAGCTGGAATGCGGGGAACGGTTTCCGGCGTGTTGTGTTGACTTGCAGCATTTTAATGACATGTGGGTAGGGGGCAGAGGGGCTTGAGATGAAAGTACTGAGCTCCATCAGCAGCACTTACTCCCGTAACTGTGTGCAGATTAGGGGAAGAGGGTGGCTTTTGCAAAGGATGCAATTGAAAAGAGTCACATAAACAATATAAATAGCAATGGACTGATGTCTAGGAAAACAAAGTAGAAATTGAGCACACACTAGCAAGGGCTCTCTCCCGGTGCTGACACAGCCCTGCCCTTTGGTTCTGTCCAAACTTAGAGACAAATCCCCGACACCTTGGCAGAAGACAGGAGCGCCATTACATCCGGGCTTATCTTGTGATGCCTCGTAGAAACAGCCACCCTGTCTGTCTTTGTGTAGATACAGTTTTAAAAAATGGAAATCGCCATGGCAACAGCCTCAGCCACTTATTAGGGAGCGATGGAAGTGATGCTGATATTTTGTGAGGAAAACTGGGCTCTCAGATTTTTTTCTTCTTCTCCCATTTCACTAACATTTCTGTTTTAAAACAGAAAAGAAAAAAAAAAAAAAAAGAAAGGTATGAGAATGTGCTCAAAAGAAAATTACCAGGGAGCTGGAGGGCTCAGGCGTTTGGAAAGTGGAGCCTTTTATCAGCGGGCCCGAAGTTAAGGTCCAGCTGTTTGGCAATAGTTGTGGCTGCACAGACTCTAATGAGGGTTTAACACCTGGCAGCCAATATGCGGCTCTGGACAGAACGACTTCACAGCAAGGACAGTGATGATTCGAATGCTCATCATTAAAGCCGGTTTGGGGTTTCTTTTCGCATCCTACCTCCCTTACAGCTTTGGGGGACCTTGAAATTTGAGGCTATAGGAAGCCTTGTGCTCCTCTCTCAGTCGATAAGTATGAAATAGCTTAAGAGTAAGCTTCAGTTTCCCTCTTAATTCTGAGATGAGCCGTATCTTTTATGGGCTCCTGAGAAATGCCTGGTGCTTTAGTTTTTGTTGAGCATTAAGGTGAACAGAGAGGAAGAGTGCTTGAAAAAGATTGCTCATGATGTATCCGAGACCTCATATATCATGGGGAGCAGGTGTGTAAATGAAAGATGATGTGATATCATACTTGGGGGATATTTAGGACTAAATATCCCCCAAGTATGATATCACATCATCTTCTATTCTTTGTAATGGTGATTGAACCCAGGGGGCATTCTACCTCTCAGATATACCCCAAGCCATTTTTTAAATGAGGTCCTGCTGAGTCGTTGAGGGTCCCACTAAGTTGCTGAGGTTAGCCCCAAACCTGCCGTCCTCCTGTCTCAGCCTCCCAAGCTCTGGGATTACAGGAGTGTGCCACCAAGCCCAGCAATGTCACATCACTTTAATGACATCATAGACCACATCTTTGATGGAAGCAACCAGAAAACTTCACAGGAATTTTCTAACTATAAAGAAAGAGGGAAAATGATATCAATTCTTGATAACTTGCAGACAAAGCATGACCTCAAAAGGCTTTGTTCTCTAAGACGACAGATGAATCTTTCACTCACTCCAAAGAACTCTGACCCCTGACTTAAGATTCAGGTGTGTATTGGGTTGGGGGCAGGTAGCCACTGACCGGTAAGTAAATGTGCTTTGAGAAGAGATCATAATGTATCTTGTCTTCTTTCTCTCTCACAAGGTCCAAATCTGTTAAAGCCAATCCGTATATTTTTAGCTATGGGCCCTAAAGTTTTAGAGTATACATTTTACCACCAAAATCATATTTCACCCAGTCTTTCCTAAGCCGTGCCGTGCCCTGGTTTATTTTCCTCCCATCATTTGAAAATGGCAGAGCGGACCAGGGAGAAGGTTTCTGCCCTGGGTCATAGAAAACATATTGCAAAAAGGCTTCTTCTCGCTGTATTCAGGAAAATGACTGGAGACCAAAAAACCTTCCCCTCTGTAAGCCCAGATTGTTTTATTTTTATTTTTATTTTTATTTTTATTTGAGGAAGGGACCGCACAGTTGACTCTACTGTGCAGGAAACAGTGTGCTTTGTTTCCCAGCTTCCTGCTGGAAGCCTGCTCTGCATTCAAACCCACCAAGTCAATATTCACCCAACAGCACCAGAATCTGCCTCTAGAATCGGCCACTTGGTGGGGACTTTCTTTGCTGTCTCATTGTCCACATTTATCCCGTATCATTTGCCTTGGAAACCAGGACTCATTTTTCAGTCAATCCAAGCAGACTTGTAGGTTCCGCTCAGTGTCCTCTAAGTCTCCAGCTCTCTCTGTTTCTCTGCCTCACCTGCATGCACCACCCTGGCTAATGTATTCATGGTACGACATCAAACCTTACCTGAGAGGCTCCAGAAGACTGTAGCGTTAACAATTTCTCTCTTTCTTTCTTTCTTTCTTTCTTTCTTTCTTTCTTTCTTTCTTTCTTTCTTTCTTTCTTTCTTTTGTGGTACTGGGGTTCCTGGAAGCCCTTCTACCTCCGGGCTACACTTCCAGACCTGTCTTCTTTATTTTTGAAACAGGGTCTCTTAAACCAGCACGACTGGCTTCAAACCTGCGCTATCCTCCTGTCTCCGCCTCCCAAGCGCAGGGATTACAAGCGTGCGCCACCACGCCCGGCCAACAATTTCTTTTTCACTAACTAAACTAAGCAAGAAGGAAGGATGTGTTGACTTAACGTCCTGGTGCTGAAAACAGTGGGAATAATATAGCAATAGAGGGAGATGATCTTTCTCATCTGCAAAAGCCAGTGCTTTTTTTCTGGGTAAGTTACAGCTGTGGACAGATGTTTGGTAAGGCATGTTGGTAGAGCAGGGATATCCCCCTGGCCTAAAGTGCATCTCATTGCTAATTAATCTCTCATTTAATAAATTGCTCAGATTGGTTCCTGCCTCAGAATAATTGGGTTCTATAAGAAGAATTCCCCAGTTTCTCAGTAAAGAAAGCCACACTGACCAACTCTACCCGGTACCTCTGTTGGTGGGCTTAGTGTATTTCGAAGAACCAATCAGGCATTCCATGAACACTCTTGTAGGTCACATTTCTTAGCGACTTCCTGTCGAGATGTACCCAAGCTTGCCTTGGTGTTCTAGGCGCCAATCATTTTGTCCCCAGAGGAGTCTCCATTTGGCGATAGATTCCAATCTGATCGAAAACTAATGTTTGAATGATCTATAAAGCATAGTAGCAGCCAAGGACAGATGCGCTACTGCCTACCAGATAACGAACCAAACATCCCACTTTTCAGACATAAACATTTTGCTACCCCTAGGGGAAAGTCTGGAAGAAAAAACACTAGCCAGGTTTCATTTTTTGTTTCAGAGATTTTTCTTTCTTGGGAGAGCCCTCAGGGCCACATGTTTTAAGTTTGTTTTTGTTTTTCTGGTTTGCTACTAAATAAATACACAAAGAAAGATCTAAAGAAGTATACAATGCAAGTTAAACTAGGTAGTTTAAAGACCTCACTGGTAGGAGCCGGGCGTGGTGGCGCATGCTTGTCATCCCGGCATTCGGGAGGCTGAGACCGGAGGATCGTGGTGCGCAGACAGCCTCAGCCATTTAGTGAGGCCCTCCACGACTCAGTGAGACCCGGTTTCAAAATAAAGAATAAAAACACAGGGCAGGAGGTATAGCTTGGAGGTGGAATACCCCTGGGTTCCATCCCCAGACCCACAAAAAAAGAAAGAAAGAAAGAAAGAAAGAAAGAAAGAAAGAAAGAAAGAAAGAAAGAAAGAAAGAAAGAAAGAAGGAAAGAAGGAAAGAAAGAAAGAAAAAGACCTCACTGGTAGGGACTACCTACAGAAGTAGGTCACCATTGGGACCCCATTTACAAGTAACCTTTTCTCCAGGCACAAACTTGCTAAACCACTCATGGTGGTGGTGGGTAGGGGGACTTCGAGGTTGGGAGGACCACACAGGAGCTTTGGAAAAGATGGACTAAAATTCTAATGGTAGTCCTAGCACTTGCCAGGTGACTTTGGCTCCATTGCCTGGGCTTTGTCAATTTCCCTTTCTATATAAGTCACACTCTGTCACCATGGGGTTGTAGTGAGAACTAAACGTAATGTATCTGGGCGTGGTGGCGCACGCTTGTAATCCTAGCATTTAGGAGGCTGAGACTGGAGGATCGCGGTTCACAACCAGCCTCAGCTACTTAGGGAGGCCCTTTGCAACTCATTGAGACCCTGTTTCAAAATAAAGAGTAGAAAATAGGGCTGAGGTAGAGGTAGAATGCCCTGGGTTCCATCCCTGGTACCACACACACACAAAAAAGTAATGTATACAAAATGCCTATCACAGTCCGGACTTGCAAAAGTTTCTCAATGAGTGGCAGCTATTAACATTGCAGTGCAGAAAACACAAAGTCCAAGAGCGTTTCAGAGCTGAGCGTTTTGCCAAAACAGACCATAAATGCCTTCCAAATTCAGTATTTAAGACTAACAGTGAGCTGGCACCATTAAGGGCGATCACTCAGTTTGCTAACAAACTATCTTTTTATATCTTACTAATTTATTCTATTATGGCTGTGAACGCTGAGAAATGCTTTTTTCTTTCTTATATTGAGATCTAACCAGTTAAACTCCTTAAAAAAAATCCAGAAATTAAAGGGATGGATGTATTCATTTCATGCACCAGAGCCAATACCCTCCTGCCCCTGCCCTGCCATGTGCAGAGACTGGATGGTGCCAGTACTGACTTTTGCCAGCTAAATCCAGGGCCGAGTGTGGGCTCTGGGACTGCTGTTCTTCACAGTCCCCAAATTCTGGCATTAGGCGTGTGAGGATTAGCATGCTTTTGCTCTGGGTGAAGTTACCTGGGCCTTCACCATCACATTTCATATGAAGTCAAGGGGCTGTAATCTTTAATTATGCGCCAGCCTTCTTCCTCCCAATGCTGTTCATTAGCATGAAACGATAAAGCAGACTATTTGTAAACAAAAATGGATTTTGTCATTTCTTAGCTTATGATTTTTTTACATCCTCTCTCTCTGTCTCTGTCTCTGTCTGTCTGTCTCTCTGTCTCTCTCTCTCTCTCTCTCACACACACACACACACACAGGAGTACCTAATGGATCTGAAAAGTGCCACAGTCTTTTGTTTTCTTTTCTCGTTTAAATGGCATTCTCCTCTCCTATCAGAGCGCCTCTGTTTCCATTCCACTGCTCTCTAACAATGGCCCTGAGGTGTTTTTTTTTTTAAACCGAATTTTCTAAGAAGGTGGTAATAGGTTTGAATGAAAGTCTAATGAATACACTTAATCCAGAGGAGACGGTGAGGTCTAATTATTTAATTCTATCCTTTCTCCCAATGAATTTGCAATTTATATCTAGCCTTAGTTCCACCTGAGAAGTAAAGTGCAATAGTAGCTGGTAACGCATCCATTAAGTGGATAAAATGGTAACACACAAAAAAATCTGATCAATAAAATCTGTGTGCTGGGGAGGAAGGGGTTGTCCACGAAAGGAGGAGGAGGAGATGACAATTCTCCCAAAGCAATCCTTGCTGCCTCTTGGGAACTTTGCAGTGCCAATTCTTCCTCTGACCTATTTTCTTCCTGTCTTATGAACCCCATGAACAATTCTCTAGGTTTGTTTAAGCCATCTGAGACAAAGGCATTTGTATCCCAAACGTTTTTCTGTTTTGGAAATTACCAATGTATTATTTCAAAAGTTAGCCCTTAAGGGGCATTTCTCCCCTCCTAGTTCTCAGGGCCAGGGAGAACAGCTGGTTTCCCTCATTTGGTCTCATGGCATATGTTAGGGTTTGAATGGAGGACGTCCCCCAGAAAAAACTCATGTGTTGGCAGTGCGCCCAGGTCCAGACATGGGGGCAGCATAGAGGAGGGGGGTCTCTGAGGACATGGCCTTGAAAAGTATATCTGTCCCTGGCCACTGGTTGCTTGCTGTTTCTCTGCCTCTGATTGCCATGAATCGAGTAGCCTTTCTTACCCATCCTGCTGCCATGTCTCTGCCTTGGAGCCAGCCAACTATGGACTGAACCCCTGAAACTAACTCTGAGCCCCAATAGATCTTTCCTCCTATAAGTTGTTCTTGTCAGGTATTTTGGTCACCACCACCACCACCACAACAAAGCCAACTATACAGCCCATGAATAAAGACAGTGATTTTTTTTTTGGTGGGGGCGGTACTGGGGATGGAACCCAGGGGCATTCTACCTCTGAGCTATACACCCAGACCTATTTTTTATTCTTTATTTTGAAACAGGGTCTCGTTGAGTTGCAAACAGCTTCACTAAGTAGCTGAGGCTGTCCATGAACCACAATCCTCCTGTCTCAGTCTCCCAAATTCTGAGATCACAAAGCGTGCACCACCACGCCCAGCTGAGACAGTGGATCTTTTGAAGATGTAGCAGGGGTCAAATGAACAGCTTTGGAGCTGCTGTGTGCCTCAGATGTTCTGGGTGACTCTGGGAAAGCCGCATTCAGGCAGTGGTGGCGATGGCGCACCCCGCCATCATGGACCTGGAATGTCTTGAAGTCATACCAGTAACATCAGCTAAGTCATTTGTAGAAAGTAGATTTGACCCAGGCCATTAATAGATCTATGCTTTTTGGTGGTACCCTCTACACTGCTTTTAAACCACCATCATATACACAGAACCCTCAAAACTTCTTTTTTTTTTTTTATCTTACTATATACATAGGTGTCGGGAACTGGCATATTTTCTGGTTCTGTCATTATTCAGTTGTATTTACCACATGTTGTCTGTCAGCCCAGAGCAGCCATTCTGATCCCTGCTGGAAAGGATGTATGTGAAAGGTCCCGGCAGGATTACCTCTGTAACCAAGGTGCTCTTGTTCCGAGAGCCTTGCACTGATTTTCCAGGTGTGCGCTTGGCCGGCCTTCTGCAGACTGTCATTTACCTCAGCTTTGCCCTGCCGATGGTATTTACACCCCTGCGTCAGCACTTTTAACCATGTGGGAATCATGGACTACATGGAAATGGTGATGAGAGTTAAGGAATCTCCTTCCAGGGGAAACAAAGGCATAAAAGCATGTGTGCGTTTTCAAATTTGCAGTGCGTGTTCACCCCTGGACTCCTGGCATCACTGATTTCTTGGGCCCCTTGCGGGTGCTCACTTGCCAATTATGTATTTTTTTGAACCTGGTTCTAACTTGAAACTTACCACTGACCTTCCTCCACCCCAATCGCTAGCAAGTTTTCCCACCTACATGACATGTTCCCCCAGGCTCTGAGCAATTGCTCGTCTATATATCTATATATACTAAAACCATATGCTCATCCTTTAAGACCCCAGAGACAGAGTTCTTGGGACCAAACAATAGGTTGAGGTCCTCGTGCTGAGCCCGGGACTCTAAATATTAGTGTGTGTGTGTGTGTGTGTGTGTGTGTGTGTGTGTGTGTGTGTGTGTATGTGTGTGTGTTCCTAGGGATTGGATCCAGAGGTGTTCTAGGTCTGAGATATACCCCACCCTTTCTTTGTTTGCTTTTCTTACACAGAGTGGGAGAGGTCTATTAGCCTTTGTACCTATCAGTTCAGTTGGAAATTTACATCTACCTTATGGTCCATGTTCTTTCCAAAAAGCTGTGTCCTGAAGACCCAGCACCAGAGGTGACCCTTCTGCAGGCTATCCACTTTCCAGTAACATCAAGAAGCACATAATTTAAGAACATTCGCTGGAAAAACAGGTCCCATGTTTCAAACACAAAATTGAAATCTGTAGAGATGCGGCAGCCTCCTAGGTAGATTGCATTCATTTAAGAAGATAACTCTGTGCCTTGCTCCCAGAGATAACTTAAACTCATATGAAAATAGCTGCAACCCTCAAAAGATGGCTGCAGATTCTTAATTAAATTAAGCTGTGATTTGGGGCCCAGCTGCTCACTTAATTGCTAATAAATGGAAGAGCAGTAGCAGGGGTGGAGGGGTTGTCAGGGGGAATCCATTGATCAGTGCAAATATTTTCTAGGAGTTGGCTTGTCACCAGGTGAAACTTTAGGCCATCAGCTGTCTCAGGCAGCTGTTTATAGTCAGAGCAGGGGTTTGAATGGTGGGTGAATGAAGAGTCCCCAGATTAGGAAGGCAGCCTATTATTTATGACAAGTCCTTTGACCCAGCCAGAGGAAAGTAGCATCGCCTTCAGCCACTCATCACTGTGCTCAGAACACAGCCTTTGTGAAACGCTGCAGGCGCCAACCCAGCGAGTGCCTGGGTGCCGTTTCTTCTTTATCTCTAGGTAACATACGGTAGGCTGCAAATTGGTGGTGCCATGAAAGCAAACTCCATTTAGTTCATGTTTTTCCTCTCTGCCTTGATTGTGGCCAATCAGCAACTCCACAAAACTTCACTAGACACTCTGTTTACATATATTCCTACAGGTCTATCAATAGAATTTCTGGGCGAGGTCTACCTCAGCATCCCTTTTCCCTGCAAGATGGCTAGAAACTCAGCCCTGTTGGATTTTTGGGACAACAGTGGATCTTTTGTTCTTATTATTGTTAAAACTTTTACACGAATCCCCTTGTTTGATTCTATCCTAGTAGCCCTCTGCTCTCCGGGCCTCATTAAGAAAATGATGAATTCAATATTTGATCTAACTGGGCAGATTGCTCATTCCACCCCAGAAGATTCTTATAATATTCTGACACATTAATTGGAATTCCTAAATGCTTCTGTGTTCTTAGAAATAGAGCTACATTTTTATTGATTTCTTTTGAGAAAATGGTGAGAGATATAGTAATCATTTCAACAATAATGGTAATGAAAATAGCACTAACAACAACGATGATAACAGCTAACATCTACAGAGTGTTTTCATGTTCTAGATGTCTTTCTGAGTGCTGTATGTATAATTCACACACTTAATCCCTGCTCTATGAAAGAGACACAATTGTTATCACCCTTTCCCAGATGAAAATTCCAGAATGCAGATTAGTATTTCCTCTAAAGAGAAAGTAGTCACCACGTGTGAGAACGAGGTTGATGAGCACATAGGATGGCAGGCCAGGGTTGATGTTGATATGAATATCAAGGGAAATGGAATACAGTTTACATTAAAACCCATTCGATATGGAGGATGTGTCTTCATTAAGATATTCTGGCGTGTGTATAACACGTGGTCCTCAGCAACCTTCCTCAAATGGATATTTCAACTAATAAAATTATTTCTCATAAAGTAAGCTAGGGGTTCTAAAACCTTCAACTTCCAAGAATGATCTTTGTCTCAGTGCTTTGAAGCATTTCCCTGTGGATATACTCAGGTGTTAGGTCCAGGTATTCTCTTTCCTACTGAGCTTCCTACAACAGGCTTTCAATCAGAGGGACCCAAATTGAATACCTGATATTCCATTTACTAACAAGTTAACTTGGGCAAATGATAGAACCTCCCCGAGTCTGTTGACTTCTAAAATGAGAATACTTTCTTCATTCATTTGTTGAGGAAATGAAATGAGACGAAATGCATTGAAGTTATTCTCATTAAATTATAGTTTCCTCATTTATAAAATACAAATAATAATACCACCTGCTTCTGGCAGTTACTGTGGAAGCTAAATGAGACAATGCTTATAAAAATGTTTAACAGAGTTCTTGAAACATAGTAAATGCTGCGTAGAAATGATAAAGGAATAAATAGTATTTTGAATGCTCAGTAAACTCAAAAGGAGGAAAACCTGGTTCCCTTCTCTATATTCAAACTTGAGAATTAATATTTGGTCTTGTACCTGTTTGTGATTATATTTTAACTAGAATTCCATCCTTAGTGGCTATTAACCTACTTTTCTATATCTTTTTATGTGTATTATGACTAAAAGTTTCACAATCACAGCAATCTTTGGAGGTAAGGTTTCATTAATGAGGATTAAAGGCTTTGAAAAGTTACAGAAAGGATAGAAATTCCCATTAGGCCATGAGAATTATCCTCCCCTCTCCTCCGCAAATGAATACTCTCACAGTGGTAGGACTCAAATTCTTGTTTCTGCTTCAGAAAAAGAAAAAAAAAAAAAAGAAAGAAGAGTATTTGCAAGTCACTTTTATCTGTAGGACTATCTCAAATTCACTTTCAATATTAGGCGTGAAAGTTCTCAAAACCCACAGACTAATTCAATTCTGACAAGACTTTTCAGGCTAAATTGCAAAGTAATTTAAGATCTCCTTTTAAAGAAAATGCACATATAATTCATAACAAACGTCCTTTAACTCTTCTTCCCTTTTAGTCAATTTTAAACTCAGAGTTCTCTTTGTCACCTTAGACTCGGGACTTAATGGACCAGAGCCACTTAGGAAACTGTCAAAGGCATTGTTCTGTGCTAGAATTTGTAACTGTTCCTGATGTCATTATCAACCAGGCTCTATCCTAAATCACTGTTACCTTCGCTGCAACTTTTTCAAAGCGCTACTCCTTACTGGACTTGTGCTCAGCCATCCCAGTGTCAGGATTTGGGTGAGCATAGGGAAGCTAGGAGCCCTCCCTCCCTCTCCTGGTGGACCTGGAAGAAGTTGGAAAAGAGAGCGAGTGACCCTGGGGTGAGAGGTTCCCCGAGGTCACTTTATCCAGCTGTCTGGCCTGTGGATTTTCTCCCTAGTACCCTGGCAAGTAACTCTTTCATTCTCTGTTTAAGCATCTCCAACTACAGAGAATTCTTCACCTTTTTACAGAAACCGTTGCATTTTTTCAGTCAGATCTAAGAACTAGGAGATTTTGAAATAGAATACAAAGCTAAAATATAGCTCCCTCCGATGTTTTACTTTGGGACTTGGTCTTTCTGAAAACACAAAGAACAAAGCCAGTCCTTCCTCTGCATGAGCACCTTTCAGATGCCCACTGCAACTGTTCCTGCTAAATCTAGATCTCCCGTAAGCTCCTGTACTCCCTTCAGTCTTCCCCTCCCTGCCCTGATCTTCCCCGGTGGTCTTCTCCGGGGTGGTGCCATCCGAGGTACAAGGGGACTGGGTTGTCTCTTGTCCTGCTCCCTCACCTGCTATTAACTGACTCCACCTGCAAAATTCCACGCCACATCACTCCTCTATCCCAAACCCGCCAATGGCTGCCTTTTTAACCCTAGAAGAAAATCCTAATGACATCCTGAAAGGTTCCTGAAGACCGATGGAGGCCCCAGTTCCAGCCCTCTCATACTTCTTCCCTTGTTCTCTTCTCTCCAGCCACAATGTCCCCTCGTGGCTCTTCTGACTCACAGAGCAAGCTCTAATTCAGAACCCGATAGAAACATCTTTCTCAAGGAAGCCATTCTGCAGCACCCTCGGTCCTTCCCCAACCTCCTGCATTGCTCTGTTTCCCTATCGGTTACTGTCATTACATCATAGATTTGATAAGCTCTTTAGTGCACCATCCTCTCCACTGAAATCACAGAGCATGAACGCAGGGACCCTTTGGCTCCCTGCTGCATCTCTAGTCTTAGAACAGTGTCTGCACACAGTAGGTGCTCAGTGAGTACTGGTCAATGGAAGGAATCCACTCAGCCTGCAGTTGTATTATTTTTGGTGCAGCCATAATATAATAGCTGATACTTCCCATGGAATTCCTCTTGTCATTTTCTCTCTCTGGCTTGACATCAAAATAGCAAAACAGTATTTGTCAAGGCTCCGGAGAAGCACTCTCTAGGTAGGAATTTGGACTCTCAGGGAGCACTCACTAAATGGTCCTCCAGAAGCCGAGAGAGTTAATTAATGTGCCTCCCAAGCATGGCCCTCCATTCGCCCCGGCTGTCGGTCCTTGGGAAGTTGAAACCCTGTGTGTCTCACTCAAGCTCAGTGAACTTTTGGCCAGGACCTCTTATTATTAAGAGGCAGCTCTCCTACCCTCCCAGGGTGCCTGGAATGCCCCCAATTCCTGAAATCATTATGTTTTACAGCAGGTTCTCCTGACAGAGCTTCATCGGCCTTTGGCAGAACATAAGCCAAAATAATGGGCAGGCGGGTGCCAGAATGAATTCCGATGTGTACACACAATCCTTGGCCCCATAAAAATCAATTCCTTATTCATAATTAAGCAACTTCTCTGAGAAAGGGCAGGTTGGTGCAGTTATTAAAAGATAAATAATAGATAAGGATGCACTTGCTTCTTTTCTTTTTTCTTGCTTTCTAAAGACCTCCAGAATTTTAAAGCCCCAATAATAGTGTAATTTTTTTTTTCCTTCTGTTTGATTTGGCCTGGGACACACCCTGGCCCAACCAAACCGAGCAGAGTGTACAAATTGCCATGGCCCCTCTGTGTTGCATAGCTCAAAAAAAAAAATGTATCTTGAAGAGAAGAAAGACAAGGTGACTGGAGGTGGATGGGAAAGGAACATGAATATCACAAGCCACAAGATGTGTTCGTCTCGGGGGCCCTTTCCAATCTTCTACATTGGGATTAGGGACCATGGCTGAAAACAGACCCCATAAAGTGGCTATGTGACTCACACTAAAAGGAGCAGCAGGACTCCCCAGAACTGAGACTCACACGCCTCCCAAGTGGCTTCATGAAATGACTCAAGGCTGAGATAAGAGGATCGCAGGTTTGAGGCCAGCCTCAGCCATTTAGCGAGGCCTTCAGCCACTTAGTGAGACCCTGTTTCAAAATAAAGAATAAAATAGGGCTGGGGGAGCCGGTCGTGGTGGCGCATGCTTGTAATCCCAGCATTCAGGAGGCTGAGACCGGAGGGTCTCGGTTTGCGGACAGCCTCAGCTACTTAGTGAGGCCCTCTGCAACACAGTGAGACCCGGTTTCAAAATAAAGAATAAAAAATAGGGCAGGGGGTGTAGCTCAGAGGTAGAATGCCCCTGAGTTCCATCCCCAGACCCACAAAAAAAAAAAAAAATAGGGCTGGGGGTGTGTAGTTCAAAAGTAAAATGTCCCTGGGTTCTATTCCCAGTAATAACAAGAAAAGAAAAAAAAATAATGACCAGTCCTGTTTCTAAGAGCTGGGGAGGGGGGGTCTTCCTTGGAGAGAAGCTGCTGCTTCTCCCCCTGGGAGGTGCTTTCTCTTCCCTTAATTACATGGAGGGGACTCCCCTGGAACCACCCAGAAGGACCAGGGCTTCCAGCTCATTCCCCAGCAGAGGAAGCCACAGAGGGATTTAGGCCTTCTCCAAGTAGAACAAGATAAAGGAGCTCTTAGATACGGTTCTGCACAGTACAGGACGCACCGTGAACAGAGGCTGGAGTTTCTCTGGCCCACAGAATTCTGAAAGCAGTAGGCCACTGGGGCAGGACCTTGAAGGCTCCCTGATTGGGAATGTTTGGGAGTCGTTGAGGTGAGACCAATGCCCTAGAATACTCTGCAGGGAGAAGAGGAATCCTGCTTTGAATATTTAGGTTTTAAGCTGGACTGCACTGAGTTTTAATCACTAAAATAAATTGAATGATGGAATTTGACCAAGGCATCATTAATGGAACTACTTACCCAGCACCAAGGGGGATCCGATACAGTACAGCTGGAAGTAATTGGGAAAAAATAAAACCATTTCATGTTTTTGTCCCAACTAATTAAGAACTTTTCAATGAACTGGTGCCAATAGTTAGAAAACTTTTTTTTTTTTTTTTTTTTTGCTAGGGATTAGAGATTTGGCAGAGAAAATGGAAGGAATTTTGTGTATTTTGGGTTATGGTAATCATTTTCTCATTTTTTTCTTTAATGATTAAATTTGTAGAAATTCTGCAAGGGGGACATTGTGTTCGCTTAATACTTTCTTTTTATAAGCTTTCAAGTGACATCAAGTTCATGTTAAAGATGGAAGTAAGAATAGACTGAGGGGTAGAGGAAATAGTTGTTCTAATGAGACACTCAGGATCACGGGAGGAGGATGGGATCTGGCCAGAGAATCTGGACCAGTCAGAGGAGACTGTGTTGAAAGCTCAGGTGTGTGAGAGCTTGAGCCTCTTGGATGGTTGAGTAATTTATCTGAGTAACTGTGTAGTAAAATATTTGAGCAGGAGCAGTGAAGAACAACAGAAGTAGATGGTGTTAGAAACTGGGAGCCTTGGGGAAGATTGTAATGACCATAGAGTGATGATTCAGCAAGGTATGGAATGAAAAGGTGGCCGGAGTCACAGCGGGGCTGGCCTGGTGGCAGTCATGATGGCGTCGATGATTGCACACGTTTCCTATGGGTCAGCTCATCTTCTCTCACAGCATCTTTTCTTCCTTTATCTTCCTCCCTTCTTCCTCCCCTCTACTTCCTTCTTTTTCATCACTAGTATTTCTTGAGCCTTCATTATGTGCCACCTGCCATTCTGTACAAAATGATTGATGTGAGCAAGTGGTCCCTGCCCCTGAGGGCTCTAGCCCAAGGACCGTCAGAGTGTGGACGAGCCACCGGCGATGAAGTCTTGGTTCTGTTTGGATCAAGGTGTTGATTAGACATCTAGTTTGAAACACTTCTTTTAGAGCTAAATCCAGGAGAGAGAGGAGAAAGAGAAGAGAAGAGGAGAGGAGAGGAGAGGAGAGGAGAGGAGAGGAGAGGAGAGGAGAGGAGAGGAGAGGAGAGAGAAGTGCTTCATTTGAAGAAGAAAGATTTACTTAGCAATGATTATCAAATTTCTCCTAGGTGCCAAATACCTACCATTTCAACTCCATTAGACAGTAATTTATTTAATTCCCATAGCCACCCTAGGTGGTAGATACTATTATCCTTCCAGAGAAACAGAGGCACGGATAATTTATATAATTGTTCAAGATCACACAGCCAGTAAGTCAAAGCCAAAAGTCAAGATATACCTCCAGATATCAAAAACAGATTGTGTGTGTGTGTGTGTGTGTGTGTGTGAGTGTGTGTTACTAGGGATTGAACCCAGGGACATTCTACCCCCCCAAGCTACACCCCAGGCCTTTTTCTTTTTTATTTTGAAATAGGGTCTCACTAAGTTGCTGAGATCTTGCTAAATTGCCGAGGCTGGCCTTTGAACCAGCAATCCTCCTGTCTCAGCCTCCCAAGTACTGAGATTACAGGCATGTGCCACCACGCCTGGCTAAGATGTTATGCTGTTGGTGCTCACCAAACTGCAAGGAACATCCTACAGACAAAATGATGGGTTGCTGGGAGACAATGGAAACCTTGATTGTGCCTATCTTCAGTGGTACCCTGAAAAAAAAGATCCATATTAATGTTGCTTTTATCAAAGAAATATAGGATATTTCAGAGTCTTTGAAGAAATTGTGTTCTGAATATGGATATAATATACTGTCATCAAGCTAGGTTTTTGCTGAATAATATGTTCCTGAATGAAATAAATCAATAACCTATAACTCATTTCCAATTTATGAAATGGATCTTTAAGCACCACTGTGTATTTCTGGTCATATTGTTTTCAAAAACATTGGTCCTATCCAACTCAGATTCATTGCCAAAAACCTAGGAATTATAGGTCTACCTTGAACCTATGTGTATGGTCAAGTATCTACTGCACAGGTAAACAAAAGATCCAGTTCCTTCCCCTCCCTCTTCCCCCTCCATTATGTGCACACATTAAGGGCACGAGCATGCCCCTTGGCATAGGGGATTCATCCAAAGGGCCGAAGTTACTGCTCACTTGGGTTCAAGTGGGAAAACTCCAGATGCAGCACCCAAACCCTAGGTGGTTCGTAACTGCACCTCCTGCCGCTGCTGCTCCCAGATCCAGGGAATGGGCGCTACAGCTGGAAAGCTCAGCCCAGACAGATGTTTTTGCCAGGAACAAGCTAGAGGAATGCCTTTCCAAAGTCGTGGCAGTCCCAAGAGAAGCAGCCTCCCTTGCCTCGCTCCTCACCAGAAGCCAGAAGGCATCGCCCACAAAACATCCCTCAGTGCAGGTGCAGAGCTGCAGCTCAGGCTGTTTCCTGGCTATTCTTGTCCCTGGGGCAGACACCTGCTCGGCCGTCTGAGAACATCCCTGCCGACCCTGGTGAGCTGAATGGAGACTCTGCAGTAAACATGGCGACTTCTTGGCCTCACTCCTACGACCTTGTCCCTTGGGGGCCTGCCTGGTACCTTCTTTCCTGAGACTCGCTTCAGTTTCTATGGTAAAGTGACTAGATGCTCTCTGACCACCCCAAAGCTTCTGCCCACAGCTGGAGTTGAGGCCAGGTTCAATACACAGCACTCTGCTGTCTGCCATCACGAGACTTGTGGCAGTTCTTAGGAGGATTAAGAGGCTAGTGGAGATAAATAACCTTCCTTACGTCTTTATTTTGAGTGCACATAATAGTCTGTGTCCACAAGGTACATAAATGTGTTGCATGGCCTCGCAACATTTCGGAGGATGCATATTATAATCATCTCCATTTAACAAGTGACAAGAGTTTGATGAAGTCACTTGCCAAGGCCACAGAGGCAATGGGTTTTAAACCTTTGGCTCAAGGAAAGAGGCACTAGTGTCGGTTTGGGAGTTTTTCCCAAAAAATTGATAACCCCCAAAGTACTCACAACCTGAATGCATACAGTCAATGCCCCATTGACATCTTGTGAATGATGATTGGTTTTGAGAGATGACAAGATTTTCAAGCCTCCTTATTTCCTTCTCCTCCCTCCGGTCCCCCCTTCCTTCCTTCCTTTCTAGCATCCTGCCTTCATTCCATCAGCTTTTACCTAGCCTGTTGTAGGTCAGGCACCAGCCTGTGTCCTGGGCAAACAAAGAGGAAGGAGGCCCAGGCCCTGCAGAGCTCAAGTTCAGGAGGAGGAAGCCAGACATGCAAGCAGATTGCTGTAGAAAGCCCGGGTCTCGCCTTTATGGGCCCGTGGTAACACTCCTATCCCATGTGCAGGGAGGGGCGGCCCTGCTCCATTCTAGGCACAAAAATAAAAGCTCTGATACCTGAACTCCTACTGTCCTTATTGTCAGCAGTGTCCCTCAACTATCCAAATGGGAGCTTCATATAAAGAGTTCCCTCCCTCCTTCCCTTCATTCCTTCTACCCTTCATTGATACTAGGCAGTGAACCCAGGGGCATTCTACCTCTGAGCTACACCTTCATCCCTCCTTTATTTTTTCATTTTGAAACAGGGTCTTGCTAGTTACTGAGGGTGACCTTGAACCTGTGCCCCTCTGGTCTCAGCCTCCCAAGTACTGAGAGTATAGGCATGCATCACCATGGCTGGCCAAGAATCATTTTATAAAGAATCAAGAAATCTACATTGTGAACTCAGTTTCTGTGTAATCCTAATAATCTCTTTCGCTTTGTTTATTTTATAAAAGGAAAAAGAAGGAGGAATGGGATGCTGATAATAATACTGGCCCTGTTTATCATGCAGCAGTGTTATAGGATTAAACAAAGTTGTGTTGAAGGCATGAGGATTAAGTATCTATGCCAATGGGAGGGCTTTTGTCTATTCTTAACGTGGAGTTGAAGGCTCCGAGTGATGCCATCCCACCACCTCTCCCCTGCCACAGGTGCCCACAACTGTTCCCTGGGGTCTAGCTGTAACCCCGCAGCTATCCTTGAAGATGCCCCAGATTTGCCTTCCTGCCTGCCCATCTTTGCACTCTTTTTGCTACCCTTCCCCCATCACCATCGATTGACTTGATACCTTGCTCAAATACCATCTCCTTTATCCTACATTATTCTGAAATTGTGCTCCGTCTTCTCTTTTGGACCATTAAGTCTTCTGTATCTCTGATAACATTGCACTCAGCACTAGGACCAGAGCTGTCCAACATGTACCTCTTAGGCTTTTCTGCCCAGGTATGCCCCACATGTATCAGGAGTTAAGAAAATGTCTGTTGAATCAAATTCTGCTCCCATCTCTATGCTCATCCTTGCTGCCTCCAGTACCTGGTACCTAATGTGTCACCTAGCACAGGGCAGGTACCTGGTGCAGCCACCTTGGGGAGCCTGAGAGCCATCAAATTCAATAGACAATCCCCATAGCTCACGGGAATTAAGCTGCTCCCTTCAGTCAAGCTAAACCTCATAGGGAAGGCTACAAAGTTGGACAGACACAGACTATACCCTGTTGAGTGAACTTAAAGAGAGCAGTATCCCCCCAAGCACAGACTGCAAGTCAGTGGGGTGACCCAGATGGGCTTAGGTAGCACACAGGGGAACTTTTTTCAAATTACATATCCTGCATACATTAGAAATAAATATATTTAGCACATCAAACTTACAATTTCATACATATTCTTTAATCAAGGCTCTTGCATTGAATAAAGATGAGTTGATTTATAGAAAAACATTACATAAATAATGGTATGGGATATGGCCACAGGATGTAATGATGGTGCTCCAAGCTTCAGAAGTACCTGCACAGAGAAAACATTCCCAGGGTGTGGAGATGGAGGAAAGGATGGCAAGACATCTGTGCAGTGGGTCAGACCTACTGGGAGCGGCCTCGGGAATCTGAAAACCACTTACAAAGCCTGTATTGCTGTGCAAAAACCTTTGTTGGAAAGGAAGAATGAAATGTGGTGTTTTCTTATCCCCTGGCTCTTCATCAGAAGGAAGAACTATGCTGGGAGATGTCAAGGGGAACGCATCCAACTTCACAGCCTTGGGCACCAGGTTTCCTAATAGCCAGGGGGACTGGCAGGTACAAAGGATCCCAAAGTGGGTTTGCTTTTTTTTTTTTTTTTTTTTTACTGCAAAGCATAACACTTTACAAAAAGAAAAATCACTTCAAAGGCTGGCCTTTTCTCGCATACATTTTAGGACTCCATTCAAGATCTGAATTCTCTTCCTTATCCAATTAAAGGATCAAAGCAGAAGTGTTTGGCCTACTTTGGGGGTTTAAAGACATTGAGGGAAAAAGACTAAGAACATTTAAAACTACCTTATTTAGGCCACATATCCTCCTGTAGAAGAATTGAAATCCACTGCGTCTCAACTAGCCTCTGGATGCAAAATGTCAGAGCCTTAACATGCTCGCACCATCCAAGCATAAAAGATTCAGCTACATCTGTGTAGCCTCCAATCTAATCTCCACTGGTGTGTCTAGTGTGCTTTTTAACTCTCTACACCACTATCAAACCCTTTCCAGAATCCACTGCCAAATTCTTGAATTTTTTCCTGATTAGTTTTAAAGATTCCATGTTAAAATGAAAATGGAAAAAAAAATACATTCGTCTCCCCCATAGCTACTGCTTCTAGCTCATCTGTGCATTTTAATTCTGCAATACGGACTTCGCATCTCCTAAATTGAGACACACCTTCTTTTTCATATTAACACTCTGAGATTAGAGGCCCTGGTTAAAAAAAAAATAAGCAAATACGATAAATACGATGCTCTCAAAATATTTAAGTGAACAGACTGCCTATTGGTGGATTGATTTTTCTCTACGGAAATAAATCTGTTGGCAGCTACCAGAACTGGGGTGTAAAAGATGACCTTGGGCAGCTGCTGCTATTTGTTTCGGTGGGAAAATGAGGGTTTTGTCTCTCCCTGGAGGTTAATATTGTGATGTTCCAGACACCACCGGGGCTGTGTTTCTGAAGGGTTCCACTGGCAAAGGGGGGATGCTTTGTGGTTTATGACAAGATCACAGCAGAATATTTTGTGCGCACTGTGATTTGTATCGCCCATTTGTGCACAGGCCATAAAAGTGCACTTTTTATCAGGAACATTTGTGAATATATAACAGCACTGAAGACATATGGCCACTAAATAATTCACAGTTATCTATCTTCTCAGCAGATCCCTTGTATACCTACCATGTTTTAATGCCTAGTTTGCTCAGAAACAATATTCTTTATGACCCTTCCAATATAAAAATGTTTACTGACTGGCAGAAATATATGAATACCATGGGATTGTGCTATAAGGAAGGGGAAAGCTTTCTGCTTTCGCTACCTTTTTGCCTCTTTATTTCCCCCCCTCAATTCCTCCAACCAGCATCCAACCTTACAGAAAAGGGTGCCTCTTCCAAAGAGGGTGTGAGATTTTGACTGTCTGAGCTATGAGATGAAGTCATTGACTAACCCGCTCCTCTTCTTTTTCCAGTTCTATATCCATTTACAGTCCCAAGGAGAATCCAAATGCATTTGACACTGCTGCATTCTTCCAGTCTGTGGGGAATTTCCTGGGGATCTTCGCTGGCTCGTTTGCAATGGGGTCTGCGTACGCTGTGGTCACGGCGCTGATATCCTTTATCTGTGTGCAATAAAACCAAGGACTGCAGCCAATGTTCATGGAACATTTCTGGGGATGAATGAGCTCCTCTAGTCCAATAAACAGTTCAAGGTTGACATAGCACTTCTCGGGCCATGTTGAATCCGAGCAATCCCAGGAAGCATGGATTGGCACCAATGGCAGAGGTGGGCAGAATCTTTCCGTGTCCAAGGCCAATTCTAGCACTTTCAATCGTGTCTGATCTTCGAATATCAACTCTTAAAAAAAAAATGCCTAGGAAAAGTAACAGACAGAGAGCATCAAGATTGGCTCTACTAGGGCCAGGAGGAAGAACTGAAGATCCAGGGGCAAGAACAAGATAGGACTGACGGGTGTTGATTAACTGGGTCTGTGCGGCCTCTGGTTTAAACTCATGTAAATCACTAGCTCACAGTCTAGAGCAAGGTAAAGATTATATAGGGTAAAATGCATCCACAGCTACTTTGTAGAAAGAAATTTGTATGAAGAAATGATATGTTTGCCGTATCTGGGCAACCATGTCATTGGATTCCTTCTCTTTTTGGGAACTCCCTAGTTGAAAGCTGCGTAGAGTTTCGAAAGGATCTGAGCTAGGTAAAGTTGGTCTAGTAGGCTCTTCACTTAGCGTTGCTGCATGGGGCAAACGTTAAAGGGAGAGGGCTGGAGTCAACTGGGAGAGCTCAGTGGAGACCAGACAGAAGAGACAGAGCCAGAGACCAATGGCCAAAAATCTCAGGGAAAAGAGAAGATGGGAACATGCAGGAAGGATCAAGGTCCAAGGTAAGGAAAGCAAAACACTGGGCTCTTTTTTCCCCGAGACCAGTCCAGAGATTCATTGAGCAGCTGCTAACAGGCTTCGTTCTACTAAGGCTATCTGCAAAGATGGATAAAGCATGGCCCTGCCCTCAGTGAACAACAAGCTTGGAAAGCCACCCTCTACATTAAGAGCTGGCTAGAAACCAAACGCCAACACCATATGTAAGTTGTTAGAAACATAAAAATTCAGAGATGAAGCCATTGTGTCTGGGATTGTCCAACAGACTCGTGGCCAACTCTTCTGAAAAATCATTTGGAAAGCGGTATTTGTATGCAGAGCGGGACCTGGGCTTGGCCTAGAAGATGGGCCAAGGTGGTACAGCAAGTGACTCAGGAGAGGAAGACCTGCATCCATGTGCTGCATTTATGTTGCTCCTGGCAGATGAGCCGGAGAGGACCTGAGGGTTCAGATGGAAGGAAATGGAAGATGAGACACAGTCGGCTTGAGTCAGCTCATGGAGTCCCTCAGAATGGTTATCAAAAGTCTGAGCTTCTGCCAGTCACCCACAATTAGCTGTTGAAGGTTTCTGCTCAGAGGAAGGACACAGTGACAGTCACATTTTTTAAACACATAGGAGGCTCTGGTGCATTGATTGAATGGATCAAAGGACAGGGAGTAGTAGCCAGGGAAACTATGACGACGACTTGTGGGGAAACATCAGAAAGGAGACTGGGGTTTAAAGAAACATCTCTAGGACATAATAATTGGTTGTTTATAAGAGATAAAGAAGAGGAGAGAGTCAGAGCCCACCAAGACTTCATTATGGAACTCCTAGAGAAAGGCATCTCTGTTGACAGAAGAAAAGATAGCTACGGTTTCCAATAGGACAAAATGGTCCTATTCAGTAGTTAGGGTAGGCCAAGCTCCCTAGCACGTGTACACATGCCGTACTGTGTTCACCCAGCCTCCACAACCATCGTATCTCCAGTTACTGTGTTTATTGGACACTGAAGCTTAGAAAGGATAGATTCTAAGCCAAGGTCACACACGGCCAGTAAGTGAGCTCAGAGAGGATTCAGAGGCAGACCAAGCTCCCAACCACTGCTTCCTCTGGCTTCATAATCATTAGGTGGAATTATGGTGCAGGTCACATGGTATTTAGGATAGATAGTAATAATGGTGACAGGGACACTCAGTGAATGTCTGATATATGCCAGGGCTTTTCTGCACATCTCCCCATTTGAATTGATCTGCAAGACAGTTTATTGTTTTCCTCACTTTACATGTGAGGAAAATGTGGCCTAAGGAGGTTAAGGAGCTCGTTATGGGTCAGAGATCAGTAATAATGAACACCATAATAATATCATCTAACACTTATTGAGACCTTTACCAGACGCCTACCATCGCCCTAAGCATTTTTCCTGGATTGTCCCAGACAGCTTTTGCAAGAACCCTGGAAGGTAGATACTGTTATTACCCCAACTGCACAGCTAAAAAAGCTCAGACGATTGAACAATTTGGTTAAGGCCATACAACTAGGACCTTTCAAGACTGGCATTCAAAAGCAGGCTTCTCAACGCCAGAAGAGCCTGTACTAGGTAAAGATGCTTTAATCAGAACATGGACACACCAGTAAACAGGCTGGTAAGAGAAAGAAAACAGTTCCTGAAGCCTGGAAGCTAGCTGTGAGTCTGAATCAGGTCCAGAAGATGGGGAGAGAGACAGAAGAGGCAGGGCGCGCTCAGTGATGGGCACCATTGACCCTGCGTACTTCATGGCCTTCCATGGGCCTACACATACAGGCTAACGAGGAGTCAGGCTCATACCATGGCCCACCCACCCTTGCCCACTCTGTTCTCCTTCACACTGAGCAAGATGCTCCAGATTATAACTCAGAACCCAGCGAGCTACTTCCCAGAGGAGGAGACGCGAAGAGACTATTCTAAAGCCTGTGATATTCTGTTACTCAAACTGTCCTGAGTCTTCTCTTTAAAACAAAGTGGAAGAGGGGATTCAGGGGAACAAGTCCTTGAGCCTTCCCTCCAGGTAACAAAAGGGAACATTGAAAATGGGTCTAAAGGAAGATGCCCCCCTTTCTTTTTTTAACTCCATATAAAGAATTGCTTCCAGATATTTATTTATTCTATTTCTAGGAAAGATGCTTTGCAAGAAAAAAATAATTCAAATCGCTAACAGAAAAAGTTTCTTGCCAGACACTATTCTGAGTATTTAACATGGATTAATAGGCAGATAAACCAGTGAGGTTGATTATTCATGTTTGGGCTTGGGGCGGGAGGAACAGAATTGCAGTGATCAAGAGATGTGCTTCAGTGGATACGGTGAGTTGAAATTAGAGGATACGGTGAGTCAGTAATTAGAGGCCACACTCCCAACTGTGATTTTTTGTGTATGCGGTACTGAGTTTTGAACCCAAGAACATTCTACCTCTGAGCTATACCCTCAGCCCTATATTTTATTCTTTATTTTGAAACAGTCTCACTAAGTTGCTGAGGCTGGCCACAAACCTGCAATCCTCCAGTCTGAGCCTCCTGAGTACTGGGATTACAAGTGTGTGCCAGTATTCCTGGCCCAACCATGATATTACCTTGCCTCTTGGTATACTGTACTGTCTGAACTTCACAAACCATTTTTTTAAATTGTACTGAAGATTAAACTCAGGATCTTCAACCAATGAGCTATACCCCCTGCCCTGTCATATTTTTTATTTTGAAACAGGGCCTCACTACGTGGCTGAGGCTAACCTTGAACCTGTGATTCTCCTGTCTCAGGCTCCCAAGTAGTGGGATGATAGGCGTGTGCCATCATCCCTGGCTACAAATCATTTTTCACACACTTCATCTCTTCCACTCCCCACTCTGCAGGAACAGGTATTATTCTTATAGAAAATTATTAGTAGTAGTATACGGCAGTGCTGTGCCCTGGGGTCTGATTTCCACCACACTCTCCTGGGCTGTGTTTCCCCAGGTCTGCTATCATTCTCCTAAGGACACATCCCACACGCTGAGGTCAAATTCCAGAGGTTTGTATCCATAGCTTGCTGGATTTATCCTCTTGGTGGTGGACGCCTTTTCTTTTTCTTTTTCTTTTTTTTTTTTTTTTTTTTTTTGTCTGAACCTAGGTTTGAAATTTTACGGGCATGTTCAGCTCCCTGAAGCAAGAAACTCCCGCTGGGCTTCTGAGGAGAGAGACACCTTCCTGTCAGCGCTGACAATCAGCCTTTTATTCTGAAACCATCATCAACATGTCAGTTTTTCTCAGCCAACAAGAAAATTTAGCTGTAAAAAAGCAGTCCTTGTTTCCCCTTAACACATCTTCCTTACTTGACCAAATTTACCAAGCTGTGCGAGTTCCCGATGCTGGAAACTGGCCTGTTTTTCCTTCTTTCCTGGAGCGCCTTCCTGTCTGCCGAGGCCGCTGGCCTAACAGGTCAGTAACCCCTTGCTGCACTGCAAATGCGTGTGTGTGCGTGCATGCGTGTGTGTGTGTGTGTGTGTGTGTGTGTGTGTGTGTGTGTGTACTCCTCCCTGACCTAGTAGGAGTTAAAAGTGAAGTTTCCCCTTAGTCATGACTGTAAACGGTGTGTATCAGAATCTACCTCTCCTGGGTACCCTAAGGAGAAATAATAATAATTAATAATTAATAATAATAATAATGATTCATCCATTTTTTGTACCACATAACTCACTGGGATGTCTCCCAAATGTTCTTTTCTCCTTGCTGGGCAGGAGGGGGTACTGAAATATCTGATTTACAGTGGTGATGGATGTGTCTGTACTCAGTGTGGAAGGATGCTCCGTAGAGGCGGGTGGCGGCTTTCCATTGGCTGTCAGCTCGGGAGCCCACGGAAGCAGCATATCCAGAGCGTGTGCATCTCCAGGGACGTCAGTGTGGATGGTCCTTGGGTGTGCACCTTGGCAAGTCAGAAAACAGATTAAAGGAGGGAGCTCCACACCCTCTCTGAGGTGGGAGAGTTGATGGAGAGGGGCCCTCAGGTGGGAAGGGCCATGATCCTGTGGTCTGAGTTCCACAATAAGATTGCCTTTCTCCAACAGCAAAGGTTTGTGCTGGGGGGATGGCAGCAATGGGGTGCTTTTCTGTGTGGAAGAATCATTTGGTCCCTGAACAAATGCCAAAGCCACTTCTCTTACAAAGCCTGATGCCCATGCCAAGTTTCCATCCTGATTCCTTTCTGCCCACTACATCTCAACTGACATATACATGGTGAGGATCTCTGCTAAAGTTTTAACTGGTAACAAGGAGGTCTGCTTCCCTGGGCATTTGTCTTTTCTTTTCTTTTCTGTTCTGTTCTGTTCTGTTCTGTTCTTTGTACCGGGGATGGAACCCAGGGACTTTGTACCTCCGAGCTACACTTTCAGCCCTATTTTTTTATTTTATTATTTATTTTTTATTTATTTATTGTGGTGGTACTGGGGTTCCTGGAAGCCCTTCTACATCTGGGCTACACTCCGAGACCTTTTTTGTTTTTGGAAACAGGGTCTCTTAAGCCAGTGCGGCTGGCTTCAAACCTGCGTGATCCTCCTGTCTCCGCCTCCCAAGCAAGGGGATTACAAGTGTGCGCCACCACACCCAGCTCAGCCCTATTTTTTAGTCTTTTTATTGTTGAAGCAGGGTCTCACTGAGTTGCCAAAGGCCTCGCTAAGTAGTTGAGTCTGTCCATGAACAGGTCCTCCAGTCTCAGCCTCTTGAATGCTGGGATTACAAGCATGCACCACTATGCCCTGCTTGGGCATTTGCATTTTAATAGGTGGTGCTTTAAGTCTAAATAACACATAGCAATAAAAATCGACATATATGGAGGATGTTCTGTGAACCTGTGCAGGCTCACTGCCTATCACAGATGATGTCATTAATTTTGCAGAAAGACCCCAGGGAAGAGACCAGCCTTGGTTTACTTAGCCAACAGTGAGTGGTAGAGCTGGGATCTAAAACAAGGATTTCAAATTCAGATCTTGAGAGCACCAAGCATTGTTACCTGAGATGAAACTCCACTGTGGAATATCAGGCAGAAATTCAAGAGGAGGGAGGTAGCTGGGATCCCAGGAGCAAGATAGGCTCCTGGGCCGGTTTTGGCTCTCCTGTGGATGCTGTAGCAAATGGTTCTATTAACAATAACCTATTGCTGTTGTCATCTGACCCAACTTACTCCAAAGCTGCACAGGCCAAGCCACACAGGCTTCAAGAAAGTCTGCACTGGTACAGAAAGCTACCTTGTCAGATCTTATAACATGGTGATTAACGCTACATCATCTGATTCCACCCTACTGGGCCCTAGACCTGAACTATTTCAGTCCAATCATTCTAATATATTGCTATGTTATGAAGGAATTTGCCAAATAACTTATTCATTCCAGGGAAAAAAAAGAATAATCATGCCCCTTAAATGAAATAACATAGGTAAACTATTTATATTGTGGCTATTAAAAGAATTTGACTCCTTTTTCTCAATATTCTGTCCTATTTGGCATTGTAAAATGATTTAAGTAATGTTAGAAAGAAGAATAAATAGCTTACCTTCCAGGAGTATTTAACTCACCTAATTTTTTTTTGTGTCTGCATTTGTGTGTGTGTGTGGATCTGGGGATAGAACCCAGGGGTATTTGACCTCTGAGCTACATCCCTGTCCTATTTTTATTCTTTATTTTGAAACAGGGTCTTACTAAGTTGAGGAGGGCCTCACTAGGTAGCTGAGGTAGTCTGCAAACCACGATCCTCCAGTCTCAGCCTCCCAGATGTTGGGAGGATTACAAGCGTGTGCCACCACGCCTGGCTTTTTTATTTATTTTTTTACTTATTTATTTTTATCTGGTGCTGGATTGAACCCATGCTAAGTAAGTTCTCTACCTTGGAGCCAAAACCCCAGCCCCATTTAATACTTTTTTTTGTCCAGTGTTGAAGTTGTAACCAATATACACACTAACACATGTGCGCTGTTGGCTATGATTTGTGCATTGCTATGTGTAAAAACTCCCCATTTTCAACAAGGTCTGGTTTTATTAACTACTTGAAAGGTTACATTCAATGGAGAATTATGTAAATTGCTAGTTTATCTGTCCCTTCTTTTTTACCACCTTTTAAACCTGGTGTCCTCACTGAGCGGCAGGGAAATGATCTAAGGAGATGTGGGGATGGATTCATGGAAGTGTGGGTCTCAGAAGCAAGAACCCAAATGTCCATGGCTGCGCCCAGAGGAGGACTAACTCCCAATTGTTCCTCCAGATTTAGGCATTTGGTGCAAACCAAACTCTAGGTGTGAGCATTTCTTATTGCCAAAGATGAGGCCTGCGTAGTTCAAATTGTGTATGTATTTATTATTTAATCCTTCCCTGATTCCAAATTGGATCTGTGACAACTCACACGAGCCATGCATATCATGGGACCTTTTAGTTGAGGATAAACACTCAAGTGTTTTCAGATAGTTTCTCTGCAAAATTAGACAGCTGTTTTTGCTATTGTTTGGCAATAAATACAGATCTGAGCTTTCTGGAAGCCAAAGTCAAAAGAGAAAAATGACGAGTTATATAGAAATAAAGTTGCATTAGATCAGGGGTTTATACTTATTTATAAAAATAGAAAAACTTTTTTTCCTGGTACTAAAATCTTAGAATATTATATGGACCTGCCATAATTAATTTTACCAACTTTTTGAAGGCTTATGATTTTTTAATATTATAAGTAGTATTGTAGTGATCATTGTTACAACTAGGTTTGTCAATTTTTACTTATGTAACTGCCTAAAAATAAAATTTCTGAGTTAAATAGGGGAGTGACAGTTTTTACTGGTGTATCGTAATTATACATGAGATTCATAGTGACATGGTCATATATGCATGTAATATTATTTGATCTGTTTCAGAACGGCTAAAATTTTAAAGTTTTACAGTGATTCGTCTAAATTATTTCTTGAGTTATTGTACCTCTCTCTACCCTTACCAACAATGTGAAAGAGAGCTCACTCACTACTCTAAACCTTATCAATCACTACTAACCTGATAATTAAGTTCTATTTCACCTTTCTTGCTTACTTTTATTATATTTTTACTGTAGAAGAGGATTTTAATTACATATAATTATTTATTAGCATTTCTTCTTTGGTGATCTCCCTGTTTTATACCCCTCCTTCTTTTTTTCTGTTAAAATGTTGATCTGTGTCACATCGTATTTTAGTTGTTCTTTACCTCTTAAGAAAATTAACCTTGCAACCGTCATAGAGGCTAGAAGTATTCTCCAGTTTGTACTTGTATCTTTAAAAAAAAAAAGTTACATTTTTGTGTGTTCCGGTCAGGGAAAGCGGTGAGTATAGACATTTTCAAGTCTTATGTGGTTAATTTCCTCTCTCTCCCTTAGAAAGCCCAAGTGTTTCTTGAATTATAATATGTGCTTTCTCATTTTACTTTTGCATTTAAATTCAACTGGAATTTGTTTTGATAATGAGGTGTGGGGTCTAAAAGGGTTTTGTTTTCTTTCTAGATGGTAAGCCACTTATCCTAACAACCATCAACTTCTACCTGTGAATTTTAAGTGTCTGTGTGCATATGTACATATACATATGTGCATATTCTAGACTTTCTGTTGTTCTGCTGAGCTTTTGATCTCACTGTTTTAATTATTTCAGTTTCATGGTTTGTTTTTGAATCTCATAGATCAATCTCCCACACCCTTTCCCATTTTCAAGAGCTCCTGGGCTATACTCCTACATTCGCTTATTATCCCAGAGGGAACTGAAAATTACTTTTCTACCTTCCAGATAGAAAATAACGTTGGGATTTTGATTGGGTGTGCATTAAAGTTTTAGATTAATTTGAAGAAACATCTAATCTTCCCAACCAGCAAAATGTTATATCTCTCCATTTATTTAAGTCATGTTTTATGACCCTCCATAATTTTTATGGTTATCTTCACATTAGACCTACAAATTTCTTGTTAAGTACCTTTTTAACTACTTTATATTTTGGAGTACTGTAATGAATGGAAACTTCTTCCATTAATTTCTAACTGGTTATTGTTTGTATACATGCATCTAGTTTTCACTACCCTGTTTGCTTTGCTCTCTGTAGTTTTGAAATAAAGAATTAGCTAGAGTTGCAGAATTAAGATTTATGAGAAGTCGTACAGGCTACCGATCCATAAGGGCTTTATTAGCAGTGACGGTGCAGCTGAAGCATCCTAGACCTTTTGAGCAATGGAATGAAAGATTTTAGATCAACAAAAGGAAAAACTCCCCAGATCTGAAACAGACAGCTTTATGAGATAGTAAGTGTTCCCGTGCATGATAAGATTCCTAAAGTTCTTTTATATCTAGTGCGTAGGGTATTCTAGAGCAGAGCCACACTTCAAGTAAATGGTACATCAGAAGCTTCGTTATTACATATCTTTATTTTCTCAACTATTAAGTTCAAAACAAAGATGTACAAGCATGAAGAGAAGAGATTGAACGTGAGTTGGGGATGCCTGGCCCCATTCTCACTTTCACTGGTAATAGTGTCCTGATGTTTATTATAGAAGCCAACACCTCCCTGCCTCTTGACTTCCTTGGAGGGCTTCCTGTTCAAGATACCCCATCCTCTCCTGCTAGAGGGCATAGGATATTCAAAGCCAAGTCAACCAGACACTCTCTTCCTGGGAAGTGACACTTTAGGAGGGAGATAGGAGGGTGTACAACTGTTGGCATCTGTTCTTTCCAACAACAGAGCCCTTTGGGGACCCTTCTATTGATTCCCACCACTAGATCCCCGAAACTGCCTGGGTACCTCTCTTCTGAGACCTATCGCACTTCCTTCCAATAATTTCTTTCCTGGTTATGGTAGCAGGCGTTCATTTTTATTGCTTACAAAGAAATCTAAATGGTCTGAGACAAGGAATAATCCAGAAGCTACTTCAACAAGAGCAATTGCATAGCCGTTTAACAGATCAGAAAGGAAAGTGAGCTCCGAAGACAGCAAAGCTTCTATGCGGGGATCTCGGGAGCATCCTATGCCAGGTGCACACTTAACTATAAACAAAGAGAATCAAGCTTTTAGAGCCAGTGTTCGCGGTGTTCATTACGCCCCTCGTTTTAGCTTCTCACATTCCCTCTGAACACTCCAGTGGGGCCTCGCTCATTACCACATCGCCCGCGCTCACTTCCAGTTGTTACTAATTTGACGATGATCATTTGATTTATTTGGGATCATCTTTTACTTCAAGGGCCACATTTGCAGCCACCTCATCCCGGTCTCTTGGAAACCGCACCTGCAAATGTTCAATAGTCACATGGCAGGACTTGGTTTCATGGAAACAAGTAGCTTTTAGACATGCAAATGAAGGTTGGCATTTCTATTACCCAGAAGTCTGATTTTCTGCTGTCAGAAATATACAAGTGTAGTTTGAGATAGCCTTTCTTTGGGAAGATTGGACAGACTATGCAATGCACGCAAAAAGTCTTTCTAAGGGATGAGAAAGTACACACAGAAAGGAAGTGTAGAGACCCCTCACCAGCCAGGAGACCCTCGAAAGAAGGAATGTATCTAGATAGGTTTGTCCTACATATAAAATCAGCCACTTAAGGGACTGTGTCTTTGGTTTCTGGCTTTTCAGCTGACTCTTTGAGGGACTGGAATAAGTTATTCTGTTAATTGGTACCTCATTTTCTTCCCTACCAAAGTTAAAAAAAAAAAAAGTAGTGGCACACACCTGTAATCCCAGAACTTGGGAGGCTGAGACAGGAGGACCTCAGGTTCAAGGCCAGCCTCAGCACACTCAGTGAGACTTTGAACAACGTAGCAAAACCTTGTTTCAATTTTTTTTTTTTTTTTTTTTTTTTTGGTGGTGGTACTAGGGTTCCTGGAAGCCCTTCTACCTCCGGGCTACACTCCCAGACCTATTTTTTACATTTTCATTTTGGAAACAGGGTCTCCTAAACCAGCGCGCGGCTGGCTTCGAACCTGTGCGATCCTCCTATCTCTGCCTCCCAAGCGCGGGGATTACAAGCGTGCGCCACCACGCCCGGCTCAAATATTTTTAATAAAAGGGCTGAGAGTATATCTCAGAAGTAGAATGCCTCTGAGTTCAGCTCCCAGTACTAAAAAAAAAGAAATAAAAATAAAATAAAAGGATCTTATTATTTTCTAATAGAAGGACATTGTGCACATGCGGAATGTGGCTTTTGAGTGCACACGTGACCCTGAGGTATTTATTATCTCCAGGAGGAACCTGGTACACCTGCTTTTCTAATTTCTGATCGGGTGGAATTTTTCTTGTCCAGAGGCCTATTTTCTAAAAGTCATCAGGTTACTGAGCCATTATTTTAAATTGAATATTGCAGATAATTTGGCAGTATTATGTCTAGCATAATCTCTAATAGAATTGAATCCTGTCATAGAAGCTGCCTTAGATAACCCCAAAGCACAGCTGGACAGGTTGTTGGAAAATTCATTTTTATAATATGTTTCCCAGTTGAGAAATTTGGGGTCAGGTTTGTTTGTTTGATTGTTTTTTTTTTTTTTTTTTTTTTTTTTTTAGAAGCAGACTTTCAGGGATTGTCATTAAACACTCGAAGATCAAGATTTTTAATGGCAACACTGGCACCATGTCTAATGACTTCCCTGCTTCCAGGCAGGACGTTAATAAAGGCAGCTTCCATTTTTATATTCCTGGGGACTATTTTATGTTCGCTGGAGGCCAAAGAGAAGGGAGGGGATCACTAGTATGGCTCCCGGCTCATTCTCTTATAAAAAATGCTAAACAATATAGCCCACTGCTTGCTCAGCTTTGAATGATTCTCATCCGAGATAATGAACATGTAAAATGCGAAGGAGAAAAAAAATAAGTTGTGATTGTTATGGACTGCAGTTGGGTTTTCTTTTTCTAGAGAGAAAAAGACTCTGAAAAAAATTATAAATGTAGAAGGGCAAAAACAAGCAACACTCTAGGTCATTCACTGGAGAATTGACCAAGACATCTGAAATAAGGACTCAGTACACACACGTTAAGCACAACATAAACAGTAGGCTCATCTGAGTCCTATTAGCCATGCACAGGCTCCTGTTGATATGAGAAAGAGCCGGCATGTAGAATCACAGGTCAGCTTATCTGTCTGCCAGATGAGTCAGTGAAAGGCTTTTTGGAGTGAGGAATCAAGAGAAAGGAAACTTGGAAGCATCCTTCTCTTTCATAAAAGACAGGGAGAAAAGATTTCCAAATGAAATGGCCATTGCTGTCCATGCTGAGACCTGCGTAAGGAAGCTGGCTGTGTACCTCTCATCCCCATTGGCTCTCCAGTGGGCAAAAATTGGTCTGTAACCTTTACGAGGGCTTTTAGCTCAGGGGTGGATGTTTCATTTGGCTTGCCACTGTTACATCGCCTGAATGGCTGAGAAATAAGATTTGTGGAGCTCAGTAACTGCATCACCAGGAGGGGGCTGAGTCCAAATTGTTTCCAGAACAACTCTGACCAGTTTCAGCTTCTAAGCACATGTCATTAGCCAGCATCTCTTAGCTTAGAACTGCAATTGTGTTTCATATTGACAAGACCCTGTGAGTCCCACTTAGCCAGTAGCTCACCAACAACAGAGGTGCTGGGAGTGTTTGCCAAGCCAAAAATAAAACCTAGGGGCTCCAGATACTGCGCACTTAAGCTGTGGAGAGAGGTACCCCAAATTCTCAAGGGGATCAGTTAATCAGCACACTGAACCAAGAGCAGATGCACAGGGAAAGCGACTCAGTCAACACAGGTGTAGACTAACTCACACCTGCACTTTCTTGAACCAGATTGCTCTTCATTTCCTGTGTGTGTGTGTGTGTGTGTGTGTGTGTGTGTGTGTGTGTGTGGTCTCGAACCTGTGATCCTCCTGTCTCTGCCTCCCAGGTGCTGGGATGACAGGCATGCCCCACCATGCCTGGCTCCTTATTTCAATATTCAAACAACCCACGCATATCACTAAAGAGGCGGGCAAATTTATCCCTGCCGCCCTCACTGTGAATGTTTTTGGTCATTATTTAATATCTTATCATGGTGCCAGGAAGAATAGAGGAAAAGAGAGAATTCTTTCTTTATCAAGACAATATACTGTACACAGGGACGTAGAAAATGGTCAGAGGTAACACAAATAACTAATACATCGTTGAAGGAGAATAGAAAGTCAAAGATAATTCTCGGGCCTCTAAATCAACTGGATTAGGATTCATTCACCAAAATGATTCATCCACATGTCATAGAAAGGGAGAGAAACAGTTCATGCGGGAGCCTTGGGGATCCTACACTAGCATGAAACATCCACATGGGAAGACACAGGGGCAATTTGGCCTGCACATCTGGAATGAGACTGCAAATTGGAGACTGAGGTGACGTTGGCAGAAATGTGTTAGCTGCTTCCAGAGAAACAAAAAGGTAGGAATATTGAGGCTGATGAGTCACAAACTTGAGGTAAAATGCCAGGAATCTAAGCAAGAAAGAATTTTTCTTCTTCTCCAGATCTCAAGTTAATGTGTATAAATATTACTACCTTTGGAAGGATTTACATAGGAAATTTTGTCGCTGATGTTGTTGTTGTTGTTGTTGTTGTTGTTGTTGTTGTTGTTAGATAAAAATGGATAAACTTTGCAGTACAGACATGAAATTAACACTTACATGCATGTGTGTACTGTGCATTGGAGAAACCAGAAATAAAAACAGAGGTCCCTATTGTTTTCTATATTGATGTTCTTACATTCCAAAGGTTCATAACTAATCTGCCAAATATGGTGACTAGACAGTAATTGTGCTCTTTGGACACTTGGATTCCTTTATATTCCCTGAAGGAGCCTTCCATTTCGTTAAATCTTTGACTCCTCAGTTCCAGGTTCACTTTCAGTGGCAGTAGAAAACCTGTCAGAAATGTCTCTTTTTACTAGATCAAGAATAAATAAAAGTGTGGCATGGAAAAATAACCCATCAACCTTAAAACCCCTCAGCGTACCGTCTGAGAGCAAGACACATTTTTTCTTTGTTGCACTCTTTCTGTGTTCTGATGATATAATCAATATTTCTGTCTAAAAATGCAATATTCTCCAATCTTAGAAACCCCTCAAGTCTGCATTTAATGTCAAAGAAAATCATGCTCCGTGTGACAGATGTTTATTTTTCCTGCTTCCGTATCTGAAGGCTTCATCAACTTTTAATGAGAAAAGAACTGTGGGATAATGTTATCAGTAGCAGAAACTGTAGGTGACAATCATCTAGACTAGAACATTTAAATATAAGAAGAAAATGGGCCCTGCCACTAATCAATCCATGTAAACATCGATTTGTATATGGCGATAAAAAAATCTAATCTGTGCCCATGTTCTCTCTTAAAAGCAATAAACATTTCTTGACATGGAGATACATTCGTTTGACCAGCCTTCATTTGAGCACCCCATGTCTGCCGGGCACTGTTTTGAGTTGGAAACAATACAAAGAGGAAGTTAATGGACACAATCCTTGGGGGGAACTCAGTGAAAAAGGGGACTATTTGGAAAAAAAAGTCAATGCTAATCTGCGGGGCATTATGCACGTCTTCCATACTATCTGTGCAAATCTTAATATGAGACCCAAACCATTCATATCACAGACTTTCGTAATATCTGCAGCAGTGGTGGCTAAGATGTCTTGACCTTTACCTGCAAAAGATAAAATGGGTTCATCATGTATCACATGCTTGTATATTTGTTTCCATAAGGGTAATTCTAGTTCTTTAGAATACACAAAATTGTTGATCAAAATGATCTTATTAAGGCATTCTACCTCTGAGCTTCACCTCCAACCCTTTTGACATTTTTTTTAATTTTTGAAAGAGGGTCTTTCTAAGTTGCTGAGGCTGTCCTCAAACCTGCAATCATCCTGTCTCAGCCTCCCAGGCATGGGAATTACAGGTGGTCAGCCTGAAATTCCAATATTTTCTTCCATCCTTTGGTGGGTTGTCTTACATACCTCAATTTGAAGACCACCTTCCTTAATGTAGTGAGAAGAAAACAGTAGACCAGGCAATAAATTTAATGCATCATCCAACCAGTTAAGTGTCTGAACTATGACCGAATAGACCCTACTCCTATCTTGTAATATAGTTTCTTTTTCTTTACAACCACACATTGATCATTGATCATGTAATCAAGTAAAGAGATATGTACAATGTGCTCTCAGAGAGGGTCCAGAAGTAGAAATGAATCATGGAAAATTGTATAAATGGTTCTCTGTTAATAAAAAAGGCATAATTTACCTATATGGAAATAATTTGCCTACCAAGGGAATCATTATTTTCCCAAATAATTATAGACCTCCTCATGCTATTTCCTAAATTTCTTTGCTTGCCAATTAAACCGAACCATGTGCTTCTTGGTGGTTCTCAAAACAGTTCTTCTGGCTGGTGTCATGGTGTCACAAAGTGTTGGTTCTAGTTCTTATTCAAAATTGAGAAAATGAGTCCATGAAGCCAGGCTGCTGGAGACCTCGTCCACCACCGAAACCTCCCTGGGCAAAGGCTGAGAGGCACAAGCATGAGTCAGACAGTTTTATTTTGTCCAGGCCACTTTCCAATTTCTTTCTAAGCCCTGTATTTATTTTAGATCCAGATATTCTTGATTGTGGTCCACTTTATGCAAACATGAACGTCCGTGTGTGATTCCATTCACTGCTGCCCTGGCCCCACAAGCCCAACTTCAATCCAAGATCTTAGTCATGTAACACAGCACTTACATTTAATGCCTCTTTGTCTGCCCAGCAGTGATGGAAATAGAAAAATCGTATTTTATTTTTGTTGGGAAAGTGAATAAAGAAATATTCTTTCAGCAGAAAATAGGCATAGTTTTTCATCTGTTGGATTCTTATGAATACTTGGGCTAAAACATGTAAGACAAGTACTTCAATATTGTAATAATTAGTTTGGCAATTACCCTGAGTATATTTGTTATTTCTCTGAAGTTTCATATTTAGAAGATTATAATTCATTGATTCAATATGTATTTATTCCCTATCTATAATGAATTCAAATGCAAAGCCTGCTGGTTGGGCACCTGCTTTCTAGCCATGCTCTGGTGTCTCCTACCTCTGTCCTTTGGCTCATATTGGATTCTCTATGCCTGAACATACACCCTAATTTTTCTCATCTTTCAAGACTCAAATGTCTCTGTTTCTCAGGAAAAAATTTCCTATGCATTTTCTGCCTTCCCAAGCCAGAGAGACTAGATCACTGTCGGCATCTCCTATGTTCTACCTGGGTGCTTTCTCTGTTTGGAGATACAAAACTTCTTGAAGCTGAAGTCTGAGTCTAACCATGTTCTTCTCCCTATTTCTATGAGCGATGCTATTCTCCTGTCCATCTCAGTAGATAAATAGCAATTGGTTGGATGGCAGATAGCCAAGCTCACTCATCAAGGCTTGGTACCTTAAATGTAGTGTCTCCAAGAATTATCTAAGTTTGCAATACTAGGAGTAAGTACATTTCATTACTTGATGCTAGAACAAAAGAAATGAGAAAGCAACAAATGGTCTTTAAGGGAATAAAATTATGAAGCATAGATCGTTTTCCGCCTCACCAGTGACTTACTAAATAGAGAACGTTGTTGTGTTTATCCCTGAAATGAGTTTCTCCAAGTTATTCTCTCTTTATATGCCTTTATCTTTTCAGCCACTTTAATAACTTTAGCAAAGCCTCTTATTTACTTATATAGTTGTAGACTTTTAAAACCCATCATGGTTCTTTACACTCAGAACATACTAGTGAAACTGGTGTGTGCACTATCCAAATGAGTAAACTGAGTGTTCATAAAGGTAAAACCAAGCTGAGCGCGGTGGTCATATCCAGTACTTGGGAGACTGAGACAGGAGGATGGTTTGAGACCAGCCTCAACAGTTTAGCAAAACCCTCAGCAACTTAGTATGACCCTGTTTCAAAATGAAAAATAAAAAAGAGTTGGGGTGTAGCTCAGAGGTACAATGTCCCTGGGTTCAATCTCTAGTGCCCCCTCAGAAAAGTAGGAGAGAAGTGGGTGAAGCCATTGGCCATTATCACCCATCTTCTACCAGAATCCCTGGTTAAAGAATGACAGTTTGGGAAGGATGTGGACCCGAGACCCCTGGGACTGAGAGGCTTGGAACACACTGTGATTTTATAACTCATGACTTTTTCAACCAAGTCCACATTTTCGCATGTTCTCTTTAGCTGATTTTTAATTTTTTATTGAGTGTTTAATTCTAGTTATTTTAGGTTTATTTTCATGTCTCTTGTCTAGCTTCTTGAGGTAAATAGTCTATTAGCTTTCAATCGTTTTTTTTTTTTTTTCCTCCTAGTAAAATCCATGTAAAACTATAAAGTTTTCCCTAGATGATCACTTTTTGTTTGTTTTGTTTTGGGTACCACAGATTGAACCCAGGGGCATTCTACCACTCAGCTGCCCCCATCCGTTTTTTTTTGTTGTTGTTGTTGTTTTATGGTCTTGCTTAGTTACTAAGTGTCTTGCTAAGTTGCTAAAGGTAGATTTAAACTCAAGATCCTCCTGTCTCAGACTCCCAAGTACTGGGATTATAGGTGTATGCTATGGCTCCTGGCTGATCATTTGATTTTTATCCCATTGGTTTCAATAAGGAATATAGTATATGCATATTGTTACTTATTTCTAAGTAATTTGCTCTAAAATTTCTAAGTTGATCTCATTTTCAGCTCCAGCTTCATTGAAAAGACTTCATTTTAAACTCTCCAAGGGATACATTTATTTAGTTCTGCTCCTTTTGTTCAATTCTAATCTTACAACACTTTGATCAAAAGATATGACAATTTTACAACCTTGTGATCAAAGAATGTGACTTGTTTGCTTTTTTAAAAGATTTATTTAGGAGAGGGAAAAATTCTTGGACTATTTTATGGTAAAATATATTATCATTTTTGTTCCAAGTAAGTAATTTAAAAAATTTTAGTTTATGCTGAGATTATAAGGAGATAATTAAAAAATAAAGAAAAAAATTTAAAACCACTCAAATGTCTTAGATGATCATTGTTCTCTAAAACTAAAATTACTTCATAGAGTTGGGTGTGGTGGCACATGCTCATAATCCCAGTACTTGGGAAGCTGAAACAATATGATCCCAGGTTCGAGGACAGCTTCAGTAATTTAGTGAGACATTATTTCAAAACAGAAAAATAAAATAGGGCTGGGGCTGTTGCTCAAAGGTAGAATGACCCTGGGTTAAATTCCTAGTATTAAAAAATGAAAAGAAAAAAAAAACAGAAAACAGGAAAAAAAAAAAAACCAGCCATAACTATTGACTGTGGGCATTTAACTAATTAAAATTGACATTTAATCCTGGCATGGTGGTACATGCCTGTAATCCTAGTGTTTGGGAGGCTGAGACAGAAGGGTTACATTTTTGAGACCAGTGCAAGGTAAGTTAGTAATACCCTGCCTCAAAATAAAAAATTAAATAGGGTTGCAACTGTATTTCAGAGGTAGAATGCCCCTGGGTTCAATTCCCAGTGAGACACACACACACACACACACACACACACACACACACACACACACACGACATTTGAAAGGCAGAAACCGTTAACTTTGAGTCTTTCTGTGAGAGAATTTTCTAGATTTGATAATTCTGTGTTGTCTACAGAGGATTTGTTTTGTAAGACGCCCCCCAGTCTTCCTGAAACTATGAATAATGTGTAAACTTACATATCTTACCTCTTTTCCTATACATACACACCTATGATAAAGTTTAATTTATAAATTATAAATATTAATTTATAAATTATAAATTTTATTTTATAAAATTATATTAATTTATAAATTATAAATTGCACCATCAACAGATGAACAATAATATTAATAATAAGACAGAACAATTAAACCAATCTGCTATAAGCACCGGGCGTGGTGATTATAAGCGCCGCACGCTTGTAATCCCCGCGCTTGGGAGGCAGAGACAGGAGGATCGCGCAGGTTCGAAGCCAGCCATGCTGGCTTAAGAGACCCTGTTTCCAAATAAAAATATAAAAATATAGGTCTGGGAGTGTAGCCCGGAGGTAGAAGGGCTCCCAGGAACCCCAGTACCACCAAAAAAAAAAAAATCTACTAAAAGTTATTTTCAATTTTTGAACCATTTATTTCTAGAATTTTCCATGTAATACTATCAGACCTGTGAAACCACAGAAAGTGAAGCTGGGGATAAGAAGGAACTGCTGTAAGAGATGCATGTAGATGAGACATTTTCAAGACGTGTTTTGGCTTGTAAAAGTCATACCAATTACAGTAATGTGTGTGATTTAATTAATTACCAAGCTATAGGACCATGATTATGGATGCTAATATGAAGGGTCAGATCTACTTTGTTGTTTTATTGTAATTAGAACTCCAGGCCTCTGAGCGTACAGGCACACTCCCCCGTGACTTACTGTGCATAGGTTGTACCTACACGCACAAGACTCCCGGAGCGTTTAGCAGGAACATGGCCTCTAGGTGTTCCACTGGAGACAAAGAAATGACATCCGAAAGAGCAGCCTGGGAAAGCACTCTCAAATGACAAGCCTGGTCAGCTCAGCTGCGTTATCTTCACTGGATCTCTGCTTCCTTGGGATATCAGAAATGGTCTTTTTCAAATGGCTTAGGATCGCCTTAAAGCTGGCACTGATGGACGGAAGCAGAGCAGCACAGGGAGCCCGTGGAACCTTGAATCTCAGCCCTACCACCTTGATGGTGACCTTGAGTGGATTGCATTGCTGTTTTACTTACTTGGTGGGAATGGAAACACTCCTGTGTTTAATCAACCAATGTTCGTGGAGGGACTACTGTGTGCCTGGTACTGCTGCAAGGATTAAGGACCCGTGAGTTCCCCGGTCTTTAGTGAGCTCTGTGTTTCAGTGCAGGAAACCAGAAATTCATAAACACACACAGATATAGAAAGTTTGCTAGTATAATATGGGGAGAAAACATGATAGGTGAATGGGGAATCACTAAGGGATAGTGTGTGTGTGTGTGTGTGTGTGTGTGTGTGTGTGTGTTACTTAAAATTGAACCCGGGGGTGTTTTGCCTCTGAACTACGCCTCAACCCTTTTTGTTTTTTTATTTTGAAACAGGATCTCGCTCAATTACTGAAGCTGGAAGCCGGGGTGGCACGCGCTTGTAATCCCAGCAATTGGGAGGCTGAGACAGGAGGATAGTGGTGTGAGGACAGCCTCAGCTACTTAGTGAGACCCATTACAATTCAGTGAGACCCTGTTTCAAAATAAAGAATAAGAGCCAGGCGTGGTGGCGCACGCTTGTAATCCCAGTATTTGGGAGGCTGAGACAGGAGGATTACAGGTTCAAAGCCAGCCTCAGAAGCTTAGTGAGGCTCTCAGCAACTTAGTGAGACCCTGTTTCCAAATAAATTATAAAATAGGTCTGGAGGTATAGCATGGAGGTAGAAAGTCCCTGGGTTCCATCTCCAGTACCACAGAAAAAAAAAAAAAAAGAATAAAAAATAGGGCTGGGGATGTAGGTCTGAGTTAGAATGTACCTGGGTTCCACCCCCAGTGCCACAGGAATAAAAAAATTACTAAGGCTGGCCTAAAAGAAATGAATATATATATATGGTACTGGGGTTCTTGGCAACACTTCTACCTCTGGGCCACACTCCCAGACACCTATTTCTTATATTTTATTTGGAAACAGGGTCTCTTAAGCCAGCGAGGCTGGCTTCAAACCTGCATGATCCTCCCGTCTCTGCTTCCCAAGAGCGGGGATTAAAAGCGTGCGCCACCACACCTGGCTGATTCTCCTATTTTTGACCCCTGAGTTCTGGAATGACACTCTTGTGCCACCATGCCCAGTTGACCAATCTCAATGACATGTACAGGGAACGGGAGGGTGTAGTGTGGGATCCAGAGGGACACACACCAAGTGCTGTGTACATGTCCATATCTGTCCCTCTGAACCTCACTGTGATAGCTAGTTACAACACACCTATAAAAGTATATATTAAAAAAGAATCACTATTCTGGATGAAGAATAGACTATGAGAACCAGTCAGGGAGGCATTAGGAAGCTGTTGCTATAATCCAGGCCAAGAATGATGATGACCTAGAAGGGTTGTCAGGGGTTAGAGGTGTCCAGGGGTGGAGGAGTTCAGGGTAAGTTTAAAAGGAGAAGCCAACAGCTTCTGAACCTACAGGCACACTCTGATCCTACAGGCACACTCCTTGACTTGGGTGATCCCTGAGCAGCAAGAAGAACTGATACTGTTACTGAGAAAAGGATGGTGGTGGGAGGCGCTGGCCAAGATCTAGTGAGCCAATAAAGGCATGCCGTAACTAAGGATACCCAAAGCTCCTCATTGGCCCACAGCAGGTGTTCAGCCAATCTGAGGCCCTTCCCAACACTTTGCAGCTCTGGTTGGTCATTCTTCGTCTCAGAAAGATTATATTCTATACCCCACAACCCTGTTATTTACTACCTCTCTCCAGATCAATATAGAATCCAAACAATTCCACGGCAGCAAAGGGTCTGCAGCCCACATGGAAAAGACCCCCAACAGACTCCACAGACATCGATAAGTCATATTTTTAAATAAACAAATAGAAGCATTTGATATCAGACACTTGGCAATCTTCCTAGTGCCTCAAAGTACTTAAAAGTGTTTCAGCGCCCTGAAAGTTTCCCTGGTATCTCGTCTTGTTTTAACAGAAATTCTGTGAAGGATGAAATACGATTTTATAATTTTTTAGCATTTCTGAAGAAATGCTAAGAAACTAAAAAGTTACCTGAAACTGTCCAGAAATGTATATATGTGTATATATCTATATATTTTCCTCCTTGTTTTTATTCTTTTGTGTAAAAATTTGAAGCATAGTATTAAGGAAAAATAAGTATAAGTAATGTAAATGCCTGTGTGTTTGTATTATGTAAATATGTCTTAGCAATATTTTATCCAATGCCATCTTGAAAAATAACCAACATGTAAATAGACTCATACAGTTTACATATGAAAAAGATAAGCTCGGTTCTCTCAAATGCTTTATTGCAGATTCATTTGAAATGTCAGCATGCAGTTCACATAGCTCTGTACTCTTAAGAATCATCAGCATTTAATTTATGAGTGTTTTTAGATGGAAAGATTCTGCTGCTTAAAATTCAATTCAATCCCCTTGGTCGGAGTTGAGTAATACTTATATCTTGTGTTTTTCCCAAAGCCTTTCTCTAGGCTCAGTTTCCAATAATTAATATAATCTTTAACCCAGAGTAAATCCCTTCCTCCTCCCCTTCCCACCCCAACCCAGGGGCAATAGCCTTGGGAATAACAAAAACCAGGGGCAAGTAACACATCTGTCCCGTTGCTAGCATTGCTATTCCCCTGTGCCCAAGGACCGTCTAGTACACGTAGCATTTAAGGCCGGGCAAAATGTGATTCAAGACTTGAACCCCACAGCCAACCAAGGAGCCACTGATGATAGGAAGCACATAAGAACGGACTGGCTTACTTTTAAGGGGTGTGTGTGTGTGTGTGTGTGTGTGTGTTCATGTGTGTGTGTGTGTGTGTGTGTGTGTGTGTGTGTGTATGTGTGTGTACGTGTTGTCATTTGATTTTTCAACTGCAGGAAGACAGCATACCCGCTTTGCTACAGAGGAAAAGGAGCCAAAAAGGTCTCTCTTTCTCTTGCTTGGCAATTAGGAGGATTGATAGGAGCAAGAAAACCCTTGTGGATGTCTTAGTCTGTGACTTGTGGCTTTTAATACTGAGTGATGGTGTGACAGGATGCTTTTCAGGCACCCCAACACCTGGTTCATAAAAAAAGGGGGGAGGCAGCAGAACCTGGGGTCTAGCTTAGAGGTAGAATGCCCCTGGGTCCAGTCCCTTGTACCAATAAATAAGTAAATAAATAAATAAATAAATAAATAAATAAATAAATAGCATGATGGTGCATGCTCTTGTGATAGCATTTGAGAAGCTGAGACTGGAGGACCGTGGTTCGGGGACAGCCTAGGCTACTTAGTGAGGCCCTTTGCAACTCAGTGAGACGCTGTTTCAAAATAAAGACTAAAAAAATAAATAGGGCTGGGGATGTAGCTGGGAGGTAAAATGCTCCTGGGTTCAATCCTTAGTACCGCAAAGAAATAAATATAAATATAAAAATAAATAAGTAAATAAATAAATCTACTTTTTAGTGCTTTTCTTTTTGTTTAAACCTGCAAGACTCGTGTCTAAAGCAAGTACTAAGATGGCAACTATTAAAAAGCATCAACTCTACCAACACCGAGTCTGTTTTCCAGCTGGGATAGTTCTACCCTTTGACTTGGATGGGAAAGAAAATTGACTGTGCCTTCTGTGTTTTTGAATTTCAGGGATAGTTGCTGTTCTCTTCTGCGGAGTCACACAGGCCCATTACACCTACAACAATCTGTCTTCAGATTCTAAAAAGAGGACCAAACAGGTAAAAGAAGAAATTTGCTATGGGCTTGGTCTTTTCCTCTGTGTAATGGTTATGTAGTGATCCTGGCAGTACACTCAGAAAGAATTTCATTAGTAAAGGAAGAAAGCAAGCTTAAAGCTTCATTATGGGTTTGATATTTATAGATTTTTTTCCCCTCCAGGATAACCATTAACAATTCTCTTGGTAAGCAAAAATATAGTTATAATAGTCTCTCCCTCCTGAGAGATGTGCAGCAACCACTGTCAGTCTCAAAGATGAAAGGCCTAAAGTCAGTAATAATTCAGAGTCACTTACATCTAAAAGCATTCTAAAGCATGTGAGATTGGTAGTTATAGACAGAAAAGGAAATGAAGGAGAATATGGAAGCACGATGTTTGGCCTTTAATCGAGAGCTTTTGCTTCCCAGAAGACTCAACCTCCAGTTGTCACAGGCAGCAGAATGTGTCTCCCTTATTCTGAGAACACATCTGTTTGACTATTTGTCCATGAACATACATAGATTCCTTTCATAAACACTTTCTATACAGCCGCTTTGTACCCAAAGCTCCACTAGGTACAAAGAATACAAAGATTGATAGTGTATGACCCTGCCTTCAAGAGGCTCCTGATCAAATCTATGAGTGAGGAAAAAGACATGTAGCAAACAGGAGTCCACAGCGCAGTAAGAACCATAGTCAAAAAGTCTACAGTGCTCATTTGGAAAACATTTATTACAGAATCCTCAATAGTGAGGATTGGGAAAGTCAGGATAAGGTTTCCAGAGATGATGTCCAATCTGGAGCAAGAAATACATAAGCAGTAATGAGGTAACAATTTGGGGTTCATCAGGGGATAGAAGAGCCTCTTTCCTGAGAAGAGCACTGAGGCCCAGGATCAGCTTGGCAGAGTCTCAGGCACCGTGTGAAGCTGTGCTATGGTCCCTGTGGCCGGCGGCTGGGGTATGGAAAGCCCGTGCGATGTGGTGAGGCCATAGATCACAGTACAGTTTATGAAAGCACTGGGTACTTTGTGAATGGATTTATACTTCCTCCTAAAGGGAGTGGCTTGAATAATGGCAATGTACCGTCTCATGGTTTTGGAGCCTGGAAGTCTGAAATAAAGATGTCAGCAGGATTAGTTTCTTTTAAGGGAAAATCTTTTTTTTAGTTTTTGGTTTTTCTGACAATGGCTGACATCCCTTATTTTATGGATACATCATCTTAACTTTTACCATCTCGTACACATGGCATTCTCCCTGTGTGTCTAGCTCCGAATTTCCCCATTTTAAAAAAGTAATAGTCATGCTCGGTGTGGTGCTACATGCCTGTAATCCCAGTAGTTGGGAGGCTGAGACAGGAGGATTGCAGGTTCTAGGTCAACCTTATCAACTTAGCAATACCCTCAGAAACTTAGCAAAACTCTGTTTAAAATAAAAATAAGTAAGCCAGGCGTGGTAGCGCACGCTTGTAATCCCTGCACTCGGGAGGCAGAGACAGGAGGATCACGCAGGTTCGAAGCCAGCCATGCTGGCTTAAGAGACCCTGTTTCCAAATAAAAATATAAAAAAATAGGTCTGGGAGTGTAGTCCAGAGGTAGAAGGGTTTTCAGGAACCTCAGTACTACCAAATAAATAAATAAATAAATAAATATAAGTAAAAAGGGCTGGAAGTATACCTTTGGGGTAGAATTCCCCTAGATTCAATCCCCAGTGCTTCCCCAAGTATGTGTGTGTGTATGTATATGTATATATATATATATATATATATATATATATATCTCACATACAAATACATATATACATAAAAATATATATTATGTATATGTAAACATAGTATGTGTATGTAAATATATGTATATGTAAATATGTATTTACATATAGATATACTCATATTGGATTAGAGGCCCACCCTACTCCAATACAACCTCATTTGAACTCATTACTCATTACATTAATGACCCTACCTCCCAATAAGGTCACATTTTCAGGTCCCAGGAATTAGGACTTTAACCTATAAGTTTGGAGGGACAAAATTCCACCCAAACAGGATGTAACTCTAAAGCTTTCAGCAGAATAATTTTAGGATACGGGAGCTCCACTTTAGAAATATCACCCTGGAAGACATGGAGGAGCATGGAACAAAGGCACTTGTATGAGTTAGCATTTGCTGTGTAACAAACAACCTTACAACCCCAGTGCCATCCAGCATTAAACGTTTATCACTCACCTGCAAGCTTTAAACACTTTGAACTTGGTTGGGCCTCATGGATCTACTTGCACAAACTGAGCCTATTCCTATGTCTGTGAGTTTGCTGGGGGCTCTACTTTAGGGTAGACTTGGGGGGGGACACTTTTACCAGTATCATGTGCCTGATATTATTCTTCTGGCAGAAGAATATGCTCCAGTGTTGAAGCAAGTCCATTTCAGTCATTTGTTTGTATCCCATTTCCTGAATATCCTACCGGCCTAAGAACATCTAGTCAGTTCAAAGTCCAGGGGCCAAGCGGGTCCCAGCCCAGAGGAGCACAGCAGAGTTATGTGGCAAGAGCGTGGCTATAGAAAATGATGGAGAATAATTACCAGATGCAAATAAAGGCAGAGACACTCCTGAATTAAACCTGATGTTTCTGGGGACTTCTGATGTGGCACAGGGGGAGGAGGAGCAGAGCAAGCAACTGTGATAAGCAAGCAAAACCCATAATTAGCCACAGATTGCTAAAGAGGAGTTTTGAATGCTGGCTGGGAAGCTCTCCACCAGGGCTCTTTCCTGCATCCTACTCTGTGTCTCCAGCTCAGTTGATCCTAACTCTGCCTCCTCCTTCCCAGGGACTCCACAGACCCAAACTCCCTTCCCACTCATCACCTCAAATGCTTCAGAACCATCCCCAAAATTCAATTACAAAGAACTTGAGGGTCCCCGCTGAATAAAACAAAAGTAAACAAACAAACAAACAAACAAACAAACAGGACACTAATACCAAGAAACTGTCCAATACCGAGTCTTCTAGGATCCTTTGGGTTTTGAAAAACCACTACCGTTCTCTAGGGTTTACAGGGAAATAGCTTGGGCTGGTTTTTGCTGGCCCTTTTTGGTTCTCTGAGCATTTGTATTCTGAGAGGTTGGGCCCTGTTTAGGGACTTGCACTTTTAAGTCATGCTCTCTAGACTGCTCAGCACAACTTCAAAGATAACTCGTCTCATGGCGAGACAGCAGCCCAGCACCTGGGGAAGACAAAGCTTAAATCAGTGCCCTACAGCCTTCTATTCTCCCTCCCAATGGCTTGACAAGTACTCCCCGGTGGGCTGCCAGAATCCATTTTACAGCACTCTCCTCTAAGGAAGGAGAGTTTTACAAGTTCATCCTTCAACATTTGGGTAACAGCAAAGCCTCATCCCTGCTCCCCCGACAACCTGCTTCCCTGGATTTCCAAATCATAGCACGAGCTTAATAAATACTAATTCCTTTCCACTCCCTTCTCAGTCTTTTCTTTCTATCGGGAGCTATCGTTTTTCTGCTTCCTTTTTGCTCGTAACGCATGCTCACGTAGCTATTTACTTTAGTTATCTCCACATGCAGAGCTATGCATGCCCAGACCCACAAACAACCCACGCTCTGGTAGATAGAATCTACGGGCACCACTCTGAAAAACATGTGATCAGAGGTCCTCAGCCAGGCAGGCAGCAAGGAGAACAAGCAAAGTTCAAGCTCAGTGGGGGAAGCCAATTACAGATTGGAGCGAGGCGCAGGTGACGGGCTGCCACTGCGTTCTCTCTGCAACAGGGGCAGGTTCGGAAAGGATTAGATGCTGCCACATGGCTAGAAGGCACAGCATCTCCCTCTGCCTGTTCCCAGAGTCAAAGACTGGCAAATGGAAAAATATGAATCAGTAAAGTCTAGGTGGGGAAATCCATGGAATCAACTTTGGGTTTTAAAATCCAGAGGTGAACACAATTTGCAAAGGAATTGTCTTCATTGACAATGTCTATGGCAGCCAATCAAATAGCTGTATCTGGATGCAAAGACTTTGGAGAATTAGATATTCTTTACTGCTTCAAGAATTAGATTGCCTTTAAGAAGAAACGCACGTTCACTTTAAAGTATGTTTTGCAAATGATGATCATCCTGAATTATTTTTGGCCAGCCTATGAGAAAGCATGTCTCATCATTGTTAGACACGGAGCAGTCTAATAGGGATACTGTGAGACTATAACACACCATCCAGGTTTATGCTTTGAATGGCAAAGCATTCTATTAAAGAGTCTGTGCACCTATGCAGGGATACCCTTCCCTGACTTGGAATGGTTGTTGCTTTAGTATATATACATTTGGTCCTAGAGTCGGGCAGATGCTGTAAGCCCTGCCTCTTGCCCCAATCTCCCTCTCTTCACCCCCAGGCAGAACTGCTTGCTGATTATCTGAACCAAAATCCAGGTGTTTCCAGCAGCTGTCTTTACCTTGCCTGAGGCTGACGTGCAAAATCATGTACTTTTATACTATTCCTTTTAACTAGATTCCCCTTCCCTTCTTGCAGTTCCTACTTAAAAATTATTTCCAACACACACACACACACACACACACACACACACACACACACGAGCTGAATGTAAATAACATTTATTGTCCATTAACGTGTAAAGTCCTTTACTCATTTACTTTCTCTCTACCTTTATAGCTTAGAGGTAGCTCTTTTTATTATCACTAATTACCTTCGTTCCTTGAACAAATATTGTTTGAGAGCCGGCTTTGTGCCAACCACTGTTCAAGATGCTGGGGATATAACAGGGAACAAAATAGTGTCTAATAGATGAACATTATGGTAATCAAAGTAAATAAGCAAAGTAGATAGTGTTCTCAGAGTAAGTTAGGAAGCCAGTATCAAGGCATGGAATAAGGTGAGCTGTATTTGCACAGGGAGGTTGTCCTTTTAGATGGGGTGGGCAGGGAAGGTCTCAGTAAGATGGCAGCATTAGAAAGGAGTGAAGAAGAGTCATGTGGAAATTAGGGTGCTGAATTATCTGGAAATTGGGAATGACAGTTGGCAAGGCCCCAGGAGCAAGGGGACCAATGTATCTGGAGCAGAGTGAACCGGAGTTGAGTAGAAGAGGCATTATCAGAGGAGTGACAAGAAACAGCTCATGGAAAGTCTCAATGATGTGGGAAAATGCTGGAAACTTAAGTCCAGACAGGACATGATATAACTTAAGATTTTAAAGAATGGAGGTGCCATTCATCAGCCAGGAAAGACCACAGTAACAAGTTTGGGATGTATATAAGCCAGTTAAGTGGACCTATGGAGTAGCCAGTTGTATATTAGAATTATGCATTATATATGAGGCCCTGGCCTCTCCCAACTTAGCAGAGAGGTCTAGGGCCTCATATATAATGTTGGGAGTCATCAGAATAGAGATGATATTGGAAACATGAGACTAGATGAGCTCTGCTATGGTTTGGATGTTGGATGACCCCAGAGGCCTGCGTGTTAAATTCTTGGTCCTCAGGATGGCGCTGTTGGGCTGTAGTAGAACCTTTCAGAGTTGAGCCCTGGCGGGAGGTCTTTAGGTCATTGGAAATATATCTCTGAAGAGGACTGTGGGACATCTGCCCTCTTTCTCTTTTTCTTTTGCTTTTTGGACATGAAATGAGTGATTTTCTTCCATCACACACTTTTGCCATGATATACTGCTTCAAAAGAGGAGGTCCAAAGCTATATGGCCTATCAAGCATGTATTGAAGCCTCTAAAATTGTGACTCCAAATACACCTTTTAACTTTTTTACTCAATTATTTCAGGTATTTTGTTATAGTGACAGAAAACTGACTAACATAAAATCTCTAGAGAGGTGATAAAGAAGCTGTTCAAAACCCAAGCCCTGCGGTATCCAAATGTTAAGGGGTCAGAAACCAGAAATGGAGAGGTAATGGCCAGTAGGAATAAGAAAATTTGAGCAATTGTGGTGTCCTAGAAGTAAAAGGAAGAATCTGTTTCAAAAAGTACCATGGTGAATCATGTCAAATGCTGAAATACCAAGAAATAAAGAATGTGAAAGTTGTGGATAACACTTATAAAATTCATATTGGGGGAGTAGCAGAGAAAAACCTGATTATAATGGTGCAAGAGAGAATGGAAGGAGAGAAATTAGAAATCTTACTCACAGGCGAGTCTTTAAAAGGAACTTTTCTGTAAAGAGGAGCAAAGAAATGGAATGATAGCTGAAAGAAGTGTGACTCAAGAGAAGACCTTTTTATTTCTAAGGTGGAAGAAACAGTGGAGGTTTTGTACATTGACAGGAATTATACAGTAGAGGACAGGAGATGATATGCTGGAGGATTTACCAAGTCTCCTAAATGCCAGACTTCAAACTTAGACTTTCTAATTTTGTGGATCAAATTATTTAGCTCCGTATTGAAACTCTTTGATTAATAGATGGGCTCTTAGCAATTGTAAAGTTCAACCTCACTTACCCAATAATCTCCATGGATAAATGGGTGGGTGGATGGATGGATGGATGGATAGATGGATGAATAAGTGAGTGACTACCTTTATTATATTTTCAGCTAATTCAGAAATTCATTGATCTTATATTTGATTCCATCACATTTGAAAATCTACCATTTCCATGCATTTTAATTTTTAACTACTATGCAAGTTTGGTTGGACATAGATGTTTGCATGCATTTGCTTTTGACAAGCCAGCTTCTCTGTCTAGCATTTATAGGCAAACAATAACATCTTCATTATAGCCCATTCTTTCCAGATGCTTATTTTATTTCCATTCCTTCCCCCCAGATGATATTTTTAGTGTTTATCACCATTGACTGGAAAAAGCAGCAGTGCAAATCCAAATTTAAATTTCCAATAAAAAAAATAAGACAATGGGAGCCAAATTGGATGTGTTGTGCATGGCTTAGTAAGGAAATTCAGGCAAAGGATTTGGAATACAAGAGTAGCAAGATGATATGGTAGAAAGAGCACTGGGATGAGAGTCCAGAAAACTGTGACTTGCCCCCAACCCTACTACTAACGGCAGAGCCTTGGATAATAAATTTAACGCAGATGAACTTTAGCTCTCTCACTGGTAAAGCGAATTGTTGAACTGGTTGACTGGTTTTTGGTTTTGTTTTTTTTTGGTTTTTTTTTTTTTTTGGTGGTACTGGGGTTCCTGGAAGCCCTTCTTCCTCCGGGCTACACTCCCAGACCTATTTTATATTTCTGAAACAGGGTCTCTTACGCCAGCACGCACGGCTGGCTTCGAACCTGCGCGATCCTCCTGTCTCTGCCTCCCAAGCGCGGGGATTACAAGCATGCGCCACCACGCCTGGCTGGTTGACTGGTTTTTAAAGATCATGCTCTAGGCTTACTAATCTACGACTGAGCATAGAGCCTCACATATACATCTGGTTCCTTCTCCTAGACTAATCTCTTGCTTAAAAACTGTTATGCCTGGAGATAAGATGGATGTGGGACCAGACTTTGCCATTGATCTTGAAGCCACATCACTGGGTATGCCAATTTAATAAGCTGTCAAGGATGAGCCAATCAAAGCTCAAAATCCTTGGCTCATACTGGGGTGAAATTTTCACACTGAGAACTGGCTGGTTCTTCTTGGAAAAAAAATTCCAGCTCCTGTGCGAGTAGTTATGATGGCTTTTCCTAAGACTATCTGCTTCATGGGGCAGAGTCAACAAACCTGTTTCCAGCCTTCAGCCTCTTTCGATAAGTCAGAAGAGCTTTCCAGCCTTTCAGTTCCAGAATGGACTGAGCGTGTAAGCAGAACTATAGTGGTTTCATGGAAGGCCTCATGCTAGAAGCATAATCCAAGCAAACAAGACATAGTTCTTATGTGTGGAAGGTCATACTATAGCATGAAATCCATGCATGTGTACACACACACACACATACACACACACACGCACACACATGCACAAACATGCACACACATGTGTGCAAGTGTTCACATGCACAAACAACAATCCCAGTAGGCAGATATTAACCTAAAGGATTGACTTACTTTCTAGAGGCAAAGTGTTCTTGGGAAGCTGATTTGGGGTTTGGGTGTTGCAGAGTTTGGGGATAAGGATAATTAGGAGATTATCATGCAGATATTCTTAGGCATCAAAACAAAGAGAATAGTATATATTAAAGCAAAAAGCTAAGAAAGAGCTTGAGAAGTTCCAGAAATAGAGGTAACTGTGATTAGGACTCATGTTTCCTAAAAGAAGTAGGTCGAGGTGACCAAGGACTACTTGGCTCTCTGAGTAGTGAGCCCCCTCACTGTATCAGGCATTCGAGCCCAGGGATCAGTGAGAAATAAAAACAAGTCAGGCACGGACCAGAAGTAGTTTGAGAAGCAGTCCTGGGCCATTGGTATAGACAGAGGAACCGGGCAGGAAAGTGTGTGGCAAAGAGCTGAACACTGACATGGAGAGGTGAGTTGGGTGGACCCTTGAGTACCTCCGTGTGCTTAGATTTGGGCCTTGCAAAGATAACAAGGATAGCATCATTTGGTAAACCCTGAACAAAGGTTACTGTGGACTGTGTAGTACACTTGTCTCCGTTCCTGGGGTTAAGGGTTAGTTATGAGCAAGCATGATCGTTACCACACATGACATTGATCTGAATGCTCACCGTGTTTTCTTCTAATAAACTGCTTACATACATAACATCTTAATTTGCTTTAACCTTTTCTAACTCTAGACATATTTTTGCCCTATCTCATCTCTTAGGATGTTGTAGTCTATATATAAGTTTGTAGAAAGTTATCATGTGGTTTTTACCTGGGACTTAGGAGCTCAATATATTCTTGCTGAATTAAAAAAGTAATAAATGGATAAATTATGACCATGTACATCCCAAGATCAAAAATAGAAAGGAGAAACAATGTATGCCAATGATTTTTTTTCTTTTTTTTTTTTTGCAGTATTGAGGATTAAACCCAGGGGCATTCTACCTCCGAGCTATACCCCCAGCCCCATCCCGATATCATGCATTAGTTTAAATTTAATGAGTTGGACACATAAGGCAAAAGCCTAGGGTGAGCCTAAGGTATTGAAAGAAAAATCAAGTACGATTCCATTACTTGTGTGAGTTTCCTGCCGTGTGTCTTTGCCTTATTGATTTGCATTACAGTGGTTTTTGATTATGGTTTTGTGCATTTTCTTTTCCTCCAACACTTTTAACAAAATTGGTCACGTTCCATCCCAGCTACCTGTTCTGAGGCACGGTGGAGAGAGGATGTCGTGGGCAATAATGCCCCTTGCTTTCCTGGCTTCCGAGAAGATCAAAGATATCTTCATAAAGCAGAGAACTGCCTTTATTTTTTTTACTCTAATTACATTTCTTTTGTCAAGGTTTCTACCACTTTTCTTCTTCCCTTCATTCAAAATACCTTTAAAAATGCCATCCTAGAAGGGTTGAATTTATAAGTGATGGCAAAGTGTTTAAATTTCTCCTTAGCTAGGCTGGTGATTCTTTTCAATGAAACTCATTATATTGTATAAAGGACATTTAGTAGTTCGGCTAATAAGTGTTCCCTTTTAAATCCTAATTAGAGTAGAGCTCCCACATCAGGGCCAGAACACACTGTACTTTCAGTGCCCAGAAAGAATTATTGTCTGTGAACCCCTAGTCCAGAAGCCTTTACTTCACAACCAATTTGTGGTACAGTAGAGGCGATGGGTAACTACTTGGGTCCCTAAGTAGTGAATGCCCTCTCTGTTCCAGATACTAGAACCCAGGGGTTAGTGAGAAATGAAGACATACCTAGCATTCACCATGCTTCTCCTTGAAAATTCTTCATGCAGTTTTTTTTCCCTGACAACACTATAGTGGAACTATAACTGCTCAATTAAATCTCGCCTGCTCTCTTAGCCACACATCTGTGTTTGTTTATCACTGCATATAATCCCAGTTGGGGTTTTTAAGTCATAAAATCAAGAAGTATAGAGCTAGGTGAACTGTAAAGATAAACGTTTATACTCCCTAGAGAGAGAAAGAAAGAAAGAACTCTCTGTCTCTCTCTCTCTTTCTTTCTCTCTCTTTCTTTCTTTCTTCTTTCACTTAAAAAATACTATCATTAGATATCAACATATAAATATATGTTATCCATATTCTTCTATGTATGGGCCTAATTCCATGCAAAATAGAAAAAAATTATCTGAATAGAATTGTACGCTATCAGCTGGCCTGGTCCTTTTTTGATGACATTCAAGATAGATGGTTGCCCATTATTACTTTAAAATTTCCAAGGAAATTTTAACACCTCTTTATAGTTTTATCATCCTGCTTGACAGGTGCAGATATGAAAGATTCCAATCTTATAATGGCAATAAGTGGAAGTTGGCAATTTCTTTTACTCATTTTAATTAAATTTTATTGAGGTAGCCCAGAAAGCATCAAAGCCAAATATATGTGCCTGGGTATGTGTCCTTTAAAGAATGTTGCCAAATTCAAGGAGACCATTTCCTTAAGGGACCTGAAAGATAGAGTAAATACGTTTAATAAAATGTTAAGTCTTTGGACAATTCCTTTGGAAGAAAAATCGAATTGCTTCTAGACTCATAGCTCAAAAATCTAAAGAATCCTATCAATGGAGATATGATATGGAACTCTGGATAAAGTACCCAAAAGGAAAATCTAGTAAATGAGAATAGGACTTTTTTTAGGAAACTCACTTTATTACAATTATCCTGGGTTGCATTGAAAAGGAACTTGATATGGATCAGGAGTGACCGGTCTGTTCTTGTGGGAGAAGAGAATATCTATCCTAACAACCCTGCTCCAGCTGGGGGCACCTAGATAACAAGCTATTTCTCATTATTTTTTCCTGTGGTTCCAAAGGAAAACAAAATATAGCTTTTTAAAAAACTATATTTTAAAACATGCTTCTCCCCCCTGCACACTTTATACTACGCCTTGCTGTGTTCAAATTAAATTTTCAAGGGCACACTTAAAAGGGAAAAGTTACCTGGTCAAAAATAAAGGAATCCTTTTGTTGGGAAAGAATGTCTACTCTTCTCTTAGTCATCATAGGTACCAGAATTCATGTATCCTTCTTTTCACCGAAGATCTGTAACAACATGGTCTTGGAGAGTCACATCTAGAGAAAGTGTTAGTTTGGATTTCCAGAATAACTTCATAATCAGCTCACGATTTCTTTACACTATATGGATGCTGTTTTGAAGATAGAACAAGGGCCTCCAGCACAGGGCCAGGGCAGAAGATCTCTTGACCAACTAGAAACAGAGAGACAGAGACAGGGTGAGAGCCAGCCCTTAGGATGGGAGCTGGCAGCATTTCAGTATTCTGAGTTCTACCACAGCTGCTTTCTGGATAGTTAATGTGAAATTCTGTGAACAGATTCTTCCCTAGGGCCACAAGGTAATGATGTCTTAACTTTTTATGACCTTATACAGGTGGTCTCAAATGGTGGTCTGCAGGCCATTGTCATAGTGATTCATTTTTATGAGACTGTATCATTCATGGCATAAGTTAATAATTTACAATACCCTCTTAGGGGAAACAACGTCATTCTTCTCTTTTGCATTGATTTAGTGTTTGGTTCCTGGCTTGCTTTTAGAAGGCCAAGTTGAGGTCTACAGAGGACTTTTCATTCATCCAAGTATTCTTGAGTATAAAAGAGTTTGAGACCATATAACTATCCAGGGACAAGAGGTTTAACATTAAGTAACACTTCTGGATTTGTCCCTACCAAATGTCTCATGCAATTGCTATACGGTTTCTAGGATACAGAATTAGACAAGGACAGTTTTTGAGGGCCTTCCCTGTGTTCTGGGCAGAAAATATCTATTAAAGGCTCCAGAATGTGCTCAGGCACTAACATATATGTCCAACTCTAAGTTCTGATCTGTCTGGGTCCCCGGCAACCCCAGAGAAAGAACCTGAAATGTATTATTTTATTCATTATTGATTCAGGAATGTGATGATTTAGTGTAAAGAAGGGGTCAATGAAAAGAATCAGATGCAGAGGAAAGAGTAAAACACCCTGAAAAGGAGAATTCCTTAGATGGGTAGGACTCTGCCATAACCCGGGGGGTCAGCATCCTCTTGAGACACCATGAAAATAAATCTGTCCTCCTTGACCCACTTCTGTGATGGCATGCCTGCAATATGAGAAGAAAAACAGTAATAGGTAAAATTGAGGCAGGATTGCTTCTCTGGGAACATAAATGATGGCCGGGACCTCGCCCTCTTCCTAGAATCCCAAACTGTAAACTTGAAAGTATTTGAGCAGGTGCCCAAGTAATTCTAAGGGATCATCTCTAAAAACAGTGGACAGATTAAAAAAATCATTCCCTTTACTGATTGGAGAGAGGCATAAATGGCAAAGACCAGAAGACAGACAGATAGGAAGCTGAAGGTACTGGCAGCAGAAATGACAGGTGTCCCAAGGAGCAAAGATGGTCCAAGGGTTGCAAGCTGCAAATAAGCCCCAGCATGGGCAGCAGCTGAGGCAGGGGCAGCATCTTGGAGTGAAGCCGGGGCAGGCTAGTGCAGGTAGCATCACCAAGGCCAAGCAGAGCACTAGTCCAATGTGGTCAACTCCAGTCTCCATGATGTGTGCCACCCAACTCCCTCCTCTTGGAAACTCCCTGAATTATCAACCAGTGATTTTGAGTACACATTAGGTTGTTTGTTTTTTAACTGACCCCTGATGCCTGGGCTCCATGTCCAGGATTTCTGATTTATTTAATGTCAAGTAAGGCCTGGGTTGCAATGTTTTTAATTCTGTTGAAGTAATTATAATGAGTTGAAAATCTACAAAGACCTCACAAAAGAGAAGGTTGGGGTGCTGTGAGTTGTCGGGTGAAGAGCTTTGTATTCCAGCAGATTGGATTCAGGACATCAAAGTGATTTTGAGAGGGAACCATATGCCACTGGGGCTGGGAAATGGGTTCTCAAACCAGACTGCAGAGTGAGGTCACCCGGCACTTAAAAAATCTCAGTGTCTGGTTCCTCCTAAGAGATTCTGATTTAATAGGCATGAAGTACATCCTGAAAAGCAGGACTGTTAGATGTTTCCTGGGTTCTTCTCATGTGAAGTCCTCCTTGAGAGCCAGTGACCTCAGGGACACTAAAGTCACTTTATGAAGCCCCTCTTTGAGATTTCTGTAAGTAGACAAGAGACAAGGAAACTCTGCAAGGGATTTATATTCAGTGTGAGTAGAGACTTAGAGATATCAAGATTTGAGTGTTTGTAGCTGGGTGCTGTAGTGCCTACCTGTAATCCCAGTACTTGGAAGGCTGAGACAGGAGGATCACAGGTTTGAGGACATCAGTGCCTGGTCACTTAGACAGACTCTGTTTCAAAGTAAAATATAAGAAGAGCTGGGAGTATAGCTCAGAGGTAGAATGCCATTGGGTTCAATTTCCAGTACCTCCTCTCCAAAAAAGAAAAGTTTTGAGTGATTGTATATATGCATTTATTTTCATTGGTGAGATATTTTCAAGTCTTATTATTAAGACTTGAATATATCAAGATTATTATCACCCCAATAAGTATTTCCATAACCCTTAGATCTGAGAAGGTAGTCATACTGCTAGACCCAAAACTGAGAGATACTTCCGTAGGGTGACCGGCTCACCAATTAAGTTCACACATGGAGGTTTCACTTTACGATTCACCAATTCCCCATAGGAGTCACAGCATGTAAAACTGTTATACTGCATTAAAAATGAGAATCCATTTTTACTTGTCTAATCTTTAGCTTAGGAAGATACAGATTTGGTTAATATTTTCTGAATATTTGCAGTCACTGTCTAAAGCAGTTTAAGAAAAATTCTTATATTTAATCCCCATGACAATACTCAGTGAGTTAGGTATGATTAGCAGCTATTTGACTGAGGAGGAAACTTTGCTGCAGAAAGGAAAAGTAATTCCCATGAGATTATACAAGTAGATATTCATGGGAGACATGGATGGGAACTTATTGCAAGTCTGGTTCTCTTTCCACCCCCCCAAGCTACCTTTCTTCCACCTCTAGTTAGTGAATCAAAAGGCTCCCATATGACCATAAGGTAGATAGTCTAGCACTTAACAATAGATTAAAAAAATATCCTGGTCCCAAAAGTGTATCTAATACTTAATTCCAAGCGAGTCACTCAATGTTATCTAAATTTAAGCAAATAAAACAAAGTAAATTCTGGATTAGATAGCATCTGAGTATCTTTGGCACAGAGCCATGGGATATAACCTAACTCCAGGCTTCTTCCTTTTACACCTTTTTTTCTGTTGAGAAACACAATATATACTCGGCAGATTTTGTGATATAGAAAGTATCCTAATTTTCATGAGAGAACACTGAAATAACTGAAGTTCAGTTTTCACTGAACACTGAAGGGTTTTAATCTGCCTTTAAGACTTGTTCTAGTCTATATGTTTGTCAGTAGCTTGGTTTTACCACTCCTTGAAAATATATATAAATAATACCTTCTCAGTACTTTCAACTGATTGTTTAATTTTTTTCTGTTGAATGTTGTTTTCACTGGTCAAAGATTATGATTTAAGTGATGTTAGGATTTGGGTTAGGAATGTCTCCCTCAAAAACTCATGTGTTAAAAGAGTGGTCCCAGTGTAGGAAGGTTCAGAGGCAGGCTGTGGTGGGGAAGGTGGGCCACTGGGGTGTGGTCTTGAGGACTATATCTGTCCCTGGCTACTTCTTGTCTGTGTTTTTGATAGCCGTGAGCTAGAATAGCTCTTCTCTACCATGCACCCTGCTGCTGTCCCTGGTTTCTAACTTGAAGCCAGCCATCTATGGACTGAACCTTCAAAATTGTGAACCCCGTTAAACTTTTCCTCCTCTCTACAGTGTTTTGATCCAATATTTTGGTTATAGTAACAAAACAAAAGCTAGCTAAACCAACAGGAGTAGGTATCAGTCAGATCTACTTCTTAAAAGGTTGGTTTCATTTCTGTTGTTCACCAGGACCATGCTGATGATTTATGCTCATCAAAGTTTCTTTTTCTATCACTTTTTTTTCAACACATAACTTTAATACTCCACATTATTTATCCTGATCACAGTGGTGGTAACCTCCTTGTCAACAATCTTGTGAGTTGAGGAGCTGATTTTCATTCTCATATCCATCAGGCAGATACGTTCTCCTCAGCTGGTCTGATTTAGGTATGGAGACCCCATTCTTCACATGACGAGACAGGAAAGCACGGACTGCTGGATGATCAGCCTTCTAAGGGAGATGCTGGCTTCCAGGCACATTTTCACAAAGTCCTGGATGACACTGACTTTCTCTGTTTGCGCAGTACCATTGCACTGAAGAGATGCAGTAAGGGGCCTCTGCTTCTTTTTCACATTCTGCTCTTCACATTCTGCCTTCCTCTTGGTATGAGTCTTTGACTTGAGGTGGTCACTAATGGCAGACTCACCAACACGATTCAGAACCACATTGCAAGAAGTGCAGAAGAGTTTTCCTCCATCTTCATGAAGCTCACCTCCAAAATCTGTGACTAGACCCAGGGGTGTCACATACAAAGCAGTCTTAGAACGGTTTCCAGCTGGTGGTGCCGTTACTACAAATCGTTCCATTCTGACTGTGAGTAAGGTTCGGATTCGTTTCCATTTATTTTTTTTTTTTTTCTTGATACTTAGTAGCGAAGGGTCTCCAGCGCAAAACCAGAGACAGACGCATGGATTCCTGGCACTTTCTGTTGGTTCAATCCCGGAAACTCCTTCAAATCAGTTTTTCAACAAGTTTTGGTGAGGAAATAGTTGCTGGGCTTGCACCCTATTTTCCCTGCGAGGCCGGCAAGTCACGCCTTTGCGTAAGATCGACTCCGCTGCTAGGGAAAGTGGACGAGACCCTGCCGGGAAGGACTCTTTTTCTATCACTTTTTAAAAAGACCTCGGCCGGGCGTGGTGGCGCATGCTTGTAATCCCCGGGCTTGGGAGGCAGAGACAGGAGGATCGCGCAGGTTCGAAGCCAGCCACGCTGGCGCAAGAGACCGGTTCAAAAATATAAAATAGCTCTGGGAGTGTAGTAGCCCGGAGGTAGAAGGGCTTCCAGGAACCCCAGTACCACCAAAATAAATAAATAAATAAATAAATAAATAAATAAATAAATAAATAACTTCAACCCAGGAATTCTATTTGAAAAGAAAATGCTTGATTTTTAAATTGCATGAGAAATTACAGCTTATGCTACAGAACATAAAAAAGTGACCTTTTTCTAGTTTGGAGGATTTTTTTGGTTGTTTTTTTTTTTTTTTTTTTAACAAAATGTTAGACATACCATTATTTTCCCAGTGACTTCAGTAAGGGTTGTGATTCAAAGAAAACCTCAAGCCAAACGGAACATACTCACCTCAAATGGGTTCTTCTGATCCCACCGCCCAGAATCTACGCTTCTTGATTAGTTTTCAGATGTACAGCCAAGCCATCACTTGGGTCAATAAAGAAATCCTTAAAAATTCCCTGATGATCAGCACCTAGGACTCAGATTGGTGCAGATTCTCTAGCTTGGAGCTTCCTGGAAGCAAACTCCAAAATCTGTGGAGCAAAGTACTCTAAAGTTTAACAGAAGTCAATGAGCTGCCTACTAAAATATCCCTACCATCTCCATTTAAAATAGCATCAGGACCCGGCTCTGGGGAGCGATACTTCCAAAGGATCTTAGAGAGACATTCAGAGCAGTGTGACTGGAGAGACAGGAACATCACACTTCAAGGCAACCATTTGGAGGAAACCAGTAGAAATATTCACATTTCACAGTCAGTCAAACTTCATTAAGTCATGCTTTACCTTGCAAACTTTGACCCAGATGAAGAGAGAGATGATTTGATTTGTGGCCCTGCTTGAACAGCAGCTATGCATCACGTAGAGTCATTTTAGAATTCATTTCCCAATTTTTCAAAAGCACCGACCTATCCTCTCTTTGTATTCTTTTGAATTCCAGATTTAGCTGATTCATGAAACCTTATCAGGTTTTAATTACTATGAGCTGGTCTTGAGTTTCAAAGTATCAGCTGATAACTGAGTTCATTTTCATTTGTGTAGAATGTGGGCTTTTTTCTTATAAACAGAACTGTGTTTTTTTTTTTTTAAGTGAAATCTGGGCAAGGTGATTATTATGCTCACTTCTTACCATATGAAATCTTTAATAAGAAAAGCATTTGCCATAGCTCTGTGAATTATTCCAACTTGCAAGATATGACTCAATTTATTCATAGGCGCGCATGTTAGAAATTGCATTATATTTTGGACAATAGGTTAGATGGACTAAACTCCGACATTTCTTGCATTATAAAAGAGATCTACATTATTATTTTTTTAAAAAATATACAAAATAGCTCTTTGTAAATGTTCACCTCATTAAAAAAAAAAATGCCATTTCACAAAGACCTTTCCCTGGCAGAGGTACATTCACAACAATGGCCTATTTGAATTCTTTTTCTCCCTCTCTCAGACACTTAAAAAAAAGCCTTCTACCTCCAAATGATTCAAAGATATATGATATTTAAAGATGTAGGAGGTTTTTCATGGTTATGCATCAGTAACGCAACAAAGGTCAATTTTGCTATTATTTTGCATGTGCTATGCTTGTGTATCTGACTACTTTAATCTTTTTAGCCCCATATACTGCAGTTCCCCCCCTTCAGATCCTTTTCAAAGCATCTTTTACTGGGTTGGCTCGTGACTTTGAGAATTATTTAAACTTGGCACAATACCTCCAAGAATTTAGAAAATACAAATACTGACTTGTCCAGTGTGTCTTGAGGCTGCTCTTCATACCACCTGAAGAACTGGGAAATAAGACAGATGGCGGGGACGAGCACTGGCCATGGAGCCCAGGTTTGGGTCCTGGACCTTCTCGTGTGCTGGTCGGGTTGATGTGAGCCAGGGACTGTCAGCCCAGGAGAGCAGGGACAGGTTCTAGCTTGTTGTTGTATAATGGTGCCCAACACTATGCCCTGTACCTGCAGGTGCTCGTTTTATATTTGAGGGGTGAATGGATGAGACTCCGGGCTCTCTTTTGTAAAGGCCCTGGCCTACCCTGAGGAGCCCTGAGTGGGAACCTCATGAATTCTGCTCACACCGGAGCTCACACTTGGCTTTATATGGGTTGAAGGAGGTAGCTCGGTCCTCTGGGGTGCAGAACTAAGGAGCATGACTCAGAACTAAGGAGCCTAGGGGTTCACAGGGGAAGTCCCAGAGAAGAGACACCGCAGCTGAGGTCTAAGGAACACCCACGTCTGAACAGGCCCAAGGCATCCGAAGGAAGAGAGCACTACAGGCAGAGTCCTCCTCCCGACAGAGATCTCGTTCATGGGAAGGCTCAAAGGGCCTTAGAAGCTCTAAAGTGGCTTTGTAGGTGAGGTATAAGATAGAATAAATGGAAAGACCACTGAATCATAGAATTATGCAGCCAGAAGAAATCCTATTACTCAATCCTATTACTAGCCCACATTCGCTACAGTTCACCAGTCTAGAAACTAAGACCCAGAGATCTCTGAGTAAGTTTTGGACCTTTAAGTGGATATCATTTTTTTTTCTCTTTCTATTGAGTTCTATGTTTTTTATAAAAATCCAAGCAGTGTGTTATGTAGGGTGGCACATGCCTGTAATCCCAGTACCTGGGAAGCTGAGACAGAAGGATCGCAGGTTTGAGGCCAACTTTACCAGGCTATTAAGGCCCTCAGCAACTTAGTGAGACCCTGTTTCAAAAACAAAAGGACTGAGAATATAGCTCAGAGGTAGAATGTCTGAGTACACACACACACACACACACACACACTAACAATGACAAACCCATTACTTAACATCAAAAACACTTTCTGTTTACTTTTTTGTGAGTTTTCTTGACGTCTAATTTAATAGAGGACAGTTGGAATTGTACGTGACCGTCATTCATTCATACGTTCAAAAAAGGCAAATTTTTTCAGTGAATCCAAATCAAGTAGTAACCAACCTGAAGCTGCGTTAGCTCAGAAAACATGTGCTGAGCAATGATTATCTTGACAGGGCAGTGAGAGGTGAGATCTGCCTCTTCTTGGCTGTCCGATTTTTTTTTTTTTTTTTTTTGGTGGTACTGGGGTTCCTGGAAGCCCTTCTACCTCCAGGCTACACTCCCAGACCTATTTTATATTTTTATTTGGAAGCAGGATCTCTTAAAGCCAGCAAGGCTGGCTTCAAATCTGCACGATCCTCCTGTCTCTGCCTCCCAAGCGCGGGGATTACAAGCATGTGACACCACGTCCAGCAAGGCTGTCCGATTTTTGTCTCCTTTTTCTGTGTACTGCAACAACTATTGGAATGATGTTTTCAAGGTCTCTTAGGAAACTGTGTCTGTACTTGCCCATCTATCTTGTCAAGATTTTTTTCTTACCAACTTAGCAACTCTGCCTTGAATGTTATACTAACCTTTATAATTCATGTACTTATACATATACCATCAAATTTATTTAAAATTTATTTCAGAAAAAATCTAACTCTATCACTATAATCAAGATTTTTAAAATTTGCTTTACTGTAATTAATTTTAAAGTGCCCGTAATTTGAATATCTTCATCACAATATAAATTAAATAAAATGTAATTATTTTCAAAGCATATACAATTTGAATATATTGCATACCAGAAGTATAGAATATAAAAAACACAAATAATTTTTCTAAAACATGCAATACCATCTGCTAAAATCAAAATGCAGACTACAAGTTATAAGTAGAAAAATAAATCTAAATTATTTAAATAAAGTTACTTTTCTGTGTGTGGTACTGAGGATTGAGCTGCATGGCATTCTATCTCTGTGGTACACTCCCAGTCCTTTTTACTTTTTTTGTCTTTGTTTATAATTCTTTTTATTGGTACATTGCAGTCATTGTAGTCATATATCTTAATAGGGTATAAGATGGTAGAGGCAGACATGCACACATCACTCATTTAGCCCTTCCCGATTCCCACCTCATTCCCTCCCCCTTTTTCCTTCTCATGTTTGGCTTAGTGATTGACTTTAATATGTTTGTGAATGTACATCATGTACTTGTTTATGAGCCGCAGCCCTGAACTCTCCTCCAAGCCAGGCATCCATCCCCTTAGCTCAGCACTGTATGGATTGCAAACTCAATAAAAGCCATCTGCCATCAGCCCAACCCATTCCAGGGGTCTTAATAAAAGGAGCTGATGCATGGTCTCGACTCCTGGCAAACACAGACAGGGTCCTCTTCCTCTCTCCTTCTTGCTAGAGTTGTGTGAAACATGGAGTCCCTTCCTCCCACCTGAAATTCAGAGACAAATAGGGCATTTCCTTGATAGATTTTTTTTTTTCTCCTTGCAAAACTGATTAGAAATATACAGCATCAGATGCAGTATCCAACTGTTCTGGTCTACCATTTGTGAATTCATCTTCTTTAATGCCCATATCTATGATATTAAAATACTTTATAAATACTATGTGAATTTAAATATAAATACAAAGTCTTTATGCAGTATTCTCTGGCTTCTCAGGCTCTCATAAAAACCAGTAACTATTTAAGGTCACATAGTCCCTGAAATTGAAAATTTTGATTTTGATTCTCGTCTTTGTTCAATTTTACTTCAGGTTTTCTTAAGAATAAAGTCTCTGTGCCAGTATGTTCAGTTCATCTGCTATGTAAAGCCATCCACCACCACCACCCCAAAAATAACAGGATGGGTTTTTCCAAAATCTCCCAGATCTTTTTATAGGATGACTTCCCTAAACAAAACTTCATAATGCTCTTGTTTGATCCCAATCCCTAGTGAGGATTACATATCAAAGACAATTAAAAAACTTTTTGGCAGGAATGGGGCCAGAATGCTTCAGATAAATTAAGAAGTTCTCTCGGTCTTTTCCAAAAGCTAAAATGAATTTGGTCGGTCGGTCTCTCTCTCTCTCTCTCTCTCTCTCTCTCTCTCTCCCCTGTGTGTTTGTGAAAATAAAATAAAGGGGTTGGATTTGTGTTTTTGCTAACTATGTCAGTATTGTGCTTTGGGCAATGAGATGCTGGCCTCTTCTAGAAGGCCATTTCCCACCCTGAAATGGGTATCTGTGATTCTTGCTCTGCAGGCACATCTGTTCTCTGAACTCATTATAATATTATAAAAGGCAAGGTTATTGAGGGCCTACTACATGTAGATGGCTGAGTTCATTTATTTATGCCTTCCAATAATTCTTAATTCTTCAAATTAATTCCTAGTTGTTCCTGTAATTCCTGTCTCTGTTTTACTGGTCGGTAAAAGAAGGCACAGGAAACCAAAATAACCCAAGGGGGTTCAGTCAGCATTCTCACTGCAGTGACCCAGGAGACCTGACCACAACCACCTAGAGGAAGGCAATGTATTTGCTCACAGTTCTGGAGATTTCAGGGGTTCAGTCCATGTCAGGCCAGGTTACATCTGGGGAGTTCAGGGCATGGCAACAGGAAGGAGAGAGGGATCAAGCAAGGGCTCTGCTCTCACCTCGTGGGGGGCAGAAGCAGATAGAGAAAGCAAGAGGATTCAGAGACCCAAGTGCATTCCCCATGGCTCCACTCCCAGAGACTCACCTCCTCCAACCATACTCTACCTGCCTAGGTCACCACTCAGTAAATTCATTACAATGGGTTTATCCACGGATGAGATTAAAGCCCTTGTTACATCAACCCTGCACATCACTACAGGAGATCTTTCAGGGGACATTCTCTATCTACAGTTGTGGATAAAGGAGCTGAACACAAGACTCTGTGTCTATTTTGGGGCTCAGAGGACAGAGACCTGCTTCTGCCTTCTGTATTTGTGGTCCCTTCAAATCCTGCTCATGAAAGTGGTTCTTGTGGGGAAAAGAACGAGAGTCTTTTCTCCATTCTTCTCTGGCTTTTCCCGTCTACCTTCTCCTTCTCCTGTGCATCAAATATCGACTTTTGGTAACAACCAATTAGCCTAAGCAGTGCCCCAGCCTGCCCCAGCCTGGTGCCACTCATGCCGTGATATACTTCCCAGTCTTGGGCAAGAGAGACGGCTCTCTGTCCTACAATGCCACCTCACCTCTGCCTGTACCACTGCTCCCTGCAAAACGTTTTTACCTGTGGGCCGTGGCAGCCTGTTTGTTCTGCCCCCACTGCCAAGGGCTGAAAGAGGAAAGTTAAATATTAGGAGGGAGAGAGAGAACTTGTTGCTAGAACTGGAAGAGCCATCGGTCCCGAATGTAATGCTAAAAAGTATGGCTTTTATTCCGTAGACAGTAAGGAACCATCCAAGATTTAAAAGCAATGACATGAGCACATCTTGTCTTGGAACAGGGAATCTATAGGATTGTCAAGGTGTCTGCCTAATATGAGACATCCCCCCCAAAAAAATGGATACAATACTGCTAAGCACATTTGCACTAAGAAATAAGTCAAATAAATGAGAAAATAAATGACCTAACTTAGTTCCTTTAGCTTTGTGCTACTATTGCCTGGGTTTTACTCTTTGAGCCAATGGAAAATTCTAACAATTAAAAAAAAAAAGAGTGTTAGGCTTCATTCCCTGCTGTTATGGTTAGGATATGAAATGTCCTCCAAAGACTCATGTGTTGAAGGCTTGCTCCCCAGTGCAGCAGTTCAGAAATGGGGCTCTTGGAAAGTGAGGGGGTCATGAAGGCTCTGACCCCGTCAGTGGATCAACCCATTGGTGGCTGAATGGACGACTGGGAGGTGGTGGAAACTATAGGAAATAGAACCCACCCGGTTGAAGGAAAGAGGTCTCTGGAGCCATGTGCTTAGGACTCTATCTTGTCCCTGCTCCTGCCCCTCTTTCCTTCTGCTTCCCAGCCACCATGAGCTGGTCAACTTTCCTTTACCATGTCTTTCCACCATGATGTTCTGCCTCATCCCAGGCCCAGAGCAATGGAGCCAGCCCACCATGGACTGAACCTCTGAACCTTGAGCCAAAATGAATCTCTTCTCCTCTAAGTCATTCATGTCAGGAACTTTGGTCACAGTGATGAAAAGAAAATCCCCATGTCCACTAAACATGTTAGCAATGCTGGATCCAACTATGTGTATTTGCAATGGGCCAATCTATCTCCTTAGAATGCTAACACTGCTCTGTGGACATTTGGTAATAAAAAATTGATAGATCTTTTTGATAATAAAAAAAATCTTATGGTAGAGCTTTTGGGGACACATTGCGGGTGATATGTGGAAAAATAGTAAAAATTTAAAAAAATAGTAAAAATTTAAAAAACAGAAATAAAACTATTAAATCTATAAAGGAAAAAAAAGTTACTGAAATGTCTTATCAGCAAGTCATCCTGCCACCATTCTCTATAGGCTTATGAATTCCAAGAGTCTATGTCTAAACCTGTATGGAAGTCATTTCAAAACCAGAGACCTAAAAACCTACTTTAAGAAAAGAACTCCCCAAATAATTCTAAATCCTAATTACAAAGCAGATCTGCTATACGTGAATGCAATAGTATCTATATAAACATGCATAGTTCCCCAGGGTGCCCCGGCCCCTTACCCCACAGGAAGCTTAATATATATTTCAACACATAAGATAACACATACTTTATCCCTAGGCATCCTTTTATGCCTGGCTAAGTTCAGGGTCCTCACAATGGCTGCCAACTCCTAATATTTCAAAGACTGTCTACATTAATATATTTCAAAGCCCCAAACCTTGGCAAGGAGCGAAAATTGTTTTTGAATCAGCTTCAAGAATTAATATTAGAGAATAGGAGGCTTTTCCTCTCAGCAAATTGAAGCTGAATAAATTGGTCCCTGTCTCCCTTGAAATGGAATCGGTTGCTGAAGGTGAGCGCCCTTGCAAGGAGCCAGGGTGTGGCGGTACTCAGGGGAGATGACGTGGGTGCTGAGAAAGGGCTTCTGTTCTCTTAAATTATGGACAGATTCATGTCTTTAAACCTGCTGTAGATGCGAAAAAGCAACAAGTAAGGATATTAGCTTGGAGTTACATTAAAGACAACTGGAATTGCTGGGCTATTACAGCCTCTTTTCTTTTATTACCGAATGTCCACAGAGCAGTCTGCTCCAAGGCGTTCCTGGGGACAGCTCCTCTCCTCCACTGCTTTGATACAAGTGAATTGAAACTCCCGTGCATGCCACGGCAGATAGCTCCATTCTTTGGAGTACGAAATCACACCCAAGAGACTTTTCCTGGTATTGTGCTTAGCACCCACTTTGTCCACCCAGAACATGCAGTTATTCCTATGGTTGTAAGGGTTTAATTTTCCCCATGGATTTAAAAGATTCAGACATCACAGCCACCAGCTACAAGGTTTCACTGATAGCTTCCGTTTAGTTCTTTTTCTTTTCTTTTTTATAAAAACGACATAATTCTCATAGTATGTTGGTAAATATCGTAAAGCAGAATAACGAAACTAAAGGAAAACTCTGTTACCTAACGGCAGCCACTATAACTGCTAATACGTTGTCCAGTTTCCCTCCCAGTCTTTTGTAGTGATTTTAATTTAGCCAGGTAGGAACTGTATATGGACAATTTTACATCCTGACAGTCCAAACATAAAGCATTTCCCCCATCATTTCTACTTCCTCTTCTTTCTTTTGTCACTATTGGCCAAATGAATGTATCCAGATACCATCTTCTTCTCTTCAGCCATAACCTGTGGGCTTTGATAATTTCATTCTTTCATTTTGATGCATTGATTTAAATTGGATTTTGATAATTTCACTTTTTATTATTTATGCATCATTTTAAATCAGATCACACACACACACACACACACACACACACACACACACAATTCATTGACCTTATCTAAGTGAAGTGCTCTGTTTTGAAAGGATAAAATGTTCCTCAGTCCTCACAGGCCCAGAAATATGCTCCAAGGTTGCAGTGACATTTGAATGCTAATTCCCAGCATAGACGATAACATGCTTTCCCGGGAGTTTCACGGAGCAAAAAGCAGCCTGTGGGAAGATGGGGAGGGTGAGATTCATAAGCTGCCTCTTTATTCTAGAGAAAGCATGAGTCACTAGGCTGATGGAGCCAGACTGAGGGTCTCTGCTGACCGCTTACTCCCTGTGTGATCTGGATCCATCACCTCGCCTCGCAGAACCTCTGAAGGCCTCACCCACAACATAGGTGGAACAGTGTGGACCTCCTCTAAGGAGACCGTTTAACCTGTGTGTTTCTCAGCTTTTCATCACTAAGACCAAATTACCTAACAAGACCAACTTAGAGGAAGAAAGGTATATCCGGCAGATAGTCTTAGAGATTCGGTCCATGGTTGGCTGACTCCAAGGCAGAAACATGATGGCAGGCCGGGCGTGGTAGTGCACGCTTGTAATCTCCGCGCTTGGGAGGCTGAGACAGGAGGATCGTGCAGGTTCAAACCCAGCCTCAGCTACTTAGTGAGGCTCTCGGCAACTTAGTGAGACCCTGTTTCCAAATAAAATATAAAATAGGTCTGGGAGTATAGCCGGGACGTAGAAAGCCTCTGGGTTCCACTCCCAGTACCACCAAAAAAAAAAAAAAGAAAGAAACACGATGGCAGCATGTGGCCGAGAACTGCTCAGCTCATAGAGAGAAGAGAGAGCCAGGGTTGGATATAATCCTCATCGCACCTACCTCCTTCAGCCACGCCCTGCCTCTGAGCCCTGCTAAATCGAGGATCACATGATCTATGCAGACCCAAACCATTACAGCCTACAATCAGTCCTCAGTGGAACCACATCCTCATTATTCACTATGATGCCTTTTCAAATCTGGGTTAAGCGATGGCCTATAAAAATAGGGAAGTAACATTTTCCATCGGCCTTAAAAACATCAGAACTGGTTTCTAAATTAACTGCATTCCCATTTATCTGGCATTTCTCAGCAGGTAGCCTAGATTTTTCCAGCACACCATGTCTTTGGACATCTGTATAGAACTCAAAATGCTTTGTTCATCTAACTGGTCAGTCGTGGATATAGACTCTTAGGAAATCTAATTTCCCAAATTCATCATAATGATATGGGCTGGAAAACCTGAGTAATTTATATAGATAAATTATCATTAAAAAAGATTCTAGGGATTTCCCCCCCCCCAAAAAAAGGTTTTAGTACTGTCAAGCTTTTTTTTTTTTTTTTTTTTTTTTTTTTTTTTGGTGGTACTGGGGGTGGAACCCAGGGGGGCTTTCTACCTCCAGGCTATACTCCCAGACCTATTTTATATTTTATTTGAAAACAGGGTCTCACTAAGTTGCTGAGAGCTTCACTAAGTAGCTGAGACTGGCTTCGAACCTGTGTGATCCTCCTGTCTCAGCCTCCCAAGCGCTGAGATTACAAGCGTGCGCCACCACGCCTGGCTCTGTCAAGCATTTTAAAAACAGCCATTGACATATAAAGGAAAAGCACGGTCACTACACATTCTTCCCTGGGCAGTAAGGCTGACCCACTCCTTCTCTGTTCACACAGGCTCCACTCCCCACCCTCCTTCGTCCATTCCACCCATGGCCTTGTTCTCAGCTTGATGAAGATACTGAGGCCACCAGTTGGAGTACTTTAACTCTGACCCCCCCAAGATGAGGCTGGCCTCAGTGATTTCCCCTTCTTGACTCAGCAGAGCTGTGGGCCTCCTCTGAGATCTCAGTCACCCTTTCTCCCCTTTTATCTTCAACTCTCCATCTCTCCTAACTGGTTCTCTTCAACAGAGAATTTTTCATCATAGACACGATAACTTCCTCAAACCCTCTCTTCTCTGTTTCTCTGAGAATGCCAGCCCTTTCCTGATTTCATTCCACCTTCCATCTGTTCCGCTAAGGCCTGGAAGTCTCCACTCAGAAAGGACCCTATAAGTGTCTCCTCTCAGCACATCAGAAAATTCAACATTACTGTAACATTTTCATCATTTCAGGAAAACAGACCTCTATATTCCGCTCTTTCTTTTTTCTTCATACCTTATGAAGCAGGAATAAAAAATAAATATTTACCATCCATATTTGGGTGATGGTAAATCAACACTCTCTTTACCTGCTTACCTTAAGTATAGATAAAATGTACAATGATATCATGACGTGTTGTCTTCCAACAACTAGTAATTGAGAATCTTTAGTAGATTTTTTAGGAGATTACAGAAAAACGTGATAACAGTTACCCTTCGTTGAGCCCCTTGGTGCTACGTAACAACCTTGCTGCAGTAGATACGTATTAAGTTCCCCAATTGGATGTGGAATTATGTGGAGACTTGAAATTCTCCAGTTCACACAATCGCAACCAAAGAGCTGGATTCCAGCTGCATCTCTCTGACTGGATGTTTTCTTTGCATGAGCCAACACGGAGTGTAACAGATCCTCAGAGGTAAGAGTTACTAGGAGAGCTAATTACTGGAAGTACCTTTCAGTTTCGATGACACTCACCGTAGAATTTTTTGTAATTTACGTATTTATTTGCTTTTGTAAAAAATTAAGAAAAAAGATGAAGTTCAGAGCTTTGTAAAGGATAAAATAAATATGGACCTTTATCCACATTTTTTCATTTTAATGGATAAATCAACTTTGTTCCTGCCTTTAAAAAAAACTATGCACTTTGGAAACAAAGATAAGCATTATTTTGTGAAAAATATGAAAATTAATTCAGACTAATCAAATGTTGGCCTTTTGCTAGTCACTCCCAAGACTTGTGGACTAGGAATTTTTTACATGATTCACGAGGTGCTAAAGCTATGTCTCCCTGGCAGCTCATTAATTATTGACATTTTCTCTTGCTCTCCCCATGGATTGCTAGAACTGGAAGAGACCTTGTTATATCATTCCCAAATGAAAATAAGCAATGACCTGGGACCCAAATGAAATCAGGGCAGGCCTAATGAGAATCAGGAGGTGCACAGAATGGGAGGCAGCCGGGGAGCCTAATGAGAAACTTAGCAGACTCCCAATTCTTTCTATTAACCTTTCTCTGTTTTTTTTGGGGGGGGTAAACTTTTGGGGTGTATTTTACCAGAATGTTAAGCATATTTCCTCTTCTGCTTCCTTTTGTTCTTATAAGTTCCTGATGTCGTGATTATGATGGCATAGCTCTGTCTACATACAGGTGGGGTGGAGATATAGGATAGGGTAAAGAAGCTCAGGGAATTCTGCAGGCATGCTGTGTGCATGCCATCCTAAGATGCCCATGTTCTCTGATCTTAAAAGCTGGTTATCATTGGTGAAAATACCAGATGTTTTAGATTTTTCCCCCTAGGTGAGAGAAGATGAGAAGGTTTGATAAGAGATGGTTCAGATGAATCAAGAGTTCATTGTGGAGGTGAATTCTAGGATTATTTTTAAATTAAATGGGAAAAAGAGCTAGAAATAATGAAATGTCTGTTGTGAGCATTGGAAGGAAAAGTTGTGGTATCCACATTCATTTTCAAAGGGATGCAAATAGTGGTTTAATGTATTTTCATGTCTTATTTATCAGCTAAATTTATCTGGTACATAGTAAATATGAGCAACTATATAATATCTCAGAGAGCACTAGTATGTTCTAGGTGGACAAAGATATACTCCTGGGAAATTTAAACCTTGGGTCTGATTTTATGAGGATTTGTGGTTTAAATTTATATATCATATGGCACCCAAGGGACCCAAACTGAAAAATCAATTTAAAAAGATGATCTTGGATCAGAAATATTCTTAGAACAAAGCAAAAGAAAAGACAAAGCATCTTTGGAAGGCCACACTCTCAGCCAAGGCCACAAAGATATCAACTTTGCCAAAGCACCACCAACATTAATTCACAATCAAAACTAAAAGTTCACAAGGAAACAAATCTCCATGAGAGAGAGTAAAAATAGCAGATAACAGAATTAGACCCTAAATGTTCTGGTAATGCAATAATTGGGTAAATAATATAAAATGGACATATTTTAATAAATTAAGTATAATTAAAGAAATGGAAAGTAGAAGCAGAATTTTGAAAAAGAATGTTTATTAAAATATAGAGCAAACAGATTGACCATTTTTTAGTTCTTATAAGAAAGCATAAGGAATAATTCACTTAAGTAAAATATATGTTATAATAAAATGTTTAACTTCCCAGACAATGGAGTAACAGAAATGAAAATAAGTCCATGATTACAAAAGAAAGCAGGAAACAGGAACAATAAGCCCAAAAGCATGGAACAGACAGGAAAATTTGAAAGTAGATGATAATTATAAATTCTAATGTGTCAATAGTAAACAGAATTGAAAAGACTAAACTCATGAGTAAAAGGGAAGAGACTCGAATTTGGCTCTTTTTTCACTAAAGTAAAATATGCACAAAGGAAAATACACATAAGTGCACAACTTGCTTAATTTCACAAACTTAACTCAATTATGTAACCAGCATTCAGCTCACAGAATATTACCAGCACCTCTGAACCCCCATTCATGCTCTCATTAGTCACCCTCCTGTCCTCCCCACAAAGGGTAACTATTGTGACTCTAACAGCCTAATTTTTAGCCCAGATTTGGTTGAAGATATAAATACAAATTCCAAATATCAAATGAATTTCCAGATAACAGACTTTGTCATTTCAGTATTTGGAAAGATTTCTAAAGAATAAAAATTATATGAAGGAAAATTTGGCATTAAAATTAAAAAAATTTTTTTGTTCACCAAAAGATATCATAAAAGCAATAGATATTCTGGTCACAAATAGGAAAAAAATATTTGCAATTTGACATATAACTACCAAAGGATTAGTATCTAGAATATATAAAGAATTTCTACAAATCAATGAGAAAGAAACTACTCATTGATTTTTAGATTGGGCAAAAGAAATCTATGTGTATTTCATCAAAGAGTAAATCTTCATGGCAATCAATATATCACAAAATGTTCAACATCAGTAGTAACATGGGGAATTCAAACTACCAGACTGGGAAAAAATAAATATATATTCATTGGCTGAGAGCACAGACTCTAGAGCCAGACCATCAGGGTGCAAAGCCCAGATCTATATGCCAGTTGTATATCTTGGGCAAGTTACTGAATCCCTTTGGGCTTTAGTTTCCTTATTTATAAAATGAAGATAATATTCCTTCTACCATTCATTCTAAATCCATTCCCTATTGCTAATACCACAGTGCCAACAGATTGGATAAATTAGTTATAGAGAAAAGAGGTTTATTTTGGCTCATGGTTCTGGTCCAGTGTTGAGGACCACATCTCATGATAGCTTTCTAGCTGACAAAGTCTTGAGGTGGTAGAGAACCTCACACAGCAAGAAAATAAAATGCAAGAGAAAAACCAGCCTATCACTCTGGTGATAACCTGCTAATTCATTAATTCATTAGTCACAAAAATGGATTAATTCATTCATAAAGGAAGAGCCTAATTACCTCTTTAAAAGTCCCGTGTGGCCTCACCTCTCACGATAGGGGTTAAATTTTAACATGCTTTTTGGAGGGGATAAACTATGTTCAAACCATAGCTACCTCTGCAATTATCGTGCTAGTCAAATTAGTTATTATGTGTGAAGGGCTAGAACAGGGCTGGGAACAGTGGAAGATCTACTTGCTAATTTTGTGTCTTAGCTCAGGCTGTTCTAACAGCTTACCATTTGGTGGGTGGCTTAAATAACATTCATTTCTCACACTTCTGCAGGCTAGGAATCCAAGGTCAAGGTGCTGCAGACGAGGGTCCTCTTCCTGGTTGGTAGATGGCTGTCTTCTTGCTGGTTCTCACATGGCCCACAGAGAAAGAGAGAACTCTCTTGTGTCTCTTCCTGAATGATCGCTAATCTTCTCAGGGCCCGCACACTCATGATCTTATCTAGACTTAGATACCTACCCCCACCACCAAAGAGTACCATCACATTAGAAACTAGCACGTCAACATTTGAAATGTGGGGGGAGGGTACACAACAAACATTCAGTCCATAACAATATTAGTAGTTAGTTCGGGATTTTTAAGAGGTGATTAAGGCTCTGGCCCTTATGAATGGGTTAATGGATATGCTTTAGTAGTTAGCAATGCCCTTAGGCCTCTCCTTTCTCTTTCTTTTTCCATCTACACAAACTTCCTATCTGATCTTATTCAAATAGTGGATGTAATATCCATCTCCAGCCTGAACTTCCAATCTAGTATCTTACATATTCATGCCTTCTAGATAGTTCTATGTGAAATAATATTCATATAATACATAACATATCAAAAATTCACTCCTGATATTCACTTGTATTCATTCCCACTCACCTAAAAACTCATGCAGGTACTAACTTTCTCATTAAGAACAATCCCATTTTTTTCACTTATCCAAGCCAAACATTTTGTTGTCATTTTTTATTTCTTGACTTCTCTTATACCCTAACTTTGTTTCTTCAGCAGATCCTTTCATCTCTAATTTTAAAATACATGCAGATTTCTTTTCTCCTCTCATAGCCTCAAAGCCTTCCCTCTGGTCCAGGCCCTCCAAACATTTCACATAGACTATTTCCTTAATCTTTCTTTCTTTTTTCTTTCTTTCTTTTGTGTTCCTGCCATTCTAGAGATTGAACCCAAGAGCATTCTACCTCCGAGCTACACCCCCAGTCCTATTTTTTATTCTTTATTTTGAAACAGGGTCTCACTAAGTTGTGGAGGGCCTCATTGAGTGTCCGCAAACCTGCGATCCTCCTGTCTCCGCCTCCCAACTACTGGGATTACAAGAGTTCGCCACCGTGCCTGGCTTACCTTCATCTTTGAACTGGTCTTTCTGTCTCAGCCCTGGTTCCCTGCAGGCTGTTCTCAACATAGTAGCTGGAACAATGGTGTTAAAACATAATCAGACTGTGCCACTCTATTCTTTGAAAACCTTCAGTACTTTCTCATCTCCAGAAAAAAAGTTAAATCTGGTTCCTGGATCATCCGACTCTGGGTTCCCATTCTGGTCTTCTGTCCTCCTCCTCTGCTTCTTTGCTCCTACCTTGCCAGACTCCTCGCTGTTCCTCGGGGCTTTGTGTGGCTGTTCACTCTAACTGGGAGGTTCTTCTACATGTCTGACTGGCGGATCGCCTCACTTTTATTTATTTATTTATTTATTTATTTACTTATTTATTTATTTATTTTTGCAGATCTGGGGATGGAACCCAGGAACAGTCTATCTCTGAGCTACACCCCCAGCCCTATTTTTTATTCTTTATTTTGAAACAGGGTCTCACTGAGTTGCAAAGGGCCTCACTAAGTAGTGGCTGAGGCTGTCATCGAACCGCGATCCTCCTGTCTCAGCCTCCCAAATGCTGGGATTGCAAGCGTGTGCCACCACGCCCGGAAAGCACTTTTATTTTTTGAGGTCTTTACTTGAAAGCCCCAATCTCAGTGTTCTCTCCATTAGACACTGTCTAAAGTGGCAATATCCACCTAGATATTTTATGTCTTTTTTTCTGGCTTTATCTTTTCCTCATAGTCTAGTCACTATCTAAGAGACCATTTGCTTATCTTGAGTAATAGCTCCTCCATAAAAGTTATGTTCAAGAACAGTGGTTTGTCCCACTTAGGTTCACTACCGCATGGATGACGCTGAGAGCAGGGAGCCGGCACTTGGTAGGCCTTCAATAGCTTTCTGTTGGGCGAAGAAAGAAATGAATGAACAAATGTCAAGTTTGGGCAAGGACGTAGGATAACTGGAACATGTATATACTGCTGGGAATGTGAACAACTTCAGACAACAATGTGGCATTATCTAGGGAAGCTAAAGATGGCTATACTTTCTGACCCAGAAAGTCCATTCTTGGTAGACACCACCTAGTTAAATACTTCATATGTGCAGCAGGGCACAAGTACAAGAATGGCCAAAGTTCTGCTGTTTGTAATAGCAAAGAGCTGTCCATCCGTGGTGGAACAGATAAATACATTTCCAATTATTTCTACCAAATAGCAAGGAAAATAAGTGAATCAAAGCCATAAAAAATACCACCGAGGACTCTTAAGAACACAACGCCTAACTTTATATGAAACATGATTTCATTTATATAAACGTGAAAACATAACTACCAAATAATAAATCATGAAAAGCAAGGCAATAAAATACACAAATATAGGACAGTGGGCACCAGAGAGAGAGAAAGGGTTGTGATCACAAAGGAACATGGAACGATTTGGGACTTGTAAAGGCCGTGCTCTTTTTAAACTTCAACTGTATGTGGACAATGCAGATATTTAATATTTATTTTTATATTTCACAGTTGTAAGTATTCTGTAACAACACATTTTAAAAATATCTGACCTGCGTATGATGGTGCGTGCTTTTAAGCCCAGTACTTGGGAGGCTGAGACAGGAGGACTGAAGGTTTAAGGACAGTCTCAGCGACAAAGGGAGACCCCTCAGCCAACCTAGCAAGACCCTGTTTTCAAAACAAAGCAAAACAAAAGGGCTGGTGCTGTAGCTCAGAGATGGAATGCCCCCGAATTCCATCCCCAGTACCAAAAGTGAATGAATGAATGAATGAATGAATGAATATCTAATGACAGTAAAAGAAAATGGTTAAAGACATGGGTAGGCTATTTATTTTATTTTTTGTGTGTGTGTGTGGTACTGGGGATTGAACCCTAGGGCGTTCTTCCAAGCTATACTCTTACCCCTTTTTAATTTTATTTTTTATCTTGAAACAAGATCTCATTAAGTTGTGGAGGGTGTAACTACCTTGCTGGGGCTGACATTAACAGAATCCTTAAGACATCCTCTTGTCTCAAACCCCCAAGTACTGGGATTATAAATGTGGGCCATCATGCTTGAAGAGAGCCTATTTATTAAACAATAATTTCAACTGGCCAATAAACATGAGAAGTGGGTCAAACTCATTATTAATCTGGGACAAATTAAAACAAAAATTAAATAACATGCCTGGACTTAAAAAATATAAAAATTGATAATATTAGGTTATAACCAAGATTTTAGGGAAACAGATATTCTAATACTGCACACAAAAAGGGAAAATGATATACTCATTTGAAGGACAATTTTTAGTATCTATTAAAATTAATCATGTGCAAACCTATAACTAGAAAATTACTCCTCAATATTTTTCAAAGTAATGCATGGTTGAAAAACATAAAAACTAATAATTTTATGAATGTATATCTTTAGGTTAAAAAAAATAATTTGTTTTATGTGGGGTGAAAGAGTTAAGACCAAAAGCAGTAACCAAATTGAATTCTATCATGAATAATCTTAGTTTTGAGAGCATATTTATATCTTTTCTTGCTTAATTATAATTAATTTTATAAAAGACATAAAATAAAAGCTGTGACCAAAAGTTGCTGGATTCAGCTAATTAAATTTAGCATTTAATTGGAATTAAGCATTTATATCCTTTAATGTTTATATTCAAAACCACAAAAGACTTAAGCTTAATGAGTTGAGGTACTAGTGTGAGAGGTTAGAAAAAGAGTACCCAGAACAAATCTAAAGAGTGCTGAATTAAACAAAAAATGGTAAAAGCAGATATTAAAAAATGGAAATAAAACTACAATAGAGAGGACCAACAAAGTCAAACACTGTTTCTTTAACAAGACCAATAAAATAGATTACTTCAATAAGTCAAAAATATACAATGGTATAAAATAAAAGGAGGACATTAACCAGAGAGGCCAGGGAGATTTAAAAGATAAGAACATATCATGAGATATATGCAAATAAGTCTGAAAACTTAGTTGAAGTGACAATTTCCTAGCAACATATAACTTACCAAACTATTTGTAGAAAATGAAAACTGAATAGAATTATAGTCTCTAAAGAAATTGAGTCATTAGCTAAAAAAATTATTTACCCCAAACAAGCCACACATTGTTTGTAGGTGTTCTAACTTTCAATTTTATGCAAACTTTTAAAGAGAAATGATAAAGGGGGAATACCCCCAAAATTATAAGGTTAGTCTAATACTCTTAAAATCACAACTAGTCCATGACAATGATAAAAATGAAAAGTCGATGCCGTTCTTGCTGGTGGACATAGATGCAAAGGTGATGCACAGAATGTTAGCAAGCCAAGTTCATCAGTGTAAAAATGAGCATATCACAGCTAATCTGAGTAATCACAGCTAATATTAGAAAATTGTTTTGTGGAATCTACCACCTTAACAAATGCAAAGACAGTATTATCTCAGTAGATACAGAATAGGAATTGAATGGGAAAGTTGCATCATATATTGACTATGAAAACTCTTGATGAAAGTATAAAAGAAGGAATTTTCTTTATTTGATCAAGAATATCTAATTAAAAAACTATAAGCGACATTCCATATATAATGATGAAGCTTTAGGCATCCCATATTGTCTATGAAAACTCTTGATAAAAGTATAAAAAAGGAATTTTCTTTATTTGATCAAGAATATCTAATTTAAAAAATTATAAAGAACATCCCATATATAATGATGAAGCTTTCAATGTATAATCCCTCATATAGTTTCTTTAAGTATTCCTCTTTTCTATGTCTTTTTTTGTTATTTTCTATAACTTTTATTTTAAGCAGTGGACATCTTGGATGTAAATTTATGTATATGCCATCAGGTTATTTCCTTAGGATAAATTAGACAAAGGAGAATTGCTCAGTTCAAAGTTTCATGTCCTATAACTGTTTATTATATAATCCCAAAATGTCTATACAGGAAACACTTACAAAGTTTCCATGCCACCAAGCAGCTCTTCAGAATTCTCTTTTTTCAGTCGGGTGTGGTGGCACATGCCTATAATCCCAGTACTTGGGAGGATGAGATAGAAGGATTGCAGGTTTGAAGCCATCCTCGGCAATTTAGCAAGACCCTCAGTAACTAGATGAGACCCTGTTTCAAGATGAAAAGATAAAAGAGGGCTGGGAGTGTAGGTCAAAGGTAGAATGCCCCTGGGTTCAATCTCCAGTATAACAACAACAACAACAAAAGAATTCTCTTTATTCATCTTATTCTTTCCACAAATGTTTGTTGAGCATTCTGATGCGCTAAGCTCTCTACTAGGAAATGGTCTTCATGGACCAATACAAAAACAAATGTGGTTAAAAGTAGCTGGCGCTGCTGGGCAGCTTACAGTTAAGTCCTGAAACTCTCTCTATACCTGTCCTCAAGAAATTCCCTCTTTATAATTTTCCTCATTTTTCTAATTATCCAGATTGATTTACCAGTAGGCAATATTTTAGGGCATTTAACATCCAAAGTGTAAGGGGATACAAAGAATGACATCTATTTTGGTAGAGTAGCAATGTTTTTTAAACAACAACAAAAAAAATGGCAGAAAATCACAGTCGTACTTAGACTGAGACAAAAGAACAAAGTCCCACTGCAACACATATCAAATATAAGTTTGAAGACACAGGTCCCAGAGCATCTCTCAGCCCCCATTTGCCATGAACAGGTGCAGCTGGGGCATCCCATGCAAGCGGACTGCCTTACGGACGAGCCTAGAGTTTGGTACTTCTGATGTTCGCTGTCCCTTGACACAAATTACAGTGAATAAATCTGCCTGCAGAAGAGCTCACCTCGATACCATTTATCACCCTCCATCAACAGCTCTGACTTCCAAAATGTTGATGAGACAGTGCTTCAGCTGCCAGCTCCTTCCTCCAAATTGAACCTGGAGGAAACCTCTCGCTGCCAGGGAGCAGGGAGCTGGGCACGTAACAAGACCTACAACAGTGCCGGGGGCGGGAGTTGTCCTGAAGTGGGGCTGAAGATGCCACAGCCTGGGCGGCAGTCAGCCACAGAGATGGGAAGAGACGTTCAGGTGGAGATACCCACTCCCGCCTAGACCTCCTGCCTGGTTTGGAGACGATCATGCATCCCCTGACACACCCAGAGATTCTTTGTGGTGTCATGTGGAGGATGATCAGATGTCCTTTCCGTGGGCATGTCCCTCCACTTTCTGCACCTCCAGATTCCCAGAGCTGATGACAGGTGACCTGAAGAGATGGCCTCTTCTACTCTCGCTACCTTCTAAAATTTAAAGATGAGCTCCAGACCAGAGGAGTTGCTTAGTGGGGTGGGGGTCAACCATTTGTTGCTACGAAGAATTTGTCTCTTACTATCTCCTAAGAATTGCAGAAGGGACGCTTCAGTGTGTATAAGGACCTCTCTCCATACACATTGCTGGACAAGATTCACCCGGAAAAACATGGCCTCCCGGCCCACAACAATGAGATGCCCAATGAACAAAGGAGTATAAAACAGACCAAAAGCTGAACACAGACCACACAGAGTAAAATCACCAAAGCACACAGATCAAGAATTTATTTATTTATTTATTTATTTATTTATTTATTTTAGTGGTACTGGGGTTCCTGGAAGCCCTTCTACCTCCGGGCTACACTCCCAGACCTATTTTATATTTTCGAAACAGGGTCTCTTACGCCAGCACGGCTGGCTTCGAGCCTGCGCGATCCTCCTGTCTCCGCCTCCCAAGCGTGGGAATTACAAGCGTGCGCCACCACGCGCGGCTATTTATTTAATTATTTATTTATTTTGGGTATTGAGGATTGAACCCACGGGCATTCTACCTCCGAGCAACACCCCCAGCCATTTATTTTTATTTATTTATGTATTTATTTATTTATTTATTTTTATTTTCAAACAGTCTCATTAAGTTGCTAAGAGCCTCACTAACTTGCAAAGGCTGGCCTCGCTCGAAACCGCAATCCTCTTCTCTCAGCCTCCCAAGTACTGGGATTATGGGCAGGTGCTAGGAATTTTATACTCCACTAAGAATTTTAAATAAGCATAATCAGTCATTTAAAGGGGTAAAGGAGAGCATTGGTAATAGGGAGCAGGTATAAGAGATAGCAGAGAAACCAAATGGAAATTTAATTGTGTGTGTGTGTGTGTGTGTGTGTGTGTGTGTGTGTAGTAGTAGTAGTAGTAGTAGTAGTAGAAGGGATTAAGCCCAGGGGCACTCTACCACTGATCTACATCCCCAGCCCTTTCTATTTAATTTTTGTTTGTTTGTTTCTTTGCTGAGGATTTGCCTATAACTCAAGATCCTCTGGCCTCAGCTTCTCAAGTGACCGGGATTATAGGCATACATCAGGTGCCCAGCAAACAGGTTTTTTATTTGTTTATGCTAACATAGAGAGAGAGAAAAAAAAGATACTCAGAGCTTAGGTCCTTTTTCCCGACAGAGGATGAGAACTAGTCAATTAATATAAAGACATTTAATTTTCATTTACAACATATAAGGACATATTTACTTGTCAATCTTTTAATAAAACGGTGTTCTGGTTGACTTTTTGCTACTGTGACAAAATGCCTGAAGTGATCAACTTATAAGGAGAAAAGGTTTATTTTGGCTCACGGTTTCAGTCCATTACCACTTCATCCTGTTATTTTGGGACTATGATGGCAGAAGAACACCCTATCTGGAGGGCATGTTAGAAGAGGGAAGCCTATTGACCTCAGGGGACTGGGAAGAAAGAAGGGCTAAGTCCCAATATCCCTTTCAAGAACATGCCTTCAATTACCTAACACATTCTACTAGCCCCCACCTCTCAACGGTCCCACCACCTCTGAGTAGGACCACAGGCTGGGAACTAAGCTTTAATGCATGTGCCATCAGGAGACATTTAGGATCCAAGCTCCAGCCAAAGACGATGCTTTATCTTGGAATGATTTTCTTCTAAATTAGAGTTCTGGTTGTCTTTCTTGAGCAAAGCATACTCAAAGTACATGGATATGAATCTCCAATTTCTGTTCCCATGTCTTTACTTCTGAGCCAAAAGCTAGACTTTGACAAAACAATATAAATTAAAAATCCTCCTCATCTATCTAAATACGCATTTTGCAACATTTTACAGTTATCTGGCTCGCTATTCATCTAGTAGCATTTTCTAAGCAACTTAATCTTATCAGGTCTTCCTACATTTTAAATTTAGTTTCCTTAAACTCAACTCTCTTGCAGACTCCTATCTAATACATCTATACAGTGGAGTACACAATCACAAATACCAATTTAAAACTTAGATTTTGGAGCATGTGTTACAGATTCTCGTTAAGTAGTCACGGGGCTGGAGTGAAAGTTGGTTGGACACACCACAGAATAAGCTGCTGGCCACCAGTAGTTATTTTGCAGAAAGAATGGCAAGTTAATCGAAACAGTAGGGACAGGATTATGAACTCCTAATGCTTCTCTATAGCGGGGTCTTTCCCTCTATAAATGCATACGATTTGTTTTGCATATCAACTAGTTTTTGAAAAGCATCATGAATACACATGTAGCCAGGAGAATTGGGTGGAGGAGGGTTGAGGTACCCAAAGATTTGGGGACAAGACGAAAATGAGCCACCCTGCCGCCAAAATAAGTCAAAGCCAAAGCTCTCAATTCAGGATGGATTTGTATGTTTAAGGTTTCTGTGTGACAGTATCGCTTCCTTCCTTAGGAACAAAGAGAAATACATTCTCGTGCTATAATAATTCATAATTTTTGACATTTTGCCTATATTGTCAAGGGTGAGCGGTAGCTTCAATACTGAAGAGGCTTTGTGGAGGGGAGTTTTATAAATCTCACTGAAAAAGCGATTGCAACAAAATTAATCAGTACAAAAATAAGAATTTTCTGAAGTTCAGTATAAGCTCCAGCGATCTGCATTCGCTATATTTTAACTGGCTATGGCAAAGGAACAAGTCAAGCAGACTTAATTTTCATCATCTATTGATTTATGGATAGCCATGCCTTCATAAAAATCATTTGATAGCTGTTCTCCAATTGAATGGCCTTATCCAAATGTCATATTTTTTATCTTTCATTTTCATTGACTTCTCTGATTTATAAAGACTCTTTCACACTCTCCAATTTCTCACCAGGCCCAAAAGAATCAATGTTCTACTGTAAGCTTCAAGTCTTCTATCGAATGCCTTCCCAAAGCCCATTCTGTCAGAGTTAAAAAAAAAATTGAGCTCCAAATCTTCTGCATAGCAAAAATTATTTTAACCCTTGGCTGCAACTTGTTATTTCCTTGTTCAGTCAATCTAATTAAATCTATACCTAGAGAAGAAAAATTAAGAATCTGAATATTATTGTTTACATGTACCATAAAGTTGACTGTTACATGAAGTGTAATGGACTAAAAATCTGACTGAACAACCCAAGGGAAAAAAAGCCATACCTCTTTATTGTTATGGTGAAATATGTTCAGTGTGTGAGGGGAGAAATAATTCCCCCAACACAACCACACAATCAGAAAAACAGCGAAAAAACTGCGGGTCCTTGTCCTGAGCTAAGTATAAATACACGTTAGCCCGGACTCTTGCTGAAGATTTAAAAAAGTTCACTAAAAGATAGAAATACAGAAGGTAGTTACACCCCCATGCCAAAATGGCATGGTGGAGGGCGACTTGGGTGAATGCACCCCAAAGACCCCGCATGCTGAGTGTCCTTATCCCAACCAAGTCTGCAGCAATCCTTTAATATGTAGACACGTTGCCCTATCTCTTAGCCCAGTTTTCTTCTGCTGTCTCCATCCCAGCGGGATCTGCCCCTTGGAGGCAGAGTGGGGCAGCCCTGTCTTGGGGCACAGACATCCACACCTTTTGTTACACTCCCAAGATGTGTTAAATCGCTTCTCAGGGATCTGGGATTACCTCCCATCCTTGGGGCAGTTTGTCTCCCTTTAGAAACGTAAAGAACCCTTTTCCCTGGCTCCTGGCTTTCTTTACTTCTCTTTAGAAATGTAAAAAGAGTCCCTTCTTCCTGCCAGTCCTGGCTTTCTTTAGTACAAATGATATATTTTCAACATTGGCAATCTTCCCCAATACTGGTACATTAATACATTTTGAAACCTCTTCCCAATACTAGTACGTTTACATCCTTGTTATGACGTATCTACCTTTACATTTTGCCCAAAAGATGACTCCAAAGCAGAAGAAAAAGTTTAACAGATAATTTGGTCAGGTTAAATAGCGGATTAGTTTAATTATTCCCATATTCTTTTTCCTCAAAAAAAAAAAAAAAAAAAAAGCTAAGCGAAGAATGGTGAAAAAAATTATTTTTTTCTGGAAAGTTCTGATTTCTTTTGTACCTTTACTGAGTATCTAAAATTACCTGATTGAGTAAGTTCATCATAGGAATTAAAATAGGAAATAAGTGCATGAACATGACAGTGTTTGTTAGAAATAACATACCAGACACGCTTGTAATCCCAGTACTTGGGAGGCTGAGACAGGAGGATCACAGGTTCGAAGCCAGCCTCAGCTACTTAGTGAAGCTCTCAGCAACTTAGCAAGATCCTGTTTTCAAATTTAAAAAAAACAGGTCTAGGGGTATAGCCTGGAGGTAGAAGTCCTCTGGGATCTATCCCCAGTACCACCAAAAAGAAAAGAAACAACATAAATGGCATACCAGAAAGCAAATAGAATTTTGAAATCTTCAAGCTGATTCTACAACTTAGGTTGACTCCAGACAGGTGCTTTCACTTTTAACTGTTTCTTTTCTGGTGTTTTGTGTCCATCCCAACCTTGGATGAACCTCGAAACCCAACCTTGAAGTCACGCCTAATAGTGTCCTGTGTCCGAGATGTCTGAGTCTGCAGTACTTTATTCAAGGAAACAGGAACAGATGGAGAAATCAAACACAGCTTGGGAAATCGGAGGCTCAAAAATCCTGTATGCTGTATTGTAGAAAGACCACCAGGTCCTCAGAGTGGATGGAATGGTATATCTCAGCCATGTCTTGGGTGACTTTCGCTCTGATGACTGACAAGGGCTGGGATGTGGGTATGTAATTCCAGAGATCTAAGACAAAATATTATTAAAAATCTTCTTTTTTTTTTTTGGTGGTACTGGGGTTCCTGGAAGCCCTTCTACTTCTGGGCTACACTCCCAGACCTATTTTTACATTTTTTTAAAATTTGGAAACAGGGTCTCTTAAGCCAGCGCGCACGGCTGGCTTCGAACCTGCGCGATCCTCCTGTCTCTGCCTCCCAAGCGTGGGGATTACAAGCGTGCGCCACCATGCCCGGCTAGAAATCTTATTTTTTTAATTTATGTAGTTACAGAATACATGTTTATGTTCCCCTTTATATGCCGAGATTCTGTTCCCCAATGTGACTGGTATTTGGAGATAAAGCCAATTAGGAGGTAATTCATTAAGGAGGTTAGAGCCCTCACAATGAGAAGATGAGACAGGAGAGTTCTAGCTTCCTGGATCACTGCTCTCTCTTCATCTGGGAGGATGCAACGGGAAGACAAGATAGCTGTCTGCACACCAGAAACATGGCTTCATTCGACTCTGGATCTGCAGCACCTTGGTCCTGCTCTTCTCAGCCTCCCGTATTGGCAAGGATAAGTATTCGCTCTCCGAGCCATCCAGTGGACGGGTGTGTTTGTTACAGCAGACTGAACTAACACATGCATATTCCTCCAGCTCCCACCCAAGAAGTTAGCATAGACTAATTACAAAGATAAACACGCGTGCAGGTGATGTATAGCACTCAGAGTTAAGTTGTGTGTAAACTATGAACTTTGGTAATAATGATGATGTCTCATCGGAGATTCATCCGTTCTGACAAATGTTCCTCTCTGATGAGGGATACTCATAATAAAGGCGACTGTACAGGTGTAGGGGCAAGGTTTATAATGGATATCTCTGTACCTTTCCCCTCATTTGACTGCAAGCTTAAATTTGCTCTAAAACTATAGTCTTTAAAAATGCACATGCTGGGGATTGAACCCACAATCATTCTACCTCTGAGCTTCATGTTCAGCTCTTTTTTCTTTTATTTATTATGTTTGTGTGTGTGTGTGTGGGGGGGGTTGTACTGGGGTTCCCGGAAACCCTTCTACCTCCAGGCTACACTCCCAGACCTATTTTATACTTTTTATTTGGAAACAAGGTCTCTTAAGTCAGCACGGCTGGCTTCAAACCTGCACGATCCTCCTGTCTCCGCCTCCTAAGCGCGGGGATTACAAGCGTGCGCCACCAAGCCCGGCCTCTTTTTTTTTTATTTTTTATTTTGAAACGGAGTCTCGCTACATTGTTGAGGCTGCCCTCAAATTTGCAATCCTCCTGTCTCAGTCTCCCAAGTGCTAGGATTACAGGTGTATGTCATTGTGCCTGGCGCTAAGGCTCAGGATTCTTAGGTTGACTGAAAAGATCCTTCTGGATAATAATTACTTGAATCTTGAATGTAGTTCTTATGTCTACAGCCCTCTGCCTCCCATCCCTGGTCTTTGTAGATACTCTAGACTCAAGGCCTCATATGCCAACCATCACCCTCAGGAAATGTTTGCTTTCAAGATTAATAAGACTATTGAGTGCAAAGTGTCATTTGCTGCCTATACTGCAGAATTGCCTGTTACTGCAACAAGACTGATCTAAATCCCCTCTCTGCTGCCAGAGCCAATGAGAAATAGAATGCTACCCTATGTGACTTATTTTCCAAAGAAACAGAAGCAGGAGAAGCAGCAGTTGAAAGCGATAAAGAGCTAAATTTCAGCTCAACATAAGGAAGGAGTTTCTAACCGTTAGAAACATAAAATGTCCCCAAATGTCATCTGCTTCCTTGGGCAGTAGTGAGGTGTCTGCCTGTGGTCATGTTCAATTACAGGCTAGGCAGACCCTTGACCAATGTTGGAGAAATCGAGAATTGGATAGATGTCTGGACTGTTCACATGCTGATTCTACCCTTGAAATCTGAGCTACTAAACCGTGTCTCCTGTGCATGCGTGCGTGTGTGCGTGTGTGTGTTTAAAAACGTGTGTACGTGTAGGTTTAAACTCATCAAAATAGATCTAAGCCCAATCTTATTTTAAGACCAATATATCCAATCAATATCATGGGAACGAACATTTTGCAAGTTGCATAAGAAAGCTATTCTTAACTTAATGGTGCATTAACATAAATGCAATCTTACAAAAGCCTGTACTTTAAAAGCAAGGGAAAAAGGGGAAAAAAGAGGAGACTGAAAAGTAGAAAACCTTTAGAAATAAGAATGCTATTATCAGTGTTTACTGGTGAAAGTAATTTAGCAAATTCAGAGAAAATAGCCTTCGTCTTAAGTTATAAGCTTGAGGATTTTAGAAAATCTGGCTACAGTACTTGTTCAGTATGTATTCAGTTTAATGAAGCTCAATTTCTTGCAGCTGTAACTACATTTATTTCTTATATTAACTTTACTTACTTAATGACGCCTATTCATCATCCTAAAATGTGTTTTGTGGTGTTTTTATAGTCTGGGCTTTTGAAATTCTCATAGTTTTAAGAGGGAAAATTGGGTTTAGAAAAGACAATGGAGGACCAGGGACATGAGAGGGCTCAGTAGCAGACGTAAAGAATCCAAAATTTCTCAAGCAAAAAGAAAGTAATGACTTACACACACACACACACACACACACACACACACACACAGCACTTATACAATATACTTTTACTACTACAGAAAGAGTCGCAGCAACTTGGAGAACCTGATGAGCTTGGATTGAGGGACCTCCGGCAGATGAGCAGAGTCAGACAGCTGGATGAAGTTATTTTAAGCATCTGTGTAATCTATACGTATAATCTCCCTGTATGTGTATAAAGTTATATACGGTCATTATCATGTTCCTCTAGAGCAGAGTGAACAGTCCAGAATTTCTCTGAAGGAGAGAAAGAGAGTAATTTGGAAGGTTTGTCTTATAATTACAAGAGTTTGTCTTATAATGCCAAGAGTTCTGCTTTTACCCTTTAGTTTGGTGGGCGGGAGGGTATGGGATTGGCTTAGATGGGTAAGTTGAAAAAGACATTGGAGGGAAAATAAGTATTCCCCACATTAAACCTTCCTTCTCGATTAGCTGCCACGACTTGAGACAAGGACATTTACCTTTTGGGTAAATTTATTTTTTCATTTGGAAATTAATTTCAAGTGAAATTTTCTTCATTTGAAAGATAGGTAATCGGAGGCACAGACGTCTTGCCTTCCAACCTCAGAGTTGTTCTGATAATTAAACAAAAGGCATGTGTGCAGATGTGCTTCTCAGACTCTGAAGCATTGAAATGCTCACTGATGCTCACAGCAATCTCTTGTTGCTCCAGAGCCCAAACATCATGTTGTTTGGGGGCAGCTGCCTGCCTGGCAAAGGGTGTGTGCCCGGGCAAAGCTCAGGAGGACTCCATCTCTCCCCCTTTTTCACCTGAGCAAGTGCCTTGATGTCTTTGAACACAGTTTTCCCAATTATCAAATGGAAATAGTGTTACCACTTCGTGGGTTTTGTTGCCTTTATAATATAAATTGCTTAAAACGTGTTTTAAAGTAAAAGCTTTTGACACATCCTTTGTATAATTTAGGTCCTAAAAAAATAGGAGTCTCTCTAGCATTATTACTAATTTAAAAGTAGTAATTTTTATATTATTACAATGGCTCAGATTTAGCAGGGTCTCCAGGGCTTGCAAATTACATATTTGTAACTATGGTCTTCAGCTTCAGAAGGGAGGCCTCATTCGGGAAACCATGACTTTTTTTTTTTCTTTTGTGGTAGTGAGAATTGAACCCAGAGGCATTCTACCGCTGAGCTGTACCCTCAACCTTTCTTTTTAAATTTTTTATTGGTGCATTGTATTTATACATCATAATGAAGCAAAAAACTTGTGTAGACATAAATGCACACATCACCCAGCCAGCCCCCGCCCAGTCCCCACTCCAGTCCCTCCCCCTCCCTCCCTCCCATGCTTGGCTTACTGGTTGACTATGATATGAATAAGTACATCATGGGCTTTAAAGCGTTTCCCTCTCCCCACCTCCCATCCCCACAGTTAGGCTGCCTTATTTGCTCCTCTATAGGATCCCTCTTTTCACCTGGAGTTCCTCCTATGGCCCCATTCACCCCAGCTTTCACATATCAGGGAAAGCATCCTATTCCTTACCTTTTGCGACTGACTAATCTCACTTAGCATAATGTCCTCAAGATCCATCCATTTCCCTGAAAATGCTGCAATTGTGTATTTTTTTTTTTTTAAATGGCTGACCCTTTTTTAGTTTTTTGCTTTGAAACAATCTCACTAGGTTGCTAGGGGTCGCACTATGTTCCTGGGACTGTCCTTGAACGTGTGATCCCTTTATCTTAGCCTCCCAAGTACAGCCATGCCCCACCATGACTGGCTGCAACTGTGATCTTGATTGGCCAAAGAAATAAATAAATAAGTAAATAAATAAGCTCGCCTTCATTTCACCTGTGAAGTCCATAGGAAGGACTGAATTCCCCTCCCAAAAAAATTTTTTAAGTACTTAAGACTACATAAATGTTGAAATCCCAGAAACAAAAAGTTTACATTTTCAATAGAATTTTCTGTAATGTTTACAAATTTCCCTAATACAAGAATAAAATTTGTTCACATATACCCCCAGCTTGTTCAAAATAATGTAGATACACTCAGTAGTATATAAAAATGAAATCTGTGATAGTCTCTATACAAAGCTCTTGGGAATAATGACAAATATTTTAAACAAACAAAATTCTGGGATAAAATTCTAGAGAAAACTAAAAGAACATGTTTAACTCTCTATTTCATTTTATTGCAATCTGATAGGTTCTTTAATATCTCGGCTAACATAAATCTCAGTTATGTAGATAACTCAGATATGTAGATAAGAGTCAGCAGATTGTATCAAATCGTACCAGGTATAACATGAGCTTTGTTGAAAAACTCATATGAATTTAATTAGCATTGGTTAGCCAGGGTACACTGAACTGATGCACAATTTCTCTTCATAAACTATAATAACATGACAGAATTGTATTCTCTTATCCAAATTAGAGAGGCAATCAGAGTTAGTAGTGATAAACATTTACCAAAAAGATATGACTTTGTGAACTGTCAATACATTAAATAATTTAAGATTAAAAAGTGCATTACCTAAATCTTCAGACCACAGCCGGGCTGGTGGCACATGCTTGTAATCCCCCGCTTGGGAGGCAGAGACAGGAGGATCGCGCTGGTTCGGAGCCAGTCTCGCTGGCTTAAGAGACCCTGTTTCCAAATTAAAAAAAAAAAAAAAAAAAGGTCTGGGAGTGTAGCCCGGAGGTAGCAGGGCTTCCAGGAACCCCAGTGCCACCAAAAAAAAAAAAAAAAAAAAAAAAATCTTCAGACCACATGGTTAACTGACCTATTAAATTGCTTAATTACCATATGAATGGTTACCCTGGGTTTTCCTGAGTTTTTAAGTGTAGATTATCCTCTTACTCAGTTTTTTACATTTTCCTATTCTTGGTTTGCACTACCAACTTACTGGGGTTTTTTTGTTTGGTCTGTTGGTTTTGTTTTGTTGGGTTTTTTTTTTTTTTTTTTCTCTCCTGAGAAAAAGCTTTGCTAATCAGAGTACTTTTAAGCTGGATCTTCTCCAAAAATCTCACAAATGGAATTAATGGGAACAAAACAAATGTTGTTTATTGTACTGATACATAAAAAAAAGGTGTCAAATAATTTTTAATGGTCCTGAATGGGGAGGAAATGGACTTGAGTTTCTTTAAAATATTAAATTATGAGTTGATTAGTTTCAGATTTGGTGTTATTGTTGTTGTTTTAACGCTATTGACTTTGGGGTGCAGGGCTTTTCTTTTCTTCTCTCCAAAATTGACCAATAAATCCATTTCCTCCCTGATTGACAAGCTGGGGTCAGACTCCGTCAATGAAGGTCTAATATTTAAATTGTTGGTGTCTGTTGGCAAGGGGCCTGCCTATAGATTCTTCTTTTGAAATGTCTTTAGCTTTTTGCATATGCAACAAAATTGAATTTGCCTACAGATTTTCATTAAGTGCCCCAAGAAGGAAATTATTATAAAGCCTGTGTATTCAAAGAGATGTCATTACATGATATAAGTACACAAGGTGGTACTAATCAGTATGGGTGCATTGCTACGAAAGGAGCCTTTTTTAAAATGCTAACAACTATCTACAATTTTAAATAAGTGGATCTATCAGATTGCCAAAGATTTTAAAAAATTGATAAAAATTAATGTCGGCAAGAGTGAGGGGAGAAGGGTTACTCCTGGCAGCAGGGGTAGAGATTCAAATCGGCTCATTCTTTCTGAAGGGTGCACTGGTAGGATGCTTCAAAAGGAAAATTAATGTATAGCCTTTGAAAGAGAAGCCCATGTCAGGAATTTTACCTAGTCACGCAGCTGGGGAAAGATTCTTTTGCAAAGATGTTCAATGTAGTGTTGTTTCTAAGCAGAAATATCTGGAAACAGGTGTCTAATAATGGATAGAGTGAAATCAAATTTGGTAAGTAGGAAGGTACAAAGGGTTAATGTGCTGCCACTAAAACGTGTGCTGTGGATTCAAATTTGTTTCCATGGAAAAGAGTCTTATAAAGTAGTGTTGAGTTAATCTATATGAAAACATAGCTATATAAAAATATGTTGGACTAAATCTAATATCAGGCATGCTGACACTGCATTCGTAAATATAAAGAGGTCACCAGAAAAGATCTCCTACAAAAGGATGTATACTCTTTTGTTCTTATTAATATTACTATTAATATGTTCTTATTAATAGTATTGTCTCTTTTCATACTTCAAAACATTTAAGGAATATTTTTAAAAACATTAGAAATAGGTAAGAATGCCTGATAACTTTCCGAAAATAAAAGGATAAAGCATTAATTACTAAAGCAAGACTACATGAAGCAAACATTTAGAAGGTTTTTAATCCTACTGGAAGATTTCTGTTCTAATTTAACCCAGTTTCTTAAATTATGAACGTAACATGGTTTTGTGGTTAAATAAAAATTAAGGTATATTTTCACAAAGTAAAATGAAAGTTATGTGTATATGCCTATGTAAATATACTCAGACGGATTCATACCAGCTATGCAAACATTTTTTTATTTCTTCAATTTACTGTTTATTCATCTTGGATATCCTCTTTTATTTTAGGAGTCCCTAAACTAGATACCATTATATGAATGTATCATTATTTAACCATTTATCATATTATGAATGTTTGTTTCCAAGCTATTGCTAATACAAACGATGCTTATAAAGTTTCCTGATTAAAATTTATATACAAAGTCGGGCGTGGTGGCGCACACTTGTAATCCCAACATTTGGGAGACTGAGACCGGAAATCGCGGTTTGCAGACAGCCTCAGCTACTTAGTGAGGCCCTCTGCAACTTAGTGAGACCCTGTTTCAAAATGAAGAATAAAAATAGGGCAGGGGTGGTAGCTCAGAGGTTGAATGCCCCTAGGTTTTATCCCCATACCCGCAAAAAAAAAAAAAAAATTAATTATATACAAAATTACTGATGAATTCTTCAACAACTCATAAGCAGGTTTGGTTTTTCCATTTTAATTGATTCTTCTGGAATTTATTTGCGTGAAAGGAATGTGTTAGGAATCCAGCTTTAGATTTTTCAGGTTGTGTTATAATTTTTCCCAAATTAGCCAACTTGTACTGTGAATTTTCCAAACAAATCTATCTTTTCCTCCCAGTTACATTATAAAACTGCCATTTCTCCCTAAATTGATAGACATTTTTGTCATAGTACAAAATAAAATACCATAAAATTGGCAAGGGGTGGAGGAGCCTGACAGAAGTGATTTTTCACCTGGAAAAATACGTATGAGGGAAGAGCTCTCTATGCAGGATCGCAGAGGGCAGGGCAAGTCCCCTTCAGAAAGCAATGGAGAAGCCACCGGGTGATAGGCAGAAAAGCAGATGTTCAGAAGACTCACCATGAAGCCTGGACAGCCAGGACTTGAAGGGCCGAGCTATAAAAACAAACACAATTATGGAGCGTTGTAGGCAGGAAATCATAAAGACGAGAGAAATGAATGAAACGGAGGAAGGATACAACACAGAAAAATCGACAAAGCCCAAGTTGCTTCTGGAAGCCTCTCTTAAAATGAGTAACTCTCTAAGAACATTTACTAGGAATAAAAAAAATGGAAAGACACGAATTATCAATATTAGGGTGGAAAGACATAACTACAGATGGCTAAGCATTGAGACTATTATGAACATTTGTACACTAATAAATAGGAAAATGCAAATGAATGACAGATGTCTTGAAAACACGACTTACTAAAACTGATACAAAATAGAGAATCCAACTCATCTACATATATATAATTGTATTTACATAATCATTTTAATTAATAATTATAATTGTATTGCAAATATTAAATAAATATTAAAACCGTTCTTAAAAGTAAACGCCAAACCCAGAATTCTGAACATGTAAGGACGAGAGCAGGAGTCTGTTTTGTGACATTTGAATAACCTTAAAAATAAAATCTGATAAAGACTACATAGATATAAACACAAAAATCCTAAGTGCAATATTATCAAATTAAATTCAATGGTGTATGAAAAAGGATCATACATCATGACCAAGCAGGCCTTACTACAGAAATATAAGGCTATTTTAGCATTTAAATCAATTAATATAATTAGCTACATTAAAAGAATGAAAGGAAAATACCACATGATCATCTTAACTAGTGAAGAAAAAGTATTTGATAACATCAACACATTCTTGTGTGTGTTTTTTGTTTGTTTCTTTGTTTTGTTTTTCTGTTCTTTGGCGGTACTTGGGTTTCTGGAAACCCTTCTACCTCCGGACTACACTCCCAGACCTATTTTATATTTTTATTTGCAAGCAAGGTCCCTTAAGCCCACGAGTCTGGCTTTGAACTTCCTCCTGGCTATTCTTGTGTTTTAAGTGACTATTCTAAAGAAAGGGTCTGGAATGGTCAGTTTCTGGAAATGTGAGATTTATTACTTTGGAAACCTTCACCCTCATGTATATACATTTGGGGGAGGAAACTATTTCTTTTTGATGGGGCCACAGTTTAGTGCACCTGTGCAAAAGGAGGTAATTATTTCGTTTAAACCGTTTACACGTGAAATGAATAACAGTGTCCAAGGAAATTACTCTTTTTCTGTCCTCAGACCAACAGATATTTCTCCTGCTTAACTATTCTGAGGTTAATGAACAGTTCAGGGTATTTTCTGAGTTTCTAGTATGGTGTCCGGGTTACCTCCTCAAATCTTTTGTGTGGTCTCTGTTGTCCAATCAATAGATACCTCTTTGAGGATAGTTAGCAGTACTCACAATAATTATTAAAGACATCTAAATTCCCCAGAAACCTAGGACTAACAGGCCTGACTGAGGAGTAAGGGTACTGGGGAATGTTGCTGTTGGCTTTCATATTAAAGTTACATTTCCCTTATTCTTCCTTCTGGTCTCCTTCCTACCTATTTGATTTCTTCTACACACCTCAATTTGGATAATTTAGTCCTAGTTTATACGTTTCATATCTGAGCTGTACAGGCTGTGAAGAATGAGGTGAACCCTGCAGAGGAAAATTGGGATGTGGACACAAACAACAGGGTGCATAGATACCAGGTAGCAAAACATCCTCTCTAGGGTAAAATGATGGCAGAAGGAGAAGCCTTGTGAATTTAAACAGGATGTGTGTTTATGATGATGAAGACCCAGTAGTCACTAAGGACTGAATGCTCGTGTCCTCCCCAAATTTGTATGTGGAATAGGTATCCCCAGTGGAACGCTATTTGGAAGTAAAGACTTTGGTAGGGAGGGAGGTCATGATGGTGAAGCCCTGGTGAACAGTATTCGTGCCTTTACCAGAAGAGACACCAAAAAGATGATCTTTCTCTCCTCTGTATGAAGATACGGGAAGTTGGTGGCCATTTGCAAAACCAAGGAGTGGGCTTTCAGTAGTGTGGCATGAGCTGGGGCCTTGATCTTGCAGAACTGTGAGATATACATTTCTGGGGTTTATTTAAGCCCCAGTTATGGCGGCCCAAATAGATTATGATAATGACCAAAGCTCACTTTGGAAAAATGTAAAGGTATAATCTGGTTTGGGGAAATAATTCCCAGTGTGCCCCTCCCCCCCATTTTCTAGTTTTCTCCAGTAATTCAGGTGGTAGTGTTTGTCCATATTCATTGGTCTAGGGTGGAACAAGAGTGTTTAGCATAACTGATGAGGGCGGCAACCGCTGAAAGACCATCTTGTGCCCAAGGAGCTGTGTCTTTTCTAATCCTTTCTTTCCATTCCTGATTTTAAATAATGTTTCTGACAAGATTCAGCTTTTCTTTCTGTCAGCTGTCAGTGAACAGGTATCGGGCATTATTTGTGGGGCCGTAAATACATTACATGAAAAAATAATGAGTCCTTAAAAAGTCAAGAGAAATGCCTCTGGAGACGTTTACCTAACAGTGATTTATTGTAGGTCCACGAATGAAGTTTCAGAAACTTCCAAATGAAAAGTCGGGAACATAAAATAAAATCTCTTCCAAGTCTGCCTTTGTGGTAGCTCCTGGACACATTTTCCCTTTTACTTTTAATATGGAAGGTGGAGAACATTTTTCATGTTCAACTTAAATTGTTTAGTTAATGGTCTAAGAATAACTCTGGGGAGTAGCCCTCAGCCCAGCGCGTTATTACTCTTTTCTTCTGGCTGAATTTGATGCATCTATTGTGTTCTTACTGCATAAACCGATCCCTGGGATTAATCACTTTCTTTTTACCAGTGAAAAATTGTAGACATGTAATGGATATACCTGCATCAGTCAATGTAATGAGTCTCATTGTCTGGGGTTTGAAATATACTGCTCACTCTAATGTTAAAATATAATCGATGTTCATCCTTAGTCCGAGTGTCTAAGTTTTCCAAGTTTGTCTCTCTTGCCTGCCTAAGAAGGGTAATTTCGTTTAAATTTTTTTTTTTTTCGGTTTAGTTCTTCGGGGCCTGGGAAATCATGTACATCTACTGGGTGATGTACAGAAGGGGCCTGGTTTACTACAGTATATCTCAAACAAATAATTTAGTTACAGTTTACCTAACAGGGGATATTTTACCTGCCTAGAAGGTAAAATACTTCCTGGAGGGATCTCTAGCAGTGTTTTGATTGAAAAGAATAAGGTATTGACATGACTAGGGTTTGTGTTTCTGGCTCAAAAACCAGGTAAGTCAGCTGGCTTGACAGAATTGAGGGGACCCATGTGCTCCTAAGAGGCTGAGCCCAAAAACCAAGGGATGGCTTCCTGGGTGAAGGGGACCACTCCATCACCAGAGTTGCCAGAAATAGAGTGGATGCAAACCTGAGTGATAAGTAATGTTTTTTCTCTCTTTTTATTTTTTTTTCAGTTGTTCGAATTTATGAACTTTCTGGCCGAGAATGTCATCTTCTGCTACATGGGCTTGGCGCTGTTCACCTTCCAGAATCATATTTTTAATGCCATTTTTATACTCGGAGCCTTTGTATCCTTTGAAGTACAAACCATGGGGGTGATCAGAGAAGAGAACCAACTAACAACTTTTTAATTCACTGCAAGGCTCAAACTCACAGGCAGAGATGTAATTTCCAGTTAGGAGAGAAAAATATCCTAAGAAATCAGGGCCCTTAGTAAATACTCAGGGTTCAGGATAAGAGGTTTTGAAAAGATCGAGGCAAATAAAGGGGGAAATTATGGAGCCATTTCATCTGGCTAAAAGTTATTAATCATTTCCATAAAATTTTGTCAAGACATTTCTTATAGGAAATATATTTAATTGGAAAATTAAAGAAGTCAACCAGGATTATTAAGCTTTGCAAATGTTTTCACTGCAAAATGGTAAAATCTTTTTTCCAATGAGGACTTGGAAAATAAGATAAGGATATAATGAAATTAGCATGATAGATACACTTCCAGCCCCATAAGATTTGTATGCATATAAATGAATTAAAATTAGATATTACCTTTTGTTTCCTAGAAGGACAGATACAATCTAGACCTCACTTTGAAAGCAGAGGACTTTCCTAGCTGTAGAACCAGGAAGGTAGGCATTCTGGTGGGAACAGATGTCTATATAAAGGGACACAAAAGCCTTAGGAATGTCCCCAAGGAGTGTCATGGCTATTGTCCATTTTCCCTCTTATAAAATGGGAAGACATCCTCTTGGATCATTGGCAGATCATCTTAGCAGCCAGGAAAGCTGACCTTTCTCGCTAAGTGCTCATCTCACCAAATGCCTTCATTTACCTCGTAATCCCCTTTCATTGAGCATTCAGTTGACCTCTCAGATTTCACCCCCAACAGGGCATGGTGGCACATGCCTATAATCCATGTATTTTGGAGGTCGAGACAAGAGGATTACAGGTTCCAGGCTAGTCTCAGCAAGTTAGACTCAGCAGCTTAGTGAGACCCTGTTTCAAAAGAGAAAATTAGCCAAGCATGGTGGAGTACTCTTATAATCCCAGCATTTGGGAGGCTGAGATAGGAGGATGGATCGCAGTTCACAGACAGCCTCAGCGACTACTTAATGAGGCCCTTTGCAACTCAGTGAGACCGTGTTTCAAAATAAAGAGTAAAAAATAGGCTGGGGGAGAGGGGTGTAACTCGGAGGCATAATGCCCCTGGTACAGCAAATAAATAAATAAAATAAATACATAAATAAAATAAATAAAAGGGCTTGAGGTGTAGCTTAGAGGTAGAACACTCCTGATCTCCTGGTAACACACACACACACACACACACACACACACACACACACACACACACATCCCATAACTGAATCTTAGTAGAAGAAAGCTTCCTTTTTCTCCCTCCCATACCTTGGACAGACTATCAGGGAGAGAGTCAAAGACAGGAAAACAGGACAGATGGATACCACTCATATTTTCATAGATTTTGATGTTTTACTTCTAAACCTTCATTTTTAATAAAATGCCCCTGAAAGCAGCAGCTGTGTTATGTATTTAGACAGGCAATGCCTCTCGAAATAGAGCTCGCTAAACGAAAAAGGTAAGCGAAGCTTGCTAGATAGAGTTATATAAACAGATGGAAAGAAAGGTGGAAATGGGGAGCAAGAGTACATTTCTGCCTTCTAAAGTGCAGCTTGAGAAAGTAAAACCAGAGACTCGGAGCCACCACCGCGGCGCATTCTCCAGCCGAATTGAGGATGGACTCGGTCACTGGTAACACAAATGTGCTGAGAAAATTTACAGCGATTGGAATGGTACTGGGCCAGCAACTTTAAGCCAACCATACAGTCAAGAGAAAAGCAGAGTTCCCTATTATACATGGAGAGGAATCAACACTGAGAGATGAATTTTGGGAGGAGGCTGGACGGATGTGAATCAACACATTTGTCCTTGCTTTCTGGGTCATGATGGAGAAGCTTCAGGACTTAATATTGAAGCTCGAGGAGTCAAAGTCTATTGCACCAACAGTTTCTTTCCTCAACATGTTCCTCTCTTCGTCTGCAGCTAGCAATATTTGTAGCCAGGGCCTGCAACATATATCCCCTCTCCTTCCTCCTCAATCTGGGCCGGAAACAGAGGATCCCCTGGAACTTCCAGCACATGATGATGTTTTCAGGTACGTGCCCTGCGGTGTGTGGTTGTACAGCTGCTTGCTAGCTTGTACAGAAGGCGATAGACCGGGAGGAGCCTGAGATGTCTTTGGGGGAGGAGCCTGAGATGTCTTTGGGGGAAGCACGAGATCTCTTTGCCCCACCGTACCCAGAGTTGTGCTGATAACTCCTCCATGATGCACTTTAATTTCATATCCCAAATGGGATATGAAATTAAAGGGGCCGGGCGTGGTGGCTCACGCTTGGAATCCCAGTACTTGGGAGGCTGAGACAGGAGGATGGTGCAGGTTTGAAGCCAGCCTCAACTACTTAGTGAGGCTCTCAGCAACTTAGTGAGACCCTGTTTCCAAATAAAATACAAAAGAAAAAAAATAGGTCTGGGAGTATAGCTGGGAGATAGAAAGTCCCTGGGTTCCATCACCAAACTCCCCCCCACACACACACAGGAAAGAAATTAAAAGGGACTGCTTGGTATGGCCTCAACATATAGTATCTGGCCAGGAAAATGGGCCAAAAATGAGTATTTCATTTACCTCTTTCTGATCAATTTCCATACTAGGTAATTTGAATTCTCATTTTATGAATTGCAGTTCAAGGTAAATAGTGTAATCAAGGCCAGTCTCCTCCAGTGGTAAAGCTCCTTCTTAGAATCCCTCGTCCTTCCTCCCGCAAGCAGCCACCAAAGCAAGCTGAGCCGCAGCACGCTCTGGTATTGGCTGAGAAGATAGATATTAACTGTGCTCGCAGCAGGTGCCCCAGAGCAGTTCCAGGCATTGGTTGGCAGAACTAACAAGGTCTCTGCTTTCTGGTAGCTTATGTTTTAATTGCTGAAACCATTCCTGAGGACTTATTTCCAAAAGGAGATGCATCAAGAAAACGCATTGACTGCTGAATCGCCCTGGAGAGTGCGCTTTCTTTCGGTTCGATCAATTATCCCACCATTGAGCTTGCCCTGTTTAGGGACCCTGTTCAGAGACCCTACGTGTCTTCGTGCACTTAGTGTATGCTCAGAGGATAGTTTGCTGGAGAATACATGACACTGCAAAAGTAGAACTGCCCTCAGAATAGTGCAAATGAATATAATATGGAGGACACGGGCATATGGAAAAAGCGAGGTATTAATAGTCATTGGTTTTGCCGGGCGTGGTGGCGCACCCTTATAATCCCCGCGCTTGGGAGGCGGAAACAGGAGGATCGCACAGGTTCGAAGCCAGCTGTGCTGGCTTAAGAGACCCTGTTTCCAAATTAAAAAAAAAAAAAAAAAAAAAAAAAAATATATATATATATATATATATATATATATATATATAGTCTGGGAGTGTAGCCCTAAAGTAGAAGGGCTTCCAGGAACCCCAATACCACCAAAAATATATATATTCATTGGTTTTGCTCTTTGTTACTATATATTTACTTCTTATTTTGTGGTACTGGGAATGAAACCCAGGGGCATATTACCTTTAAGCTACAGCCCCAGTTCCATTTTTTTATTCTTTATTTTAAAACAGGGTCTTGCTAAGTGGTAGAGGGCCTCATTAAGTAGCTGAGGCTGGTCTTGAACTCGGATCCTCCTGTCTCAGCCTCCTCAGTACAGGGATTACAAGTGGACACCACCACACCTCAACCCTATCTTTTTTTATTTTTAAACAGTGTCTCAGTAAGTTGCTGAGGGCCTCACTACGTTTATGAGAGCCTTGCTAAGTTGCTGAGTCTGACCTCAAACCTGTGATCCTTCTGTCTTGGCCTCCTGGGGACTGAGATTACAAGCATGTACCACCATGTCCAGCTGTTACTCTCTACTTATTAATCCTGTGAAGCGCCATATTAACATGTTTTGTAGATGTCAGAATTAAATTTCAGGACTTCAGAGGGGTTAAGTAACTTGGCCAAGGACAAAGGCATTCCTGAATATTGATCCGTGAGATTCCACCTCAAACCCCAAGTGTTTCCAAATTCACATTTTTAAAAGTAATATTAGAAGTCAAGCATCGTGGCCCATGCCTGGAATCCCAGTGTTTGGGAGACTGGGGCAAGAGGTTTGTAGGTTTAAGGCCAGCCTCAGCAACTTAATGAGATCCTATTTTAAAATTTTTAAAAAAGCCGAGCATGGTGTTGCATGCTTGTAATCCCTGAGCTTGAGAGGCGGAGACAGGAGGATTGTGCAAGTTCGAAGCCAGCCACACTGGCTTAAGAGACCCTGTTTCCAAATAAAAACATAAAAATAGGTCTGGGAGTGTAACCCGGAGGCAGAAGGGTTTCCAGGAACCCCAGTACCACAAAAATAAATAAATAAATAAATAAATAAATAAATAAATTTTTTAAAAAGAGGGCTGAGGGTGTAGCTCAGAGATAGAATTCCCTGGGTTCAATCCCCAGCACCAAAAAAGAAAAATGATATTAAACTATTTATTTATTTTTTAACTTTTTTATATTTTTGTGCTTTATTGATACATTATAGTCTCACATCATATGTAAATCATTTTGAAAACGACATACATGCATATGCTTTTGCTGTAAACTATTTATTTGACCTACAGTTCTATTCTAGTGTGGTCCACAGAGTAGAAGGGGGCGATTCCCAGGCTGAGAACGGGTTATTTAATCAAGCACAGACAAATGGAGATCTCATGTTAAAAGTCATTCTTCTGAAGTCCTTTGACAGGACTTCCTGACATTTCAGACATGCTTGGCTAAGAGTGAAACTCATAAAGAAGGTGCGATGTTAGGCTAAGATCTTCAGCCTAGAACAGTGGGCTTTGGCGATGAGTTGACCTCGAGTATGAAAAAGCACATGGGAAATGTTGTCAGTTACAAATAGGCAGCCAGGACTGGGCTGCATTTTTGCCAAGCAAACTAGGAGTGAGAAAGCATAGGTTCTTCTTTCCCATCAAAACACCAGTAGTTTTGCTCTAGAAAAAAGCAATCTTTTTCCAAAACTTGGATATTATATTTGCAACATTGCTTTACTTGACAAAGATATTTTGAGAATAGTATAAGGTCTTAGAAAGTCATGCTGGAATGTGAAGAGTCTGCGCCAATGACCACCTGGCTTGATGATTTCTCTAGGCATCAGCACCTTCTAAATTTGCTTAGTTATAGGATTGGAGCTGCAATACAATGTCTACAGTCAAGGTCATGTGAGAGAAGGCCCATAATTTCATGGTGTCGATATGATATTCTAGGGGGTCAACAAACTGTGGCCCGTAAACCAAATCTGGTTCATACATTTATTTATTTATTTATTTATTTATTTATTTATTTATTTATTTTTGTGGTACTAGGGATTAAGCCCAGGGCATTCTACCTCTAAGATATATCTCCAGTCCTATTTTATTTTATTATCTTTTTTTAATATTGACAAAAGATCTCCCTAGGTCAATGAGAGTCTCACTACTTGCCAAGGCTATCCTTGAACCCGGGATCCTCCTGTCTCAGCCTCCCAAGAACTGGGATTACAAGCATGTTCCTCCATGCCCAGCTCTTTATTTGTTAATAAAGTTGTAACTTGGCTACACTACCCTTTGCTTACATATTGTCTGAAGCTGGTTTTGTGCTTCAGGGAGACAGTTGAGCAGTTGTTAACAGAAACGGTATCGTTCACAAACACTTAAAATGTTTACTCTCTGTTCCTGTTCTAAAGCATTCTCACCCTCAAGAAGGAAAATAAGAACTCACCTCACGACGCTGATGAGGCACAGATTACTAGTTTAATCCAAGAGAATACCAATCAATCAGCTAGTTCTCATCAGTAAAAAGATGAGTGTGGCTAGTTTGCAAGACACCACCTACCTGGGACTCTGTCTAGAGAATGCTTCCTTTCACATTGAACTTGGGTCATCAACCAGTATCCATTAGCAGTTTAGCAACTTAAAGGCAAGGGTTGCAGTCATCTTTGGCCAAAGCGGGATTTTATTTGTAATGAATTTGACTGAATTTTTGTCTTACAAACTTGTCACATTGAAATGAATCTTGAAGCCAGGTGTAGTGGCGCCCACTTGTAATCCCTCGAAGCTGAGATAGGAGGATCGCAGGTTTGAGGACAATCTCAGCAAGTAGTGAGATTCTCATCAACCTAGTGAAATCCTGTTTCAAAATAAAAACTTACCCGGGTGTGGTGGACAGGAAGATCGTGCTGGTTCGAAGATAGCCTCGCTGGCTTGAGACCCTGTTTCCAACTAAAAATATAAAATAGGTCTGGGAGTGTAGCCCGGAGGTAGAAGGGTTTCCAGGAACCCCAGTACCACCCAAATAAATAAATAAATAAATAAATAAATAAATAAATAAATAAATAAATAAAACAAACTTAAAAATAGGATTAGGGGTGTAGCTCAGAGGTAGAATGCCTCTTGGGTTGAACCCTTAGTTTAAAAAAATCTGAAAAACAAAAATATTGATTTTTTTCCTCATATTTTAATGGTCATCTTATTCAATGTTAATAACACTGGTAGTAGCACTTGATATGGTAGAAAGAATATTGAGTTTCCAGTAAATAGCAAGACATGTCATAGGCAGTGTTTTGAGGCTTCTCCAGGGCAAGATAAGACGGCCATTCTCCCTCTCTTTTTCTCTCTCAAAGTTTTTTTCTTGTGGTTGAGATACACATGGCATAAAATGGACTGCCTTAACCATTGCTAAGTGTACATTTGAATTTCCATCACTCCTGCAGCGGTGTGACTGTCATTGCCACCCATCTCCCTACTCTTTGCATCTTATAAAATGGAAAATCTGGACCCATTAAACAATAACACTTCATTCCCTGCCCTCTCAGATTCTGGCAACCACCATTCTACTTTTTTTCTCTATGACTTTTAACTACTCCAGGAGTCTCATTCAAGTAGAAACTTAACAATATTTCTCTTTTAGTAACTGGTTTATAATGTCCCCAAAGTTTACCCATATTATAGGATATTATAGACTTTCCTCCCTTTAAAAGGCTGAATACTATTTCTTTATGTAGACACAATACATCTTGCTTGTCCATTCATCTATCGACGGATAGTTGGGTTATTTCCATGTTTTAGCTGTTGCGATAGTGTTATGAATGTAAGTGTGCAAATATCTCTTTGAGACCTTGCCGTCAGTGATTGCTAATGTATATCTAGCAGTACAGTTGCTGGATCATATAATTTCTATCTGTAATTTATAAACCCAAACGATGCTCTGTACTAACTGAGCCATTTTACAATTCCCACCAACAGTGCGCAACAATTTAATGTTTTTCACATTTTTACCAACACTAATTTTCAGTTTCTCTTTCATCATAACCATTTTAAGGCACATGAGATTGTATCATTGTAATTTTGATTTGCATTTCCTGGATTGTTAGTGACACTCAACAGCTTTCCATAAGCTCATTGGCCATTGGCATATCTTCTTTAAAGAAATGTCTATTCAAGTCTATTGCCCGTGGTGTGTGTGTGTGTGTGTGTGTGTGTGTGTGTGTGTGTGTGTGTTAGTAGGGATGGAACCCAGGGACATTCAACCTCCGAGCTACACCCCTAGCCCTATTTTTTTTTTCCTATTCTTTATTTTGAAACATGGCCTCACTGAGTTGCAAAGGGCCTCACTAAGTAGCTGAGGCTGTCCACGAACTTTGATCCCTTCTGTCTCAGCTTCCCAAATGCTGGGATTACAAGTGTGCAGCACCTCACCCGGCTATTGCCCATCTTTTAAATCACGTCTTTTGCCTTTTGGTCATTGAGTTCTAGCATTTCTCTATTTCCTGGATATTAATCTATTATCAAATATATCACATAGATATTGTCTTCTATGTCATTTGTTGTAATTTTTCCTCTGTATTATATTTTGACAAACAACATTTAAAACTTTCATAAAGTATGCTTTGTCTGTTTTTTCTTTTGTGGCCTGTGTTTATTTGTCATAGCCAAGAAATCATTGACAAATTCAATATTGTGGGCCAGGCGAAGTGATGCATACCTGCAATCTCAGGGCTCAAGAGGCCAATACAAAAGGATCGTTGAACTCAAGAGTTAGAGACCCGTCTGGTCAACACCGTAAGACCATGTCTCAAAAACAAAGCAAGATAGAAAAGTTTTAAAGTTCTTGCCCTCTGTTTTACTCTAGGAATTTTATGGTTGTAGGCTTCTTTGATCCATTCATAGTTAGTTTTTGTATATGTTGTAAATTATGAGTCTATCTTTATTTTTTGCATGTGGATACCAACTTTTCCCAGGATCATTTGTTGAAAAGATTATCCTTTCCATATGACTTGTATTGGTAACCTTATCAAAATTTATTTAGCCAGATCTGTGAGAGTTTATTTCTGGACTTTCTATTCTTTTCCTTTGGTCCAAACGTCTTTTTTTATTTCAATATCATACAATTTTTATTAATGGTGCTTTGTCCTAAGTTTTGAAATCTGGAAGTCTGAATCCTTTAGCTTTTTTCTTTCTTGATACTTTTGTTCTTGTCGTTGCTATTTTGTGATCCCTTGAGGTTCCAAATTATTTTTTGTTGTTGTTGTTTCTGCAAAAAAAAAAAAAAAGGAAGGAAAGAAAAAAATTTTAAGTTATTGCCTCAGAAATTTGAAAAGCTGAGACAGTAGAATTACAAATTCAAGGCCAGCTTCAGCAAATTAGTGAGACCCTGTCTAGAAAAGTGAAAAGGGCTGGGGGTTTAGCTCAGTGATAGAACACTCCTGGTTCAATCTCTAGTATTCAAAAAAAAAAAAAAGTCATTGGAATTTCAATGGGGATTACATTGTGTAATACTGACATCTTAACGGTACCAAATCTTATAATCCATGAACGTGGGAAATGTTCCCATTAATATATGTCTTCTCTAATTTCTGTCAGAAATGTTTTTTAGTTCTCATTATACATGTCTTTCATTTCCTTGATTAAGTTCATTCATAAGTATTTTATTCTTTTTATGCTATTGCAACTGGAATTATTTTCATAATTTTCTCTTTAGTTCCTTCGTTGCTAGTATACCGACATACGGCTGATCTTGTAATTTAACTCTTTATCCTTCTACTTCTCTAAATTTTTTATTACCTCTAACAGTTTTTGTGTACATACGTGGAATCTCCAGCGTTTTCTACGTATCAAATCATATCATCTGTAAAGAGATTATCTTACGTCTTCCTCCCCATGTGGAGGCCTTTTGTTTCTTTTCAAAGTCCCATTACTATGTTAAATACAAGTGGTATGGTCAGCTTCTCTCACGGCTATGACTCAAAACCCCTAACACACACACACACACACACACACACACACACACACACAACTTAGAAGATAGATTTGCTTATGAATTTGGAGATTTATTGTATATAAATATATATGCATGTCATTTGATATATGTACAGTGTAGGCCATTTTATGCATGAGATTTTAACATATATATATATATATATATATATATATATATATATATATATATATAATTTGTTTTAACATAGCCTTTTATATCTGGCTTCCAACAGAGAAAACAGAAAAAAAATTGAAGGGAGGGAAAAACAAAAAGGGCACTTCCACTTTAATTCTCCTGATAGTCAGAAGGCCAGGGGCTTGCAACAATGGGAGAGAGGCCAACAACAGGGGCCACTGCCCTCCTTGCACCTCTGTGATCAGAACCAGCGATCCATGACTAGAGCACAGGTCCCTGATATTTGAAGGACAAGGTCCTTTTCTCACATGACCTCGGCTCTCGCGAGCTGTTGGCAGAACACATGTGTAGCTGCCTGCCATGTGATGGGTAGCTGCTACCGTACTAAGAGCTGCAACTCACCCAAAGTAACCACAATTTGCTTCCCCTGGCAGGTACAAAGCTGCAGTAAACTCCAAGGTTCCCAAGTAGTGACATTAAACGATCTGTCAGTATTTGACTGTGGTCCAGGTAGAGGCTCCTAATGCATCCTACTCTACCATCTTCCCAAGATCCCATTACTGGTTCCTTTCTGAAGATTATTTTTGTTTCAAGCGAGATATGGAAAGGTAGGGTATGTCTCGCACAAGCTCACAACCAATTAGAGAGGAAATTGTGAAATGAAGCCAGGCCTCTTGACTTTGAGTTTAGAACCTTTTCATCTACATGATACGACCTCAGATTTACCCTCAAGGTCATGAGAACAATAGTTAAATTAAAACCATGTGCTTCCTAATCCAAGCCAACCCCAGCATGTCTAACAGGCCCCTCATGCACACTTGACCCTCGCCCAGTTCATAAAAAGCTGAACACAGGGGTGAGCCTCCTCCCAGCCATGAGCTGAGGCTACATAGTACACCCTCTCAGCCCCATCGGAGTATCAGGTGAGGTCACCACACACAGGGTGCTGTTTTTCTTTGAAAGAGAATACTCCAGGCGCAATTTTGATTTTCTGCATGAATTCTGATAGCTGAACCTCACCCAGGACCTAAAGTTTTAAATTTATTGTCAGGAAGCAAAACAACTTAAAAGGTCAACTGATGATAACTTAAGTCAGAGGAAGAGGTTAACAATATGCTGCCTGGCCTTTTCTAAGTTGTGAGACCAATAACTGCTGACACCAGAGGGGAAAGCCAGTCAACATCCAGAATATTTGCTTCAAAATCTAGTCTAATAATCACGCTTAGAGTGTTTTTGGTCATCTGATAAGAGGGATCCCTTTGACAGTCCTTGGAGAGAATGTTATTGTTCATGATTCACAAAAGAATCCAGAGGGAGCCTTTCTTTACATAGGTCAAATCATTTTGCAAAAAGTTCTTTGCAAAAGGTAGGAGACAGTGATTATCTAAAATGGGAACATGAGTTCATCTTTGCATTCATTTATTCCAAATCTTCCTCGTGGCCACACTGGAAACATTCATTGATTTATTTTATCGGGGGAAGTGTTTAGGTAAATAAGAGGTAAGAGGGACCTGGCTTTAAAAGAAAGACAGATTTGGCCTATGTTTAGGTACACTTCAGATAAGTCACAGACCTGTCAAAAAACTAAAATTTTTGTCTTAATCAGTAACCCTACCATTTTTTTTTTCAGTTATAGGCATGGAACCCAGGGGCATTCTACCTCCATACTACACCCTGAGCCCTATTTTTTATTTTTTATTTATCTTGAAACAGAGTCTTACTGAGTTGCAAAGGGCCTCGCCAAGTAGCTGAGGCTGTCCATGAACCATGATCCTCCTGTCTCAGCCTCCCAAATGCTGCGATTACAGGCATGTGCTACCGTGCCCAGCTGACCCTACAAATCTTTTTTTCTTTTCTTTTCTTTTTTTTCCCCAGTGCTTGGATTTGAGCCCAGGGCTTTGTGCCTGCTACCCCAGCATCATTCTACCACTCAGCTACAGCCCTGCCCCTTGTTCCATTACTTTTATTCTTCCCTTTTGAAGTCTTCTTGGCACTGGATAGAAGATAAGCCTTTTAAAGTGGAGGTTGGGCCAGGCATGGTGGCTCACACTTATAATCCCCATGCTTAGGAGCCTGAGACAGTAGGATGGCACAGGTTCGAAGCCAGCCTCTGCTTCTTAGTGAGGCTCTGAGCAACTTAGACCCTGTTTCCAAATAAAATATAAAATAGATCTGGTAGTATAGCCTGGAGGTAGATAGCCTCTGGGTTCCACTCCCAGTACCATCAATCAATCAATCAATCAATCAATAAAGTGGAGGTTGGTTCACTGTTTTTACAGTAGATATAACGTATCTCCTAAAGAGCCCACTTAATGTTTGGAGCTGATGTAGTGGAATCTTGAGGGGTGTAATCCCAGAAGTGGATAAATCCATGGGTACCCTGTAGGGCAGTAGAGTGTGGCTGGAGGTGGTCCCTGGGATGCGGCCTTGGGGATTATCTAGTGCTCCTCCTCCCCCTGCCCTCATTCTCTCTAGCTTCTGGCCTCCATGATGTGAACACAGTCCTCAGCCTCAAATGGACTGAACCTCAAACCGTAAGAAAATACATCTTCTTTCCTCTAGGTTATATAATCAGGTATTTAGACTGTGGCTGCAAGAAGACTGAATGATAGTTCCGTAAACAACTATGAATAGCTCAGATATGACTGTGAACTCTTTGAACTTTGCCCTTGCTTTCCATTTCCCCCCCACCCTTGTAAAATCTTGGGAGGAGCCCCAGTGATGCTGTTTTCTAATGACTGTAAATCTACTTGTTTATCCTGTATTCACTTTCTTTAAAGAGCACCATAAAATGTGTAAATGTCAGGCCCTATAAAACTTGAGCCAGACCTCTCTCCAAATCTGAATGTACCTGCAGGTGAAAGTTTAAGAAGGAATTCAGCTCTTTCTAACCCATCCCCTGGTATTCAGAGATTCCTTCAATGAGTATTGAAATGAGGGCCTGGAGCTCTGTAGACGCCCCGTTCCTCAAAGTTTTTGAGTAAAGCTCGCATTCTGTAGCCAGGGCTGCCTCTACCCTACCTCCTTCCTTTGCCTGTAGAGCAAATTAAACTGAGTGAAGTAACTGTCAGTGCCCAGGCTGAATATCTCACCTAGCAAAACCCCACCACATTTATTTGGTATATACTAGTAATCTATATACATGAAATCCTGGAGCATTATAAAAATGAAAGGGTCCTCAGGTGAGGAGTCTTTCTTCTCTATCTGCCTTCACTGTCTTGAGAAATTTTTAGTAGGGCAAATTCTGTTTCGGGTAACTTAGATGCAGTGAAGAGTCGATCGGGGAAGTTTACCCTGAGACACTTTTTAGACCTTCTTTAAATTCAGGACCGGGAGGCTGTGACTGCTCTGGTGTGTCCTGTGACGCCCAGCACAAAGGGCTTCAGAGGAATGCTAAGCATCCCTGGAACAGCTCCTGTTGCTCTAGAGCAGTCCTGGTTAATGCTACAGGCAAGCAGCCCCGCCCCAGCTGCCCCGTGAAAACCGAAGAAGCAACGCTCTGTGGTTTAAATTAGAGGAGGAGATGTGCTTTGCACAAATTAGTTTTCCTATTGATGTGGTGCATATTACAGAGATCAGCCCTCTTGTTTTAATTCAAATCCATGTGCTGCAATTTTTATTTAATTTAAAAAAGAAATAAGAGCCAGGCGTGGCTAGAAGGAGGGGAAATGCCAAGCCTAATTGAGCCCTGGCAGTATTCCTGAAACCACGGTGACTTGGGAACTTTGGACCACTGGGCTAGAGAGTCACCATGCAGGACTGCTTTAGCAGCTCAGCGAGGCAGGAAAGGATCCAGACAAGTACCCGGGCAGGTATCGGAGCCAAAAGATATGTCACAGAATACTGCTTCTTGAATGGGTCTCCTCCTGCATAGGAAGAAGACACTGAGCTCCTGGTATGTCTTTTCCTCCAACTAGGAGAATGTGACCACAGCGCATGGATGTATGCAACTTTATTGTCTCAGTCAACCTTCTTACCACTGTGACCCCCAAATATCTGACAACTGCAACTTAGACAAAGGAAGATTTATGTGATCGCAGTTCTGGAGGTTTCAGAGGTGTTCATCCATGTTAGGACTGGTCACATCTGCAGAGCTCAGTACGTGTCAATGAGAGGAAGGGACCAGGAACAGATCTATAGTCCCCAAGGCCACAGCCCCAGAGACCCACCTCCTGTAGCTGTACCCTACCTGCCAATCTTACCACCCAATATGTACATTCAACTTATTAATCCATCAGTGAATTTATCCATTGATTAAATTAGAACCCTCACGGCTCTGAATATTTCTTCACCACAATTATTATTCACAATGATTATTTCACCTCTGATACATGGCCAGTACATGAGCCCTCAGGGGACCTTCTATACATAAACCGTAACAGTTTTCCATAAGCTCACATAGTCATGAAAATTGCCGGTCCAAGTGTCACCAGGCTTTGCCGTTGATGTTCATAGCTTGTTCCATTGTCCACTCTCAGTAACATTTGACTAACTGCCTGCAGCAAAGAGAAAGACACAGAAGAAAAACTAAGAAATATTTATCATTAGCATTTATTATTTCTCCTCTTAATGGAAAAGACTACCAGTGCCATTCCCGTTTAGTGAAAGACTTCATTCTTTCAGCTCATGAAATACCAGTGTTCTATGGGAAAAGCTTAAGAATCACTGCAAGGTAGAGACCACCTTTCCTGATATCTTTTTGGTGAGACACCCATCAAGCCATGATCAGAATTCAATTTGAGACTTTGACCCAAAGCATTATCTAGCAAACACCAATGGCTATTAGGAAGGAAACACTAATAGAGTGGGATATAAAAATAAAAAAGAGTGACAAAGGTCATTGTTTCAGTAGTGCCTGGAAACAAGAACCTGTGCCTATGACTTTCCCCCAGGCTAGTGGAACTCCAAGAAGTCAGCAGGACTGTCCCACCACTATTGCCAGCCACCCTATAACAAGGACATTTCCATAATCTCCTGATCCCGAAGACACAAGATCCCGGGATCAGCAGCTTTTGCTGAACTCTTGGGGAGCAACTTAGAAATACTGAATCTAAATTTGCATTCCAACAACGCCCCCAAGTAATTCAAGGGCATTTGGAAGTCTGAGAAGAATGTCCCAGAACACGATCACAATTCCTGGCTGCGGTTCTGAGGCTGCCTCTTTAATCCATTCCTCTTTAATCTCATTCTCTTTGGCTTCAGACCCTCCTAGCTGTCAGTCCCGCCTCTCGTTCTTCTATTTACCATCTGATCCACATTGCGCTTTTGATCTGGTTGCTGAATTTCTTCCAGTCTTTCAGTATGCTGAGATCTTCCCCCCGGGCTGTCCCCCTGCCCAGGACCCTTCCCAAAGCCACCCACCTTCACTCCTTACTCAGTAACTTCTTTTAGTCCTCTGATCTCAGCTTAGACTTCCTACCCTATGAGAAGCTTTTGTAACACAAGTTTGAGTTGGTGTCTGTTCCCATCACTCAATACTTTTGCCCTGCTAGAAGATATCACTCTGCAGGACCTCCCTGTATCCCCTCTAGGCTGGGAGCTTTTCAAGGACAGAGTGCTTGCCTTTGTACCTCAATGCTTACTCTTATACCCAGTACACTGCTAAAAACTGAGTAGCCTTCCACAAATATTTCAGTGGATAATAACTGAATGAATGAATGAATGAATGAATGAATGAATGAATGATGTAGTCCACCCAACTAGAATTATACATTTTGTTCATATTGCCATTTAAGAATTATCCATGTCTATCCTCTTAGCCCTGGAAACTTTCTCATCCAGAATTGTCCCCATAGGCAGTTCTAAGACTAGGCTTTCCCATTTCCACAGTGGAGGTGAGCAACAGTCATTTTAAGGTGAGAGATCAACAAATAAATCCTACTCACATCTAGAAATTTTAAAAGGCTCCTTCCCTGAAAGTTAATAATGGTAAACATTGGTAATATTCCCTCAAAAGTAACATGTGTATTTGAGAATATGTTTTATATCTTTGCTTGCTCTGTGTTGGGAGAATGTTTTTGCCTATTAAAAACCCTCAGGTGATTTGAATGAAGAATCAGGCTAAAATGTTGTTATGCTTAAGAAGAAGATTTCTTGAAATAAATATAAGGGTTATCTGAGAATCTGAGAGTATGAGCCCCTCTGGGGACAGGAGCCTCCTCCCTTCTCTTTCTCTTGTTCAGACTTCCAGAGGGAGATAGGCATATGATGCCATCCTGCACTCAAGAATCCACTGTTAGATGATTATGGAGAATTTAGAATATCCTACCTCTTAACAGCCCTCCTTCCCAGAGTTCAGTGTTTTTTCATTTTCCCATGCTACATTTTCTTCCTACCCTGCATATAATTTGGGTAATGCATTAAGTCTCTATCTCTCTCTTACTAGTATTAGGCCACTGACAGGCTAATGGGACACAGAATTAGAACTTTTTCCCCCTTAGAAGAGATGAACTTCCATCATGTTCCTGTCTCTCCCAGGTAGTAAGTGCAGTGGCCCGGGGTAGGCATTAGTGAGCAGAATGATTGGAATGTGTCTCTTGAGGTGTTTAAATGGGACAAGGCTGACCAGCTTATGTCTACCTTGACATAAGGAAATGAGCCACAAAGATGTTCAAGTAACCAGTGTGTCAAGTAGTCACAGGAAAACAAGAGAGGATACATGTCACACTCCCCTGGGAGCTGCAGGTCCCCATTGGGTCCTCATCCTTCCAAGTGCTGAGAAGAGGTTACACGATTATGAGCAATTGAGAATCCCTGAGAAATAATTTAGAATGGCGGCCAGCCCCACACACTTGTTTTCTCCCATTATTAAGTCAAAACAGTATCATTCTTCACTTAACTCCAAAATGAATTTGCAACAAAAATTACTTGCTCTTGCGTTTTTAAGCAGCAAATTAGGTTTGGCTACTTGACACAACAGACTATGTTGTAAGCAGGAATTCCTGCTTTGGAGAAGGGTGAGGAGCTCAGGCACTGAGCAGGCTGAGTCCTTGTGATTAAACCTTTCCAAGTCGCAGCTCCTTAGGCTGTAAGAGGGAGAAAACCATACACACCTTAGATGGTCAACGCTGAAACCCAAACTAGAGAATCTATAGAAAATGCTTGCGTGTGCACTCAGAGACCCTTAGAATGAGAGTTTCCTTTACTTTCTTTAACTGTTGCAGGTGCTTTCCTTAATGCTTTCTCAGAGACAGGACTTGTATAAACTTGAAACCCCTCTCGTGTAAACATCTTATTGGAGACTGAAGTCTTCAGTCCAGAGGAGGGTTGACTGGGGCAGAAGCTGGGCTTCCCCACCTCCCTTTGGAAGGACAGCTGTTGGCATTCTACTTTCAGTCCCAAGCAGAGACTCACTCGTGGTGTTAGCACGTGAAATAAAATGTAGTAAGTAACTCAAGGTACCAGTTATTGTGAGAAAATATATGATATCCCACCCATGATGAGTTGACACCCGTAAAATAGCACAATCTCTTTTGACCTTGACTGGCTGTGAGAAAGTGGCAAGATTGTGGAGATGACTAGATGGCCCTGTGTTTTGAAGTTGTGCAGCCTAAAAGAGCATGCCCACCCCAACACTAAAAGGAGACAATTTAGAATCTTTGTCACCGTTCCCTGCGTTTCAGGGATAAGATGCCAGAAAGACATAGGAAAATAAATAATTTTATCCTTTGGTTCAGGAACTTTCCATGTATATTTAGGTCTCTCAGGTCATCCAGAGTGAATACCTGATTGATAGTTTTAGCCAAATTAACCTGTCCACTGAGGCATATAAAGGAACCCCGCAATTTTTTCATATTCTTCTGCCTGAATTTACTTACTAATTGCTTGTCTATTTTGGCATGGAGTGGACAAAACAGTTGAAAACTACGAACACAAGCAAACCAATTAAAAAAAAAAAAACATAGTCTGGCTGTGCCAAGCATAAATGTCTCTAATTTTGTCCTCCGGTTCTATAGATAGACTTCAAAAGACATCTGTAAGATTAATTCTGATAAGGTGTATGTGCAAAAGAGCAAAAAGCAGTTATGTTTAAAAATGCCTTGTGCCAAATATCCATTGGGCCGCTTAGTAATTTAGGAATTTCTGTGTTAGCTTTGATATATTGAGGTTTAAATACTACTGGTCAACCAAGTCCTTCCCAGATCTACCAGGCCTCTATCAGTAGAGCAAGATTTCTGGCCCCTCCTCCCAGCTTCCAACTGGTGCTGTCAGAAAGTCTTTTCCAAAAGCACCACCACACCAGCACCACCAGGTGGGCATGGTGGGGCATATGTGTAATTGTAGTACTTAGGAAGCTGAGATAGGAGAATCCAGGTTCGAGGGCAGCCTCAGCAATTTAATGAGACCCTGTTTCAAATTTTAAAAAGCTAGAGGTATAGCTCAGAGGTAGAATACCCCCTGGGTTCAAGCCCCAGAATAATAAAAACAACAACAAATAACAAAAGCACTGGAACCTTAGGGACTCATGGTCCTGCATGAGAGAAAGAGACCCCAGGCAGATGTCTGTTCTAAGAATCAGAGCCTGGTCCTCCTGTGCTGGAACCTGGGTCACCATGCCACCCTCCTCCCCACAGTGGCTGGAACGTCTCACGACACTTTCTTAAAGCTGATTTAAATTCCACAAGTAGACAACGAAACACATAGGTCAGGCATTGTAAAACGTAGACCTCTCCGGCAAGACTGTGCATTAGGCTTCAACAGAGTTTTTCTAATGTTCTCTTCCTAGAATGAAGCTCAGTCTGTCTGCTCAACAAAATGGGGGTTTTGACTGGAGCATCAAACCAGACTAGGCCCAGTATGGTGGCACACACCTGTAATCCCAGTTATTTGGGGGAGCTGAGACAGGAGGATCTCAGGTTCAAGGCCAGCCTCAGCAATTTAGCACGACTTTCAGGAACCTAGTGAGACTCTGTTTCCAAATTTAAAAAACGGAATATGAGTGTAGCTTGGAATTAGAATGCCTCCTGAGTTCAATCCTCAGTACCAGAACAAAACGACAAAGAAAACCCAGGTTATTCTAGGTTTGGGTGACTTGAGAGAGGACAAGGGACTCGGGGTGAAATGAAGGCCCCGAATGTCCAGGGCTGAAGAGAGAGGGCACAGCAAGGGTGAGAGAGAAAGAGAAGGCGCAGAAACAGTTGGGGGCAGCAAGAGGCTGAACAAGTGCCTTCAAAATGCTGCTTGAGACTCGTCTTCTTCCCAGGAAGGATGAAGGAACTTTTCTTCTCATCTTTCCTTAGAACTCAAGTTCTTTTTAGCACCATGCTTCTGAGCTCTGTCATAGGCTAACGATTCAAGAGGGTGCGGACACAGGTTTCATCGTCGACTATACCACTTCACGATGGAGCTTTGGCCCTGTCACTCCATCTTTCCCAGCTCTGATTTTCCCAGCTGTTAAAAAAATAGTCTGTCTTTCCCAAAGAATTGAAATCAGAATATTTATCATTATAATATATCCCTATCCAGAAACATAGCAGCATAGTTCATACTAGCCAAATTATAGAACCAGACTGGGTGTCCATCAACAGGTGAATGGATAAAGAAAATGTGGAAAATACCCAGAATGGGATTTGGCTCAGCCATAAAGAGGAATAAAAGTACAGCAAATGGATGGAACTAAAGAATACCGTACTAAGTGAGATTAGCTAGTGTCAGAAAGTGAGGGGTTGTAGGTTTTCTCTCATATGTGAAAAGTAGAAATTGGGGGAGAAGGGACTTCAGATAAAGGATTCAAGTGAAATAGTGTAAAGTAATTAAGGGAGAGAGGGAAGGGAGGAGATTTGATGACAAGAACACTTCAAATAATGCTATGGACAATCCCAGTAATTGCGAGGCTGAGACGAGGAGGATCTCAGGTTCGCGGGCAACCTCAGCTAATTAGTGAGACCCTCCGCAACTTAGTGAGACCCTGTTTCAAAATAAAGAATAAAAAAAAATTGGGCTGGGGGTATAGCTTGGAGGTCAAATGCCCTTGGGTTCAATCCCCAGTATCACAAAATAATAATAATAATAATAATAATAATAATAATAATAATAAAAGCATAAATGAAATTACTGATACCAATCTCAACATGTATGGGATGAAGGAGGGGGGAATTGGAGTGAAACGCTTCAAGTGCTGTGTGCATGTATGTTTTTAATCACTCTGAACCTCATGATGACATAGAATTACAATGTACCAGTAAAGGTATATTCGAATTTTTGAAAATAGTCTATAAGTCTACAGAGACATGTAGTATCGGTAAACCACAGATTTCCCTTTTTTGAAGCATCCTTAGGTGAGAGCCTCAGGATAGCCTAAGCTACTGTGACCCGTGGATTCCCCAAGCCAGTGGTTTAATCGGAGGAGCGATGCCTTTCTGGTTCAGGTCACAGGCCAGAGTTGATACTGACATCGGGGGGGGGGGGGCAGCCTCATCACTTCAGATGGTAATTCAGTTATAACCAGACATCTTCTATCCTGGGATTTTGTAACTCCCTAAGGCAAGCATTCTAGAAGCATGGTCCAGGGACCCGCAGTGTCAGCATCACTTGGTAACTGGGTAGGCGTGCCATCTCAGAAAGACTTACTGAAACTAGGCTCCATTGCTCTGAGATTGAACAAGTCCTCTGGGTAACTCTGATTTAGTTGAAGTTTGGGAGCCATTTTATGATATATATTGAACTGGGGGGAAGGAAGAGAAGCCAGGGATAGGAGAAGGTGCTTCCCAGAAGTGACACACATCAATTCTGCATTCAAGTCACCTGTCATATGGCAACATCCAGCTGCAAGAGATACTGGAAAAAGGGAGTGTATGCAGTTATTGCAGCGTGCTGTGAGCCATACATGAACAGATTTGGACAGACAGCCATCTTTGCCAAAATAGACCTGTGCCGTAAAAAACAAAAAATGCTCTCATTTAGAACATTGTTCGTGTGGGAAAAAGTACCTTTAGGTCTCAACAAAGCTTTCTTAACTCCAGAAACTATTGATATTTGAGGCCAGATACTGCTTTGTTATGAGGACTGGCATACACATTGTAGGGTGCAATTGGAGGGTCCAATTGATAATAGTAGCACTTCTTCTTTGTGGACAATCCAAAATGTTTCCAGACGGCGTCAAATATTTCCTGAAGGACAAGTCACCCCAATTAAGAACCACTGATCTAAACCCCAAACTTTTATGTTGACCTTTGGAACATAACCTGGCCATCAGTTGAGTTTTGCTCACAGAATATTGAGTTTCTTTCTTATCTCTATGAGCCTTTGTGTTGAAAGCCCTCTGTTGAAGATTTCAGCTAGTAGTAAAGACTGTTCCATAGTTCACCACCACATCTATCTTACCTACATAAAAATAAACTTTCAAATCCAGAGGAATCTGTAATGTGTTGGCTTTAGAGTAGAGACAGAGCTAATCCTATTTACAATTACCCTTCCCGGCTGCCCAGGGCCTCCAAAAACAAACTTCATTTTATATATAAAAAAAAAAAATACACTGATGTTGCTTTACATTCCTTCTCTGTAGCCTTCAGTTTAAATGACCCAAGTTCAGGAAGAGAGATAAAGGACAGAAATTTCTGCTTGTCTAACACAGACTCAGTTTCCAGAAAAACTCAATTTATTTTTGAATGCAGGTTTTCCCATGGAAAACAATCTGTTGGCTTCACTTCCCTGTGATAAAATGATGTTGGGCTGAAAATGGAACCGTGTAGCGAGGTTGCACCACTCTGGAAAATGTATTTTGAAACCAGACTGACATTTTTGCTGAAAGTAGTTACCCTTTGCAAGGTCACGCGACTTTAGCAAGTATAAAAGGGATGCATAATTCAATTTTAGACCCATACCAGGCTTTGATTTACCAGACTAATGGTAAGAATGTGTTAAATCTTTGAAATCAACTCCATCACAGCAATTGAAACAAAAAAAGAAAAAGAAAAAAGAAAGAAAAAAAGATTTGCAATGGATTAGATTCCAAATAGACAGGCAGCAAAATTACTCATCTAAAGGACATTGTTTAAAGGATACATCCATTTTTTAGGGACATTTCTGCAGCCTGGTCTATCTGTTGCTAGTTTCCTTTTGGGTTCCACTTGTACTTGCAAATGCAACAATGACCTTTTCTTCTTCATCCATTTATTCCTGCACCCACCACAGGTTAGCATAAGGCACGCTTTACTTGAGAAAGGCACGGTTCCAGCACTGGAGGTGCCACCGAAAACGTGACAAACCAGGGGTCTGCCCTCGCCCACCTCACTTTCTAGATGACGGAGATAGATAGAAGTAGACATGTTCAGCTGGGCGTGGTGACTCACACTTGTAATCCCAGTGCTTGGGAGGCTGAGACAGGAGGATCGTGCCAGGTTCGAAGCCAGACTCAGCTACTTAGTGAGACTCTCGGCAATTTAGTGAGACCCTGTTTCCAATTAAATATAAAATAGGTCTGGGAGTGTAGCTTGGAGGTAGAAAGCCCCTGGGTTCCATCCCCAGTTCCCCAGTGATCTTTTCAGATGGCGCTAAACCCAACAAAAGGTATATTCAAAGTCCTGGGTGAAGGTAGGGAATACCCAGCTCAGATAGGGCAGCTTTTTTGACTTGAGATGATAAGCAGTCACCTGAAAGAAGCCCTCCAGATGGGGGAGCAGCAGGTGCCAAGATGCAGAAGCAAAAAAAAAAAAAAAAAAAAAAGTGAACTAAAATAAACTTCACTTTGCTGTCCTCTCTAAGCTCCAGACCATCCACCATATCTCCATTCTCTCTAGTAAAAAGAGTGTAACTTCTCCCCTGGACTCTAGACTTTTAGAACCAACCACCTACTCAACTTCTCTATGTTTGAAAGATGGATAGGCATCTCGACTAAACACGGCTGCAATACAATCTGCGATCACTCCCCCCAGGACCCCAGTACACTCTTCCCATGGCTTCCCCCCAAGTCTTCAAATTGCTCACACCGTAAGTTCTTGAGGTCTTCTGCTCAGCCCTCATCTGACCCCGAGGCACAGATTTTGGGCCTTTGACACACATTCAGTACTGTGCTGCCACCCTGGTTGGATCAGCATCCACTTCTTGTCTGGGCCAATGCACCAGACTCCTCCCTGGCGGCCTCTATCCAGCCTGGCAGTCAGTCTCCTTACCATATGAGAGCCAGAGTTAGTTCTTTAAGTATGGAACAGATCATTATCACTGTCTTGCATAAGACCTCCCTCAAGTTTTCCATCTCAAAATAAAACTCAAACAGCTGGTTGTGCAAAAGCCCAGCATGATCTGGCTCTGTTACCTCTCTGACATTAACTCCTTCTGCTGCCTCCCAACCTCCCCTCTTTCTTTCCATTCTGCCCACCAGCCCCCTTGCTGTTGATCAGACATGTCAGTCATGCTGTCCCCTGAGCCTGGCACCTGTTGTTCTGAAGGTGAAGAGATACACACCTGCATTCTCCTGCTACGTGGGTCTCTGTTCAAATATTAACTAATCAGAGAAGCTTTTTAAAAATATTTTATTGTTGCAGTCATACATCTTAATGGAGTACTAGATGGTGGAGACACACATGCACACATCACTCATTCAGCCCCTCCCCAGTTCCCACCCCGTTCCCCCCCCCCCTCGGTCTCATGTTTGGCTTAGTGATTGACTTTGATATGTTTGTGAATGTACATCATGCACATTAGAGAATTTCCCTCCCCCCCATCACCCCGTTAGGCCTCCTCATTTGCTCATCTATGGTTTCTCCTCCTTCATCTGGAGTTCTTCCTATGACTCTTTTTCTCCCTAGCTTCCGCATATTAGGGGGAGCATTCAATTTCTTACTTTTTGTGGCTGACTAATCTCACTCAGCATAATGTTCTCCATTTCTATCCATTTCCCTGTAAATGACATCATTTTGTTCTTCTTTATGGCTGAGTAAAATTCCACAGTGCACCTATCTCATAGTTTTGTAATCCATCCATCTGTTGATGGACATCTTGCCTGGCACCTTAACATATGCAGACTCTCATCCTCTTATCCTGCTTTGGTGTTCTTCATGGCACCTTACATAACTAGCCTGGAAGCACCCGTAGGTCAAGAACTATCTTTTATTTGTTAATAAATTCTGGACAATGAGTGAATAAATGAATGAATAGAATAAATGAATATATCAATACATGAATGCATTGATATCATCCTCCCATATCTAGAGGGCCTGAAACCACTGCAGTTGTTCAACTTAAGAGCATTTATCGAGTTTCATGTTCTGGATACTATGGGAAATGTAAGGATAGTGTAAGGAAGATGTAATTCCAACCTCTTAAGAGATCGAAAAGTTGGAGGGAAAGAACAGACCACATTAAATACAGATTCACCTAAAACTGGGAGCAGTTTGTTGTATAAGTACAAGTGAGCACTGTGTTGTATAGGATTTCTAAGAAAGAACAAAGTCCCGAAAGTATTAGGGAAAACTTCAGGGGAGTGAGTGGAGTCTAGAAAAGTGGTTCCATTGGGTGAGATTTGGAGAGGCCAAAAGAAAAGGCAGGATTCTGAAGTGTAGACAGGGGCTTTCAGTAGGGTCACAGCACAGAGGCACCGATAGCAATTGTGTATGGGAAGAAAACACTTTTTATGGAGCCCTCAGTGGAGAAGTCAACGGAGAAGTGGGTGAGGTTCTGGTCGGCAGATTGCTATGGGCTGCAGCAAGCTACATAAGGTTCCTGAGCAGCATCTCGACCTCATAAAGCTAGGTTTTAAGGAAACTGTCCTAAATGGCAGAGGGTGGAAGGAGGAGAGGATGGGAACAACAAAAGCAAAACCAGAGGGTCACAGTGTCGCGTAGTAAGTGTTTTACTTACCATGGGGAGTAAGAGGAGTCTGCCTGAGCTACCCTGTAGCTTGGACTCGGCTAAATCCAAATCTCTAGGGTCAGGTCACTGGCCTGAAAGACTGCTGATATTTTTGAGTGCTACATGATTTTGATGTGTACCTCTAGTTAAAGACCCCAAGTCTAGCCTGAAAACCTCCATTTAGAGATGAGGTAAGGGTGAACCTGTAGTCATGCTTGCTGTGATCATGCAGTGCACCGGAGGTGGGCTTGAGACCAAATCCCAGAACCTCTGACTTTCAACATAGGACTATAAAGGTTTCAATAAATGATAAAAAGGCAGACACTGAAATTACCCGGACAATGACTGAACCATTACATTCAACTGGGCAGTATCAGTCACTTTTCCACGGTAATCCAGAGTCATAAAGAATCCGAAAATTCATCCATTCATTGGTTTGTCTAATAAATATTTATTGAGCACATATTATGTGTCAGGGATCCCTCCAGGTGTTGCAGATAAACAAAAGGAGCCAATGACAATGCACTGTATGTAAAGGCTCTAGAAACAAATATGGATTGTACCAAGAATACAGGGCAGTGAGATCTAGGTGCAAAGGAGGATTCATAGAGAAGTCAGTGTCTCTGAAGAGCTCTGATGAGCAGGTAGAATTAGTTGAAACTCGAGGAAAAATTAGAAAAGACAATCTAAGTATAGAAAACTATGTATGCAAAGACTTCCCCTACCATCCCCACTGATTTCAAAGCTTTAAATTCAGCACATCGATGGACAGTGGCCCAGAGTTGGACCTTCACAAAGCAAGGCAATCTTTTCCTATATCAGTCTGTCCTTTTTCAAAGCTTCTCTCTGGCGCCTCTACTATACTTTACCACTGTTACTATTTTTTTGTTTTGTTTTGTTTTGTGGTGCTAGAGATTGAACCCAGAGACAGTCTACCTCCTCCGAACTACACTGCCCCCCTCCCCGCCCAGCTCGATTTTTTACTCTTGATTTTGAAACAGGGTCTCACTAAGTGTCAGAGGGCCTCACTAAGTAGCTGAGGCTGTCTGAGAACCACAATCCTCCTGTCTCAGCCTCCCAACTAGTGGGATTATAAACATGCGCCACCAAGACGGGGTACAGTTACCTTTTAAGAGAGTCATGTGTGTAGGACCCTGAGCCTGAGAAGAGAGGTGCCCAGCCAGCCCCATCACTGTTCTGTCTTGGATCAAGCTTGGCACACAGTCAGCACTCAAGAAATGTTCATAGTCCTGCCCCTACTGCTTTGCACCTTGAATAAGAACGCCCTAAGAGGTATTTATGTTATGGTGGTTAAGTGTAACTCACTCTAACTATTTGTCTGGCCTTCGCTCACTCAGAGCACATTTGCAAATTTGCAATTGATTGAAAGCTTCACTTTTGCTCTTTAAAGTTCAACAGGAAGCTGCAGTTTTCTGCAAGAGAGCTGCCTGCTCTAAAGCTTTCCTGGCTTCCTGGTCTTAGATTCTTAAGAGTATAACATCAACATAATTAACATAAGAATCCCTTAGAGGCCAATGTTAAATGCAACCACATTTAATTCTAGGTAATTCCTTTATTCCTCATGTTGATGCTAATTTTCCAAGTTCTTGTGAAATATGTCAAAGTCTCTATAAAGTAAACTCATTTTGAATGAAATGGTACACTCTATCAGCTCCCCAAAGTACAGAATTCTTTCCATTTGTTGGCCAAAACAAAGAGAAAAAAAGAAAGGGAAGCCAAAGGGTCAAAGTACCCAGAAAAGAATAATAAAACACAAGTTTTGATAAGTTCTGGATTTTCTAACTTCCTAAGCAAAATGGTATGTGTTCTTTGGAAATCACTTTTTGCTAAGAAAAATTCCTAAATCCTTTTGAACCTTTCTTTCTTCCGTTCTTTTCTTTTTTTCTTTTCTTTTCTTTTCTTTTTTTTTTTTTGTGTGTGTGTGTGTGTGTGTGTGTTTTGCTGGGAGCCTAAGTAATTTGTTTCAATTCTAAAGTCTCCCATGGCCCAAATCCATGGTGTTAAGAAGATAGATCAGTGTGTAGAGCCTCCACGTGGGAGGTAATCAATACATATGTATTTAATGAGGCAGTGAATGGAAACTGATTTGACATTTGTCTAAGCTCCAAATGTGTGTTAAGTAACTTTTAGAGGCGGAAAGGATGAGCAGGGCGTTGGCGACAGTTGGTCTTATCTGGAGTTCTGAATTCGCTGCACTCTGTCCACTCAGTAGCCTTACCACGCTCACCCAGTTCCTTTGTGACTGTGGACACGCCATCTCATGTGTGGCCAGTAACATATGTGCTACCTCTGACCAGGGCTACTGACAGATGGTCGCTGCTCTAAAAAGAGCCTGCTTAGGTGTTGTAGGTGGTCGTTATATTCAGAGGGCACCCTCTTGTCAACATCTTGAAGGAATCAATTCACGGTTAATTAGGTAATTAGCAATGTTTTTCAACGTGACTAAGGCTCTAACTGTACTTTCATATATATGTATATATTTCATATATATATATGTATATATATTCCATATATATATACACATATATATACATACATACATATATCTTAGAAGTCAGACTAACATATATGTTGAGTACTTTTTTAAACCAAAGAACTGGTCATGTATAGATAATTTAGATGTAAGAGCATAGTGATGCTAGTTTAATATTATAACAATATATTATTAAACATATTTAAAAAGATTAATGATAGCTTACCGTCTTGTCCATGCTATCCAGCATGAAAAAGTTTACAGGAAATGTGCTATAGCAACTTTGCATTTGTGTTCAATTTTCTATTCTTTCTCACAGAAGCTCAAAAGTAAAAAAAAACAAAAAACTACAAATATTCAAAGCAAGAAAAACAAATATAGAAACTAATGTTTCTAATATCGCCTTATTATGGAGACATTTCTGGAAATTCTTAGAATTTCTTTGGGGACATTTCTAGAAATTACATTTGTTTCCAATTTTACCTAATTTGGGGACATTTCTAACAATAGGAACTTGAGGGGAATAAAGTGAAAAGATTACCTTCTATCTCCAGACCTGTGCCATGAGTCAACACTGTTAGGAACCTCACATTGACCTATAACTTCTCTTCTCAGAGGAAGATATCTATCAAAAGACTGTTCCTCATTCCTCAATGGTACATTCATAGTCCCTGGAGAGACATTGTTAAAATAGTCCCAGGTATTATAAAATAGTCCCTGCTATTAAAGTATATTACTATCCCCACCTTCTGGTCCCCGGTTGGGTCTGAATGCAGGATCACTGATTATGGAATTTTTGGGGTGAGGGTCCATTTCTCGGCTCAGGGACTTGGGATTGGTGGGGGTCTTTGGCTAACACAATGGAAAATAATTTCAACAGGCACCAGTCAGGGACATAGAAAAGGTTTACTTAGGAAAGTAGGAAATACATATTCAGGAGAGAATGTGGTCCATTTTAAGGAGAGTCATATTTTGGGGAGTGCAGGGCTCTTTTCTTATAGGGGACTTTGTGAGATGGGCTAGAGGAAGTAGGTGAGGATGGATGGCCTCAGTCCGGTCGTCACAAGGGGGTTTATGGTGGTCTAGTAGTCTGGTGAGCTTTAAGGAGCTCACTGACCTCAGCCTCATAATGTTGAAGCAATTTGTCGTGATCTGTTAGTGTGGTCAGCCTTAGGGTCCTCAGACTAACTGAGGGCTTTATTATCTGATTAATAAGCTTGTAATCCCAGTATTTGGGAGGCTGAAACAGGAGGATTACAGTTCACAGACAGCCTCAGCTACTTAGTGATGTCCTTTGCAACTCAGTGAGACCCTGTTTCCAAATAAAGAATAAAAAATAGGGCCGGGGGTATAGTTCAGGGAAGGATGACCCTGGGTTTCATCACCAGTATCACACACTCACACACACACACACACACACACACACAAATAAAAACATAAGCTAGAGAGTGTTCTTAATTATGTTTCTTGAGGTATCATAACAATGCACAGGGCAATTATAGTTTCTTTCAGCCAACTCCAGGGTCTACAGATTCCCCAAAAGACAGACCTTAGAAAGAGAACTGGTTTGAGGCATAAAAACTGAGGCACTCCAACACCAGGTTGTTATATTAATGTTATATTTTACTTTTCCTTTCTGTTCTTGTCTGTTTCCCTTTTACCTACGTATTTATTGTATCCTACAACAGAGTCGCTGCTCTTGAGTAGACTCATCTGAAGTATTCAGAATTTCTGATGTATAGAAGCTCTTAGTAATATCTACTTCAAATGTTATCTTTCTTATCTTCAGGCCATTTCCTTGTCGACATGGAGATTTAGAATAATTTCCCTCCTCCATTACATTTTGTTCCTTGAAGGTATTTTATAATCAGAGAGCGTGTTCCTCTGTCTTCCTGACGCTTTCTTGTTTCAGGCAAAATGTATTAAATCTCTCTAGTCTAATCCTCTAGATCTTGTGTTATGCCACTTGTCTCTCGTAGAGTCTCCGCATGGAGATAAGAAAGGAGCATTATATTCTAAGCTGAGGATGTAGAAATAAAAACTGGGGCGGTTATACTTTTCTCCATTCAACCCTGTGTCTAATGCTTAAAATTGCTTTTAATGAATGAAAAAAGATTTGGAAATTTGAGAACTTAGTGCTACTGTTGAACGTTATAAAAAGTGGATCATTGAAATTTTATGTCTGATTTAAGCCTTCCTATAAACTAACCTCTTTGAATTATACTTGCTGTCACTATAAGGCTTTATTCCTCCTATTACACAATACGATAAGGACTATAAATGTCTTACAAGCCTTGAGTTACCCAAGAGACTCCTTTTTCTTTACCTCCTTCCCTTTCCTACCTGTGCTTTTATTTACTCTTCAAAGCATGCTTGTATTTATTTATTCTTTAAAGTCTACATTTCTACTTTCTTTTTTTTTTTTTTTTTTTTTTTTTGGTGGTACTGGGGTTCCTGGAAGCCCTTCTACCTCCGGGCTACACTCTTAGACCTATTTTATACTTTTTTATGTGGAAACAGGGTCTCTTAAACCAGCGCAGCTGGCCTCAAACCTGCGTGATCCTCCTGTCTCTGCCTCCCAAGCGAGGGGAATACAAGTGTGCGCCACCACGCCCGGCTACATTTCTACTTTTATTAATATCATCACACTTTGATAGCATTTAATGCTTAATGCCTATTATAAATGTATTTAATGTGGATTTATAAAACCTCAATTACCCTATTGTTATCTAGAAAAATAAAATAAGGAAAATGGATTTTAATAGATTAACTTAGATAATAGAGTTTGTAAAACTCTTTAATCAGTAGTCTGGAGTCATTTTTAAATGTCAATAATTATTATCTTTTGTAAACGTAGTTTTCCTTATTGTCTGACACATATAAATTTTTTAAAGAAATTGTTCCCAGGAAGATGTGTTTTGTATATAAATGCAGTATTATTTCAAAGTCATATGAAAATAAAAGAACTGAAATAGTTTAAACAATTTTGAAAGCAGAAAAGGAAGGTAGGAAGAATTACCCTAACCAATATCAAGGCTTACTACATAGCTATAATGGTTAAGACAGTGTGCGTTTAGAAGAAGAATAGAACCATAGATCAATGGCACAAAACAGAGAACTCAGAAATGCGGCCACACAAATACCCAACTGATTTTTGACAAAAATCCAAAAACAGTTCAGTAAAACAGACATTCTCTGGTGGGATTAAAAAAAAAAAAAGTTAAGCCTCAACCTAAACCTCTCAAATTAATTTAAAATAATGGTGGACTTACATGTAAAATGTAAAACTAGAGAACTTGTTGAAAAATAGGAGAAATCATTGAGATCTAGGCTAGGCAAAGAGTTCTTAGACTTCACTCCGGGAAGTTCAATTCCTAAGAGAAAAAAATACAAAAATTAAACATCAAAGTTAAAAAAAATAACTTTTGCTCTGTAAAACTTTCTTAAGAGGAGGAAAAGATGAGCGACAGAGTGGAAGGAAATATTTGCAAAACATATATTCAACAAAGAGCTATTGCCTATAATGTATAAAGAACTTTCAAACGCCAATAATCAAAAAATCCAACAATCTGAGTTTAAAAAAAATGAAAGAAAGACATGACAAGCCGTTTCATACAAGAAGGTATATACATTAAAAATTAGCTCATTAAAAATATTCAACATCTTTAGCCATTAGGAAGATACAAATTAAAACCATAATAAACTATCATTAACCACCTATTAGGATGGCTAAACTAAAAATTAGTGAAAACAGCAAGTCTGGCACGGATGCAGAAAAATTGGGTGATTTTAATATCACTGATGGGAATATAAAATGGTTCAGCTAATAATTTCTTTGAAAACCACACATGCTATCACTATGATTTACATTATGATTTGAGACTATAATGTACCAATAAAAAATTAAAAATAAAAAAATAAAACCACACATGCAAATACCATACTACCCAGTGGTTATATTCCTAGGCATTTGTGTCTCAGAGAGATGAAAATTTATTGTCACACAATAACCTGTATGTAAATATTTCCAGCTTTAAGTAGCCAGAAACTGAAAACAGTCCAGGTGTCCTTCAGCAGGTAGCTAGTTAAACAAACTGTAGAACATTCATACTATGGAATAGTACTCAACAATAAAAAGGAGCAGATTACTGATGCACTCAACAACCAGGATCTTCAGAGAATTATGCTGAGTGACAAGGGGCTATTTCCAAAGGCTACGTTCTGCATGTTCCATTTATATATCAACCTTGAAATGACAAAAACCATGAGATGGAGAATAGATTGCTTGTTACCATATGTCAGGAAGGAGGAAAGTGGGTTGTGGTTATGAAAGGGCAGCGGGAGGGACCCCTGAGATGACAGACTGTTTGACCTTGACTGCATTAATGTCAGCATTCTGGTTGCGATATCGTGCTATCATTTTGTAGAATGATATCATGGAAGGAAACCAGAAAAAGGTACTCAGTCTCTCTGTATTATTTCTCACAACTCTATGTGAATCTAGAATGATCTTAAGACAAAATGTTTGATTAGAAAAGTAATTTTGTAGCCGGGCGTGGTGGCGCACCCTTGTAATCCCCGTGCTTAGGAGGCTGAGACAGGAGGATAGCACAGGTTCGAAGCCAGCCTCAGCTACTTAGCAAGGCTCTCAGCAACTTAGTGAGACCCTGTTTCCAAATAAAGTATAAAATAGGTCTGGGAGTATAGCCCGGAGGTAGAAAGCCTTTGGGTTCCACCCCCAGTACAACAACAACAAAACAAACAAACAAACAAAAAAAAAAGAAAAGTAATTTTTTCAATCACTGAGCCAAACATGAGAAGGAGGGAGGGGGAGGAAGGAGGGAATGGGGTAGGAAGTGAGAAAGGGCTAAATGAGTACTGTGTGCACATATGCCTCTACCATCTGGTACCCCCTTGAGATGTATAGCTACCATGCACCAATAAAAAAATAAAATAAAGGAATTGTGTTAGCAAACTATCGAGATATATGAATGACAAAGAAAGTAAGGTGCATGAGATGTGATGCCTACCTTCTCCTCTGGGCTCCCCTGACAGGTCTGCGAGGCGCCATCGCCTTTGCCTTGGCTATTAGGAACACAGAGTCTCAGCCCAAGCAGATGATGTTTACCACCACACTGCTCCTCGTATTCTTCACTGTCTGGGTGTTTGGAGGAGGGACGACGCCCATGCTGACCTGGCTTCAGATCAGGTGAGTGGCGCCATTTAGCACAGGAGACCCCTGTGAAGCATGGCTATGCTGTTAAATTTCTAGTACTCACTGCTGAGTTGATCAAGAGCACAGTGGCCCATCTGTGCCCCAGCTCTCCCTGGAGGCAGGTTCACCTTCGTGCACAAGGTGGAATGCAACTTTTCCAGAGTCACTTCTCCAAGAGTCTTAGAAATCTTGGAATGCTCTTGTATTACCACCCATCTCTAGGAATGGGTTTAGTCATCTATTAATTATTCTATGCAGTAATAATATTGGAGTAAAATGTGATATGCTAAGGACTTTCATAAAAAAGAATAAGACACAGGTCTTGTCTTCAAGATTTTCACAGTCTAGCAGAATTGTTACAGCACAAAGCAGCAATCCACAAGAGAAAGTGAATTTGTTCGGTTTTTAATTCCTCGTGGCACTTAAGATAGAATAACTAGGGTTGTGGGAAATATTTAAATATGTTCAGCGACGGAATTGTATATTGAGCCAAAGGGATGCTATAGACAAATCCTGGATACTTTCTCATATCATAAGAGACCAAGGCTTCAGGAGATATTATAGATGAGCAAATAAGGCGACCTAACTGAGGGGATGGGAGGGGAAAGAGGGAAATTCTCTAATGTCCATGATGTACATTAACAAACATATCAAAGTCAGTCACTAAGCCAAACATGAGAAGGACGGAGGGGGAGCGAATGGGATGGGGATTGGGTAAGTGCTAACTGGGTGATGTGTGCATGTATGCCTCTACCATCTTGTATTTCACTAAGATGTATGACTACAATGCACCAATAAAAAAATAAATAAAAAAGCAGTGGCCGGAAGCTGGTCACTATAAACCTGAAGTATAGAGGTAGCAGACAGGGAAAAATAGATAATTGGGGAAATGGGCAAGTCTACTTTAAATGTTTTTGTCTTTCTGTAAATGTTTCTGTGACCTGGGTCCTCACTCTTGTATCCCAGATGGTAATAGTAGTTTAGGCAAATCACACTTTATTTCTCGAATCCATACATCTTGATAATCACACAGTCCCTTCCCCACTTTCTACTCATTTTCTGAGCTAAATTTATTTCTACCACTTCTAACTGGAAACGATCCAGCTAACTGGAAAAGGACTTCCAAGATTCTTACCTACGGACTGTCATCCTGGAACCCAGGATAGTGCCTGGCTTAAATAATCCATGAACAATTGAGTATAATCACAAAGATAAGCGCTCTTGTTCAGCGTCCACTGATGAATCTGTTTGCATTTGATAAAGAGAAAGCATAAGCAGGCCTCACAAGTTGAGTAAAAGAAAGCCCATGTTTAAACCAGGCCAAAGAGGTATGCATTAAACTAAATTCAGAGGGAAAAGGGGACCTTTTGAAGTGCTGTGAATATTGCTAAACACATAAAAGGGCTTTGACTAAAGGTGAATAAAGAGTGTTTTGAAAGGCTCGTTGAATTATTTTCTAGCCGTCTAAATGTGGCCTGCAATTTCTTTCACAGTGGTGGTTACCTGCAGGCGCCTATGGATGAGTACACATATTACATTAAACTCTGTAACACTGGATCCCCTGCAAATTGTTAGGAAGATAGCAGTGCGTTCAGATTTCTGGAAAATAAAATTCAGTAGGTTGGATCCATGCCTGGGAACACGAGGGTTTGGAAGGCAAAGGTCAGAGAATGCCAGTCCCCAGAAGATACAAGTACTGAATACTCCATCAGATAAATTGGAATATTTAGAACATAAAGTAGATGTGTCAAGATTTTCTTAAAGCACCCTGAAGAAGTTGTCCTCAATTCAGTAACACGTTTTATCCTAAAGAGTTTACGTGGCTCTTAAAGAGTGCTCTCCAAAAGTACCAATCGACTTCCACTAAGTGCTATACTTCACTGAGTCTCTTGTTGTATGGTTCAGCAAGAAGAAGGGATATAATGGGGTTTTTGATCGTTTATAATAGTGATCCACATAATAAGACAGAGCCTAATAAGGAAGGACAGTGATCCCAGGGTGGGGTTCCTGGAGGCCAACCTAGGCCAGTGATATTTTGTCCTGCCAGGGGGCACAGCAAGAGGTTTGCCAAGTGATGGAGATGCCCCAGTGGGAGTTGGCTTTAAATGACCGAATGGTTCAATGCAAGATTTGGCCACCATCCAGGAGGGGACTCGGGTTTAGGCAGGATCAGGATATATTTATGGAAAGGAGCTGAAGGCTCCATTCTAGTAGGCCAGATGATAAGCCAACTGAGAACCAGAGCATAAATCTGAAATCAGAGAAGAACCTTAAGGGGTACTTTAAGTCAGAGAAACCAGAGATTCATTCAGAAGGAAATCAAAGGGAGACAACTACATTTCATAGATATGGGGACACCCAGGAAGTCAACTCAGATAGACAGGAGACAGCAGCAAGAACCAGACCAATAGCTCTCAAACTTGAGTGAACGTCAGAAAGACCTGGAGACTGGTTAAAACACAGATGTCGGGCCCCGGCCCAAGCTCCTGATCCAATAGGTCTAGGTCAAGGTCTGAGAATTTGCATTTCTGCCACATTCCAGAAAATACTGGTGCTGCTGCTCCCAGGACAATACTTTGAGAACAGGTGGTTTAGACTTCCTATCCTGGGTTAGACTTCCTATCCTGAGTAGAGATGGAGATGATATTAAACACTGCCAGATTTGGCTAGGGCTACCCAGGGCCCTGCTCACCTTAACCTTAGCACCTAAGCTAGAGGGAGGCAGGGGCTAATGAAGGAAGAAGAGTCACTGTGCATTGGTCAATAGGAAAGAAATAGGGCACAATAGAATACACATTCGAGAACAGGATGATACGTTAGTATGTGCACACACACACACACACATACACATGATGTGAGTTTGGCTCAACTCTGTTGTAGCCCATCCTCATATGTCACGCCATCAAAGAAATTCTCAGTGATATCATAGATTTCTACTTCATAGCTGCCCATCCTGTAGACTATATTTAGCCAGGCTTCGTTTGTTTACAGAGCCGTGTCTCATTAGCCAACTTTCATGTCAGACACTTTCCATAAGATACCACAATGTAAGTAAATTGCAGACTTAATAAAATGACGCAGGGGGTGAAGCTCAAATGGAGGAAATGTGAATGTGCTATTGAATGGACCCAAACATGGTCACTTGGAGTGTGATTTGTGATGTATACTCATTGTATAGCCTTCCCTCCTTAGTTCCGCAGTTTTTTTTTATCTTAAATTATTAGGCAAGCATTTGAGTTGTTGTTGTTTTTTTAATCCCTATAAAAATTTCCATTCAGCTACCAACTACCACAGTAGGATGCAAATAAAATGTTTTATATAAGGTAAAAATTGGCGGTATTAATATGAATTGCATTTTGATGGAAATGAGTTCCAAACAGCAATGATCCTATGCTTGGAGAAACTCATAATGATCTTTATATGTGAGACACATTGGTTGTGGATTAAGCCTGGTCCTAAGCACCATCTAAATTTCTTGTCCTATAGCAGCTTAATTTTCTTTGAAAAATAATAATAATAAAGTATGTTTAATGCAGCATTTGAAACAAATCAGATGTTTGTTTCTCCAGATTCTAGAGAAAAAGAAAATACTTTGGCAGCACTATTTGGAAGAGGGAGGGTGTGTGTGTGTGTGTGTGTGTGTGTGTGTGTGTGTGTATACAAGTAAGCAGTGTGGTTACTTGATTAGAATCCAGAGCTCCTCCCATCTGTGGAATACATTAATACTGACAGTAAGGAAAACCCAGCCCACAGTCTTCCAGAAGCAGTTCTGCTGTTAGGCAGGAAACAGAAGAGATCAAAGGTGACAGGCTTTGCCCTACAGAAGCCAGTAAACAGAATTCTCAACCAAATGATCACCTGTGCTTATGAATAAACCTCCAAGTGTCTATTTAGTTTATTTGCCCATTTTTTGATTGGGTTATTTGTTTTCTTAGTGCTGAGTTTCTTGAGTTCTCTGTATATTCTAGATACTAGTCCTCTCTCAGAGGAGTAGTTAGCAAAAATCTTCTCCCATTCTGTTGGCTCTCAGTTGAGGTTCGTGATTGTTTTCTTTGCTGTACAGAAGCTCTTCAGTTTAATGAAATCCCACATATTTGTTTGCCTTTTAGCTTCTTGTGCCTTTGGCATCTTGTTGAGAAAGTTTTTATCTGTGCCTATGTGTTGCAGTGTTGGACCTATACCCTCTTCAAGGAGCCTCAAATTCTCTGGTCTAATTTCAAAGTCTTTGATCCATCTTGAATTGACTCTTGTGCAGGGTGAGAAAGTGTAATTTATTTCCATTTCTCTGCATATGGTTAACCAGTTTTGCCAACACCATTTGTTGAACAGGCTATCTTTTTTCCAGTGTATGTTTTTGGCCCCTTTATCAAAAATTAATTGGCTGTGTGTGGCTTTGTTTCTGAGTTCTCTATTCTGCTCCATTGTTCAATGTATCTGTTTTTGTTCCAGTACCATGCTGTTTTTATTACTATGACTTTGTGGTATCTAGTCAGGTATTATGTATTCCTCCTGCATGGTTTTTGTTGCTGAGAACTACTTTAGCTATTCTGGGTTTTTGTTGTGCCAAACAATTTAAGGACTGATTTTCTATGTCTGTGAGGAATGATCTTGGTAATTTAACAGGTATTGTTGAATCTGTAGATCACTTTTGGAAGTATGGTCATTTTGATTATATTTATCCTGTCTATCCATGAACATGGAAGATATTTCCACTTTCTAAGGTCTTCTTTGATTTCTTTTCTCAGTGTTTTAGGTTTTTCTTTGTAGAGGTCTTTTACCTCCTTAGTTAAGTTTATTCCTAAGTATTTTACTTTTTTATGGGAAGTTCTTTTCTGGATTTCTAATATACCCAATCAAAAATGGGCCAGTAAACTAAACAGACACTTCACAAAGGAAGAAATTCAAATGGCCAAAAATGCATGAAAAACTGCTCAACATCATTAGCAATCAAAGAGATGCAAATCAAAACTACCCTGAAATTCCACCTAACTCCAACTAGAATGGAAAATATTCAAAATACAAACAACAAAGCTGGTGAGGATGTGTAAAAGTAGGAACTCTACTACATTGTTGGCAGGATTGCAAATTAGTGCAACCACTTTGGAAAACAGTATGGAGGATCTCAAAAGAATGGAAATGAGCTTACCATATGATCCAGCAATACCACTTCTGGGCACCCACCCAAAAGAAAGAAAACCAAACTACCAAACTAATGCATGCGTATCTATGTTCATAGCTGCACAACTCACCATTGCCAAACTATGGAACCAGCCAAGATGTCCATCAAGAGATGAATGGATTACAAAACTAAGGGATATGTACACAGTAGAATTAACTCAGCCATAAAGAAAAACACAATTACTTCATTAACAAAAAAATGGATGGAACTGGAGGACATTATGCTAAGTGAAATCAGATATCCTCCCTAATATGTGAAAGTTAGGAAGATAATGGGTCATAGGCAGAACTGTAGATTAAAAAGGAGATACTATATATAAACAAATAAGGCAGCCTAACTAAAGGGATGAGGGGAAGAGGAAAAATCTCTAATCCAAACAAAATTAATATGTTTAACAAACATATCAATATCAACCACTAAGCCAAACATGAGAAGGAGGTAGGGGAAGGGAACTGGGTAAGAGCTAATTGAGTGATGTGTGCATGTATGTCTCCACCATCTTGCATCCTATTATGATGTATGAATACAATCACCAATAAAAAAAAAAAAACCTCAAAGACCAAGAATGTCAGGCTCTCTGGTAGTGCCGCCCAATAATTAACACTGTGATGGTTACACTGTCCTTGGTTGAGGATTCAGCACCACATAGAGCTGACAAATTCCCAGCAAATAGTCCATGAAAGTGGCGCCCATACCACAGCTTGGGTTGGAACATCTCTACAATATATTTACACATACGCCATGGGAAGCCTTGCGTATGAATGTAGCTTAGAATTTGCCTCTCAGAAAGCATTTGGAAGTGCCCACAGCTGGGGAGGGATGTGTAGGGGGTGTATCTTTGTAATCTCAGTACTTGGGAGGCTGAGCCTGGAGGATCTCTGGTTTAAGGCCAGCCTTAGCAACTTAAGAAGACCCTCAATCACAATGAAGCCCAGAGATGTAGCTCAGAATGAATGCCACTGATTTCAATCTCTAGTACCAAAACACTTAGAAAGTGCCCTCCACAAAATACTCTCTGCAGCCTTCAGACTGTGGTCTCTACTGATAATAGCCAGCTTTGACTGAAGAACTATTCCGTGTTGGATGGAGGTCAGCTAATAAAATGACCGATGCAGAAACTCCCTTTGTCTTGGCCCATGAGCTATAACAAAAACAAAGATGATAATAATAGCCACCTCGTAGAGCAGGGACGTCTGGCAGGGGCACCACTGTGAGGCTGCAGGATGAGACAGCAACCCAGAGAGCTCAAATCTCAGGGCCTATGCCCCTACAGAGCTCGTTTATTCTGCCCCTCAGTAACTAAGCACATTCTGGGTGCCTGCAATCTACCTTGATTAACGAAGTCCCTGGGGGAAAACAGAGGCATACTTCTATAAGCAAGCTAGGCAGGTTGAAAACAAACACAGGAAACCTTCATCCATCATGAGTGATTGGACAGACTTGCTCGTGCAGCACAGACATTCCTCAGTTGCAGTCTTTCTCTTTGACCTGGAACAATTAAAGGTAAACAAAGCCAGCCCTGGTTCAAAGCAGCCAAGTGGGGACATTTGTCTTCCTCACTTGTGTGAATTTAGAAATACCAGGACTTGTCACCTTTGCGCCATCTCCACCCCATTCAGGATTTCAGGACATCCTGCCGTTGGCCTCTCCCCCAAATCAATCCAAAAAAATAATAATAATTGTTCCTGATGTCCACTGCAAAATGAATCACTTTAAGATAATGTGCTGCTTCCGGTATCCATATTTTGGTTGAATGTTTCAATTCTATTTTTGGCATATGATCCCAAACCCTCCCAGAATACATTTCTTATCAGTTATGCCCACGAGCTACAAAGTTTTAAAATACCAGACATCATAGAAATTTATACAAAGCTAGAGAACTGCCCTTAGTAATAGTCTTAAATCTTAAATTACAGCAGAGCTAAATGTAATAGCTTACATACAGACTTCCTTTATGACCGAGGCAAGGAAATATCAATGCAATATAATGAAAGGACACATATAATTAAGTTTCCTTAATATCTGTCTTCTGTTTGCTTTTCTTTCTAGTTCTTGATATGCATGTTCAATCATTTTCCCCGTTGGTATATTAATGTGGCAAATAAACATACCCAGGCTGGAGCCAGAATTTACGTATCCTAACCCTGCTCCATCTCTTATTAGATGAGGGGCTACTGTGAGCCATATGTTCAGGCTCCTGATGCCTCGATCTTATTATTTGTAAAATTGGAATAATAATAATAATAATAATAACAACAACAACAACTACCTTTTAGAATGTTATAAGGATTATGTATTACATGTATAAAGAATTTAAAGCAAACAGTAAATGCCCAACAAACATTGCTATAGTACTCATAAGATACCTATGTCCAGCCGGGCATGGTGGCGCACACTTGTAATCCCCTCACTTGGGAGGCTGAGACAGGAGGATCGCGCAGGTTCGAAGCCAGCCTCAGCTACTTAGTGAGGCTCTCAGAAACTTAGTGAGACCCTGTTTCCAAATAAAGTATAAAAATAGGTCTGGGAGTATAGCCTGGAGGTAGAAAGCCTCTGGGTTCCACCCCCAGTACCACCAAAAAAAAAAAAAAAATATATATATATATATATATATATATATACCTATTTCCCTTTTCTTATCCAAACACTCTTTTATTGCTTATGGCACATATACACACACATAAAGTGTTAATTAATTGTATTTGTGAAAGCACAGCTTACATGCAAAACAGAAAAAAAAAAAATTAGTCTCCGGGGAGTTTAGTTCATTTTGTATAGTAACTAGATTCATCAGTTTTATAGACAACTCCTACTTCTGCATTCAAAATGATATACTTCTTGAAGAGAAATTCTCAAAGAGAGCCTTGCATTTACCCAGTAGCTTAAAGATTCTTTCGAGCATCTGCTTCTGTTTCCTTCTTCACATCATAATTTTTGCTTGGGAACATTTCAGGTATTTAGTTTGTACCATTTCATCAATTTGTATTGATTTTTATATTTAATATTGATGTACCAATTTATATATTTGTATCAACTGACATAACTGAAAAATATGTTCTCTCTTGAGACATGGAGAATAAATTTACTTGTTTAGACTTTATATTCCCTACCTGCAACTCTCTTTTAAAATTTATGTTCTATTTTCTTTGGTTCTTCTATCATGTTTTCTAAATTGAAATATTTACTGCTCAAAACAATCTGGTTTGACCTATTACATTAGAAATACTGGATAACTGTACTAACCATTGTTGACCTAAAATACCTTAGATTTATTTATTTATTTATTTATTTAGTGGTACTGGGGTTCCTGGAAACCCTTCTACCTCCAGGCTATACTCCCAGACCTATTTTTATACTTTTTTATTTGGAAACAGGGTCTCTTAAGCCTGCGCTGCTGGCTTCGAACCTGCGTGATCCTCCTGTCTCCGCCTCCCGAGCGTGGGGATTACAAGCGTGTGCCACCACGCCAGCCAATATCTTAGGTTTATAATGAATTTTATGAATTAGTTACTCCTAAATTTGCTTCCAATGTCATGTGGCTCCTTTACTATGCCTTCTTTCTGTGTTCACAATCTCCACAGCTCCAGAGATAGTAATCTTTATCTTTACAGCTGCCCACTCCCCGGCACCAGCCACAAGCTTATTTTATCTTCTCTGAACATGTCCTTGAGAACATGACCATCAATAAGCTTCTCCCGTTTATTAAGTTTACTGAGCAATGGTCTTTCTGCTCTATTGAAGAGAATTTATTTTCTTATTAACAAAAAGTACAATCTAATATAGTTGCCTTACTTCAAGTAATAGAAGTTGGGCATGGTGGTGCGTGCCTGTAATGGTAGTACATGGAAGGTTGAGGCATTAAGATTGCAGGTTTGGGGCCAGCCTCAGATAACTTAGCAAGATCCTGTTTCAACATAAAAAAATAAATAAAGCCAGGCTGGGGGTGTAGTTTGAAGGTAGAATGCACCTGGGTTCAACCTCTAGTATCAAAAAGGAAACAAACAAAAAAAATAGGTTAAGTAATCAGTGTATCTTTAGCCAGGCGTGGTGGCACACACTTGTAATCCCAGTTCTTGAGAGGCTGAGACAGGAGGATTGCAGGTTTGCAGCCAGCCTCGGTCAGTCAGTGAGGCCCTCTGCAACTTAGTGAGACCCTATTTCAAAATAAAGGATAAAATATAGAGACCCTATTTCAAAATAAAGGATAAAATATAGGGTTGGAATAGAATGCCCCTGAGTTCAATCCCTAGTATTTACCAAAAAAAAAAAAAAATAGATATATCTTCAAGAAATAAATCGGGAGGAGGGAATGATTTTTCAATGCAGCAAATGGACCTTATTATGCAGAGGGTTGTAGAGCGGTTCCAGTTGAGATGGAACATTCATTCTTACCCCCTGTTTCTTCCACCGAACGCAACTAGTAGCCCAGACCAAAGGCATGGAGCAGTTACTTTAGGACTCTGAGAAGCAAATGGTAGCACACACATTGGAAGATTAAGCCAGGATCCAGAGCGCTGCTGAACAAGCCGTGAGTTTCAGGACTCCCTGTTTATAGTCTCCCGGCCTGGACTCAAAGGCCATTCAAAGAATCAAATTATGCAACAAGGAAGAGAGAAAAGACCATGGGGAAAATTCTCTCTTTTTGATACAAAGAAGAGGAAAGGAGAAATGTGTAAGTTAGAAGAATGGGTAATTCCCTGGACTTGCCGTTCTCTTCATTTTCTCTCCCCAATCCCAGGCAATCATGAGGAAGCAACAATGAAGCAGAGACTTAAAATTCAAACCATAGGCACTGTGGTACTAAGCCTCTGAGGGAGAAACCCCATAGCAATTTGTTCTGTCTTAATCCACTTGCTAATTAGCCTTGGAAGCAGGTGCAATATCATGGGAGGGCCATGGGAAATACAGAAGTGTGGAGAAACTAAAGACCCAGCTTCTTAGCCAGGGTGCCAGGAAACGGGCTACAAAATGTAGAAGCCATCGCAAAGAGACAAAAGCTCAAGAGAATGATTCTGTAAAGTTGTCCTTGAGTTTTGGGCTTGCTCCCGAGCTATGAAGACAGCTGAGAAAGCAGCTGAGAACTTGTTCCCTGGACCTAATCTGGACCAATGCCCGATAACTCAAAATATTTTTCCCTAAAGTTTCTTTTTTCTTCTTTCTTTTTGTGGTACGGGGGATGGAACCCAGGGGCATTGTACCTCTGAACTCTACCCCTAGCCCTATTTTGTAGTTAGTTAGTTACTTTGTTTGTTTGTTTGTTTATTTATTTATTTATTTATTTATTTATTTATTGCGCTACTGGGGATGGAACCCAGGGTCATTCTACCTCCGAACTATACCACCAGAGCTATTTTTTTATTCTTTATTTTGAAACAGGGTCTCACTGAGTTGCAAAGGGTCTCACTAAGTAGCTGAATCTGGCCACAAACCACGATCCTCATCTCAGCCTCCCAAATGCTGGGATTACAAGCGTGCACCACCACGCCCAGCTTACCCTAAAGTTTGTACATATGATAATACTTGAAAGTAGTCTATTCTTTTGGGGGTGGAGGGGGCTGTGTTTATTGGGCTTAGATAGTACTAAGGCAGTGTTATATTCATAACATGAATTAAAGGCTTCTCCAGTTTTCTTGGTCTGAAGTAGTATAGCATAGAATGAATCTCATCTTTAAAGGCTAATAGAAGACAGTTGGGGACCCTTCTGGTTCCTTGAGTCATTTTTAATGTAGGTCATTTATCACTGTGCCAGTATTTCTTATATTAAGTGGTATATTCAGATATGAAAATTGCAATCTTGAAGCCCCAAAATGGCCCAGTTGGCAACTTCTATTGTTCAATTTAATGGCAAATGAATATCTACATACCCTTTATCTAGTTTTTTGTTTTTTGTTTTTGTTTTTCTGGAAACAGGGTTACTTAAGCCAGCAGAGGCTGGCTTCAAACCTGGGAGATCCTCCTGTTTCAGCCTCCCAAGCGCGGGGATTAGGGAATTACATGCGTGCACCGCCACACCCGGCACCCTTCATCCGGTTTTTTTTTTTTTGTTTTGTTTTGTTTTGTTTTGTTTTTGGTGGTACTGGGGTTCCTGGAAGCCCTTCTACCTCTGGGCTACACTCCCAGACCTATTTTCTGTATTTTTGAAACAGGGTCTCTTAAACCAACGCGGCTGGCCTCGATCCTCCTGCCTCTGCCTCCCAAGCGCAGGAATTACAAGCGTGTGCCACCACGCCCGGCCTTCATCCGGTTTTAACTAGTTTGGTTCTCCATCCTTCTCTCTACATACAGACATATATGCATATATAATAAATACATGTTTTTATACATTTGATTTTTTATGGTGCTGGGAATCAAATCCAGGGCTTTGCACATTTAGGCGAACACTTTGTCTCCGAGCTCTATTCAAAGCCCTGTGATTGCTTTTTATGTATTTATTTTTTCAACTGAACCAATTGAATATAAGGATAAACATCATATACTTATCAAGATACAGAAGCAAGAATTCTCTAAGGATAAGGACATTCTTTTAGAAATCTAAAACATCACTGTCAGACCTCAAATATTTTAAATATTATTAGTAGTACATGTTCATATTTCCCTAGATTTTAAAAAAATATGGATGTTTTAAGCTCTGGATTCAGTCAAGGTTATGCATTGCATTTGGTATTTCCTTCTCTCCTTTCTTTCTCTCTTTCTTTCTTTTCTTCTTTTTTCTCCCATGAAATTGATTTTTGGAGGAAAGCAGGTCAGTTGCTTGTATGCTAGTACACATTCTGGTCTTGTTTGTTCCCCCATAGCATCAAGTAATATAGTCTTTTGTCTACTATATTTCCGTAAACTGGAAATTAGGTCAAGGCTTAGAATTCAGGTTGAACATTTTTTTGGCAAGACTCTTCACCGGTGGTGTTAGTGCTTAATGATATGTTTCGTGTTCTGTTCATTTGTTTGGGGTGCTGGGGCTTGAGCCAGAGCCTCGTGTGTGGTTCATGTCAGCAGCTGTAGACCATCAGGGTGTCCCGCTACAATGATGTCCTCCTGTGGGTGCCCGCTATTGCTTCATGTAGCTACAGCGGTAACCGCCATTGGAAATCCCATTTCCATTGGGATCTGCCTTTATACCTTTTTAGTCTTTTATAAATGCTGAAAACAAGTTTGATACTTGAGCACCATGAAAATACCCTGATTGCCACATTCTTTTTCTCGCCGCTTTTAGCATCTATGGATGGCCCTTCCTTACTTGATTCAGCTATTATATTTGGGAGGAATCTGTTTGTATTTTTCTTTGATAATTTTGTAAAGAGAGTGTTTCTTAGTTGCCAAATGATTGCAGTTGTTAGTCACCTTTTTATTATTTATTTCCAATGTATTGAATTATGAGACTGTAACCTGTAACCATTTTACTTTTTAAAACAAAGGGTTTATGTTGTAACCAAGGACACACTGATCTGAATGTATGTATATTTCACAAACATGGAAAAAATATGTATTGTCTGTGTGTGTGTGTGTGTGTGTGTGTGTGTGTGTGTGTGTGTGTGTTACTGGGGATGGAACCCGGGAGTGTTCTACCTCTGAGCTACATTCCCAGCCCTGTTTTTTATCCTTTATTTTGAAGCAGGGTCTCACTAAGTTGCAGAGGGCCTCACTAACTGGCTGAGGCTGGCCATGAATCTATGATCCTCCTGTCTCAGCCTCCTAAGTTCTGGGATTACAAGTGCTACCGGATGGATGGATGGATGGATGGATGGATGGATGGATGGATATAGATATAGATGACATAGATATAGATGATATAGATGATATAGATGATATAGATATAGATATAGATATAGATATAGATATATACTGGGGATTGAATCCAGGAACATTCTGTCTCAGAGCTATATTCCCAGCCCTTTTTCTTTTTATTTTTTTTTTATTTTGAAGAGGGCCTCTCTAATCCTCTGAAGATTTTATTGAATTGCTAAGGGTATTAATGACCTGTGATCCTCCTATCTTAGCCTCAGAAGTCCTGAGATTACAGGTGTGTTACCAGGCCCAACTGTATTAGCTACGTTTAAGGAAAAAGTTCTATACTTATGTATTAAATTGCTTATTCAGTATGTCACCCAAATATTCTCTATCTTTACCTATATTTTACTAGCTGTATCAGATTCTGGAAGAAGTACATTGAACTCCCTGCTATAGTTTGTTTTTTTTTTTTATCAAAGTCCTGAGTTTATATATCATTAGTTCTATTATGATGTTATATGTTTTGTCCTGGTGTGTTTATGTGGTAGATCATTTTATTACAATCAGGGAATATTCAGATTTGCTTTTCATTTGTCTGACATGTCTTCGCATCCCAGAAATAAATGATGGCATGTTGGTTCCTCTCTTTTGATAATGTGAACTTTTAACACAGAGTGAAGATGATATACGAAAGCCATTTTTTAATTTTTTATTTTTGGTGGTAGTGGGGTTCCTGGAAGCCCTTCTACCTCCAGGCTACACTCTCAGACCTATTTTATATTTTTTTATTTGGAAACAGGGTCTCTTAAGCCAGCGCGGCTGGCTTCAAACCTGCGCGACCCTCCTGTCTCCACCTCCCATGCGCAGGGATTACAAGCGTGCGCCACCATGCCCGGCCTAGGAAAGTCATTTTTATAAGCACTAGGCAGTGAGGACTTACCCACTCCCACTGCACTTAGTTATCCTTGAGCAGTGTGCTAGTATTGCTTGAAATAGATTTAAGAGTCGTGATCAACATCGTTTAACTCCCTGGAATCTCATTTCTCATCAAACAGTAGTCTTTATTTTTTAATCTGTTATCATCTCTTACCTGCTAGTATGCATCTTAAACCTTAATGAAACTGTGTAAGAAAGAAATTAGTGTATAAAATCCCAGGAGTTGCAATAAAACACCCATTTTGCGTCTACCTTAACGATCAGTTGCATTGACAGAATATGAGATTTTAACTGGAACTTTTAAGAATAAGTGCTGGGTTCAACTGCACAGAATCACTTTGGAAAAGATTGTGTAAGATGGGAAACTTCCCAGGAGAGGCAAAATATGCTGCGATGCAGATTTCATTGTCCTCAGGACAACTATCTGGTTTACAGAATTGCTGGAGGAATATCTACAAAAGTATCTGCCCTCTCTCCTGCTAGAGATCCAACCCAGAGCCTTGCGCACACTACCACTGAACCAGAGCTCCATTCTTCCCAGTCCTGGATTTACAGTGTCCAGTACAATTGGTCAGTAACGAAGTTGCAACCATGTTTAGAGTTGATTCATGCTATCTCCGGCCATGTGCTTCTCGGTGGCTTTGGCCACCTTTCTTTTCTGTCAAACTTAATTTGAACATCGGGGGTCACCTCCTTAAGCCTTCCCTCACTCCTCCTCCGGCACAGCACCCACACTGAGTCCCCCAGCCCAGGCAAACTACCCTCTGTTTCGAAAGCCCCAGCTGGGTGCGCTCTTCCATTACAAGGCTGTGGAGCAGAGGACGACAGGCAGGAAAGAAGGCCCAGCGGAGAGCAGCAGGGGTGGGCTCGGCGGTCTCTCTGCGGCTCAGGGCAGCCTGCTCTGGGTTTTCTCACCTGCCCTTGACTGCTCTGCTCCATTGTGCCTCTGTCTTTGTGGATTGTAGTTTATTATCTATCAAAATAATTTATCCTTTTCTTGTTTCAATGTATAATCACCATAGATTTAGTGTGTGTGTGTGTGTGTGTGTGTGTGTGTGTGTGTGTGTGTGATACTGAAGATTGAACCCAGAAGTATTATACCTCTGAAGGACACCCTTAGCCCTTTTCTTAAATTTATTTATTTATTTATTTATTTATTTATTTATTTATTTATTTGGTGGTACTGGGGTTCCTGGAAGCCCTTCTACCTCCGGGCTACACTCCCAAACCTATTTTATACTTTTTATTTGGAAACAGGGTCTCTTAAACCAGCGCAGCTGGCTTCGAACCTGTATGATCCTCCTGTCTCCGCCTCCCAAGTGCGGGGATTACAAGCATGTGTCACCATGCCCGGTAGCCTTTTTTTTTGTTGTTGTTTGTTTGTTTGTTTGTTTACTCTTTTGCTTTGAAGCAGGGTCTTGCAAGGTCATTGAAAGCTGAGGTCTATTCATTTCTGTGTAGCGCTTTCATTGTCTCAGTGGGATTCACAGAAAGAAGAGGCCTGTGCATTTGGAACAGGAAACTAAAGTCTATGTATCATTAACCAATACCAGGCATTTGAGTGAGTGATTAATTTTTATAAGTACTCAAATACACACTTGTTACCTAAAATTAGAAAACTAAAGAATTATTTTTTAAAAATTAAGTTTACCTGGTGTTTCACACAGAGATAATTACTATTAGTACTTTAGTACATTTTTCTAACCCCCCTTTTTTGAGCAGATTGTTTTTTTACTAAATATAGATTATTCTGTTTTTTATTATGATCACTTTACAAGTTTATTAGCTATCCCTTGAAAAGATATTTTCAGGAGCTGAGTAAGAAAGTCATATGAATATGCCAAAATTATTTTTTTAAATTGGTATTAGAGACAGGCGTGGTGGCACACGCTTGTAATCCCAGCATTCAGGAGGCTGAGACAGTAGGATCGCAGTTTGCGGACAGGCTCAGCTACTTAGTGAGGCCCTCTGCAACTTAATGAGACCCGGTTTCAAAATAAAGAATAAAAAATAGGGCAGGGGATGTGGCTTGGAGGTTAAAGGCCCCTGGGTTCCATCCCCAGACCGGCAAAAAATAAATAAATAAATAAATAAATAAATAAATAAATAAATAAATTGGTATTAGAACATATTAGATTTAGAATAACTTCAAACAATTATAAATGATGTTTTGTTTACTTCATTCATGTGCAAAAGTTTTTGAATCTCTGGTTGTTTTCTTAGGATAAATTTCTAAAAGAGGGATTATGTAGTCAAAAGGTACAAGCTCAAAACGCATTTTGCCAAATTACTTTCCAATAAGGTTGATTAAACCCCAGCACATAATCCCTTCTGTCCCTGGTGAGTTTTCCAATCTGTTTCTTATTAGTCTAGGATTCCTGTGTGGTTCTGAGGATGCCTAACAATGTTTTCAAACTTGATCCCGACTCCAGAAGCAAGCTCATTTCTTCTGTGTCTGCAGAAGGATGTTCATTTTTCTTCAGTCAATAGAATATCTTGAAAATCTCTGTGCTAGTTGGGTGTGGTGCTGCACACTTGGAATCCCAGCATCTGGGAGGCTGAGACAGGAGGATCGTGCTTCGCAGACAGCCTCAGCTACTTAGTGAGGCCCTCTGCAACTCAGTGAGACCATTTCAAAATAAATAATAAAAAATAGGGCTGGGAGTGTAGCTTGGAGGTAGAATGTCCCTGGGTTCCATCCCCAGTACCGCAAAAACAAACAAACAAACAAACAAACAAACAAACTCTGTGCTAATGTCCACATCTTCACTAGCTCTTGACTATGGAGAAGTCATTCTGAGCTCGATATTTGCCAGAAGACAGGTGTGTGGATGGCCCCAGGCTCCCTTCAACACCCATCTGGTTTTTCATTTCTATTTCTTTCCCAGAGCCATGGCTAGCTGACTCTATAACCCAGGCACACAGGCTTTTCCGCTGCCCTCCCTGCCTGGCTTACAGATCCTGGGATCAATGAAGCCCTCCTTACTGCCAATATCTTCACCCCCGGCCAACACTTTACTAATGGGACATGCATCCCTCGGTGCATGGGGATGCATGTGTGCCATTGCAACTGCCAACCTGTCTCTCCTCTTCTCCTTTCTTTATTTGCATTCATCCAAACAATATTTATTGAGCCTCTACTCGGTACAAGCCAACCAAAAAAGAAGAGACAGAAAAAGAAGAGACAGAAGTCTCTGCCTTATGTAGCTGACACTACATTCCTAATTTCTACCTGCCACCCTTGCCTTTCACTTTTTTGCACAAGTTCATTCTCATTCTCTCTCTCTCTCTCTCTCTCTCTCTCTCTCTCTCTCTCTCTCTCTCTCTCTCTCGTTCTCTGAATTGGAGCAGAGAGTAGGGTGTGAACAGTAGGTTTCTGCTGTTTTGGAGACAGAAAGGAAGAATGCTCTATTCCACCAGGTAAGAGAAGAACAGGCAGCAGGTTGCTTTTTCAAAACAGCCCTCTCTGCCTTGGGGTGAAGACCCCTAGGAAACTATAATGCACATTTGTTTATTGTTTGGGGTTTTGTATGGTACTGGAGTTGCGTGCCTCTCTGGGCCTAGAGAAATTAGCAGTCATTGTTAGCATTTGCTAACTGGAAACCATTTTTAACAGAAGTCCTCCGGAGCATTTACAAGCCAAAATGTGCCCTCTTTTACTCCCTACCCTCAAGATAAACTTGGAGACAATGATTTTCAGAGAAAAAATTTCTCTGTTAGTGACATAAAGACATGCAGAACTGTGGGAGTGGACGTATTGTGTAAAGATAACGACCCTATCATATAATATTGAATTTTTTGCTCTTTGTTTTCTTTAATATTTCTGCCTTCCATCCTTCAACATGAACATTTGGCAAGGATTTTTTTTTTTTTTTCGGTGCCGCGCCAAATCCTCAGTCTGTTTAACTCAGTAGGACACCAAGGTGAAATGGAAATCTGGCCTGTGTTTACATCTCCATGTCAATTTCTCATTTGGGCTGTGCGGTTTGAAGCATAGCTTCTGATATATGCTATAAAAATAAACAACCTCATTCTGGCTTTCTCAAGTTTATCTGCAGTTGGCAGGGCTGCAGGGGATAGGACGTAGTTTCAAGTATGTGACCCACATCCTATGGAACAGACAGGCAGAATGTTACCGAGGACGGCACTGAACATGCATATTTCTGGGACCTTCTTGGTCACACAAAGGTCCCTTTTTCCAATGCACATGCTTGTGAGTCTGTGCACAGGTTTACGTGCATACATACATGCAAACGTCTACACCTCGGATTCCCTGCCTGATGTGTCACGCAGCTTTCTGTGCAGACTTGTTTCTCTACCAAGACCAAAAGTCCATCCCTCTTCATCACCTGCTGACTCCTTCAGGCCTTGGACTAAGAGTCAGGCATCTTCTCCAAGGGCCCCGCTCTTTCTTAAGCACCATCCTGCCCCTGCTGGAATAGGTTCTTTCTTCCTTTGTCTTCTACCACCGTCCCCACCCGTGCTTTCCTGAGAGACCATGTGCCCCCGAGGGAAATCATGGACCGCTTGTTCTCCACTGAAGACTGTGGGGGTCCCGGGGTGAGGTGACCTCCATCCACTGTCTCCCAGCTCTTAGCACTTGGACCCTTTGAGGTGATCCATCTGTCATCCTGAAGTTCCCAAGCCCACTCAGTTGGAGGACAAATTCTGTCCTCTTCTATTCACCTCAAGCCTAGCTTAGAGAAGCCAGCAAAAACCGGTTCTCATTTACAGGGAAATTGATGGTACTGAAAGATATTATGCTAAGTGAGATTAGTCAGCCACAAAAAATAAGAAATCGGGTGCTCTCCCTAATACGCAAAAGCTAGGGAGAAATGGGTAACAGGAGGGACGCTAGATGAAGGAGGTTCTATCAATGAGCAAATAAGGCAACCTAACTGAGGGCATGGGAGGGGGGAAGACGGAAACTCTCTAAAGCACATGATGTACTTAAACAAACTCATCAAAGTCAATCACTAAGCCAAGAATGGGAAGGAGGAGGGGGAGGGAATGGGACAGGAATTGGGTAAGGGCTCAATTAGGGTGAGGTGTCCATGTATGTCTCCACCATCTTTATCCCATTAAGATGTATGACTACAATGCACCAATTAAAAAATTAATTAAAAAAAATCTGGTGCTGCAAGATCCCCAGGATATCACCCACCTTCCTGCAGGGGCTCTTAAACTCCACCTCTCCTCTGATAACTGTGGACAGACTGGCCTGGCTCAGGAACTCCGGTAGTCACATCCTCTCTTGCTTACTGGGGAACATTACTCCAACATCTGTCTCTCTTCTCTCTCATATGATTTGCGTGTCCTCTTTGCTGGAATATTTTAATAACCGGTTTAATTACTTTCATTTTCTTTTCTTTTTGAGGAGAATAGGGTACTAGGGATTTAACTCAGGGACATTTTACCGCTGAGCTACTTTTTAGTCTACCCCCAGCCTTTTTATTTTTTACTTTGAAACAGAGTCTCCCTACTTTGCCGAGACTTCCTGGGTGTAGTGGCACATGCATATAATCCCAGTTCTTGGGAGACTGAGACAGGAAAATTGCAGGTTTGAGGCCAGCCTCAGCAATTTTGTGAGGCCCTCAGCGATGTAGTGACACCCTACTTCAAAGTAAAAAATAAAATAGGAATGAAAGTGTATCTTAGAGGTAGAATGCCCCGGATTCTATCCCCAGTACCACTTTAAAACAATTGCTGAGGCGGGCCTTGAACCTGCAATTCTTCTGTCTCAGCTTCCCAAATACCAGGATTACAGGTTTATGCTGTCCCACTTGGCTTGCTTTTACCCTTAAAAAATATAATAAGGAACCTTTCTTCTCCCATATCTTCTTGCACTACAGCCCTATTCATTGTCTGCTGTCCTTGACTGCAAAATTACTCAAGAGTTATCAGTTCACAATGTCTGCAATCTCTGCTCACTCTATCTTGAACCTGCTCTGATCAGACAGGGCCTCACCATTCCACCAGTGCCATTCTTAATTGTCTTTATCCTCTCTTCTGTGTTGGTCAATAAATGACCGAGCCTCACTTTCCATTTTTATTGGCCTATCCACCAACTGGACAAAATTGATCCTCCTCCTTCCTTGAAACACTTTCTTCACTTGGATCCTAGGACAACTCCATTTAATTTTCCTCGCACCTCCTTATTCGATTCTTGGCAGGGTATAAGTCCATTTTACCGCAGAAACAACTAGCTCTAATATCTTAATGGTTTGTAACCATGAAGACACATTTATCATTTAAGGTGCAAAAGGCCTGTGGTCAGCTACAGGCCTACTTGACTGTACTGGGCTCATCTGCAGTTCAGCTCAGCTGGCCTCTGTCTGAGGCTCTGTGCCATCTGTTTTCTCATTCTAAAGCCCAGGGGGGAAAGAGGCCCATCTGCAGCATGCGGTTCTCTCCTGGCAGAAGATAGGAGCAAGGAGTTGTAACATGCAGACTCTAGAGCTTCTGGTCCACAGAGCAGAGTGGGGGCCACAGCTGGGGAAGTTGCTACATTCCCACCAAGTGTGGGTCCCAGGAGCATTTCCTATTGCTTGATGGGAATGATGTACTAGAGCTATTGTGGAGTTGGCCTGGACCCTGCCTTAGAATGTCGCCTGGAGAGAGAGGAGATCACAGCAGAAGGGAGCTGGGGCTGTGCAGTCAAGGGCCCAGGGGCCACGAGAACCACAGGTTAGACAGCCCGGGAGCAGTGGCGCCTCTGAAGACCCGCACAAATGCCCACAGGAGCTGGCTTCCAAAATCCACCATAGCCCAGAGGAAACCCACCAGTCGCTCAATCAAATGAGACCTTTCTTGGCCCTCTACCTCTTCTCCTTTCTCAGTCCCCAGCCTGGAAGAAACCAAGTGAGCAAGTAAGAATGGGGCAGGGACGGGCAGGAGGAATGAAGGAAATCCCACTCCTGGCCACAGACCCAAGCTGGGAGAGGGGACTTGCTTTGAAATTCAGGTTCAGCTCAGTGTGGTGGTACACATCTGTAATCCCAGTACTTGGGAGACTGAGACAGGAGGATCACAGGTTCTCAGCAACTTAGTGAGATCCTGTTTCAAACTAAAAATGAAATACAATAGGTCTGGGTAGTGTAGCTCAGAGGTAGAATGCCTTGGGATTTAATCCCTAGCATATAAGACAAAAGAAAGAGAGGAAGGAAGGAAGGAAGGAAGGAAGGAAGGAAGGAAGGAAGACAAGAGGAAGGAAGGACGAATAGGGAGGGAAGGAAGGAAAGAAGGAAGGGAATTCAAATTTTGTTATTGTGATACACAACTGAAAATAGAGTTGCTATTGAACTGAAACTATTTCTATAAATCAAAGTGACCAAAGGGCTTTTTAAAAATAATTCTCTGAAAGTAATCAAAAGTCACAAAACCCAGTTTGGCAGGAGAAGTCTGAAGAAGCAGGCCAGGGGTGTGTATGTGTGTGTGCGCGCGCGCGTGTGCGTGTGTTGGGGGCAGAGAGAGACATAGGAACATGTTTTTCTTGTGCGTTCCACAGGCCACGCTTGTTCCTAGGGCTCTGGGCTCCCGTGTGGCTCCAGGCCTGGTGGCATCTGCCCCGGCTTCCATAATACCGCGCGGTTGTCTCACAACTTTGTCTCACAACTTTGGGAGAGTTGGCAAGTCCAAGGACACCTCTGCCCATGAGAATGCGGGAAACCAGAACTGGGGTTTACCAATGACCAGTCTCACACTTGACCCTGTTCACGTAAAGGAAATCTAGGCATTTAGCCAGCTCAGCACCAAAGAATTTTGCAGCTAGGGTGTTGAGCTTCGCTTCCTTTTCCATTTATAAACACAGTTGGAGCTGATTCCAAAGTGTTTTTAGGAAGTCAGTAAAAAACATTTAGGCGTAGCTACTACTGTTTTATGAAATTTCATCTATTGTTTTGACCTCGCCTATGCTTAAATACGGAAATAAAAAGCTTGGTGTGGCCGCAGGGGAGCCGGAGGCGTGTTAAGTCATTATAACCACCCTCTTCAAGGCAGGAAACTCTGAACCAGAGGTCCATTTCCTACTTTATTAAGCCGCGGAATGCAATTGAGTGTGTGACTAAGGGTAACATGAGTCAGGTTAAGAACTGGGTCCATGGAATTTGTTTCCCCGGCCAAGAGTACCACAATTCAATTCGCTACTAGAGTTAAATGGAAAATACATACTTTTGCCTTCCTCTGAGTTGTTACTTTTGAGAATCGTTACACGTAGAGAATATAAAATCAAACATGAATGCGATCTCATGAATTCTAGAGACTGGAAGCATAGAGAACCATTGGGAATATCACCTTCTCTTCCTGGTTCGACCTCTGCACTGTATCTGACCTTGGACCTTACCTTCCAGTCTTTACATTTGGAAGAGAGACTGTTACTCATTAACACTCAATACCAAGCAAATGATTGTTTAAAAATGCTCCTAGGGATGCTGGGTTGACTAACGGGATGCCTCACCTGTACTTTTATTTGCTTATCTAGTTCTTTATTTCTTAAAAAATGGTACCCATCACAGAAGCACCTTAGGGCAGGAACAGCACATTAAGAGAGTAATTAAAGTAGATAAAACACTACAAAGTAGCAATTAAAGGAGCAGAGGATGAGGTTATGTCTTAACACACTATTATGCTGAAAACCTTAAGAAAGCCATCACCTTGTCTGGGAAGAAGACACGCGCGTGCGTGCGGAGCTGGGAGTCCCTGTCTCGGCTCTGAGAAATCATAAATGCCGGTGGTGAGAGGAATGATTTCAAACCTTGCCTCTAAAATGTAATTTCCCAGCCCTCCCTCCCTACTCCCTACTCAGTTCACCTACAGGCGTGGCTTGTTTTATAATGTGTCTTAATGTGTCTCTTTAGCCCAAAAGGGTCACAGAGAAATCAAAAGCCTCTTTCTTTCCCAGAAGCTGTAACTGGAGTTCTTAGTCGTACTTTACAAGGCTCAAATGGCAGTTGATCATGCTTAAGTACTGGAAACAATCAAAGGACCATAACCTTCAAGAACATTCTTGAAACTGAGCAGGAAAATCCTTGTCTTTTATCCTTAGGTCCCAACCCTCCGGGGGCCCACACATTGGCACGGTTTCCTTCCACGACAGTGGGTTCTGTTCCATCCCATAGCGAGGCCCATTAAGTCCCCAATAACTGAACTCACCAGCCCCGGTTTACTCTTTCTCTCTCTAGTGTTTTTTAAAAAAACTAACTTGTAACATGTGACTTTAAAAAGTTAGCATTTTCTGGGGTCACAAGCAATTTACAAAAGCCAGTACTGTTGCCATTGTCCGGGTTTTTAAGGGTGTGTGGGTTTGGTGAGCATTCTGTACTGGTGACCTGAAAGCGTATTCTTTACTGAAAGGAAAGCAAATCTCCACTACCGAGACGCTGCACCATCCCAGGGCACCCACCTCTGAGGCTTGTCTCCCTCTCGCCCCAACTTCTCCCACACCCACAAACCAAACATCTGAGCTTGCATGGCACTCTGAGCCTCTCAGCCCCGTGCCCTCGAATATCTGTTGTTCTTCCTGCCTACAAGGACCTTCGTCTTTGGGCTAGCGGCTTGTACACCACACAGAAAGCTAACACAGTCCCTTCTCTCTGCCTCTTCTAGCCCTGACTACTCTTGGATAGAGTTATCTTTTTTTCTGGTTTGATTCCATGTGTCACCCTGCAGACTTGCAAAAGCAGAGACTGTGCCCCATTTCTTTGGGGGACCCCAATGAGACATCTGGTAGTAGCGTGCAGTGAAGTTTAGAGAATAAAAAGTACTAGTCCTTCCTGGGTTTAGAATTGTATCTGGATCATGGTTTCACCCATTTCTAGGTCAGGCACCCGAGCCTCGGTGGAGATGACATGATGAGTCCGTCAGGTAGTCACTCATGTCTTCAATCAACACTCACTGACTGCCTGATACTGTTAGGTGTTTCTCTGGGCTCTAAGGATACAGCAGAAAAGAGAGCAAACTAAAATCTCATATTCCTAGAGCTTATATTGTAGTAAGAGTGACAGGTAGGAAACAAATACTTATCTGTGATCTTGTATGGTGAGGATCTTGGAGGAAATGTGGGGGGTAAAAGATACTGTACGGTGCTGGGCGTGGTGGCACACGCTTGTAATCCCAGCATTCAGGAGCCTGAGACTGGAGGATCACAGTTCGAGGACAACCTCAGCTACTTAGTGAGGACTTCTGCAACTCAGTGAGACCTGGTTTCAAAATAAAGAATAGAAAATAGGACAGAGGGTGTAGCTCGGAGGTAGAATGCCCCTGGGTTCCATCCCCAGACCCCCCCCCCACACACACACCAAAAAAAAAAAAAAAAGATACTGTAGGGCAAGTTGCCAATATGAAGAGGTCTCTCTTTTAGGCATGGAAACCCTCTGGGGAAAGTGACTTTTAATCAGAAACCAGAATGAAGGAATTCTCTCAGGGCAAAATGTTTCAAGCAGAAGAAAGAGCATGCAGGTAGACATTCCGACAATACAAGAAAGTGTGACAGAGGAGAATGAGAAAGATATAGGGTTACCAGAAAGATAGGTAGGGGCTCACTTATACAAAAGCTTGTCAGCCAAGGCAAGGGTTGAATTTATTATATGTGTGATGGAGGATTTGGGGCAAGGGAACCACAAGTGACCTGATTCAAGAAAATGATGGTTGGGTAGTAGGTGAGTGGATGGATGGATGGATTGGTAGATGGGTGGGTGGATTGTTGGATGGATGGATGAGTAGATGGATGGATGGATGGATGGATTGGTAGATAGGTGGGGAGATGGTTGGATGGATGAATAAATGGATGGATTTGTGGATGGATGGATGGATGGATGGATGGATGGATGGATGGATAGATGGATGGATGAGTGGGTAGATGGGTGGATAAATGGATAGATGAGTGGGTGGATGGATGGATGGATGGATGGATGAATAGGTTGGTGGGTGGATGAGTGGATGGTTGGATGCTTGAATAGATGAGTGGATGGATGGGTGGTTAGATGGGTGGATGGGTGGGTGGATGGGTGGATGGATGAATAGTTGAGTGATTGACCTCCTGCTTAGAAGATATTTTAAAGAACATTCCACATATTGGCCAAACCAAGAGAATAGGACTGAGGTTGGGAACTCTAAGAGGAGTGAGAGACAGAGATGCTGAAATAGGAAGGACAGAAACCACAGCCTACCCAAGGCCCACAGTAATCACTTCAATCTAACTTTGCATGGAATGGCACCAAGATTTTATTTTGGGGGAAAAGATGTAGATATTGGCTTATATGAGATGGCAATTTTAGTTTTGCCGTGTTCTAAATGTCTGAGAGATGTGCATGTTTTCCTGCCTCGATGCATTTTACTAGCCCTGGGGTTCTTCATGGAAGCGGAGAGGTCAATAAAAAAACAACCATGAATATGTTCTAAGGTAGAAGACACACTGGGAATGTTAGTTTAATGCCAAGAAGGCTCATATGAAGCTTTCTGTGAGGGTCCCGCCTTATCAACAGGTGAATCTCCTACCTTTTTACTGGCCTGAAATACCCTTTATAAGGTCCAAAAACTGCCTTTTAAAGAGATATTCTACCACAAAGGGAAGGAAGTGGTGTGTGGAAAAGAACTGAGAGGACTGTAGCTCATACATACTATTCACTTATGAACACCAATGACATTATCAGTTTGTGTTTGCCATTTGGGCACAGAGAAAATGAGACTTAGGCTGAGGGAGTGTGGGTGGAAGGGAGGGAAGATGGAAAGGCGAGAAAGATAAAGGTGAGAGCGAGCTTCACAAAAGTGTATGCGCACGGCAAGGCCCTGGGGTAAAGGTGAGTCTGTCTGAAAGTACAAATTTGCTGATGTCACCAAATGAGCTGCCACCTAGTCGGAAAGCACATCTCGCAAGCATGGTACTTTTAAACTTGTAGTCAGAAAACAAAATTCTCAAAATTAAATGACTTTAAAAGCTATAGTTCTGGACCAAGCACTGTAGAATAACAAACCCAAAATTGTTGCTCCAGGCTTACTGGGAGGAGGTATTGGAGGTTGAACTCAGGGACATTCTCTATGTGAGATACAACCCCAGCCCTTTGTATTTTTTATATTGAAACAGGGTCTCACTAAGTTGCTGCAGGTCTTGCTATGTTGCCAAGGCTGGCCTCAAACCTGTGATCCTCCTGTCTCAGCTTCCCAGGTACCGGGATTACAGGCATGCGTGACCGTACCCCGCGTGCCAGGCTCAACTGAAAACCCCTTCTACAGGAACTTAATTAAACCACTTTAGGCCGGGCTTGGTGGTGCACGCTTGTAATCCCTGCACTTGGGAGGCGGAGACAGGAGGATCGCGCAGGTTCAAAGCCAGCCACACTGGCTTAAGAGACCCTGTTTCCAAATAAAAAAAAGTATAAAAATAGGTCTGGAAGTGTAGCCTGGAGGTAGAAGGGTTTTCAGGAACTCCAGTACCACCAAAACACACACACACACACACACACACACTTCAGTTTTATTGGCAGAGATCTTTGGGGGAGGTATACAGTGTGCAAATGGCTTTCTCCCAGGAGCCTGTGATGGGTCTGGAATTTTGCATCTGTGTTCAATATAAACCCTGGAGTGGGAAGCGGGGTTTGCTGAGACCCGGGCCAGCCCCTCCAGGATCCTACTACTCACTGAATATATAGCTTCATGCGCCTGGTAGAGTGTGTTCCCCTACCCCAGTCTGCCAGTACCAAACAGGCAGCCTCACAGAATTCACACTGCATCAGCAGATCACCTTAGACTGACTTATGGGACTTTTAATTTTCTACAGAAAATGGCTGCATCTTTAGGCCTTATGAAATCCACAGACTGGGCTGTCCTGCAGAAGATGCCAACAAGCACATACTCTCTGCCACCAGCAAGGGTCCCTGTGTGAACTGTGTCATTCCCGCCATCTCAACCGTCCCTTCCTGCCCTAAACACTACTGGGCTGTAGCATCAAGGCATATGCAGACAGCGCAAATTGGGTTGGCTAATTCTGCTCCTTGGGAAAAGCCACCAGGTCAGGGGCAGGCTGAACTGGGCTCCAGGGCGGCCTCTGGACTCCTGAATACACGAGCACTATGGGCTTAATTTAACGCCTGAGGCGGGTACTGGAGCTTTAGAAGAGTCACCTTTAGCCGGGCGTGGTGATGCACACTTGTAATCCCGAGGCAGACAGGTGGATGGCTCAGGTTCGAAGCCAGCCTCACTGGCTTAAGAGACCCTGTTTCCAAATTAAAAAAAAAAGAAAGAAAGAAAAAAAATATGTATATATATGCACACACACACACACATATGGTCTTGGAGTGTAGCCCAGAAGTAGAAGTGTTTCCAGGAACCCCAGTACCACCAAAAAAAAAAAAATCACCTTTAGTGTGACTGGCTTCTCCTCTGTCCTGTGGCCACATATCTCCCCGAGCTACACCCTCCCTGCTAGCAGACTTGCAACAGTCTCCCCAGCCACCTCCTCTTGGAGCCCGGGTCCCTGTGTTCTTCGACTCACTTCTTTTCTTTTCTTTCTCTTTCTTTTCTCTTCCTTCCCTCTCTTTCTCTATTTCTTTCTTTGCTGAGTATGGTGGCACACGCCTATGATCCCAGTACTTGGAAGGCTGAGACAAGAAGATTGCAGGTTTAAAGAGAACCTCAACAACATAGCTAGACTCCTAGCAGTCTAGTGAGACCCTGTTTCCAAACAAAAAAATAAAAAGGGCTAGAGATGTAGCTCAGAGGTAATCATTCGATTTTTTTAAATTGGTATTAGGGATTGAGCCCAGGGGCATTCTACCTACAAACTACAACCCCAGCCCTATTTTATTTTAATTTTATTTTTTGTTTTCTAATAGAATCTCATTTAGTTGCCAAAGGACCTCACTAAAAGGCTGAGGCTGGCCTGGAACCTGCAATCCTCCTGTCTCAGCCTTCCAACTACTGGGATTACAGGCATGCACCTCCACACCCAGCTCCCTGTTTTCATTCAGCTGGTGTTTATGGGGTACTCAGGAGCAGGAGGAATGATGGATACAGAGAAGAATGACATGATCCCCAAAGCCATGACCCCTTAGTGAAAGTATTATGAAAGTATGATTCTGAGTATTCCTCAACTCAGAATCAGCCAGGTCCTTGGCTTTTTTGTGCCCAAAAAGAATTTCAGCATGTGCACATCAGAGGCATAGAGAGTTATTTAGCAAAGTAAGAAATACACATTCAAGGAAGGATGAGGGCCATCTTAAAAGTGAGAAAGATGCCTTTAGAGGTTCATGGCTCCTCTTTTATAGGTAACATAGTGAAGGGTAGTGTCTTCATGACCATTCTTGCTGCTATAATCTGAAGACCTGACCATATAACTTAGAGGAAGATTTATTTGCTCATGATTTCAAGTTTATGTGAGGCCGGGGGACCATGGTTCTCAGGGCATGGTGGAAAGTGGAGTGAGGAAGATTGCAAAGCTTTGCTCTTCCATCATGGAGGTCAAGAGAGAGAGACAGACACACAGACAGACAGACTATAATAATCCCTATAGCCACAGCCAGCTCCAGGGACCCACCTGCTCCATCCACACTCTCCCAGCCAAGGACACCGGCCAGGTATATTAATTACAATGGACTTATCCATTGCTGATGAAATGCACCTTTACAAAGTATGAAGAATGATACTCACAGGAAACATAAAGGTGAGCAGGGAGTTTATTGTAAAGAGAACAAGGAAGGGAAAACGAGTCAGATCACCCTTGCAGACAGTGGGGACCCTGGAGTCCAGCAGCTGCCTTCTAGATACTACTTGGGAGGAGTCCAAGCCATGCACTGTCAATTGCTAGCTGCTTTCTCCCAAAGCCCACACAATCCACCAAAGAGAGGTGCTGGTCACCCCTAGGGGCCTCAGTTGGCCTTGATGTCTAGCAGGTATCTTCTGGTTACTACTCAGGAGCCCAGTCAGATATAATTATACTTGTACAATTATATATTATTTTACAATTATACATGACTTTGTGTACAATTATGCATCACTTTACGTACAGTTATACATTACTTTCTCTCAAAGCCAACACAACCCATGCAAAAGAGGAAAACTCCCCAAAGGGAGGGGCTCCTGAGTGGGAAAACCCAAGTGGAGTGGCTGGTCTAGGGGTTTATATACTTCTGCGTTTCCTTTCCCAGTTGGGGTCTCAGAGGCAGTTTCCTGGTATTTGCATAGTGCTCTTTGAATCTCCTCTTAGTTCAGGTTCCAGACATGGTTTCCTGGAACCTCGGGGGGCAGGGGGAAATCTCCCGAGACTGCTTATCTGCAGGAACAACTGAAATTTTGTGAAGCTCTGGTTCCTTTCAGGAGACATTTAATCCCATTATCCCTTGATATTTGGGAGGACTGGTCTCTTTAGGAGTTTTAGAAGTTATTTAGCAACAGTTGCTTCTCAGGAAATGAAGGTTTTCCATCATGGCCCTCCAGCCCTATCTGCCCACTTCTTTCTACCTTCTTGCTGAGATAACAACCAAGCCCCACCTTCTCCATTGTCACCTGTTTCCCCTGTTTTCCTGAAGGCTAGGGGGAGGCGTTCTGTTTTCAAACCATTACAGATGGGTGTGTGGGAATGTATGTGAGTGTGACCTAATCCACTGGTCAATAAACTGGAGATTCCCCCAAATTATAGGTCTCTCAAGACATGCTATCATCCATCTTGTTAATATTGTAAAGGACAATTATAGTTGTTTTGGTTAATGTTAAGATTTACAAACTTCCCCAGAAATTTGGGAGAGATAGTCTTAAGAAAGAGAACTGGTATGGGGAGGAAGGGTACGAGGACCTTTCTGTGTCCTTTCTACCAATTTATTCTATCCTATGTTGGAAGGAAAAGTCACAGGTAAGTGAAAGCTCCATGATTCCACAGGTATGACAGGAGCCTCAGCCCCTTGCTCTCAAAGCCTCCATGGCTCAGGATGCTCCTCTGTCCCTCTTTCAGTTTTCCATGTGTATCTGTCAGCATCCTTGCAGCTATAATCTAAAGACTGACCATGTAATTTAGAGGAAAGAAGATTTTCCTTCTTACCATTTGGGGCTCAGCCCATGTGTGGCTGGGGACCACGGATCTCATAGCATGGCGGCAGGAGGCAGAGGGAGAGCACATGAGCTGAGCTCCTCACATCATGGAGGCCAGAGCAAGAGAGTGAGCAGGGGGAGGAGGAACCATATATAGAGTCTCCAAGGCTGTACACCCACGACCACCTCCTCCAGCCACACCCTGCTGTCCTATTAAGTACCACCTAGGTAAATCCATTACAATGGAATTTTGCACTTCTGTGATTATAAGACTCAGTTATATCAACTCTGAAGATTAATAAATGAGTAGGGAGGGGACATTCATATCTAACTATAACACCTTCTTACCCCTCCTCCTCCCTCTTTTTCCTCTTTTTCTTCTTCTTGTTTTGTGTATGTGTGTTACTAGGGATTAAACTCTGGGGCATTCTACCTCCAGGCTACACTCTCCTACCCAATTTCACTTTGTGTTTTGAAACAGAGTCTTGCTAGATTGTGGAAGGTCTTACTACTTGCTAAGGCTGTCCTCAAACTGTGATCCTTCATTCTCAGCCTCCCAAGTACTGGGATTACAGGTGCGCACCACCATGCCCAGCTCTTCTTACCCCACCTTCTACTGAGTGCTCTGCTGAGGCGACTCCATCAACCTTTCCAATCCCACCAGGAACTGAACCCCACTGGACTCTGAAAGGGCAGTCAGCCGAGCCAGAGGCAGCACGTCCTTGTGGCCCTGAGGATGGGCTTGGAGGGGAACTGGGAATGGTGGCATGCCCCTGTAATCCCAGCCCTTGGGAGGCAGAGACAGGAGGATTGCAGATTTGAGGCCAGCTTCAGTAACTTAGCAAGACCCAGTTACAAAATTAAAAAAATTAAAAAATTAAAAGAGCAAAGAGTGTAGCTCAGAAATTGAATAACCCTGGCTTCCATCCCCAGCACAGAAGAAGGAGTTGAGGGAGGATATTTGGAAGAATTAATGCTGGGTCTCCTCCTCCTTAACTGTGTAATTTGAGACAGACCACTTCATCTTTCTGCGCCTTTGCTTTGACATCCTCAAATAGGGGGTAAGAGCGCCTACCTCGCAAGGTCCTTGTGGAGGAGAACTGTATTAGCCCAGAGGAGAAGCTCAGAATGGTGCCTAGCGCGTGACCATACCGGCGACTGTTGTGTATTCATGAGGCTGCCACTCCCAGCAGGCCTTGTGGTTCTCCAGGGCGCAGGCCCTGCCCCTTTGTCCTTGTGTGCTCATTGCTTGCAGCGGGGCAGACCACGGACTAGACAAACACACGATTTGAAGGTTGAGCACACCGAAGAACTGAGCAAATGACCAATCAACAAATTGGTGGACCCTTAGGAAGGGCGTAGGCAGCAACGTCTTACTGTAGCAGCAGCCCTTCAGCCAGGAGCATGTGACCAGCATCGGGAGAAGCTGTGTCCTTGGAAACACGGGGTTCCTGCATTGGACCTGCTGTGGCTCGGGGGGCAGCGCGGGGCACTGAGTTGCCGTGGCCAGTGGCTGGAGCCTGGGGTCCAGTTCTGCTCAAGAATCACATGGCTCGATCCCCAACATGGGTTTGTCAGCTGTCAAAAGGAGAGGCTAGACAGACCAGAGGACCCCAAACCATGTGACCATTCCAGGCTGGAAATTCCGCAAATCAGTGCTCTGGTTCTTGGTTTCACTGGGGTAGGTAGGAGAATCCGTGTTTCTAAAAGGCTCCCTGGGGAACCAAGGGTCTCAGGCACAGGTTTGGGAATGGCTGGTCTGGATTTCTTGGAAGGCAGAGATGCCCCCACACTCCTTTCTAAACCCCACTCCACCACCACCACACACACTCAGGAGGAGACTGGAAATGACCTCGTCTCTACCCTGTTCCTTTCACACAGAACCTCGGGTACTGCAGACTCTCACACAGACCTTTGCTCTGTGAGGGGAGGGAGGATCAAAGTCCACACACACACATACACACACACACACACACACACACACACACACACACACACACACACAGGGAGCCCAGGATGGATTGCCACCTGCAGCTGAGCCATACCAGTTATCCACGGCAATGGACCAGGTTAATTGTTTTGCCTGTATAAGCATATTTAGCTCCATCCATTTGTCAAGCTGAAGGAAGGTTGTTTTATAAAAGGGGATTTAATTAAATGTTTCGTCCCAGCCTGGCCTTTCCCTTCCGCGTCTGCATTGTGATCCTGTCATAGTTTCCCTGGAGGGCAGGAAAACAATTTAGTGGGAATGAAGGATCCATTGATTTACTATTGAAAAAGGAAATGCCAAGCTAAAGACTCCCCTCTATAATTTTCTAGTGGCCACTTTTAGAGAGCCCGAGCATTTAACGTAAAGACCTTGCATTTGCCGGCACACCTGGCTCTTTACGCCTCTCTGGACTCTCCGTGCCGTTATGTTTATAGCTTTGCTCTTGATTGAGATCACTTCATAAACACTCATAAGAGCTATTTCCTTCCCAGAACAGAATTGATGCTTCTGGTAAGTAAAGCCCTTTCATTGTTTCCACCTCCAGTTGGGAGATGGGGCTGGGGAGTGACCGTTCTTTTCCTGATCCCCTAACAGTGGGGATCATAACTTTCCTCCTGCCATCTAACCATGAACCTCCACTGTGGATAGGATTTCATCTGACCTGCTTTCTTGCCTGTTGCGCTGCCTCTGGCCTCAGTTGTGCTTCAGGAGCTATCAGCTCTTTTCTGGGTTAAAGTCTTAGATCTTTAGCTCAATACAGTGTCCCAGTGCCTCAGAGGAAGCAGGATGCATTACTAGACTGGGGAAGCTGGCTATGACAGCCCCTGTTCGCTGTCTCCTGCTTCCAGCCACGCTGTGTGCCTTGTCTTGGAACCTGCGCCCCTCTGAACGAGGATCAGGGGGTTCTGTGAGCAACCTGAGTCCTTCTGGTAAAGGCGGGTGGTGGTTGAGGTTTGCAAGCGATTGGAGAAGAAAAGAGGGAGGACGAGGGATCAGGAAGATGCGATGTGCCGCCTCTGGGGACCTCAGTGTCCATCGCAGTGCTAACAATCCGTGACTGATTCATTCCAACTTTGCCGAGCCCCGGCTCTGCGGCACCTCCGGGGCTGCGGCAAAAGTGAGGAACAGGAACACATGGAGCTCGGGAGTGGGGAGGGCAGGTGAAATCGACTCTTCAGAAACAAACATGAGATGTCAATAGTGTGAGATGGATCGGGGAGATCCAGAGATCGAACCCAGTGCCCGATTATACGTGGTTATAAATGGCTGAAGGCTTTTCTGGCTCCACTCAAAGCTCCTTCCTCCAAAACCCTTCAGCCATTTCCCAGATGATGTATAACCAGGCATTGGGCTCCATTTCCAGATTTCCCCAATCCATCTCATGCTGCTCCCCTAATATACATTCACAAACGTATCAAAGTCAATCAGCAAGCCAATCGTAAGGAGGGGGAGGGGATGGGGTGGGAATGGGGGAAGGGCTAAATGAGTGATGTGTGCATGTGTGCCCCTACCATCCTGTACCCCTTTAAGATGTATGACTACAATGCACCAATTAAAAAATATTTTTTAAAAAGAAGATAAATAGGAGTTCGCTAGGAGGAGCGGGGCTTCAGGCAGATCCACCCAGACACAGAGGCAGCGCTCCCGAGGACGGCCAGATGAGGATGCCCGCTTCCCTGAGATGCGTGTTTGCCTTCTCTTGGGTTAGTCCATTAGGAAACACAGCATCTGACCTCTGGATGGGAGCAGGTCAGCCAGCATGCATTTACACCTGATTAGCCACAAATCACAGTCCATGGTGAAGAGGAAATGTTTTATTTTGCTGGAAGATACCAAGAACAAGAGCAGCTGTGCTTTTTCTCTTTCCCCGTCCATTAGACCAAGCAAAAAATAAAAAAATAAAAAATAAAAAAACATCCAGGTAGCCAGGGAGCATCCCTGCCCCCATTCCGACTTTCACAGATCACCTGGGCACATTGGAAGGGACTGTACCTCTGTACCTCGCCTCTCAGCTCCTGATGGTGCTGCCCAGGAGCTGGCACCAGCTACTATGTATTTACAGTACTTTCTAGCTGAAGGCACCAGAATGCCTGGTGAGTACTGATGGGTGGCAGAGCCTCATGCTAATGGGAAGTGCTCTCCTAATAAATACCACAGGTGAGGGCCTGGCTCCCTAGCCTTAGGCATGGGTGGCCGGGCAAGGGGGCCACCTGCTGATCTTGCCCATAGGCCTGGATGCTTGCCCGCTACCCAGGGTTGTCATTGCATACCCCCAAGTGGAAGCCCCGTGCCCACTCAGACCCCCTGCAATCTCCCCGTGCACATGGGAGCCCCCTGGGCCTGATGTCTCCAGAGGTACCATGAGGACTGGCAGACAGACAAAATCCTACATCAAGGGAGCTGCAGAGAAAGATCAAGTAGGGGAAGGGACAGGAAAGGCTTGTCCCCCCAAGGAAAAGCTGGCTTTGCTTTGGTTATTAGATACACAAAGGCTGGCGTGAGGGTCTTAAAGGATTTTTGTCAGTGCTGTGACTTCCCTTTCTACACTGGTTCTCCTGGTCCTGCCTCGGGTCCCACCCAGTCTGTCCCTGCAGAAAACTAAAGCAATCCTGTTTTGTATGGAGTTGTGTGAACCCTCCAAGTGCATTATGGGTTTGACTGAGCAGAGTGGGGAGAAGGGGCCCCGTGTGTCACAAGACCAAGTGACGTTCAAGCTGGACATCTGGGGAGACCTCAGTAGCTTCCTGTCATCTGTCAAATCCTACCACTGTGCCCACGGCCCTGGGCTTCCATTTGTCTCCCTCCAAAGGCCACCTCTCCTGAAAAGCTCGATTTCACTGGCTCATTTCTTTCAGATAATTTGTTGAAAGGCTTACACGGCAAGCAACATGTTAATCTCAAAATGAAAACAGTTTCCCTTTCTCTGACATGTCTCTATTGCCCAAATTTTCTGTAACGGTCCTACAATTGTTTGGATAGTATAGTTTCCCATAGAATTATATCTGGAAGACCAGCATGGTGGCACATACCTGTAATCCCAGTACTTGGGAAGCTGAGACTGGAGGATCGCAGGTTCAGGACCAGCCTCAGCAACATAGTGAGACTCTGTTTCAAAACAAAACAAAGCCGAGCATGCTTGTAATCTCAGCCTGAGACAGCAGGATCATTGGTTCGTGGCCAGCATCAGCTATTCAATGAGGCCCTCTAGAACTTAGTGAAACCTGTTTCAAAATTAAGAATAAAAAGTAGAGCTGGGGGTATACCTCAAAGGTAAAATGCACTTGGGTTCAATCACTAGTACTAAAAAAAAAATTTAAAAATGAAACAAAACAAAAACTAATATGTATAGTTAGTATATGTAATATGTATAACTAATACAAATATATGTGTGTATATATGTGGGGGGAGGTGTGTATCAACGGCTGGGGCTATAACTTGTAGGTTCAATCCTTAGTAACACATGCAAAATATAAATAAAAAGGAATTATATCTGGGAATGAAAATATGCAATCTATTTTTGGGGGGAAGTACTGGGGATTGAACCCAGGGACATTCTACCTCTGAGCCATACCCCCAGACTTTTTAATTTTATTTTTATTTGGAAATAAAGTCTCCCTAAGTTGCTGAGGGCCTCACTCAACTGCTGAGGCTTTGAACCTGAGATCCTCCTGTCTCAGCTTCCCAAGTACTGGGATTACAAGCATGGGCCACAATACCTGGTTCAACCTATGTATTTTAAAATATGCATACTTTGAAAATATGCATTGTATGTATTTTTTATTTTTATGTGGATCATATTGAAAATGGCATACAGTCAGACTGTGATTGGTGCCCTCTCCCTCCCCACCACTTCTCCCTCCACTCCTAACAATGAGTGTCCAGGTTGACCATACTACATTCATACTTTTAAACATATTTGAATGTAGCTCCTCTATTAATCAACCTCAGCCTTCTTCCTCTCCTACCCTTCCATTCTAGCTTTGCTGAGTTTTCCCCTCCATTATCTGGAGTCCCTCTGGTATTCCTAATACTCCCTAGTTTGGGCATATTAGAGAAAACATATGTCCCTTCTCTTTCTGTGCCTGGATGATCTCAGTTAACATAAGGTTCTCCAGGGCTTTTCATCTTTTTGCGAATGACATGATTTTGTCCTTCCTTATGGCTGAGTAGAATTCCGTTGTGTGTATTTCCCATAATTTTGTAATGCTTTCATCAGTTGATGGAGACCTAGGCTGGTTCCATATTTTGGCTATTACAAATTGTGCTGCTATGAACATGGCTATGCATACATTACTATAGTTCTCTGATTTCGACATATATCACAGGCAGTAACTTTCTCAACAAGACCTCCAAAGCGTAGGATTAAATCAAGAATTAACAAGTGGGGTGGCATCAAACTAAAATGTTTCTGCTCATCAAAGCAAACCATCAAGAACCTAAAGAGGAAGCCTACAGAATGAGAGAAGATCTTTCCCAGCCACCACCCTGATGGAGGGCTAATACCCAGAATATACAAAGAGCTCAAGACTCTACACCAGCAAAACAAACAACCCAATCAAGAAATGGGCAACTGAATTGAATACACTCTTCACAAAAGAAGAGATACAAATGGCCAATAGATACATGAAAAGATGTTCAACATCATTAGGCATCAGGGAGATGCAAATCAAAACTACACTGAGATTCCATCTAACGCCAATCAGAGGGGTAAGCATAAAGAAGTCAAATCTGTATTTTAAATAGTATTAGAGACATAGACAAATTGTTTTAACTTTTTAAAAGTTTGCTTAAGCCGGGGGTGGTGGTGCATGCTTGTAATCCCCATGCTTGGGAGGCTGAGACAGGAGGATCGCACAGGTTCAAAGTCAGCCTCGGCTACTTAGTGAGGCTCTCAGTAACGTAGCGAGACCGTGTTTCCAAATAAAATAGAAATATAGGTCTGGGAGTATAGCCCGGAGGTAGAAAAGGCCCTGAGTTCCATCCCCAGTACCACACACAAAAAAAAGTAAAAGTTTGCTTAAAATTCTTGCTTTATAACTTTGATTTGTTATAAATCGGAGGCTATCAATGCAAACTCTCACTTCCATCTGCCAGCGCCTACTCTCCCACTCAGAGAAGTAGGTGCATTGGGTTTACAGTGGAAAAACAACATCATTAAAAATCAAAGACAAAGCCCAGCACAGTGAGGCAAGCATGTAATCTCAGTCCTTGGGAGGCTGAGACAGGAAGATCAGAGGGTTGAGGCCAGTGCAGTAACTTAATAAAACCCAATTTCAAAATAAAAATAAAATGGTCTAGGGGTATAGCTCAATGGTAGAATATCGTTTGGGTTCAGTCTCCAGCAAAATACACACACACACACACACACACAGAGAGAGAGAGAGAGAGAGAGAGAGAGAGAGAGAGAGAGAGAGAGAGAGAGAGAGAGAGAAAGAGAATAAAAAAGTTACCAAACATAACTTTTTTTTTTTTTTTGGTGGTACTGGGGTTCCTGGAAGCCCTTCTACCTCCGGGCTACACTCCCAGACCTATTTTTACATTTTTATTTGGAAACAGGGTCTCCTAAGCCAGCGCGCGAGGCTGGCTTCGAACCTGCGCGATCCTCCTGTCTCTGCCTCCCAAGCGCGGGGATTACAAGCGTGCGCCACCACGCCCGGCCAAACATAACTTTTAATAAAATAAAATATAAGCTAGGCATGGTGGCACATTCCTATAATCTCAGTACTTGGGAGGCTAAGACCAAAGGATCACAGGTTCAAGGCCAGCTTCAGCAACTTCATAAGACCCTCAGCAACTTAGTGAAACATTGTTTCAGAAAATAAAAGGGGGGGACATGGGAAGTATGCCTGTAATCCTAGTACTTGGAAGGCTGAGACAGGAAGATGGCAGTTTGAAGGCCAGCCCTCAGCAACTTAGCAACACCCTGAGCAACTTGACCCCTTTCAAAATGAAAAAGGCAGGGAATATAGCTTAAATGTAGTATGATTCTGGGTTCAATCCCCATCTCACTCATCCCAATTAATAAAAAGTAAATAAAAGGGGGCCTAGAGAGAGTGTATCTTGGAGGTAGAATGTTCCCAGGTTCAATCCTCAGTATCGTGTGTGTGTGTGTGTGTGTGTGTGTTGTAATCTATAAAAAATAATTGAAGCTGGGCATGGTGGCGCACACTTATAATCCCAGCATTTGGGAGGCTGAGACAGAAGTTCACAGCTTGCCTCAGCTACTTAGTGAGGCCCTTTGCAACTCAGTGAGACCCTGTTTCAAAATAAAGAATAAGAAATAGGGCTGGGGGTGCTTGGAGATAGGATGCCCCAGGGTCCATCCCAATACCAAAAAAAAAAAAAGAAAGAAAAAAATAAGAATTGAGAGGGATAATAACTTTTAAGGGATTATAATAAGGTCCCTGGGATGTCAGTAGAAGGCGTCTACCCTAGCTGAAGGAGGGGAAAGCTGAGGCCAGAGGAACACTGAACCCCTAAAGGAAACAGGATCCAGCGCTGTTGCACACGAGGGTGGCTCAGGTGACTGGCAGAGGGGTGTGCGTGAGAGGAGGAGAGGTGGGAAGGGGCTCGGGATGGGCTGTTAGGATGAAGCCCAGAGACATGAAGGGATGGAGGGAGGGGGTGCTGAGTGTGTGGGGTCTGGGCTCCGGGGTCAGGATCTGCAGTCAAGATCCTGGAGGAGAGGGAGCCACGCCTGGGTGAAATGCATCCGAGGGCAGAGGTTAGCAAGCACTGTCTGGGGTGGGGAGAGATGGAAATGTAGGGGCTGAAGACAGGTGACATGTGTGGCTCCTGACTCACTCGGGGAATATTCGTGGAGGGGACGATGGGCAGGGACAGGGAGTGTTTCAGAAGTTGGAGGGAATATTGGCAGATTCTGCCCAAATAAGAAGGCAAGGTTCTTCTTTGAGCTTGTGCCCTCAGACACCCGAGGCCAGGGTGATTAATATTTACAATAGAATGCTGGAAAGGAAAGTTACAGCACAAGACAGTGAGTAGGAAGGAAAATTACCAGATGTCCTTCCATGAGTTCTTTGGCGCAGAGAAATTACAGAAGATACCAGCGTGGCAGAACCCAAACAGAGGATTCCAAACAGGCACGAGAGACAGCCCGTGAGGCGGTCCTTCCTACCTCCGTTTCTTTTTCTTTTTTAAATTTATCAGTCACTAAAGACTTCTGAAGCCATTACACTGTGCAGGAAACCAAAGAAACACAATTCAACACCTAGTCCCTATCTTCAAATGACTCTTGTGTGCATTACACATCGTTATTTATTATTTTACCCATCTTTATTTATTTATTTATTTATTTACTTATTTATTTAGAGGTACTGGGGATGGAACCTAGGGGACAGTCTACCTCCAAGCTACACCCCCAGCCCTATTTTTTATTCTTAATTTTGAAAAGCAGTCTCGCTGAGTTGCAAAGGGTCTCACTAAGTAGCAGCTGAGGCTGTCCGTGAACTGCAACCCTCCTGTCTCAGCCTGTCAAATGCTGGGATTACAAGTGTGCACCACCATGGCCGGTTCATTTTACCCATTTTAAAGATTAGAAAACTGAAATCCAGTGAGGAGGAGTTACTTACCCAAAGTCAGAGGGGCGGTTAGTGGTAACCTGAACCAAAGTCATCTCCAGTATATCGCCCCCTAGTCAGGAAATGTGGCGTCCTCAAGGAATGTCCACCGTTCAAGGGCATGCAAGACGTAGGTGACCAAAACTTCAAAACCCTCAAAACTCTGAAAGTTTTATACATACCCCTCCGCTTACTTTGCTTTTTAGTTGGTTATAGTAAGATTTTTCTGGGAGATTAATTCTGCTGTGAAGAATCTGTTTTTCAAGATTAGAGGGCATGATAAGACAAGACAGAAACGCAGGAAGAGACAAAATATAAAAGTAATTGCTTTCCAGAGTACCATTCAGAGTCAAATGGGTTTGTTCTCTATGATATCCTCAGTGCCGGCTTCCTGGCACTTAAAGGGTTAAGGGACACCCAACTTTTTTATACTATCAGCAGAGCTTGATTAATCTGGCAAATGCTATAAATCAAGGGGCAGTGTGAAATTGGACACTAAATGTATTGGACGTTATTATAAAAAGAGAAATTGGATAATTTCTACTCATTTCTATCGGAAAATGAAAAACTGCCAGGGTAATGAATCTCCTTGATCTGTGGAAATGCCTACCGGTTATAAAGTACTTTTCCATCAACAAGATGAGCAGAGTCAAAATACCCCATCAAATGTTCTCACCTCTGTATTTTTGAATAAAAGTAAATAACTCTCCATGTTGTTCGGAGGGAACAACCCCCCTACAAGGGCCAAGTGTTTGTCTAAAAAGAAACAATCGCAAAATCAAAGTCAAGAGTACCCCTGATAGCCAGGGCATTTTGGGTAAAAAGAAATCTTTTCAATGACCTGAACTGGCTACCCTTTCATTAAATCAAGAGCAAACTTGCCATGATAGATTCCTAGGATAGAGCCCAGAGAGATTCTCATAAGAAGGTCAGTAGGTCCAAAAGCTATATATAAATAACTTTTTGTGGTCAGGGTTATTTAAATATTAAATAACTGTTATTTTGAAACAGGGTCTCACAGAGTTGCAAAGGGCCTCACTAAGTAGCTGAGGCTGGCCGCGAACCTGGATCCTTCTGTCTCAGCCTCTTAGATGCTGGGATTACAAGTGTGTCCCACTACATCCGGCTTAAAGTATCTCTTGAACAAACACTTGAAGGCGGGGCAGAAAAAAGAGCAGCTTAGCAGAGGGACTAGATTATGCAAAGCCCTTGGGTGGCAGTGCTCTTGGCCCCCTATAGGAATCTCAGGTAGGTAGCATACCTAAAATATTAGGGCCAGGAGACCAGAGGGAGTTTGGAGAGGTAATGGGGGGTAGGGAGATCACACCAAGGGGCCTGAAAGGACACTGTAGGGAGTTGGCCTCTTACTTGAGAAAAATAGGGAGCCACTGGAGGGTTTTATAAAGAAGAGGGGATGTCCCCTGACTAGTGTCTTCCAGGAACTTCTCTGCTGGTTTCTGAACACACTGTATTCTGCTGGGAGGTGAGCTGGAAGTTGATTGCATCAGTCTGGGCTAATCAATCCACACGATCCACTACACTGTTGGCATGGACCAAACCAAGCTGGGCCCAAAGCAGGGTGTGCAGCGAGTTTGTCCATCCTACATTTTTCATTCCCTTCCTCTTCCAACTACAAGGCAAATCCTGCAGACTCTTGCCCCAAACATCACTCAGATATCCTTGTGATCTGCCCTAGCGGTTCAAGGTATCATAGATTCAATTATCAGTTTAAAGATACATTACTGCTTACAGTGTTCCATCACCAATAACAATCAATAGCCCTAATACTTTTCCAGTTTTTCAAATGCTCTCATCTATTCTGTAGAGAGGAATGGTTTCCTGAGCAGTTGCCAAGCTGTGGCTTCTAAGAACGGAGCTGACAGCCAGCTGAGAGACCCTGGGAAAAAGATTCCCAGGAGATACAACCCAGAGAAATATCAGCACAATAGGCCAGCAGCCGGATGGGGGACAAGGATAAAAGATGAAATATCAGGACCCAAGACACATTTCACCAGCCGCTGCTCTTCTGCCCTTTGAGTATGAAATGCCAGGCCCAGCCAGTAGTACCTGTGTTCAGTTCTACATGTCCTGAAGCCATCCCTTTCTGGAGGTTTCTTGTCCCACTTTTCCTCTTTTTTTTCTTTTACATCACACGTGTCCTGGTCCAAAGCCTTCAATCGTAAGTCACCTTAATTCTTATTTTGTAATAGGTTGAGATACAAGTAAGTAGGTTACTTGGGAATTATTAGGAAGTAGTAGGTTACTTGGGAATTAATAAATAAATTATTATTTATGCCCCTGTACAAAATACTCTGGGGCTATAGGAAGAAGATCCCAGAATCATTCCTAAATATATAAAGCGTAGCTTAATTATCTGCATATCTCCATAATTTTAATTCTATGAAAAAATACATCATGTACTAATACATAACTATCCTGTTGTGTACATGACGCATACTGGGACTAGTTCTTATGCTGAGAGCCCGAGACCCCACAAGGCGACAGGGTTACGTCAGCCATCAGGTATGTGCATGAATGTGTCACACAGCGTGAGTTTTGGCGCCACTTCCATGGACATTTTCTGGACATTTAACCCATGTCATGGTCCAGCCTGCCACAGAATAGTCAAGTGGAGCGTCTCTCAGGAATCCTGTCCCTGCTGACCACCAGTCCGGATCTGAAGAAGTGACTTTTCAAACTTGTTTTGCTTCCTTTTCATGGATTGTTGTAAAGAAGAAAATTGATTGGGCCTTGCTTTACTAGTCACCACGGTGCCTGGGAGATAGTAGAGGACTGTAAGAGCTGCCAGCGTGGGCTCTGGGCCTGCTGCCTGGCTGTCAATACAGCTCTGCCACTCGCAGGATCTGTAGCCACAGCCCAGTTACTCAGCCTCTTGGTGCGCCTCTGTTACTGGGGGGATTGTAATGGAAACTGGAGTTTGCGAATTGACGGCCATGATGGAAGCTACTTCACAGGGTTCTCATGAGGATGAAGTGAGTTACGAGGTGCTCAGCATATACTGTACACGGTATTTAAATGCACTTCAGGCGGATGGGCATGATGACACACATCTGTAATCCCAGTACTCGGGAGGAAGAGAAAGGAGGATCACCCTTGGCAGCAGAGTGAGGCCCTCAGCAACCGAGTGAGACCCTTTTGTTTCCAAAACATAAAATAAATAGAGCTGGGGGTATACTTCAAAAATAGAAAGCCTGTAGGTTCAATCCTCAGTAACACACACACACACACACACACACACACACACACACACACACACGTCTCTTTTGTACCTGCCTGGAGGAGGGTAGTCTCTACCTTGTAAGGATTAGACTTTACCATTATGACCAGTCATCTGTTAGGACTCTTAGTAATTCCCGTTCCTAGTGCTTTTTTCCAATATGGCAGTGGATGGTCGCAAAATATCCACTTGATCATGAGCAAAAACAGGTAGTTTCTCCCACATGCCTCATGCATGTGTGGACTTGAAAAATAACAAGAATATGACGGAGGTAAAAGAACTTATTCGGGGATGAACAGGAGCAAAAAGGAGAAAGAAAAAGAAGCAAGAAAATGGAGAATCGATGAACTCGGAGCTGGGTATTTTGAGAATCAAAACTGATAGGTTTTCATAGGATGCTGCCTATAAACCCAGATCAACCTGGAAATTTCCAGTCGTTTCGTTGCGAAGGGCCAAAATGGTTCCACGGTAGTGACTGAATATAAAAAGGTTGATTAAAATCCGTTCTTTTTAGTAGTTCCTCTCCTTGAAATTAAATTCCCTGCCCCAACCTGTGCCAGGAAGAACTAGTAAACAGCTAATTACATTATAACATGGGTTTTTTTAAATTGTTAATTATAATAAAAGAAGCAACAACCCAACGATAATTTGGTAGTCTGTACATCTGTGAAGTTTAAATAGGAAAATTGCCTCTTGTCTCAGCAAGGATGTAATTGATTCTCGGGCACTTAACGATAGAATACCAGTTGCTGCCTGATCCTCTTTCTTCCTTCAAAGAGCTGACACCATTATGTCACTGATATAAATGGAATCTTGAAGGTGCATCAAGAATTCTTTTTTGTGGGGAAGAATGAAAAAGGCATCGTGGTTCTGCAGTTGGAGTAGGGGTGTATTCAGGCAGGATGCATCCTTGGGTCAAGGTTAGAATTCAGCCGCGGTTGGAAGCATTCACCCTTTCCTATGGAGTGAAGGGGGAGCCAGTCTTGTCCTGTTAGCACTGGTCATTGTGAACTGTAGAAAATGTTTTAAAAGTCACATTTTAAAAGACCATCAAATGAGGGTGCAAAGTGGCTTTGTCAGAGGCCATCTGTTCTCATGTCAACTGCAGCTAACTGGAAAAGGACTCGGGCTTCTCGAAACTGAATTTGATTAGTGGAGATGGACTTTAAAAGGATGTCTCAAAGATGACTTGAAAAAGACTAGCCTCACCCCCAGATCCCAAACGCCCACAATCTCTCATACGGTATAGTCATCGATAGTAAGCATCCAGGAATAAAAAAGGAATAATTTCAAAGGATCAACATCAAAGGAATATCTGTATTTCCCTTCCAACTAGAACATTGATTTAAATGCCCTTTACATTTTCCTATTTTTAATTGAATTAACCACTCTTGGTGGTGGATACACTTTAATCCTTTGTAATAGGCCATGCGTGTATTTTTTAAACTGCACCAGAGACATTTTGTCGATGACATAATCACTTTTTCTTCACCCTAATGCCTGGATTGTTCCCAACACAATATTTGGGCCTGCTATATTGATTATGGATAATGGAAAATGAAAAAATAAAAGCATAAAGCTAAGCCTTATCAGATTCCAAATGTAAATGAAAACTAAAATTAAATCCAAACATTATAAACATATCTAGGTTATTTTAAACATTCTCCACCTATAAAAGCTACAGCCATCTGCAAATGTTTTAGCCAAATTACAGTCTTCTGAACTGGGCAGAAGGATCACAACAGAACTTCTTTCCTGACATATGCCAGGAAGGGAAAATGGATCACATAAAACAGTATGGTTGCCTCTATATAATAGAAACAGCAAAGGGTATCCAGCATTTATTACAGAGCTCATGATATAAGTATTGTGTGGTTTCCAACTGGAATCCAGAAGGACCTTGTGTCGGCAGTATCATTGCCCCTATTTTACAGAGCAGAAAAGTGAGACACAGACCATGCAGGCCTTAATTCACATAACTATTAAGTGGCAGAGCTGGAGCCTGTGGTTTGATCCGCTTTACTACACACTCTGTGTACATCATCCACATTCTTCTTAATTTTGGGGCTCCTCTTGTTGGGGGAGTTGACTTTTTAAAAAAATCCAACTTTTCGAGTTGCAAGTACAATTACAAAGTTCTCTTTTTCCCAAAACTATTAAAACTGTTCAACTGATATTCCATCATCTTCCAATACTGTAGGGCATAATTCCATCAAACCTGAACTCTCCTACACAGCCACAATACAACCGCCAAAATGATGCCGGCTTCCCCAGCTCACTCAGCAATGCCCTTTAAGTCAAAGGCTGTAGTTCAGCATCATGTGTCCCGTTTACTTGTCGTGTCTCCTCGGTCCTCTTCAATTTGGAGCAGCTCTTTGATCTTTCATTAGCTGTCATGTCCTTTATATTCTTGGAGATCACAGGCCAGGAGTTTTGCGGGGGTCTCTCACTTGGGATATTTCCAATAGTTCCTCATAGTTAGATGCAGGCTTCGCATCATTGATAGGCACATGGTATCGGCAGTGCCGGCTTCCCTTTGTATGATATCAGGTGGCAGCGATCCAGATGTGTCCTGTCCTGGTGGTCATCATTTTGATCACTTAATGAAGATGCTCTCAACCAGGCTCCTCTTGCAACGCAAACTCTTTTTACCCCTCCCCCATGATTAAGAAATGCTTTGTAGGAAAGTATTTTAAGTTGATGTAAATATCCTCCAGTCCTCATCAATTTTCAAGTCATTCATATATTTGCATCAGCATACACGTGCAGTTTTTGACATTGTTCAGTGGATTATAATTTGTTTACTACTGTTATGTATTTTGTTTCATTGTGTTTCTGCAGTACTGGGGATGGAACCCGAGGGCATTCTACCTCCAAGCTACACCCCCAGCCCTATTTTTTATTCTGTATTTTTCTTTTTCTTTTCTTTTTTTTTTTCTTTTTTTTTTCTTTTTTTGGTGGTACTGGGGTTCCTGGAAGCCCTTCTACCTCCGGGCTACACTCCCAGACCTATTTTTACATTTTTATTTGGAAACAGGGTCTCCTAAGCCAGCGCGCGGGGCTGGCTTCGAACCTGCGTGATCCTCCTGTTTCTGCCTCCCAAGCGCGGGGATTACAAGCGTGCGCCACCACGCCCGGCCTATTCTGTATTTTTGAAACAGGGTCTCTCTGAGTTGCAAAGGGCCTCACTAAGTAGCTGAGGCTGTCCACGATCCTCCTCTCTCAGCCTTCCAAATGCTGGGATTACAAGGGTGCACCACCACACCTAGCTCTGTTTTATATTTTGATGGTCAAACCCTCTTCAGTCTGGCCACCAGGATTCCCTTCAGCCTGTCTGCTCTATCCTTGATACATTTTCATCATTTTAGAGCATGGTTTTGCTAATTGGAGCAATGAGACAGTCCAGGCTCATCTCCTACCTGCCCTGATCCAGTCTGCAATCAACTGTTTCTGCAAAGATCCTTAGTTGCTTTGCAGAGACAACTGTATTTAGAAACCAAGTCCTGTTGCTTGCTGCATGTGTTTACCACCATGCCAAGGCTAGACATCTTAATGTAAAGAATTAGGAAATGTGTGTGTGTGTGTGTGTGTGTGTGTGTGTGTGTGTGTGTGTGTTGTATAGAAAGAGAAAGAGAACCTTCAATGTATGTCCATGTCTAGGTCTCTCTGTGTATATGTGTTCTTTTTTGATATATATATTTTATTTGGAAACAGGGTCTCACTAAGTTGCTGAGATCCTCACTAAGTAGCTGAGGCTGGCTTTGAACATGTACGATCCTCCTGTCTCAGCCTCCCAAGCACAGGGATTACAAGCGTGCACCACCACGCCCAGCTGCATATGTGTTCTAATGCCGTCAACCCCAGTCCAACACCACAAGCTCACTCCTGTTTTTCCCTTTCCACATTAGTAACCCCTTCTCTGATGTGAGAAAACTAATTGCCTGCATTCTAAGCCAGGGGCTCAAAGAAAAGGAGAAAAACTGGGTTGAACATCAAGAAAACTGGGATTCAGTGGTGGACCTTCTCTTCAACAGCTGAATGACCTTGAACAAATTCTGCATTTCTCAACAAATTCTGGGCTGCCATTCTTCACCTGTAAAATGGCTATAGCCATTATCTCTGTTCCCAGAGGTTGTACAGGACAAACAGAACCAGGGCCAGGCTGCTCTGGAGCCCACTGGCTGTGTGACCTTGAACAAGTGACACAACTTCTTTGAGCCTTGTTTCTTCACCTTTAAAATGCAAATAATGCTACTGTCAAGCTCCCAGAGGGACTGTGAGATGGAAATGTATACAAAACTACTTGGCACAGGGCCTGGCAGATAGAAACTATCATATCTGATTGTATTCCCTTCACCTTTCTTCTCACCACAAAGTTAAGTGATAATAATAATAATAACAACTGTAATTGCATCTATATAGGATAATAGAAAGCCCAACAAATGTTAAAATGATCATATAATTTCTTAAGTATGGTCCAGTTATAATTTTCTAAAGATAGCAATTGAGTGTAATGAGTTGCATTTTTATGGCCTTTTTACCCTTTCTGAACGCTCCCAAGGTGAGGGAGAACCAGAAGGGGTAGACGATTCTCCAGCAATAAAGAGTCTATTTAAGGAAACTTTGCCATAAAGTTTCAACTGTCATGCTGAACTCCGTGTAATAAGAAAAGTCGATGGCTTTGGTTGACTGGCTGCCTATATACTGAGAACTTTACAAACCCATTGCTAATCCTGACTGTGTACTCCCAGAAGGAAGGTATCTGTCCATGCTATAAATTAGAAAGGTGCAGTTGAAAAGTTCAGATGTCTTCCCAATGGCTGGGTGCCTTCTTGGAACCCATGCATGAGGGGCTCTAAAATGTTTGTTCTTCCCAATCTACCTACAATCCCCATCACGAGAAACACACCCAGGGCAAGACCCCATCCCATTTATTTGTAGAGCTCTAGACATTTCCCATTTGAACAAAGAGACGATTTTAAATTACTTAAAATGAGCACAGGATGTCACCTTCAATTCCCAGCAGTCCACGCTCCCTATTTCGGGAAATCCGAGAGTACAATCACTAGGGCCCTTGGCCGTCTGTTGCCACAGTATTTCTTCAGCACAACCAGATGAGTTGGCATCTGCTCAGAGACTAGAGCATCTCCTGCAGAGGCTGAAAGAAATTCAGCATCATCCAACGGCTCTTTTTCTTTGTGTGGCTTCTTTGCACAGGGCCTCGTGCCTAGGGGGTTGTGCCTGCATCCTTTGTTGGACTTGGCCTGCTCATCGGTCTACATCTCCAGCTAGACAGTGAGTTCTCAGAATTCTGTGTGAGAACAGGGCAGGCCCTTCAGAAATATACATGAGTTAGCTGGATGAATAGATGATGCCAATATTGAATCTTAGCGATGCCGAAGAAGAAGATAAATACAACCCAATGAGAAGAGGAGACGCGGTTAGAGAGAGATCGGATCTGTTATACATCTCAGAAAGTAAATGTTTTAGAGTGGCAGAAATGTTTTAGCTTCTTTTCAAGGTTGCTTTAGAAAAACATAGAGGTAGAATTCAGAAAGGATGCACTAGAAAAAGGCTGCCTGGGCTGAACCTAGCTGTGATACTTACTGTGCATAAGTACTTCATACAAACTACTTAAAGTGCTCTCTGCCCAATCTGTACAATGTGATATGCTTAAGTTCTCTGTGTCCAATCTGTAAAATGCAAAGTGCTTAAATTTGGGCCAACACATAGTAGGTGCTTTATCAGTAACAGCTTTTATCATCATCTTGTACCTTTGTCACTCTGGCAAAGATGAAGACCTCAACGGGGTACTGAAAAGAAAATACAGTATCCAAAGCCACATAAACAAAGAGAGCGTGTTCTTTGTCTAAAGCATTCCACAAATTAAATTACCATAAAGTGGTCATTTACACACACAGCCTCCAAGAAAACAGACAAAGAAATGGAAACAAAACTGCAGCAAGGTGAGAATGTGAATGTGTTTCCCTCCATCACTAGTGTAATGTGTTATAAAAAATTGGCATAATCATCGTATATAAAGCAGACCTCGGCGACCGTGCGCACGCCACCCTGCCAAAGAGGACGATCAATGGAAAAGTGGCTCCAAGCCTTCTCCCCGCCCGCTCTCGGGCTGGAAGAAATTCACACAATCAAACCTCTGTTTTCACTTTAAATTCATGATCTCGAGACTCAAATTGGCACTCAATATTGCTCAGCAAGCTCCCCGGTTCCTCTAGAAGGTTCATTTTCTTCCTCTCTTAGACATCTAATTCATTTTTTCTCCATCCTTTACAAAACTACCATGACTCCCATCAGCTGGGGCCTTGTTTAAAACACCTTTTTCTTTTTATTTGTGGTGCTAGGGCTTGAACCAGGGGATTCTACCTCCATGCTGCACTCCAGCCCTGTTTTTATTGATCATACATCTTTGAGGAATCAGAAAAGGAAGGCATGAATCCCTCACCTCCCGCCACCCAACCTACCACAGCCCCTTCACTTGTTCCCAACTCTCCCCATCAAGAAGTGACTTCAATAAGATGTAGGTACCCGGGCTCCGAGGTCCTTCCATCGGCCCCGGGAACTGCTACGGGTTCCCTTCTTCTGAAACTGAGGTGGAGCAGCAGCAGAAAAAAGCCCCCAATGTGTATCAGGTGCTAAGATTTATGACATGTAGTAATCACCTCCATTCTCTACAATGAACCTTTAAGGCTGGTGATATGATTGTCCTCACATTACAGATAGGAAAAATAGATGCAGAGAGTAGACGTAATCTTCCCAAGGTCACACAATACCAGTAAGTGCTGAATCCAGGCACCTGGCTCCAGACGCTGAATTCTTAACCCTATATAATAACCTCATGAGGAAGCCTAGAGTTCAGATGAGGAAAGAAAAGACAGGTCAACAAATTATGATTTCTATGTCAATCTCCCAGTGCTCAAAAGGGTCTAAATTTCCTTACCATGCCTTCTTTCTTCTTTGTTTTGTTTTGTTTGTTTGTTTGTTTGTTTTTCTGTGACAACCTAACAAGATGCTATTTTTTTGTTTGGAAATAACATCTTGTTAGGTTGCTGAGGCTGGCCCTGAACCTGTGATCCTCCTGTCTTAACCTCCCATGTACTAGAATTACAGGTGTGTGCTACCAAGCCCGGTTTGCTCCTTGAGGGGGGCTGAGTTTAAAAATAGGAGTGTGTGCTGAACTCAAGAGGAAGCACCCCAGAATCCTGACTCCTTCCTCTGAGAGTCTTCTATCGTCCCAGCTCTTATGAGGGTCAGATCAAGCACAACTGTGATTTTTCCAAAGTCAGAGGCTCTGTGAGCCTTGGAGGCTGCTCTTCCATAGGTTGACAGCCATATGGGTGAGTCTCAGAGGGAAGGAATATCTTAGTCAGTTCGACCTGCTTTAACAAAATACCATGGGCAGGGTAGTTTAGGCCACGGACATTTATTTCTCTCACTTCTGGAAGCTAGGAAGACCAGGAGTCAGCTCCTGGTAGAGGCCCTCTTTCTGGCTTCCTCGCAGTAGCATTCTGAATGGATCTTCCTATGGCCTTCCCTTGGCGCATGCATGTGGGGAGAGGGGGAGCGCTCATTGGATGCTGTGGCACACACCTGTAATCTCAGTACTTGGGAGGCTGAGATAAAAGGATTACAAGTTGGAGGCCAGCTTCAATAATGTACTAAGATCCTCAGCAACTCAGCAGTTGTCTTGTTCAACATTCTCACTGCTAGAATCCAAGACATGTGACCCCACAACTTAGAGGAAGAAATATTTATTTGTCCAGGTTTTCTTTTTTTTTTTTTTCTTTTTTTCTTTTTTGGAGATTTTAGAGTTTCAGTCCATGTCAGGTCAAGTTACAGCTACAAAGCTCAGGGCAGGACAGCAGGAAGCAGAAAGCCAGGAAGAGGATCCAAAGGAAAAAAAAGAAAGCACAATCCTTAAGGCCAAACCCCCAGAGACCCACCTTCTCTAGCCACATCCCACCTGCCTAGGTGACCACCCAGTAAATCCATTACAATGGACTTACACACTGAAGAGATTATAACCCTCGTGGCTTAATTGCATCAACCCTGAACATTAATACATGAGCTCCTCAAGGGCTTTCTACATCTAGCCATAACAACTTTCTTTCAAATAAAAGCTAAAATGTCTGGGATGTAGCTCAGGGGTAGGATTGCCTTTGGGTCCAATCCCCAGTACCACGCACAAAAAAGAAGAGGGTGGGAGTTCTCTCTCCTCTCTCCTCTCTCCTCTCTCCTCTCTCCTCTCTCCTCTCTCCTCTCTCCTCTCTCCTCTCTCCTCTCTCCTCTCTCCTCTCTCCTCTCTCCTCTCTCCTCTCTCCTCTCTCCTCTCTCCTCTCTCCTCTCTCCTCTCTCCTCTCTCCTCTCTCTCTCTCTCTCTCTCTCTCTCTCTCTCTCTCTCTCCCTACTTTCCTCCCTCCCTTTCCCCTTCTCCTCTTACCAAGACACAGTCCTACTGGATTAAGAATGTCCTTTGCCCTTAATTACCTCCTAAACATCCTATCTTCAAGTGCAATCACATTAGGGGTGAAGGTTTCAACATATGAACTTAGGGGGACATAATTCACTTTATAGCCTGGGACATTTCAGTCTCTGGCTCCAGTGCTACTACCCCAAGAGAAGTGACACTGAGTCTCCCAGCTTGGAAACCCTTCCTAATCCAATGGAAGTTTTGCCCCTTCTCCCCCAGAAGTCAGCGCACCTTCCCTGAGCTCTAGATCCTACCCCTTATTAATGTCTTGCTTCTCCAGTGCTCCTTTCTCCAGTGCTCCCTTCTCTCTGCTCTCTCTTCCCTCTCTCCCACACCATCAATATGTCCCTCTAGTCTGGGTACCTGATGTAAGGGTACCAACATGTTCTCCTATTTGCTGTCCCACCTGAATCACTAGCTCCTTTTTACTCTGCCCCATCTTCTTCCAGTGATGATTTAAGACTCAGGGAATAATCTCAGGAAAGATATCTCTTTTCAATTTAGCTGTTAGGAAGAGATGACGTGATTAGCACCCTGTAGATTATGTCCGGAGTGTGTATATGTATGCATGCATGCACACAAAAGAACAGACATACACATATATACAAACATACATGTGCACATAGTCCTGAGGGGGGTTGTAAAAAAAGAAAAGAGAAATTGAAATGCAATTGAGGGGAAAAACTAATGTGAAAGCTAAGGGGAAAAAAAAAACACTCAGGCTGAATCTCTGCCTTTCCACTGAACACTGTCCCATTTCCAGCACATTTTTCAAGTGCCTGCTCCGTGTCTGGCCCTGGGCAAGGCACTGGCCCTTGCTTTTAAATGGTCCATTTAAAGCGACAGGGTGGGTAATGAGCTTTTTAAAGGGGCAGCAGGCCTCGTACCAAGAAGACCTGCAGTATTTTTTCACCAAGGAGATGTTGCTTGGAGCATGTTAACACACTTTTACAATAAACACACACACACACACACACACACACACACACACACATTGTTAATAATAATACTGGTCTCTGTATCTTAGTACCTCAAATATGACTTCCAGAGCAAGATCAAGAATGGGATAATGGTGTTATGAGACCAGCAACTCCAAGGAGCCCTTAAGAAGGACAGATAATTAAGACTAGGTTAAGAACAGGCAGAGTTCACAGCCTTTTCTTGGTCCCTCCTAAGTTACCTTTCCAGCATCCTATAGGATTGCCCCTCTTAACACCATGGATCCACTCAAACTTTCTGAAGCATCAGAGCATTTCCCCTTCACAGATGATCTTCTCAGTGCTCCATTTCTGGAAGGCCCTTACAAAGCACAGCCTTCTAGGAAAGGTAGTCCTTAAGACAGCCATCTACCACTTAAATAACCTTCATGCACCCAAGCAGATAGGGAAGATGCTATGACCAACTGCAGCCCCCGTTATCCCGCACTTGTTGCCTTCTCCACAATTATACTACCACAGAACAGGAGACAATACTCGGGAATTCTTCCTGTGGAACTCAGACCCCTTTGCTGAAGGTGAAAGCCCATAAATTCTTGAATGCTGAAGACATTAGTTCCTCTGAAGAAGTTCCAGCTGGACCGTTTTGGGCTTGTGTCCTTCCTCTAGTAAGAAAAGCTCAAGATTGGCCCATGGGTATTCAGGCTCATTGTTTTCCAGTGTTGATTCCATGCTATGAACATTGGGCACCCATTTCTACAAAACACTGTGGGAAAGATAAAATTATGGGGGACCTGGAACTTGCCCTCATGATAATTAGGGTCTAAGATAGGAAAGGGAGACGGGTACACAGATAACCAAAGAAAAGGTAGTGTTAAGTGCTGCTGCTGAGGAACAATAGTACCTATGGGGGCATTGTATCTATGGGGGAGGAATAAATTCCAATCTACGGATTAGAGAGTGGGACGTATTCCAAAAGTCAGAGTCAGGGAAAGTGGCAGGACTTCCAGGTGAAGGGAATGTGTACATAGACCCAGAGGGGAACCCGTCATGTGGCTTTAGAGCAAATAAGAGGTCTGATCTGATGGGAAACGTGGAGGATAGAGCCTGGTCTTATGAATCCATCCTGAAGAGGTTGGGCTCATACAGTTTAGGGATGAAACACTATGAAGAAGGAAATGGGGAGCTACTGAGTGTTCTGGGGCCATCACACCTACACTTAATGGCAACCTGGAATCTGAGAAAGTGCCTGTCAAAAAGAAAATATGACTCTTGTTCTGTCTTTTTTAATTCCTTCACATGAGTCCACAAAAGTGAGATTATCCAGTAATGCATGCCTGTAATCCCAGTACTTGGGAGGCTGAGACAGGAGGATCACAGGTTCCAGGCCAGCGTTTGCAACTTAGAGAGATCCTGCTTCAATATAAAAAATAAAACAGGGCTTGGGGTGTAGCTCTGAGGTAGAATGCCACTGGGTTCAATCCCCAGTGCCAAAAAAAAAAGGCAGAGTTCAGAAGACTTATCAAGAGAGCAGCAGGTTGGGTTCTACAGCACCCCACAAGACCTGATAGGAAAGGAGACAAAGCCTTATATCTTCAAAATGAAAATCATTGCCTTGGTGGCTCTCTAAAAGAACCTGCCCATTCTGTCCTCTAGAAAGGGGATATGTATCTGTTGACTAGAGTATGGAATTTGAAGAGGTCACCAAGTCATACTGATTACTAATGCTCTTGGACCTAAATGGGGCTTCCTTTATGGGCCATATTAGTCCCGATCCATTGCATGAGAAAGGATTTAGTCAGAAGCTAGGCAGAAAGGCTTTAGTTTGGCTGCTTGCTGGCCACCCACCTACTGAACAGAAACGCACATGTATCATGCCCCTGCCCAGTCTGATAGAATACCCAGGCAAGCTTACCTGTCCAAGGGTTGAAGGAACACACAAAAATAGATTTTAAGAAATCAATGAAAAATTACAACTAACTTAAAAGGACTCTCTGACCAGAAGGAGAAAGACCAGGCTGAGCAAGTAGACCTGGCAGCTTCATTTATAGTAGAACTAATGGAGAGAGAGCAGACACTAATAAAAGGAATTAAAACAAAGATATAATTAGAACATAAAAAAGCCTTTCCAGAACTAAGAGTGATGCTTCTGAGTTTTAAAAATTCAGCAGGCAAATAAAAAAAAGACTGCTCACTGCTGAGAATAAAATTTAGAATTCATGTTCTAGAAGATTGAGCTAAAGAAATACCTCAAGACACAAAGAACTAGCCCTCAAAAGTTGAAATTATGTGAAAAAATAAAAAGAATTAGAGAATAAATCAAAAGAATCTACTATAGTAACAATGGGAATGCCAAAAGTAATAGCTTCGTGGACAGTGATGAGCAATGAATAGAAGAAATATCCCTGAAGCTGAAGAAGTACTTGGTACGTCAGGTTAAAAAGCCCACCATGTCTTAGAAAGGATGGCTTAAGAAATTAAAAAGAAGAAACCCAAAAGACTTTTAAACACTTTGATAAAATGTCTTCATCTCAAAGACAAGAAGTGTACCAGTCAGCTTTCTGACACTATAACCTGAGATCATCAGGTTATAAAAAGAAAAAGTTGCTGGGCATACTGGCATACCTATAATCCCAGTACCTGGGAGACTGAGACAGGGAGATGGGAGGTTCAAGGCCAGCCTCATCAACTTAGCAAGACCCTCAACAATGTAGCAAGGCCCTGATTCAAAATTTTAAAGATTAAAAAGGGCTGAAAGGGCTGAGGGTATATCTCAGAGGTAGAATGACCCTGGGTTCAATCCCCAGTACTGAGATAGATAGAGTGATAGATAGATGATAGATAATGATGATAGATGGATAGATGATAGATAGATGATAGATAGATGATAGGTAGATGATGATGATAGATGAATGGATAGATGATGAGAGATAGATAGATAGACAGACAGACAGACAGACAGATAGATGTGTTTATTTTGAGATGTTTTGGTCCATGACCATTTGGCTCCCTTGCTTTAACTCAGTGGCAGCAAAGCGTGCTGAGACCACATGCTGGAACTGCTCACCCCATTGCCAGGAAGCAAAAGTAAAAACAGGGGAAAAGGACCAAGGACTCACTGCCAATAACCTAAAGTCCTCCCACAAGGCTCCTCTTCTTTTTAAAGGGTCTGTAACCTCCCAATTCTGTCATTCTGGGGACCAAGCCTTTAATATATGGGTCTTTGGGGAACATTTAACATCCAAATTATAGTTGGGAGAAAATCTTACAGACTTTCTGATATAAATAACAGCTTTATCAATCATCATCTGAAATACTAAAATCTAGAGAATCCTGCATTAACACCCACAGAGAGAATTCTGAGTTTTTAAAAGATAAAAACAGATTATAACCTTAAAACTCTCATTTAGTGTAAGTATCATTTATCTGAGAAGACAGAAGGTTAATATTATAGACCTCAACCTCTGCTTATAATCCAGTGATGTTATAAATCACCAAGTAATTACCAAAAATTTTAATTACTTATAAATTAAGAAGCATGCTTTTTTTCCTTTCCGTTTCTTTTCTTTTGTGGTACTGGGGATGGAATCCATGGGCTTTCTACCCATGGGCTACACTCCCAAACCTATTTTATATTTTATTTGTAAACAGGGTCTCACTAAGTTGCTTAGAGCCTCACTAAGTAGCTGAGGCTGGCTTCGAACCTGCGGGATTCTCCTGTCTCAGCCTCCCAAGCGCTGGGATTACAAGCTATGCCACCACGCCCAGCTAAGAAGCATTCTTTTAAACTATTTTTTATAGAATAGAAAAATCTTACCTAAAATTTAACAATTATCTAGATGACAAGAAACAAATAAAACACTTTATATCCATGTATATAGGACACAGTGTAATAGTACTCAGAAGAAAATGTATAACCATAAATGTTTTTATTATATTTAGAAAAACTTAAATGAAAGTAAAGGAAGGCAAATAATAAATAAAATTTATGTATTCAATTTAAGATATTAGAAAAGAATAGCAAAGTACAATGGAAGACAATCCTGGCAGCAATGCCTTAGAATGAGGATAGAAATAACTGCAGCAAAGCAACCAACCCCTAGAATACAGAAGCTGCAGGATCAGGAAGAAGAGCTGAGCTGGAAGCTGTTCTGGAAGTGGCATGACATCCTGGTATCTGGTGATGGAGAATGGGATGTAAGAGAAGTCAAAGAGGAGAAAGATTCTGATCTTGGGTAATTAGGTGGAAGGTAACTATTAGTAAGAGAGAAAATAGAGAAGAAAGCATAAGGGGTGAGGGATGATGTGTTAGTCAGCTTTCTATCACTGTGACAAAATACCTAAAATAATCACTTAAAAGAAGGAAAGGTTTGTTCTGGCTCATGGTTTCGGACCATGGTTGCTTTGTTCATTACTTTGGGCCTGTGGTGGCACAGAACATCTTGGTAAGAGCATATGTCAGAGGTGGCTGCTCATCTTATGCCAGCTGAAAGGAAAAAAGAAAGAGGAAGAAAGGGCCAGCGTCCCAGTATCCCCTTCAAGGGCATGCCCCCAATGACCTAACTTTCTCCCATTAGGCCTCACCTCCAAAAGGTTTCACCACTTCCAAGTAGCACTGCAGGCCAGAAACCAAGCCTTTAAATCATGTGCCTGTGGGGGTCATTCCAGATTCAAACTATAGCAGAAGACAAGTCTGATTTTGACTATAAGGGGTTAGAGATGCCAGCAAAGTGTGAGGCACTGTACTCAGTATAAATCTGAATGTGCCCTTGCTCACCCTATATTCCTGTGTTGCTAGCCTGGGGCTTTGGCTGGCATCTCAAGATGACAAATAAGCAAAAATGGATGTGTTTAATATAGATGTTTTTCCCTAGAAAATCCCAGTGCAAGCTCTGGTGCAGGAAGACCTGATTATTTTCAACTCTGTCCTCAACTACAGTTGGGAAGGACAATCATCCTCAAAGACTGGGACCGAGGTGAGGGGCTAGAGAGACCCTCACGGTCAGGACCTCCTCTTAATTATTCATCTCAAATGCCCTACTTAGGAAAACAGTAAACTTCTCAAGAGATTTGTCCCTAAAGCATTTAAACACAATCTCAGTTGCAGCTCAATAACTGTTAAATACAGCTTTCCCACTTGAGCTCAATTTATGTTTCCTTTGTCCTTGTCCTCCTCCCTCTCCTTCAGCCCATAATTCTAGCAACACACCACCGAGAAATCCAAATCTCAGGAATCAAAAGACTTGCTAGTTAGGACCTGTTAATATTCAGATAACTCTTTTAAACAATTCTGCTAACCAATGTGCTGTCTTCTTGCATAGCTTCTAGGAAAAGCATTAGGTCAGTAATAATATTCACTTAGAAACAAAAAGAGCCAGGCAGAAGGCATGTGGGAAAGAACCTCTTCTAACCTGTGCCTCGCTGAGGCCATCTTGATTTTCTCTTTGATGCACAGGATAGCTTCAAGCAAAGTGTATTTGCTTAATCCTCTATCACTGTTTGGTGCCACATTAACTTAGTCCTTGGTGAGGTTTATTTATTTATTTTATACCCTTATTTGTGCACTGTAGTCTCATAATGTAGTTCATGGTGATATTGACATACATGCATACAGCACTTGGTGGGCTTCCCCCTGGCAGTGTCCCCGCTCCCCCTTTCCCCATACATGATATTGAGATTGACGCTGGGATTCTCACATATGTACATATGCCAATGAAAGTGTTTTCTTGATTAATTCTCCCTTCCCTTCCCCTAGACCACCTCCCTGGCTCCCTGGAGTTTTCCCTCCATTATCATCGAAATTCCTGCAGATATCCCAATGACTCCCTAGTTTCCGCACATGAGAGAAAACACATGACCCTTCACTTTCTGTGACTGGCTAATCTTACTTAACATAATTTTCTAGGTCGATCCATTTTCCTACAAATGACACAATTTTGTTCTTCTTGATCACTGAGGAGAATTCAATTGTGTGTATATCTCATACTTTTGTAACCCATTCATCTGTTGATGGACACCTAGGTTGGTTCCGTAAGTTGGCTCTTGTGAATTGTGCTGCTATGAACATGAATAGGCATACATTACTATAATATTCTGATTTCACTCATTTTGGAAAGAGACCCAGGAGTGGTATTATCTGGATCATGTGGTAGATCCTTTCTCAATTTCCTGAGGAATCTCCACACTGATCTCTGTAGTGGTTGCACTAGTTGATAATCCTAGCACCGGTGCAGAAGAGTTCCTACTTCCCTACATCTTCGCCAGCTATGACTAAAATGGGAACTTTGAGTATGGGCAGCAGATTTTAATCAAACCTTCCTGGTATACAGTTCAAGGCTATGAAACAAAGGAAGGAAAAGCTAAGATGTCAATCTAGACTCCCCAGGGTGCTTAGAGTATGGAAATCTCAGGTTTATCCTTCTTGTCCTATTACCTGTTATCTGAAAATGCTAGTACATTATTCCAGAAAGGATTCTCTCAACTTCAAGCCATAAAAATTCAGATAACTATTTTTATAGTCTTCTACTTTTCAGCCAAAAGAAATAGAAGGAGATCATACCGTTTACAGCTGAAGTCTTCAGAGCATGACCTTCAGCTAATACCTTGGTGGTAACTTAATACAGGCCCCAATCACCTGACCTCACTTCCAAATGAGACCAATTCATGTTCAAGGAAAACAAAGGCCCAGGCATCCAAAGTGGTTCTGAGAACCACTGGCATAATCATTAGAGAAAACTGGTATTCCTGAGCCCAGAATTAACTAGCCTCATTTGTGGGAAATTGTCAAAATGCATCTGGGCAGGAGTTCTTTTTTTTTTTTTCCTTTTTCTTTTCCTTTTATTTTTATGCAGATCTTTTATAAAGTCAATTCCTATTTCTCCTAGCTAGTAATGCTCATTAGCAGTTCGAATTAAATGGTGCCAAAATGGCCTGATTCAGGATCTTTTTTTATTTTAAAGCTGCACCCCTCTCTGTCGAGTTAATAAGAGTACCAATTTAGAAATTTAGGTGAGGTTTTCTTCCCTGTCTGTATTATTCTCATATGTTACTGATATTTTTGTCTTTTTCGCATTACCTATAAATGAACTTTTAATAATGTACTGGAGAAAGGGGCTTTGATAATATCCTTTCAGATTTGGAGGCGCAGAAAATTTGATTTGGAGAATTTCACATGGCTTAGAAAAGACTCAAATATCTGAAAGATACTCTGCTCAAAATGGTTTCCTATGAGATCATTTAAAAAAAAAAGGGCTGCCACTGTAGGTCTCTTTTCATGTATATGGGGTTTTATTGGATGACATCTTACATATAAGTATGATGCAGTACTGATATTGTCGCCAGCATCCTTCTTGGATAGGCCGCATGACTTTATTAGTGGTGTGTTCTCTACTCATTGTACAAACTCACTGGGTCCTAAAGCAGAATCCAGGTCTTTGACTTCAGTTTCCTAATAGCCAAACCGTGGTTCAAAGACCAGCAGCATCTACATCACCTTGTGGAAATATAGAATTTCAGGCCCTGCTCACACTTAATAGGACTGAATTGTGCACCCCCCATCCCCAATTCATAAGCAGAAGGTCTAATCATCAATGAACCTGTATGTGAAGATAGGGCCAATAAACTAGTAATAAAGATTAAATGGGATGGGGCCCAATCTGATAAGATTAGTGTCCTTTTGAAAGATACCAGAGAACACATGCTTGTTCCTTCTATCTTTGTCCCTTCCTCTTGAAAAGCAAGCACAAGAAAAAAAATCATGTAATCACACAGAGAGAAGATGGCCAGGATAAGAGGCCTCACCAGGAACTGAACTGGCCAGCATCTCAATCTTCTACTTCTAGCCCCGTGAGAAGTATATTTCTGCAATTTAACCTATCTGGTCTATGGTATTTTGTTAAGTCAGCCTGAGCTAACTAATGTACCTATTGAATCAAAATTCTGATTCTAACAAGAGCCTTGGGTGAAGAGTATGCATTGAAAGTTACAGAAGCACTCTGCTGTAGTTAACCTTGATCCTGGCATTATTTAAACTCCTTTCCTTTTCTGATCATTGTTTTCCTATGGATGAAACTTGAGCCATGAACTGAAACAGGCTTTGAACTGCACCTTGGGCTTCTTAGGGCCTTGAGCCTCTGATTCTAGAGATCCTTGTCAGCTTCAATTTGCCATTCTCTGAAGTAGAGAGAATGTGTGGACTCTGGTTAAGCGTGAAGAGGTATCCTGGAGAAGCCCAAAGCATCTCTCAGCCTGGAAAGTGGAGCCCCCTGGGCAGAGGGGTCTATTAAGAGGGTCACCAGTAATCATATGGTGCAAAATTAAATTGAAGGCACAGATTTTTGAATTATAGAAAATGTCACCTTCCCTATGGACACACATTACATATGCCTGCTCATTAGGCTAATTGAGAGTCTATCACGATTACAGAGCTGTGCTGTTTGAAACAAGCAGCAATCCCTTTTAGAATACCTGGATATGTTTCCATGTGTAGAAGGGGATTGCGATGGTTTGCACATCTCTTCCAAATTTCATGTTGAAACTTAATCCCAATGTAACAGTATTAAGAGATGGGACTTTTAGAAGGTAATTAGGCCATAAAAGATCCAACCTCATGAATAGATTAGTGACTTATAAAAGGGCTTGAGGAGGCTAGTTTACCCCACCATGTAAGGTCCAGCATCGGGTGTCTATCTTAGAAGCAGAGAGCAACCCTCAACAGACACCAAACCTGCTGACTCCTGACCCTGGATTTCAAGTCTCCAGAACTTTTTTTTGTAAGGAACAAATATGTGTTGTTCATAGCTAGGAGGTAGACTTTTGTTGTAGTGACCAAGACAGTGACCAAGAAATGATTGTTTCTTTCTTACTTTCTCCTTGGTTTCAATGATACCTGGTAAGATGGGATGTGTGACCAGAACATGATTACTAGACAAATGTGTCTTCCTCAAAAAGAATATTTCCAGGTTGCAATTGACATCTGAAAGGGGACCAATGGACAAGAAATCCTGTTTATGATGGACTTGTGCCAGAAAAGTTCAGAACTAGTTCTGGAGCTGAAGAGAAGAGCTCTACCTACCCTCCCTACCCTGGGTAGCGAGAGCATCCTGGGTCAGGGGGCTATAAACTAGCTTGGACCAAATCTTGATTACCACTTGTTTTCCTATGGTACATCAACTGATGATATGATTTTTGCACTCAAAAATGGTTGAGGAGAAAACATTTTTAAAGAATATTGGTATGTAGAAATTATAAGAAATTAAAATTATAGTAACCATGAAGCATTATCAGAATGCAGCCATGCTTGTTTATATTTGGTTCTATGCTGCAACCTCAGAATTGATCAGTCGCAACAGAGCACGACCCAAGATACTTCTTACTGGTCTCTTTGTAGAATCAGTGTGCTGACCACCATGATAGAGGAAATGGAATGGGCTGGACATAGTGGAAACATCAGACAAAGTTGTTTCTGGATGGTTTCTTGGACTGTGGGTAACAATATCCCTGGTGAACGTATTGATGCTTGTAGTTGGGGTTTTAAACTCCAGTTGGGTGGTTTAATCTCAGAATTTGCAGGGGCAGATGTATGGTGCCCGGCAGTGTATGACTCACATACTGCCTAATGGTTCTCCAAGAGACTTGTACAGACTCCTTATACCACGCCACAGTTCTGCCATGTTTTTCCTGAATGTCATAAAGTTTGCCTTCCTCCAACCCAGAGGATCTGCTCAAGTGAGTTTACCATTTCTTTCCCTCACATTCATAAAGCCCAAGGTGACACAGCGACTCTTCCCTAAGGTTCCCACTTGTTCCCTGTCATCGCTGTTCTGTATTCTTGGTTAGTATTGAAAGTGCAATAGCAATCCCTCTCATAGCTTTCATTTTCCTCTGAGCAATGAAATCATTGACAGGGAAAAACCCAGAAATAATCAGATGTCTTGTGTTAAAAAGATATACTTCCAACAAATATCTGAAGCACCGAAGACACCAAGATTGGAGCCCTTGCCTTCTCTGTATCACACTGTACATAGGAAGCACCCCAAATATTTGTTATTAAGAAGGTGCACCAGACCTGCTATCTGGCCAGGGAGTTTGTATGATACTCTGAGAATTATCTGTCCACCTCTCTTTTATCCATGCATCAACAGTTTTCATTTTGTTTGTCCACTAAGATTTATTTTTATTTAATCATATACTTACACACACACACACACACACACACACACACACACACACACAGAGAGAGAGAGAGAGAGAGAGAGAGAGAGAGAGAGAGAGAGAGAGTTATCCTCTACTTGCAAACCTTCTTGAGCAAGGCCTATTTTATTTGTCCATTAGTCAAAATCTAGACATGCATCCTGCCTCACCAAAGTATCAATGCTAAAGAGAAAAAATGGAGAGGCAAAACTTTCTTAAGCATCCGCCGTTTTCTAGGAAGTATGATTATTGACTTTATCACTACATGTGATACTAACTCTTCAGAGCAGGTTCTCTTACTCCCTCATTATAGATTCAGACACTAGATCCACAGGACTGACATGTTTTGTCCATTAGGAAAGAGCTAAACAGCATAGGGCCAAAATTCAAACCCAAGTCCTCCTAGATCCAAAACCATCTGTAGGCCTAAAGGATGATAGGCTGAATGCAGGAGTATTTGAAGCAATAGAATGATGAATTTTTAAAAAATTAAAGTTACACATTTATTTTTACTCTCCCAAGTACACCAATGAAAGTAGTTATCTACTATCTAGATCCATTATATCTTGTATATTTATCCAATATATCTTTATATTTATATATAATAAAATCTAATTCATCCTTATGTTTATATATAATATGATTTTATTGATGCATTATAATTATACATCATAATGAGGTTCAAAGTAATAGAAATATACATGCATACAGCACTTGGTACACTCCACTCCCCACTCCTCTTTCCTCTTACGTATTAATAAGGTTGGTAATAGCACCTTCATATATGGACATAACATTGATAGAACTGTTTCTCCCCTCAATCTTCCTTTTACCCCTCCCCATCTCCCTTCTCCAATCCCCTTTCACTATTCTACTATTTTTCAAATTATATACCTTGTAGTCTGGGCATGGTGGCACACACCTGTAATCCCAGTTCTTGGGAGGCTGAGGCAGGAGGATTACAGGTTCAAAGCAACTTAGTGAAGCTGGCCTCTCCCACCCCCTCCAAAAAAATAGAGAGCTAGGAGTGTAGCTCAGAGGTAGAGTGCCCTTGGATTTAATTCCAAGAACCACAGGACAAACAAAAAACATTCACCTAAGATACTGTTGTCTGAAGAGGCATAGTCTAAGATTTTGCTAGTACTATGCAATCAATCTGACCAACATTCTTAGAGTACAGAGTTCCACTGTCTCTTGGCATTTGTCTTCTCCTTTGTCTAACAATTGCGAAATTTCATTTCTTTATAAATTTTATTTGTATTGCCACAATGGTGAGAAATTTAAAAATTCTGAATTTTCAATAGTGCTCCATGAAAGCTAAAAAGAGCATTTCCTGTCTCCTTTTATACCTTTTGAGAGTTCATAGAATATTTTGAGCAACATAAAAATGAAATTAGAAGATGATAAAATAATGATGACTAATTTCACTATTGTATTTAGCTAATGTCATTAGTCTCTTTTGTTTTCTTAGTGTTTTTTAGCATCATTGAAAATACTGAGTAATAATAAAATAATTTCTAAGATGGTAAAAAAAACTTTTCAAGATATAAGAAAAATAAAATCACTAGGATTTTACTATGTATCTTAGGTTTTAAAAGGAGTCCAGCTAAGATTGGTAGTGTACACTTCTAATTCCAGTACTTGAAAGGCTGAGACAGAAGGATTGCAGGTTCGCGGCCAGCCTCAGCTACTTAGTGAGGCCCTCTGCAACTTAGTGAGACTCTTCTTCAAAAATAAAGAATAAAAAATAGGGCTGGAGGTGTAGCTTGGAAGTAGAGTGCCCCTGGGTTCAATTCCCAGTACAGAAAAAAGGGGGGGGGGAATCCGATAGCACTATGAAGTAATTCTATGAAAAAAATAAATATTATATTATTTTTAAATAAGTAAGATTTCTCCTTCTGCTCTGAAAGATTTACAGGAGATAATTTTAAAGCCATTAAATATTAATACTTATAAGTAGAATTACTCAAAAAAACTCGACTAAAATTAGGTTCAATGGATGCATAGAGTTAAGAGATCCTAAAATATATAGAGCTAACATACCAAATTTATGGTTTTATAGATATTACTATTATGTTAAAACTAAGCTTAAAATGTCAATTCAATAAGACTTTCAAAATTCCTCTGTAGGAAACTTGGCAGACCCTCTACTCAATAAAAAAAGCTATTTAACTAGTGAAAATTATAAAAACACAATGATTGGAAGTCTATGGAAGTAGCTGAGTGTGGTATAATTCAAGTACTTGGGAGGCTGAGACAGGAGGATCACAGGTTCAAGGCCAGCCTCAGCTACTTAGTAAGACCTTCAGAAACTTACTGACAGCCTGTTTACCCCCTTTTTTTTTAAATAAAAAATAGGGTTGGGGTATAACTAAAAGAATACCCCTGGGCTCAATCTCTAGTAACAGAAAGTGAGGGGGGGAAGAGAGAGAGAAAGAGAGAGAGAGACAGACAGACAGACAGAGATGGTACTATGGAAGTTGATATAAAGGTATATAGAAAACCAGAGGCATTCATTCAAGAAAATCTATTCAATTTTAGTAAGACTAGCACTCTACATGGCCTAGAATATGGAGACCCAATAACCTCACCCTCAGCTTCTAACTCTTAGGCAGAGATGTCATGACAGAAGGTGCAAACTGAAAAGGATGGATGTGGGTTGGAATCTTCCCCCAAAATTTCTGCTTATAGAATGCTGGACCCATACAAAGAGGACCAACCCAAGAAGAGGCTCACCATTCTCTTCCCCCGCACTCACTTGGAGGATGGATATTCCATTCCAAGACAGGTAAAATGGAATGGCTGTAGCTTTACAGCTCTGCTGAGAGCTGATGTACTTGGAATAGAGGAGAGAGGAACTCATGTCTATGAGTTTGTCAAAATCAATAGAGATCTCTAGGACAAGCTATTAAGTGAAAGCAGATACTTCCGTGAAACACTAGAAACATACAAAATGGCAGACCAGAATTCAAAAGATAAATGGAGAAGTCCTAAAAATAGGGGGGTCTTTCTAAGATCCTATTCATGCCTAGATGTACACAGGTACTATGTTGCAGGCTCAGAAGCGACCCGAGAAAGCACTTGAGAGCTACTAGTCCCTGGCTGAAAGGGGAGCCATTTTGAAAATATTCCCCAAGCCACCCAAAGCTTCATCGGCCCTGGAGGGAAGGTTTTCTGGCTTCAGGGGTTTAAGCAAAACTTGTGACTGAAATAACTAACTGAACATTAAGCCATGCTGATCCAAGGGCAACTTCTAAGAAGCCAGACTTTAAAACATAAACAACGGAGAAAGAAAGCTGAGCTTCCAGAGACGGCAGGGAAGTAGACTTTACACAATTTGTCCAGCAAGATATTAAAGAAGCCCACCAACAAATAATACCAGCAACATCAGCACGCTTTGGAGGTGGAGGTGGAGGAGTGATCAGAATTCAAAACAGCCACACTATGTTTGCTAAAATGTCTAGGTTTTTATTTTTTTAAAATTATGAGACATGGCAAGAAATAAGATAGTAACAGCATTTGTGCAAGGAAGAAAAACAGGAAAAAAATTAAGAAGAAAGAGGAAAAGGAACCAGAGTACCAATAGCATCTGCTTTTGAGGGGGCCCAGATGTTGAATTTAGGAGATGAAGACTTCCAAGCAGCTATTTTGAATCTATTCAAAGAGCGAACAGAAACCACGTGTAAAGAATAGAGTATAATGATAATGACTTGCCAAATGGGGAATATCAGTAGAGAGATAAAAGTTATACTAAAAATTAAGAATTCTGGAAATGAAAGTACAATAACTAAAATGAAAAATTAACTGGAGAATCTCCATTGTTGATCTGAACCAGAAGAAGAAATAATCGGTAAACTTGACGATGTATCATTAGATGGCACAAAATCTGAACAAAATAAATAAATAAAATAAAAAGGATGGGGAAAAATGAACAGATCACCAGAGACCTCTGGGATATAATTCACTGCACATGTGTCTGTGGGGAATACTAGAAGGACAAAAGGAGACAAATGTAGACAGAAAAAAATAAAGCAATAGTGGCTGAAAACCTCCCAAATATGATGAAAAACCTCAATCTGCGCATTCAAGAAGTTCAGCAAATTCCAAGTAGGAAAAACAGAAGGAAAACCATAAGTAGACATGTAATACTCAAAATGCAGAAAGAGAACATCTCTAAGGCAATATGAGAAAAAGCTATTCATCATAATCTAAGTGATTGGTATCTGACTCCATCTCAAAGTCAGTGGCTGTGGGGTAACATATTTAAAGGAAGAATCGCCAGTCAAGAACCCAATGTCCAGAAGCTGGACATGATGGTGCAAACTTTTAATCTTAGTACTTGGGAGGCTGAGACAGGGGGTGTGTAGGTTCAAAGCCAGCCTCAGCTACTTAGTGAGGCCTTCTTCAACTTAGTGAAACCCTATTTTAAAATAACGAATAAAAAAATAAGGCTGGAGATGTAGCTTGGAGGTAGAATGCCCCTCTGTTCAATCTCCAATACTGAAAAAAAAAAAAAGTTCACCAAAACTAGCCTTAAGAAATGAAGGCAAAAGACATCCCCAGAAAAGCAAAAGTAAAGTTGTTAGCATACCTGCCTTTAAAAAATGTTACAAGAAGTTCTTCAAGATGAAATGAAATGGCACAAGACTAATTCAAATCCACATGAAAAGCAAAACGTGCTGGTAAAATTACCTGTGCATTGGTTATTAAATACAGTATAATTACAGATTCCTCGTCCTTTCTTTTCTTAATTAACAATAACATAAAGTAATATTTATAAGACTTAATTGTGGGACCCATAGGATATAGAGATTCCTAGTTGACAATGATAGCCCAGAGGTGAAAGGTTCAAAGGGAGCAATAGGAGAACAAGTGACCCAAGACAGTAACTCAGATCCACAGGAAGAAATAAGGGCCCAGAAATGGCCAAGCATGGTCGTGCATGCCTGTAATCCCAGAACCTGGGAGCCTGAGGCAGGAAAGTCACAGGTTTGAAGCCAGCTCAGCAACCTATCAAGACCCTCAGCAACTTTGTGAGACCCTGTTTCAAAATTTAAAAAAGGAAATGAGTTGAGGGTGTGTCTCAGAGATAGAACATCAGTGGGTCCAGTCCCCAGTAAGGAAAAAAAGAGTGCCAGAAATGGTAAAAAAAAAAAAAAAATAGTTAATAGAAAAATTTTGTTAATATATTTTCTGCTTTATTCTCTCCATTTCTTAAAAAGATATGAGTTAATACAGATCAACAGTAATAACACTGAAATATATTTATAACATGTGATATATATAAATACATATGAGATATACATTATAATAATAGCACAAAGAAAGGGACAGAATGGAATAGCTTTTTTGTATCTCACTGAAATTAACTTATTTTAAATCCAAAGTAGAGTCTGGTATGTATTGTGATCCATGGAGCAGTCACTAAGAAAGCAACAGAAAGTAGGGTAAAAATCAAGAAACGCATTAAATATGCAGAAAACAAATAGTACATGGAAGAAATAAATCCAACTACACCAATAATAACATTAAATGTGAAAGACTAACTAACCAAAAGGCAGAGACTATTGGACTGGATTGAAAAAAAAAAAAACAAACAGGTTCAACTAGATACAAAAATACAAATATGCCCAGAAGGGTGGAAAAAGATTGTCCATGTGGTAACCATAAAAGATCTGAAATAGTAGCTGGGCATGGAGGCGTACACTTAAAATCCAGTCCTTGGGAAGTTGAGACAGGAAGATTATAGGTTCAAGACCAGCCTCAACAATTTAGCGAGACCCTGTTTTAAGATTAAAAATAAAGAAAGGTGAGGTGTAGCTTGTAGGTAGAATGCCCCTGGGTTCAATACCCAGTATCCCCTTCCCTCCTCCAAAAATAGAGTGAGAGATCTGAAATAACATAGTAATATTATACTAATATCAGACAAAAATGTTATTGGAGAGTAAGAGGGATATTTTAAAAATAATAACAGGGTCATTTCATTTGGAAGGTATAATAATTATAAGTATACGTGCACTTACTGGCAAGGACCCATGTTTTACGCACGAAACGAAAACTGAAAGTTTTTTAAGCTAAATAAAAACATTAAGGAAATAAAGGTATGAATGCCATTTAGTTTTATAAAAAAAAAAACATCACAAAGGGGCTAAGTAAGTTACCAGAGTTTGAGAAATGCCATATTATACCACAATAAGGCCATATTAATTTCAGATTTCAAGTAAGCGTTGTTATCCTGACACCTTGGGCAATAAGTACCTTGTACTAATTTTAACAGTTTAATTTTTCCTTCTTATAGAAGTTCATTCTTGTGTGTATGCATATGGATTTGGTATTGGAGATTGAACCCAAGGGCATTCTACATCCGAGCTACACCCCTAGCCCTTTTTCATTTTTTATTTTGAAACAAGATCGCATAAGATTGATGAGAGTCTCCCTAAGTAGCTGAGGCTGGCTGTGAACCTGCGATCCTCCCGTCCCAGCCTCCCAAGTACTGAGATTATAGGCAGGTGCCCCCACATATGCCACCGCACCTGGCTTAGAAGTACATTCTTACAAAAGGATAAAAAGTGTCTATCATTTCCCTCATCTTTATTCATTCAAGATAAGCAGCATATCAGGTTCAAATAAATAATGTAGGTTTAAACATTGGCTAAAGTTTTAGTTCTATCACCTACTGTCTCTGTAACCACTCCCAAATTAGCTAATTTCCATGGGTCTGAGTTTTTTTGTTTTTTTAAATAATGTGATAGGGTAAGATAATCTGAGTTGCCTTCCATGTACAGCTTTGAGCCTGGTATTCTTCCCATGAAAATGAACTGTTTTCACCAAGCTGCCATCAGGAAAGCCCACAGGATCCAGGTTGCTCTATCTGAGCTGTGAGATCCACCTCACCATACCACAAGGGTAAAATTTCAGCTTCTAGCAAGACTTGTGAAAACTCTTAACATCTGCATGGACTGCAGTGACTTAATTAGAGCATTTAATAAAGCACTTTTTGCTTTGGGCTATAATAAGTGGATTCTGTTTGGGAACACGTTTATCCCTCCTGTTTGGGCTTCACCATGTCTCGAGGTAAGATTTTCACCCCTAATATCTGCAGTAGGCCACAGCTTATGCACAAATTCCCCCATGAAAACCTGATCCAGCCCAGAGGTGAGAGCAGTTCACATCAAGTAAGACATGAATATTCATGTACTTTAGAGAAACAGTTCAAAACATAATCCAAACTTTAAGATCGGAAACAAAACCATACTTGTTGGCATGTGCCTGCAAGCTTTGGTTTCCAGTTCAAGTGAGACTTTTCTGCAATTATATGTTTACAGGTGCAAATAACTTTCTGTATTAGTCTCTGTCCAGGCACATTCAAACCAAATAATTTAAAGAGACTTAACAAACGAACTATTTAGAAATATATGGGCTGGGATAAGAAAGCTAAAAAGGTATAGGGCAGTAACGCAGGGCTAGAGTCAGTGGAAAGGAGTTACTAACCTGTACCCAAACTGGAAGGAAGAGGGAGAGTTTTCACAGAATCCCAAGTGGGTAGCCTTATAGAGAGAGCTGCCTGTTCAAAGATAAGATTTAGACACAGGGACATAAACAGTCTTTAGTGACCTGAGACAAAAGAATCCTGCAATAAAAATATCCTGTCTTGACTCTACTCTCCTTTCAATGTCCTGGCAGGATTTCCTACTGGCCAAACCAACCTAAAGCCAGAAGCAAGAGAACCCAGTTGATGCAGTCCATATTGGTCAGCATCCCAGAGCATAGGATGGCATTAAGAAAGAGAGCAGATGTTGGGGGGATGGGGGTGGAAAAAGCACAGTTCCCAGAGCTCCTGGGGTCACTTAGCGAACATGACTGTAAGGTTGTTATTACACCCAAAGTCAGGCTGGGGCAATGTAGACAAGGTACCTTGGATGCAAGATCATAAGAAGCATCTCTCTATCTCTCTAGGGGTCATACAAATTCTTAGCACCTTCAAGAGCCTGAGAGATCAGGTACCTCAAGTTGACATACTCTAGGACTCATTGTATCCAGTTACTTTTGCTTAGGGTAGAATTAAGAAACAAGATGAATTCCCTGTTATGCTGTAAGTATAAACAGAACATTTGGTAAAAGATGTCAGGATATCTCTTTCAGTCCCCCCCCCCAGAACATCAATTTATATACTAGTGATACATAAAATATCCAAAGGGTTAATATGTTCAACAATCAGATATTGCTATTGAACCCTGGATTTCAACCTTTTTATATATATAGGGATTTTGATCATTTTGCGAGCGTATGTCATGGACCCCCCAACCACACAAATTTTTTTACATCTTAACATTTCTTTTTTATTTATTTTTTAAATATTTTTATTGGAGAAGTATTGTCTCACATAATGTAGTTCAGAGTGATAGTGGCATGCATGCACACAGCACTTGGTGGACTTTCCCCGGGCTCCCTCCCCACTCCCTCTCCACACAAGATCTTGAGCTTGGCATTGTTATTCTCACATGTGTATACAATGTCAATGGAAGTGCTTTCTTCATTAATTCTTTCTCCCCTCAACCCTCCCCTTCCCTAGACCACCTTAACATTTCTGATCAAGATGTGCCTTACAATTGATGGCATCCCCAAGAGTCAGCACAGTTAGAAGTAGTATTTTTTCTTAAAGGTATATAAAGCGATCGAATTGCCTTATAATTGATGTCACTGTAAGTTTGAAGAAACTCAGTAGAAGAACTTTGAGGACATATCAAGTTTAACACATTTTTCATGTCTCTGACAATGTCTAATATGTGGAAATGGTCTTGATGTCTCTTCAACCAGTATTTCATTAATCAATGAGGGAGGGAAGGGAAAGGAAAGGAAAGGAAGGAAGGAAGGAAGGAAGGAAGGAAGGAAGGAAGGAATCCACCTGTTCAAGCTGATATTTACTGCTAGGACATGGGCAGTGTGCTGTCAAGGAAAACATCAGTTCATATACAATAGCTGCTTACGCTGTCATTTTTCTCTTGTGGAATGATAGGCTAAAAAAGCCTGAATGTTGCATTAGCCATGAGCCTCCACTTAACGGGAATTATTTCATTTCCCAGCAAATTGCTGCTAATTTGGTTCCCATGCTGTGCACTTTCTGTGGTCTTTGTGATAATTTGGGAACCTGTTTCACAGCAGATTTTCCCTACTGTTTTCACCTTTTTCTTTCTCATCTGCTTTCCAGCAACTTCTTCCTAATAGCATTTTCATCAATTCTTGGTTCACTCTCCTGATTTTAGACCATTGGTTCTAAACACCAAAGCACATATTTTTTCAATACAATTTTAGCATTAACCATGAACCCTTTAGCTTTTTTAAAGTTTAAATATTTAATTTCATTTTAACACAGCCATGCATGCAAGCATGTGCCTTGGGCCCACGGTTACTATAGCAGTTGGTTTGGCCAAAGAAAAACATCATTTTTCTAGTAATTTATTTTAATCCCTCTCAGCAAGAGACTAAAATTGTTTTCTCCTCTTTTGGTGAGTAATGCAGCTTCGTGGCTTTCCCATTATCTCTTTCTGTCAATTTTTCTGTTTAAATTAATATATTTATTTGTATTTAGCAAAAAAAAAACAAGATTATGTGTTATGAAGATGATTTCCGACTTAACTATTCTGGAACTAGAAAAGAAATATTCTCATTAAAACAGTAAATACAAACATATGCATATATAGATAGATATAGATATGGAGAAAGGTATGTGTGTGTCACAAATCTGAATATTTATTATTAATAATATCAAGTAACCCTACAATGTGTTAACCACCCAAAGAAAATAAGATTTCAATTGTTAGTTTGTTGAGATTATAGATCACAATCTACTCCCAATAGTGGGCTCAAATAATGGTTTTGAAAGTCATTATTTATCCCAAAGCTATTTTAATTTCAATTTTAGTGATTTATTAGTGTTGAGGAAGCAATCTTCCTTGGCTCTTTTTTAAAGTTTTAAACCAACACAGCTAATAATGCTATACCGTCTGCAGGATGTTGGTGATAGATAGCCAGCAGCAAAGATTTACTGGCGCCAAATTATTGTAGAGCACACTTGCAAGTGCTTTTTAATGGCTAACTTAAAGTAATGGGTTATAAATCTTTCTTTTTTTGTTGCTTTTAATTACTAAAATACATGGTGTTACAATAACTTCAGAACCTCTTCCCTAATTCCATGTGCATTATATAACCTATGAAATTACCTAGTGTCAACTTTATCTCTTAGCTATTTCTCTTATAATGTTATGTCTCCAGCTGCCTTCTTACCTTCTGTACCCCTTACTTTCAGATTCTAGGGTGTCCTCTTCTAGTACCTGTGGTGACTTTGGACTTTTGGTCTTACCACTTTCTACTCTCAGGAATAAATCTGATTTAGTCACTTTTACCTTGTGTAAAATTAAGCCCGAATATCACTTCTCCCTATTACTGGCCTCTTAGGTTTATTTTACAATGGGAAATAGAGAATCTATGCTAAGGAAGTTCAGACATTTGTAATTAGGTTCAGATATTAGACATTAGTAATTGGTCTAATTAGGTCGTGATGTTAGAAGGTTACTGTTTCAGTATCACTGCCATGATTCAAAACACCTGAACTACAAAACACCTGGCTACAATAACTTAAAGGAAGGAGATTTATTTGCTCATGGTTCTGGAGATTTCAGGGGTTCAGTCCATGTTAGGCCAGGTTATATCTGTTGAGCTGGGGGTGTGGTGGCAGGAGGCTCTCTGAGTAGGGACTCTGCTCTCTCACATCATGGAGACTGAGAGAGAGAGAGAGAGAGAGAGAGAGAGAGAGAGAGAGAGAGAGAGAGAGAGAGAGGATTTAAGGAAACAAGCACAGTTCCTAAGGCCACATCCCAAGTGACCCATCTCCTCAGCCACAACCTACCTATCTATCTTACCACCCAACAAATCCATTACAATGGATTTATTCCTTGATGAGATTACAGCCTCCTGATTTAATTATATCAATATCAACTCTGAACTTTTTCAGGGATTATTCCAGAAGTGAATCAAACAATTACCTTCTCCAAATGTTTTGTAGACTACCTGCCCTATTCATAAGTAAAGCCAATTTGGCATGGAGGGTACAGAAGCAACTGGAATCCTGCGTTTTGTGTAGAATTTTACCCTTCCCATGAGCTGCATTGTAGATAAATATCCATTGGCTCTGAGAGCTCTGTTGTTCACCTTGAAGGAGTCTTAAGAGAATGGCACTCCACACAATTATTTCTTTGTCACCATTTTCTTTGTCTTGGTCAACTTTTCTTCTGGATCAGTGCATAAAAGAACTTTCATGTTCTCCAAATATATGATTCATATATTCTTCTCTTTTTGTTGAAGTCCATTCTTGATTTTTGTAGATGTCTTTTATCAAGGAAATATGCCCCTTGCATCAAGAGATCACATTTCTAGCCAGGCTCCTTCTCTTCAAGGACTCCCACTAAAGCTAAATATATCCAAAAACAGTGATAAAATTCTCCCGCTCTCTCCCAGACTCACATTGTACACCAAGCATGATTTGTTTGTTGTTGTTGTTGTTGTTGTTTTGTTAGTGATAGTACTGAGAGTTGAACTAAGGGGCATTTTTACCTCCAAACTCCACCCTCAGTCCTTTTTATTTTGAAACAAGGGTTGCTAAGTTGCTGAGGCTGGCCTCAAACCTTTGATCTTCCTATCTGAACCTCCCAGGTGCACAGATTACAGATGTGTGCCAACATACCTGACATGAAGCAGAGTCTTGATGGAGAGCCGGGAGTGTTCCACCTGGTGCTCTCTGTAGCTGGGGGTGGCCTGAAACGAGGGAAAAAGATGCACTTCTGGTATTGTCATATAATGCTATCTTGTAACTGGGAAATAACCACAATGGTTTTCAGGTTTCAGGATTTCCACTTTTCTCCCAAAACCTTGGCAGTCTGGGATTTATGTTGTAACCACTTTTGGTTTTATACCAACCTATAAAGCATGCTCCCATGACTACATTTTATTCAGTAATGAAAGGTCTCTCTCTTTTCCCATCCAACATGTTAAGCCTGACATTGAGAAGACCACCCCACCTGGAGATACATTAGGATTTAAACAAGCTAATCCACTTGAAAGCAGATTTTTTTCTGGGGCTGTGCATTTGGCTCTGATAATCCTAATTGCACAGGCAAAGGACCCAGAGTGAATCCTTAGGGGAGAGAGGCCAGATGCCTTGATAAGCTGTCACATCTGTCTTCCCACCAAAGGGTGTCAGTGAGCTTATGGCTCAGGCCAAAAGAAATTAGTCGGCATATTCGTTTTGAATCCAGTTTCTAACTGATCTTATCTGTAGCCTGAAATTAACTTACATCTTGGCAGAATTAAGCACTCCAAACTTGAAGGAAGTTTTGGCAAACCTAAGCACAGGATGTAGATCTGTGTGTGTGTGTGTGTGTGTGTGTGTGTGTGTGTGTGTGTGTGTGACATGCCCTTGTTTAATGATGTTTACTTCTCAAAGAACGTATTGTTTTTAGCATATGCATAACTCCCAAACGCATTCCTAAATTGTCCGGCATGTTAAACACTGGCCTCGTAGCTCAGCTGGGCAGCCAGCGTGCCTGCTCTCCTCAGTGTATCCTTCCAAACCTCCATCGTCCAGAAGCCTCCACAGGAGTCAGAGGTCACAAGGAAAATCTACACTGACACCAGCCAAGGAAGACCAAAACACAGCTGTCATGGTGGAGAGTCTCATAGGCCTTAATACAGAGGGTCTAAGTATCAAAGACAACAATATGGACAACCCCAAGAACAACAGCTATTGCTCCCAAGCATTTCCTTAGAGTCGGGTCCTGAGCTGGGCCCCGTACCTGCATCATCTATGGTAGCCTCATGAGGTGGCTCTGTTTATATCTCCATTTTGTAGAAAAAGAAACCAAGAACCTGCTTCTTGACTATAATCACACAAACAAGTGATAGGACCAGCTACTCAAGGTGTCTAACTCCCAAAGCTTATGCTGTATGTCTCCTTTAGACCCATACACAGAGTTTTCAGTAAATATTGTCAGGAAAGAGAAGAGAGACCACACCCTTCTTCATCTGATCAGATTGAAAGCTCCCCATGAAATCTTTTCCATCTCCAAAATCTCTAGGAGAAAATCAAAGGCCTGTGGGCAGACTCAGATCAAAACAGAAATGTCACTTAACCCTTATCTAGCCTTTTTTTTTTTTTTTTTTTTTTGGTGGTGCTGGGGTTCCTGGAAGCCCTTCTATATCCAGGTTACACTCCCATACCTATTTTTTTTTTTTAAACAGGGTCTCTTAAGCCAGCGCGGCTGGCTTCGAACCTGCGCGATCCTCCTGTCTCCGCCTCCCAAACGCGGGGATTACAAGCGTGCGCCACCACGCCCAGCGACTAGCCATTTTTAATTTGAAAATAAGGCAAGGCCTGGGGCTGGGAAAGTGCAACCTAGCAGAATGCGTGGAAGACCCACAGAGCATCGTTTGTCCATGGTCAGAGAGGTGGTCCTGCTCTCAGAAGCATCCCTAGCCTAGTACCATATTCTCCTACGGGGAGCTCACAATCAGATCACATAACTTCGCATCCTCAAATTATCGGCTCTCCCTTTCTTCTTTTACTTTGTTGGCAGATCTCATCTTATCACCACTAAGTGTACCTTTGCGCTCTAAAACCAGCCGTTGAGTAGAAATATAACATCGTGCCCCCACTCCCTGACCCGGGCCTCACTGTAACGGCTCTTCTAATGGATTCGCCACCCTTCACTTGGAAGCATCTAAGAGCTGGGGTGGGGCTGTTGCTTTTCTTGATACTAAGCCACATAGACTCTATTTGGGTAATTTCCATGTAGTACAGTTTCATATCATGGATGCTATTCCAAACCAACATTTTTCTACATTCATTGCTTTCATCCAGAAAATACTCAGCTGTGAATCTGGTCCTCTGAGCCTCTTTCCCACCAGTCTCTCTATAATCCTTGCTAAATAAGTTTTCCAGACTGTCTTCAAATACTCAACATGCCACACGCTTCTCTGGCTTCCATAAATATCCCCAGTCTACTGATCGTGGCCTCGAAGACCCTAGACTACCCCCTTAATTCCTTGTGCCTTATCTTTTGGTCTAAACCCCCTCTTCAGACAAGCAAACAGCCACAATTCTGAAGGAGGAAGGCCTGTTTTTCCTGAGCTGATATCAGTGTGGAGAGAGCTGATGTTACTTTGCTCGCGATATAACTGCTCTGACCCTACAGACCCTGAGCTTCAGTTTTATCTTTATTTCTTCCCTTTTTTTTTTTTCAGTACTCGGAATACCCAGGGGCATTCTACCTCTGAACTACACCCCCAGCCCTATTTTTTATTCTTTATTTTAAAACAGGGTCTCACTGAGTTGCAAAGGGCCTCGCTAAGTAGCTGAGGCTGGCCACGAACTGCCATCCTCTCCTGTCTCATCCTCCCAAATGCTGGGATTACAAGTGTGCAGCACCACACCTGGCTCAGTTTCATCTTTCCAATAGGATTTCCTTTGGGGAAATTTTCCATGCATGGCTTTCTTCCTTTGATATGGTTAAAGGCAAGATAACCACTCAGGTGTCCTACGTGCAAACCCAGAAACATCTCAATATTTTTTTCTTCTTATTTCCACAGTCAGTCATCTACCCCACCACTATCCCACCATCTAAAAATCTAGCTCCTTTCCTCCACCACCACACTGTTAGCTTAACCTTAATCAATTCTTGGTTGGACCATTGAGATAGTCTACTAAATAGCTCCCATCCATCTAAAGTCTTAATATCAGAATATATACCTCCAGTGATTTTTCTGACATATAAAGTCTATTTCACTCCCTGCTGCTGATAGAAAAACAAAACCAAAGGCATTTCTAAAGAGAACACTCAAGTTCCTTCACAGTTTGGCCTCAAGTTACTTTCTGTGTCATCCAAAGACACTCGGGCTATCTCCGCATTGCACGACCCTAGCATCCGGCCACACATGTTCCGATCTTTGTCTTTTGTTTTGTTTTATTTTTCAGTACTGGGGATGGAACCCGGGGGGCATTCTACCTCCGAGCTACACCCCCAGCCCTATTTTTATACTTTATTTTGAAACAGGGTCTCACTGAGTTGCAGAGGGCCTCGCTAAGTAGCTGAGGCTGTCCGTGAACTGCGATCCTCCTGTCTCACCTCCTGAATGCTGGGATTACAAGCGTGCGTCACCACACCTGGCTCAGTCTTTATCCTTTTAAACATCTGTGGCTTTACCCATGCTGTGTGTGGAGTCCCCTCCTCAACCTCCTTAGTCTTTACCATAAAACTCATTCTCATTTTTCAGGACCTAGCTCCTCTGTGCAAGACACCCAACCCCTCCACAGCCTACCTTACTTAGGCTTCTCATTGGTTTGCTCTGCGTACAATGCTTACCAAGCCACACCGTAGCTCTTGGTCCCCAGTGTCTGTCATCCACCTTAGATCTTGGGTCATTAATGGCAAGAGTCCTATTATTGGCCTTTATATCCTAACACCTATCATTTATACAAACTTCACTCGTGGCTCTGACCTATATTGTATGAATCACTCTCAATTTAGAACACATCAGTGTCTCCCCAATAATAAAAGCACTAGTCACAAGAATATCAGCTAATATTTCATGACTGTCTTCTAGGTGGCAGCCAATATCTTATACGTATTAACATTGTATTATATACTTTATAAGCATTCGCTCATTTCATCCATAAACTCGATAAATGTGTCACGGTTAGATGTAGACTTTCCTCTGAAGAGCTCATGTAATGTTCCACGTTGATGTAATCAAGACATTAGGGCTGTGAATTCATCACTATATGAAGCCTTGCGATGGTTCCACTTAACTAGGCAAGTAGGGTGTGGCTGTGGAAGGTGGTTCCCTGGGGTGTGGCCCTGGGGACTGTGCTTTGGCTTTGAATCCCTTTGCTTGATCTTTTTTGCTTCTAGTTTCCATGATGTGAGAGCAGAGCCTCTTCTCCCTTTCTCTCCTTCCTGACGCCACACCCTGAGATGTACAGACCCCAGCCTCACATAGACTGAACCTGAAATCCCCAAAAGTGTGAGCAAATGTACCTTCCTTTCTCTAAGCTGTAGTTGGTCGTTTTGGATTACAGCAGTAAGAATGTGTGCTGAGACACCCATTTACAGTAGAGAAAACTAAGATTTAGAGAGGTGAAATAAGTGCTTTCAAAGTTACAAATGTAGTAAGTGATAGAAGTGAGATTTGATATTGGTGAAAACTAAATTTATTTTATAAAACAGGGGTGAGCAGAATAAATATAGCCTTCTACTTGTTTTTGAGTGGCCTGTGAACTAAGGGTTTGGGGTTTTTTCATTTTTATTTATTTATTTTTTGGTGGTACTGGGGGTAGTGCCCAGAGGCTTTCTACCTCTGGGCTATATTCCCAGACCTATTTTATATTTTATTTGGAAACAGGGTCTCACTAAGTTGCTGAGAGCCTCACTAAGTAGCTGAGGCTGGCTTCGAACCTGCGCGATCCTCCTGTCTCAGCCTCCCAAGCGCGGGGATTACAGGCGTGCGCCACCATGCCCGGCTTTTTTTCATTTTTAAATGATTGAGAGAAAAAACCAATAGCATGTAAAAAGTGTATGAAATCAAAGCCCAGTGCCTATAAATAAAGTTTGTTTTGTGTGTCTCAATAAATAAAGCTTTATTGAGACACACAAAACATAAGAAAGAAAGATCTGAACTCCTATGGCCCAGCTCCAGGGTCCAAACTCTTTACTACAATGCCACACCTAAACAACAAAATGAATTAAGGTAACTACTTCTGCCCTTTTTAGTTCATTTTCTAATTTTTCCCCAAACAAATTTAAGACATTTGAATTATTAATTGTATTAGATTAATTTGGGTCATACACAAACTCCAGTAAATTTGTTCACAGGCTTGGGGTAGGGAGAAGTACAGTGCTGATACGGAACCCCACGTGATGCTCTCCTGGCTACACTATCGTCCCAAAACCTCAGCAGGTATCTTTCAGTCTCCCCCATTGTCAAGCTGTATTTATGCGTTCAATATCCAGTCACTCATCCCTTACTGAAAATGTCATTTTTTACACTTTGCCATCAAATACAGTTCTTAAAGGAAATGACATTCCTCCTCCCCCACTCCCCAGCCCCTGTCAGCAGGAGGCTCAAAGGAATCAAAACCCATCCCTAACACTATTGGAATTCACACAATGAAACTAAGCCTTAGTAATATTTCACTGCCTTTTTGGAGGTGCTAAGAGATAAGCATCAGAATAGATTCTCTTGGCTTTAATGGGAAAAGTGAGCCTTTTGTTAGTTACTTACTTTGCTTTCCTGCTAAGAGAAACCCAACTTCGGCGCATTCTTTTTGGCTCTGGTTGCATATGGGCACATCCCAAGATTTTAATATGTTTAATAAAATCCACCAAAGAATGGAGGCGCAATCGGGAGGGAGCTTGCATTAGGGTGCCCAAGAGACGTGCTTTGCTCTGAAAATGAAGCTGGATGCTCGCTGTAAATGAGGAACCCAGAGCGAGATGTGGAGGGGCACAGCTGGGAATATGTGCGGAGTGCGCTTTCATTTCCATTTGAATACCGGAGAGGCAGCACGCCTAAAATTAAAAGGTGCATCAAGAATGCAAAACATCACGTGAAATTTAACCAGCCTTTCTAGTGGCTTTTTAATCCTTTACCAGTTCTTTACTTCTCTGCTTTTAAGATATTTTCTTGGGCTAGGCAGTTGTTCCTGCATCTACCCTCTTTCTCCCTTTTCTAAAAGCACAAGCACAGCCGGGCGTGGTGGCGCACGCTTGTCATCCCAGCATTCGGGAGGCTGAGACCTGGAGGATCGTGGTTCGCGGACAGCCTCAGCTACTTAGTGAGGCCCTCCGCAACTCAGTGAGACCCGGTTTCAAAATAAAGAATAAAAAATAGGGCAGGGGGTGGAGCTCGGAGGTCAAATGCCTCTGGGTTCCATCCCCAGACCCGCAAAAAAAAAAAAAAAAAAACTAAAAGCACAAGCACCTTCAAGTTTACTTATCCACCACAAGAAATTATTATTATTATTATTATTATTATTATTATTATTATTATTAGTATTTATTTTTTAATCTTTGGTACTGGGGATGGAACCCAGGGGCCTTCTACCCTCGAGTTACATCTCCACTCCTATTTATTTTCTATTTTGAAACAGGATCTCGCTAAGTTGCTGGGGGCCTCAACAAGTTTCTGAAGCTGCCTTTGAACCTGCGATCCTCCTGTCTCAGCCTCCCAAGTACTGGGATAACAAGTGTGCACCACCACGCCCGGCTTGGACTTACTCTTTACGACAGTGTATTTCTTTCTTTTTATTTTTAGTATCTCTCTCCTTTCTACCTTCCTTCTCTTTGCTCTTTAGATATCTTTCTTTCCTCCTTTGCTGCTTTCTCACCCCACCAATCCACCAGTAAGTTATAAGTAAATCCCAGTCTAGGAAGCTTGGCCCTGCTTCGGTAAAACTGATGTTTTACTAGGAGGCCGAAACTTCCTGCTGTGCCCTGACCACTCCCTGAGATTCAGCTGTGGCTGTGCCAATACATGCCAGGGTCCCTCAGTGCAGGACGCAGGACGCAGGACCAGGAGGGTTTATCTCGGACATTAATGAGCAATGAGTATAGCAGGAAATAATAAGGAAAGTAATAATATCAAAAAAGATGCTAGCCAGGCATGGCAGTGCATGCTTGTAATCCCAGTACTTGGGAGGCTGAGGCAGGAGGATCACAGGTGTGAGGGCAGCCTCAGCAACTTAGTGAGGCTGTCAGCAACTTACAGAGACCCTGTTTCCAATTAGAAAATAAAATAGGGTTGGAATTATAGCTCAGAGGTAGAACACCCAAGAGTTCAATCCCTAGTACCACAAAACAAACAACAAAACATGTTTTAAGAGCTTTCTGTGTACTGGGTCCTAAGCTAAACACTTCGCAGATAGTTTCTCAGTTAATGCTTACCACAACCTCGTGGAGTAGTACTGAGGAAGAAACGGGGGCCACAGCAGAGTGCGCCCAGGTCACACAGCAGGGACGAGGCAGGACAGGACAGGACCACCTTCTAACAACAGGTGGGTTAGGGGACTGAAGTGTCAGCAGCTGCAGGCTGGTCCAGCAGCCCTCAGATTGCAGCCTGGCTGACAATGCAGAGCCCTGACACAGGCCGGGGTTGCACAGACAGAGGCAGGTTATTTCAGGCACAGAGAACAGAGTTGGAGGAGTCCGGCGTTGGCTGGGGATTTCAAGCAATGGGGAGCTGAGACCTAGGAAGAGCATCCTGGTGGCTGGGTCCAAGTGAACGGGGCGGGGCTTGGAATTTCAAGAAAAGAGGCAGGATGTCCCAGGCGTGGGGGTGCGGGTCGGGGGTTAGCACAGCCCAGAGCGCCAGCCTGGTGTTTGGGGGGGAAGGAGTTCAGGCCATTGGAGAGGTGCTGGCAGATCAGGGCAAGCACTGCTTGCGGTCAGTGTTGGATACGGAGCTCAGACACAAGGATGAGTCCAGTTATCAGACCTGGGACACCACGTCCAGATCAGATGAGTGGAGGGCTGCTTTATACTGATGGAGAGGTGCGGAAGGGCCTGGGTATCACCTCAGCAGGTGGCCTTCATCCCACACCCCTGCGGTTGCACCTGGGGAGGTGCCGTGTATACACGTCTGGCGTCCTAACCCCAGGCGTCCGCTCTCTAGTAACCTCTCAAAACTCCGTAGCGTGTAAAGGACCTTTTATGCATAAAAGTGAAGGGGGTGCAAGGTTAGCCCTAAAGCATGTCTCTTTCACACGCTGACTGGCTTTCTCCAACAGGAAGGTAAGAGATGGAGATGCTGCCAGCATGTTTGCGTATCCCTGGGATGCTGAGTGAACGTGATTGTGTGTCCGTGTAAACTCTAGTACAACACGGTCAAGGAAAGGCAGAACGTGGCCCACAGAGGCAAGGGGGAAGGGTCGGTCTGAGGGTGTATGGGTGTGAGGCCAAGAACAACTGTGTGCTGTTGTAAGCCCTTCTATGTTAAATATATATATAATATATATACACATACATATATACATATATACATACACAAATATACATATATATATACCAAAATAAGATTTATATAATATATATTCATATATTGTAAGCCTGAAAATATATACATATATATATACACACATACATGTATTATAATAAAACCTGAAAATGTAAAACGATGCATTAAATTTAACCATCAGGCTACTTGTCCCATACGCAACTAAAAGAAGAAGTAGGGGGAGGGGCCAGTATACTAATACATTGTTGCATCCAGAAAATCGAGACAATCTACCTGGCCGATAGAAGAATTTTTAAAAGAAAAATAATAGCGGCCAGGGATCATTTAATGTGGTCATAAAGAGGTTCAAACACCTCTCAGAAATCATTACGATGTGGCGAGCATTAGACTTGATGGGACCAGAGGTGACGCTGAGACCTCCAGTTAAGCCCTCCCCCCAACCCACTGTGTTTTAGGAGGCAGGAAGCCAAGCAATCTATTTTAGCAAGATTTTTTATCAAGAGTAGCCAGAGCCTCAAGTGAAAGAAAGCACCGTTCTTAGGTGCCTTTCCTTCACAGCGCTTAAACTACACACACATTTTTTTGGTGGTGGTGGTACTGGGGTTCCTGGAAGCCCTTCTACCTCCGGGCTACACTCCCAGACCTATTTTTACATTTTTATTTGGAAACAGGGTCTCCTAAGCCAGCGCGCGCGGCTGGCTTCGAACCTGCGCGATCCTCCTGTCTCTGCCTCCCGAGTGCGGGGATGACAAGCGTGCGCCACCACGCCCGGCCACATTTTTATTTTTTTTAAGTCCTCATTAAACCTCCCAAACTGAATGCAAGTGAGGGCTGAGGCCAGACCTGTGTAGCACGCCCCGCTGCCCCAGGAGGCAAGAAACTGTCTCAGAGCATCTCCTTCCTCAAGCCACTGGAGAGGGGCCAGGCCCAGGTCCTGAGCTTCCAGCAACCAGGCTGAGGGAGGAGGTCAGGTCCCATGGCAGCCCCGGCTCGAGGATGCTTCGTGTACAGTCAGCCCTAGAACTTAATCTGCAGACATCAAGCCTCGGTTCCATCCGACTGCCAGAATTGGAACTAGAAATGTCTGCTTTAATTTCTGTTGCAGAGGAAAGCTTAACTTTTAGGGGAAAACTTCAGGACTGCTTCAGACTTAAATCATTGGGCTTCTTTCGAAATCTGATTTCTGTTCTCTCCAGTTTCCTAGACAGAGAACTAGAAAACAGCCCTAACACGGGTGCAGGGGCAGGAGCCCTGCAACCCTCAGTTACATCCTCTGCTGACCTGGGTGCCCAGGAGCCCTTGGGAGGGAGCAGGTCTGGTTATTCTAGGAAGAAAGCTTTCTAGGGACTTCCCAGCATCCTCCAGAGATCCCAGATTCAGCAAACATATGCAAGGGCAGCCCAGGCCCACAAGAGAGGAGGCCAGGGGGCCTCCATACACTGGCCCCACCGTGAGGCTCAGCCCTCCTTGTCCCAGGGTTGAGGGCCTGGGCTGGACTCACCTGGGGAGGACTCACCTTCACTCCTCCAATCTCTCCCCCTCCCCTGCCCCTCATAACTCCTCTTTCTTTCTACTTTTCTCCCTAGCCCCCCAACACTTCTCTTTGACCCCCTCTCCCCTACTTTGAACCATCCCATATGGTCCCCTCTTCTTAAATAAAATACGGTGAATAGCTTTTTCTGGTCTATCAGGGCCCCTCCAGAAGCTCTCCCCAGTTATCCAAACGCAAAAGGCTCAACACACAATAAATGGTCTTTCCTTCTGCCCCTTGGTGAGACAGATGGGGCTGTTGGTACCCAAAGGACACTAATTTTTGAAAAATAAAATCAGAGGTACTTTAGCTGTATTTTCACTGTGACTGCTCTCTCTCTCTCTCTCTCTCTCTCTCTCTCTCTCTCTCTCTCTCTCTCTCTCTTCTGAAACACATATTAGCCTGAGTGGTAGCTTTTTATTTTTTGTACTGTGTCCTATGGACTAGACCCAGGACATTCTACCTCTGAGCTCTACCCCCAACCCTTTTTACTCTTTTCTTTTAAAACAAGGTCCCCCTAGGTTGTTGAGGGCCTCCCTAAACTGCCAAGGCTGGCCTTGAACCAGAGATCCTCTTAAATACTGGGATTATAGGAGTGTGCCATCACGGCCAGCCCAAGTGGCAGCTTTTAACCTTGCATTCTCCTCCTCCGCTGGGGAACAGGCATAGAGAAGATTTCGGATGTATTTGAGAGGGGCCAGAGATGAAGGCAAGACTCTAAAGCTTTAGCCAAGATGGCCTCCACAGGAAAGACTCGGCTGGAGCCCGAGCCAGGCAGCGTGGGCCCCAACACCCTCCTCCATCCGCCCAAAGGCACTGGCTCTGGGAGAGGAAGCTCAGCTTCAGAGCCCCTCACTTGCTCTGGCCCTTCCAGGGTCCTGGGAAGAGCCCCAGCACTTAGTTCCCAGGGTCCTATGTTTTCCTAAGATTTGCAAAAGAAATATATTTTAAACACAGTTGGGCTCAACTGCTGTTTCTTTCCCTGTTGCTTCCCCTCCCTCATCTGCTCACCCTTCTCCGGTCAGATGGCGTGGGCACTTGGGGCATCCTGCTCAGGGAGGGAGAGCTGAGCTTGGAGTGCATTTAGTGTGGATGGAAGGGGATCCATTTGTGTAAGCCACGGTCACTTCAGTGAGTGGGTAAGTCACTGCTGGCCATCCCAGGGTAGGAAAGGCTTCTAGCAATAGTGTACAAAGACTGAATTAAATATGCACGCGTCCGTTGGCACCTGGCATCAGAAGTCTGTGGGTCGTGGAGGGAAAAACATGGTTTGAAACGGACTGGGCCGCCAGCGACTCTGGAAAATCCTTCCAATCACGAGGTGTGTAAAATTTAGTTCTCCTGGATGCCCCATCAAAATGGAAATTCAGAAATATGCTCAGTAAGGAGGCATGTAGACTTGTAGGTGCCCTGTGCGTTGTTTATGGAAATTGCATGAAATGAGATTTATCGGCTGTCCCGGGTCTGCGAGGCCTGGCTCGTAATGGAGCAGCGCGCAGCCAGCTGTCTGTGGCTGGGGAAGCAACGCTTCCGAACCTCGCAGTATCAGTGATTTTGATCAATATTGCTGGAGGAAAGCCTACCTTATCTTTCTTTCCATTCTCCCTAATATAAAATCATTATCATATAAAAAGAGTATCAAAGCATGCAGGCAAATATCACAGGGGAAATAGTTATTTCAGAGGTGTGTCGGAGTGTTAATTACAACATTACATCTTTTTCTGGAGTTTGAGATACCCTGTTTGCATTTACCAGTTTTAAAAAAAACATATTATTCCTTTTGTAATTTATTTTTTCCTTCTAAAAGGGTCACTTTTATTACCAATTTTATGTTTGCACTTTGGCATTCACTTTCCTAAAGAGAGCCCCCACCCCAAATTGTGTATAAGCCTCGGGCCCCACAACTTAGGTCGTCCCTGTGGGGCATCTGTGAACATCTGGACAAAGGTTTGACTTGCTCTGCCTCAGAGACCTCTGCTCCAGGGTGGACACCCGTAGCCCCAGAAGAGTTTGGTCCTCTGTGAGAGTTTGGCACCCCCCTCCAGGACCCTGTTTCAAGGCTATGGAGGACCTCTCTCAGGCTCTCAGGGACCCTGCTCCCTTTGGGAAGGACAGCAGGCAGTATGGAATTGCTCAGTGCTCAGCCTCTCCAGCGGGGCTGAGGCTCCACGGGGCACATCCTCATTGGGTGTCAAGCAACTGGAGGGTCTTCTGATGGATGGTAGGTAGGATGGATTCCTGCCTGGCCTTTTCTCAGATTTGCATCCTTTTTGGGTCAGGTGACCTGATGCAGGAGACCATCCCATCCCTTTGACAACCGGATACTTACTAGTTTTCTGTCTTCTTCAACAGAGTTGGTGTGGACCTGGATGAGACTCTGAAGGGGGAGCCCTCTTCGCACCAGGTAAGTTAAACAAGCCAACCCATAGAATATGGAGGTATGAGATGTTCCAGTTCATGGACAGTTCCATGATCGTCCAGCACAGAGCCAAGGGGCTCATTCTGAACCTGGCTGCCTCTGCTGATAAAACAAAGCAGATGACAGTAAAATGCATGGGAATTCGGAGCCTTGATAAGTCTTCACATATGAATGCTGAGAGCTAGCATAAGCTTACAGCCTCTCCATAACAGCAGGAAGCCTGAGAACTACAATGGAGGAGTCAGACCAGGACTCTTAACAGGAAACATCTCATGATTCAAATCCCTGCCCGGCACCTGGCTAGCCAAGTGTTCAGGTGAATTTACTCAATCTTTCACCCATGTGGCTTCTCATTAATCAGAAATATGGAAACAGACTAGAGACCTCAAAAGCCCAGTCCTGACGTACATGAACAACTTTTATCTACAGAAACCTAAAAAAAAAAAAAAACCTTTCAAAAAAAGTATTCAGAACAACGTGCTGTTCCCTCAAGTAGAGGAAAGTTATTCTCCAACCTCTGGGTTTGAACCTGACTTCAAAGTTGAATCTGTCCTGGGCAATTATGCCTTAGCCATTCTTAACTTGATACTTAAAACAGATGAGCAAATGTGGGGGAATTTTGCACCTGTGGCTGAAATTAGGAGTCGGTGTGCCAATAATGGGAAATGGCTTCAAAATGTATTTGAAAATAGCTTTGGTATTAATGTGCTGGTATTGTAAAATGACTTTGGTATTAATTTATTGGAAAATGAATTTGGTAATAATGTATTGAAAATCGGTTTCAACTCAGGCAGCTTTTATAATGCAAAGTTCCCTCACTAAAAGTAATGACCAAGTAGACAGAAGACTTAGGACCTAGGGCCTTCATATTCTTCCTTCCTTCCTTCCTTCCTTTCTTCCTTCTTTCTTTCTTTTTTTCTTTCTTTCTTTCTTCTTTCTTTCTTTCTGTGGTACTGAGGGTGGAACCCAGAGGCTTTTCTACCTCCGGGCTATACTCTCAGGCCTATTTTATATTTTATTTGTAAACAGGGTCTCACTAAGTTGCTGAGAGCCTCACTAAGTAGCTGAGGCTGGCTTCAAACATGTGCAATCCTCCTGTCTCCGCCTCCCAAGTGCTGGGATTACAAGTGTGCGCCACCACGCCCGGTGTGCCTTCATATTCTAAAAACAGGTTTACATAATCAATTACATCTAGCAAAAAAGCTAAGAACTCCCCAAGAGTATGGGGGAGGGTACAGAGTGCAGGAGGAGGGTACAGACCTCTGCCAAAGGGGAGCAGATACCACGTGACCCCTGACTTTGTTAATCCTTCTGGTCCTAACAAAGAAACCTGGGCTCACACCTGCATTAAGGCAGGAAGAAGGTTGTTTGGTCAAGCAAGAAATCCCCATAATCATAATACCCATGATCATCATACCCATAATCATAAAAAAAGGGCCTGCACAGAGTTAATAGGCAGACTTACACCTAGGTCAGAAGATTATTGGATAGGCAAGGTGAAGGACCATGTATCTATAAAACTGTTCTGTATCCAAAACTCCAGTAACTTATTTTCAAGTTACTCCCCTATACTACCTCTGGTATAGGGCTTTATTAACCTATCCTTTCTTTCCATCTTTGTAATAATAAAATTGCTTAAGCTTACAGCAAAAAGGAGTTCTGGCTATTGTTTTCTACAAACAGCTAAGAACCAGAACCCACAGCTACATCTCACTGTTTCGGTTTCAGAGCCCAACAGGGGCACCATAATAGTTTTGCTGTAACAGTCAGCAGATAAGCTCTAACAAGGTCATAAATAAATAATGTTTTAGCTGGGTGTGGTGGCACACAATTCCCCAGCTGTTTCTGTGAAGCACCAGTTCCTTCTTTCTTCTCATCTCTGTGAACCAGGAAAACGGCCACCTGGCCCAGAACACCAAACAGCTGTGCCTGAGTGATGATATCCGAGGCAGAACCCAGTGACATCTCAGATATTAAGTAATCCCAGTACTTGGGAGGCTGAGACAGGAAGATTGCAGGTTCATAGCCAGCCTCCACTACTTAGTGAGGCCTTCCACAACTTACCTGTTTCAAAATAAAGAACAAAAAATATATAGCTGGGGATGTAGCTCAGAGGCAGAGTGCCCCTGGGTTTAATCCCCGGTACCATAAAAAATAAATGATGCTTCTTAGTGAATTGTGCCGTGATCACATTTGGATTTGAGGACAAGCCACCACTATTTATCACCGGGTTTCACCTTGGATCCATCACTCAGGCGCAGCTGGTTGGCGTTCAGGGCCAGGTGGCCATTTTCCTGGTTCACAGAGATGGGAAGAAACAGAAACAGAAACAGCTGGGAATTGAGTTGGTGACAAGGCTGACTCTCTGTCCTTTGATTGTGTTATCATGTGTGTTCCAAGGCCAGGCTGGGCTACTTACTCAGACCTCTTCGCTCAGGAAACATACCTAGCCGCAGAACTGAGCACAGCAGGGTTGGCCACAGCGCTGGGATTGGGGCCAGCCTGGTGACCTTGCAAAGGAGATCAAAGCCCATCCCCAGACCCTGGCAGGCTGTAATAAGTTCTAAGTAGACTCTGGCGATGGCTGCTTTTTAAAAAAGGATTTTCATCATGGATAGGTCAAACCATTCCTTCTACCTCCAAGCAAAATTTTTATCTGAATTTTGTTCATTGCGTATGCCTTCTTTTTTCTTTAAAAACATAAGAAAACTCATCAAAGGGAAGTCTTTGTCTTCCTCTAACTGCCTGATATTTTACAATCACATGTAATTATTGGTGAGATTTCCTACCAGCCTAGCTCCTTTCTTTTACAATGTAAATGTATTTCATTTGCGCTCATTCATGTGACACTTTAAAACAAAGTTCACCATTGTTAAGTCGGTAATAACTCTTACCTGAAGATATTGCAGCAATGAAGGGGATTCTTTTGCTATTGTTAGAGAAATTGGAGAGTGCGCTGTAGAACAGTGAATGCTCCGTGACATTTGGGTCTTGGGAAAGCTTTTTACTTTTCGATCTTGGAAAAGGTTTTACACCTTATATTTGGGTCTTGGTAAACCTTTTTACTTCTTTGAGTCTCAGTTTCCCTGTCTACACAAGACGAATTATTACAACACCCACTATTATTACAATCCAGGGAAATTATGTTTATGAAAAGTACCCAACCCACTTTGTTTTATAAAAGATTTGAACCAGGCATGATGGTGCACACCTGTTATCCTACTTGAGAGGCTGAGACAGAAGGATCACAGACTTGAGGCCAGCCTCAGCAACACAGCAAGACTCCCAGCCACCTAGGAAGACCCTGCTTCAGAATAAACAAACAACTAGGGCTGAGGTTATGGCTTGAAGGTAGAATTCCCCTGGGTTCCATCCCTATACCACACCCCCCCCAAAAAAAAAAAAAGAAAAGAAAAGAAAATATAGCTTATGCTGCTATATATAATTAAATAATATTGTTTTTTAATTTTTAGTAAAAGGATTAATAAAAGGAGGAGCAGAAAGTCAAACCCACAGGGGTAAAGAGAATCATGAATAAACAGATTGCATATCCTATATACTTACTGTAGAAGAGAGAGGGGGAGGAAAGGGAAGGGAAATGATTGGTAATATACTAAATTCTTACCATTAGAGGGGAAAAAATCATACTCCTTCCTCAAGTGGTGCAGAACTCCACAAGTCATTGTCCTTTAAAAGAAGCCCTTCCCCTGAACCCTCTGCAGAGGATTCATGGACAGCACTCTAACTGTTAAGTAACCAGTGATATAATGTACATGGTTCCTGTTGAATTACTACTGCTTGACAATAACTTGGTTTCTGAGAAGCATCTCTTAAGGCTTCTTATTTGCCATGACACTTCACTACCAAAGTAGTCACCTTTGGGAGAGAGGTTTGCCCTCTCTCTCTAGTGTCAGGAACAGGAAGCAGTGGCTCCTACCAGTGGGGACCAGCCAGGGCTCCCACAGCTGCCCCTCAAACCAGACACAGTTTTCCTATACTTTCCAAGTCTCCTGTCAAGAACCCTCTCCGCCCTCATATTTCCCTGGCAATGCCTTACATATTCCCAGAACCCAAGGCCCTGCTGGATTCCAGAGCACAACCCCAATTCTTCTCTGGAGGACTGCAAGTGTCTACCTCATTTGCATTTAGTAAACCAGATTTGCATTAACAGGTAGGATTACCTTTGGCCAGTGGACCTTAAAAAAATAAAAATAAAAAATCCTATTCTTCCTTTACCAAAAGCTAAAACAAGTAGTTGTTACCATTATTGGCTGCACTCTACAAACCAAAAATAAGCAAATGTTAGTATATACAACTACATTTATCTATCTGTGTATATATATATATATATATATATATATATACACACACATATGTGTATATATTGTATATGTATGTATATATGTGTATATATACATATATACATATATATTGCATATATATATATATTGCATATATATATATATTGCATATATATATATATATATATATATATATATATATATATATATATATATTGCAGTCCTGGGAACCAAACCCATGCTAGGCAGGTGGTCTAGCACTGAACTACACCCCCAGCATATCTTGAAAGGAGTCTCCTTTTCCTCTGTTTGTAGGGAGGGTATCACCTTGAGGAGATGAGCTTGTATCTGTGAGTAACTAGGAATAGCATGGTTTTCCCTTTTGCCTTGTAACACAAAAACACACATGCACAGACTCATACATATGTATTTGGGGATTGAACCCAGGGGCATTCTACCTCCAAGCCATACACCCCCAGTCCTTTTTATTTACTTATTTTTTTGAAACAGGGTCTCACTAAGTTGTCGAGGCTGGCCTGGAGCCTGCGATCCTCCTGTCTCAGCCTCCCAAGTACTGGGATGATAGGCAGGCGCCACCCAGCCCCACCATATAATAACACCTTTAGGAGTTAACCATAAAAGTGCGTAAAATCTAGGGTTATCGAGGGCAGGGGTCCAGGCAGAAGGTCCAGCCAGGGTGAAGGGCTGAGGTGTGCCCAGGAGCAGCCGGAGGCGGTGTAAGCGAGGTGGGAGCAGGTGAGGCGAGTGTGGAGGTCTGCACACGATGAGCTCCTGGGCTGCGGCCGTGACACTGATCTTATTCTACACAAAATGGGCACCGTTGGCAGTTGGGAGCTTGGAAGATTCCCCTTAACCCTTTTCATGTTTTTGGTTTCCTCCCAATACAACTCTGTTAGCTGTTGTGATGAGGCTAATTCTCTTTTCTAGCATAATTTGTTTTGTTTTGTTTTGTTTTGTTTTGTTTTTTGATGGTGGTACTGGGTGTTGAACCCAGGGGCTTTCTACCTCCAAGCTACACCTTAGTCCTTTTTTTTTTTTTTTTTCAGGTTTGGGGATGGAACTCAGGGGCATTTGACCTCTGAGCTACACATCCCCTGCCCTATTTTTATTCTTTATTTGAAACAGGGTCTCACTGAGTTGCAGAGGGCCTCACTAAGTAGCGGAGGCTGTCCGTGAACCCTGATCCTCTGATCTCAGCCTCCCAACTGCTGGGATTACAAGCGTGTACCACCACGCCCGGCTCCTATTTTTTTATTCTTTATTTTAAAACAGGGTCTCACTAAGTAGTTGCAGAGGACCTCACTAAGTAGCTGAGGCTGACCATAAAACTGCGATCCTCCTGTCTCAGCCTCTCAAGTACTGGGATGACAAGTGTGTGCCACCATGCCCGGACTCTTTGATCTTTTTTAAATTTTTTAATTGGTGCATTATGGTCATACATCCTAATGGGATACAAGATGATGGAGACATACATGTATACATCACCCAATTAGCCCTTACCCAATTCCCACCCCATTTTCTCCCCCTCCCTCCTTCTCATGCTTGGCTTAGTGGTTGACTTTGATGTGTTTGTTAAAGTACATCATGTGCTTCAGAGAATTTCCCTCTTCCTCCCTCCCTTCCCTCAGTTAAGCCACCTTATTTGCTCATCTTTAGAATCTCCTTCCTCATCTGGAGCTCTTCCTATGACCAGTTTTCTTCCTAGCTTCCATATACTCGGGAGAGCATCCAATTTCTTATTTTTGTGACTGACTGATCTCACTTAGCATAATGTCTTTCATTTCCTGTAAGTTATGTAGTTGTTTTTTTCTTTATGGCTGAGTAAAATTCCATTGTATACATATCCCATATTTTGTAATCCATGCATCTGTTGATGGACATCTTGGCTGGTTCCATAGTTTGGCTATGGTGAATTATGCAGCTATGAACATAGATACACATGCATTATTTTGGTAGTTTGGTTTCCTTCTTTTGGGTAGATACCCAGCAGTGGTATTGCTGAATCGTATGGTAAATTCATTCCCATTCTTCCACTTTGGAAAACAGTATGGAGGACCCTCGGACTCTTTGATCTTAACGTGAACTTCCAGTTCCCCCTGGCTTCCTAGAGTCCCTTCATTGACTTTTCCACTTGGGGTTGTGCTTCGTGCTCGTGGGTCACCTGGGTGGGTCAGTTCTCAGTTCTGCAGCCCCAAGAAAGGTGGGGCAGAGATGAAGAAGGTCCAGAGAATGGCGACCCCAGTCCCCGCACAGAGGATACTGCCGTGGGGCCTCAGGATTAAAAGACTAGGATTTCTCCATCAGAGAGAGATTACTAAGAAGGGGCACATCTAGTGTCTGTCAAAATAGAGAGGATATGAAAAAAGTGGATGAAGACTGGTTTGCCAACTCCCAGAAAACCCTTACCTGTACCATCTTTGGAATCCAGAAGAGGCCTGTGGTATAGAATGAGAAAAGTATTTGTTAGCTGGGCGTGGTGGCGCACACTTGTAAACCCAGCATTCGGGAGGCTGAGACAGGAGGATCACGGTTCTCGGACAGCCTCGGTTACTTAGTGAGGCCCTCTGCAACTTAGTGAGACCCTGTTTCAAAATAAAGAATAAAAAAATCGGGCTGAGAGTGTAGCTCAGAGGTAGAACGCCCCTGAGTTCAATCCTCAGTACCACACACACACAAACACAGTATTTATCATGCACACCTGGTACTGCTTAGGGCTGTCCAGAGTCTCAAAAGTTGGGAATATAAGTGAGTTCCTGAGGGGAAGAGGCTGATTTGCAGAAGGTGGGTTCATCTGGGTCCTTAAGTAAAATTTAATTTTTCATTGTTAGTATCTCCAAATGTTTCTAATAAACATATAGAGAGGCTTATAGTAATTAATCCCACATACCCATCCTCTGAATTGACCCATCTTTTTTCAGACTGCTCCATCCGTTTCTCCTATAGTGGTGGAGTTGGTCCCAGAGGATGTAAATTCTGTACTACACCCCCGCACATATTTCAAAAATAGAACACCAGGCTCAGAAATTATCATGACCCAGATGAGAGGTCTGTTTTGTTTTGTTTTATGGTACTGGGGATTGAGCCCAGGGGCATCCTACCTCTGAGCTACACCCCGCCAACCGTTTTTTTATTGTTTGTTTTGAAATAGGGTCTCACTAGGTTGCTGAAAGTCTCAGTACTTGCTGAGGCTGTCCTCGAACCTGTGATCCTTTTGTCTCAGCTTCCCAAGTACTAGGATTATAGGCTTGTGCCACCATAGCCAGCTAGATGAGAAATTCTTAGTGTTAACATTATAACTAATAGTGTTTTGATAAAAACAAAATGAATATTTTAAAGCAGATTTCTTCACTGGCACTGAATGATTTTGTGTATATGTATTTATGGCTTATACATATAAAAGTACCTTTTCCCACTAACTTTTAACTTTATAGGACTAAATTCCATGTCTTTATCTTCTCAGTAAATTGTACAGTTTCATGATCTAGAAAGCAAGAATAATAATGAGGAAAAGTAAATAGTGAAAGCTACAACTTAGTGAACATTTTTAATGTATTTTATATGTAAGATAAAAAGTACTATTTCGTTTGTGATACTGAGGATGGAACTCGGGGGCATTATACCTTTGAGCTATATAACCAGCCCTTTTGATTTTTTTTTTTAATTTTGAAACAAGGTCATGCTAAGTTTCTCAAGGTCTCACTACTAAGGCTAAGTTACTGAGGCTGGCCTCAAACCTGTGATTCTCCTGACTCAGCCTCCCAAGTACCGGGATTACAGGTGTGCACCACCACGCCTGGCTTCACCTTTTATCTTTACCTGCAGAAGTCAAGATACCGGTGCTACAACCTCATTTTATAAGTGATGAAATTGGAGCTTTCAAGAGCAACTTTTCCAGGATGACAAAACCAATAATGTGCTGAGCCAGGACTAGAAGTGCAGGCTTCATGCTCACCATCCCCAGGGACAATTGTCCAGCCTCTGAACAGGGGTCTCCTTTCCTCCCAAGGGGGACTTTGAGCCACTGCTAAAATAACCACCTTCCCTGTTACTCCCCAGCCCAACTTCCCAATCCTGCTGAGAATATTGAACACATTCCTATTTTAATGGACGAGAGTGTATTCCTCTGCCTCCACCTGTACTTTACTTATCTGCATGTGGAACCTTACCCTCCTCCCCAGTCTGCTCAGCTGAGGGCGTCGGTCTGTTGTCTATTAAGACTCTTTTCTAAAACAGTATTTGCATTCTTTACTTACAATAGGACTAAGTCCTTGCCTTCCAGTAGGAAGTAGCCTAACTTCATGGTTTTCAGCTACTTGCTTTCTTCCTCTTGACAAGGATGGGGTTTTCGGCCAGTCTAAAGTCTTTTATTTTTCATCAGCAATGTAGCAAGACTTAGCAACCTACTGAGACCTCGTTTCAAAAAACAAAACAGAAATAAGAAGGTCTGGGGGTGTACTTCAGAGGTACAATGGCCCTGAGTTCAATCCCCAGTAACACACACACACACACACACACACACACACACACACGCACACATGCACACATGCACACACACACACATGCACATCTTATTCGTGGTGATGCCTAAAGGAAGAACATTCCAGACAAGACAAAGGCCCTGAGAGGAAGGAGTACGTTGTGAATCAGTGAGGGATATAGGCCCAAGCCAGACTGTATCAGTTACCCACTGCCACGTTAATGCTGCGTAACAAACACAAAATCTCAGAGAAATACAACATACTGTTGTATCTACTGTTTATTACCCAAGTATGAGGGGTCCAGCTGCTCCCTATCGGATTTGTTTATGTGTCTGTGGTCAGCTCCAGATTGGCTGGGTGACTCTGTTGTTTATTGCTGGGCTTGCTCACACGCCTGGGCTTGGATGGCCATTGGCAGATCCAGGATTGCTTTACTGAGGTGACTTAGAGGACTCCGCTGTGCACCACATAATTCTCATCTTATCCAGAAATGAATGGGCTACCCAGGCATGGCTTTCTCCTGGCAAAGACGAGAATAGGAATGTCAGGAAAAACATGCAAGATGTCTCAAGGTCTAGCCTCAGAACAAATACCTTGGTATTCTGTTGATCAAATAAAGATACAAGGGCACTCCAGGAAACAGGTGTGTAAAAAGGCATCTCCTCTGAGTTTGAAACCACTGCTGAGTCACGTGAGAAGGGACATTTACACCTGGAAGGATGAAGAACTGAAATTCCTAATGCAGGTGTAGGTCATGTGGGCTAAGGCAGAACTTGGAGCTGGGCAAGGTGGTGCATTCCTGTAATCCCAGAACTTGCAAAACCGAGACAGGAGGATCACAGATTTGAGGCCAGCCTCAGCAATTTAGAGAGGTCCTTTGCAACTTAGTGAGTTTCAAAATAAAAAATAATATCAGGGCTTGGAGTTAAGCTCAGAGGTAGTATACCCCTATGTTTAATTACCAGTACCACAAAAAAAAAAAAAAATGGGGGGAAAAAGAGTTTGGAACTTACAACAATCTGTAAAATTTTATAGGTCCATTTGGTCTATCTTGGTAATTATTCCATGTGTGCTTAGGGGGGAAAAAAAAACATGTATTTTGGCAATTGTTTGAATAGCGCACCAAACAACTGCAAGATCCTGTTGGCATAATATCCGATCAGTGCAATTATGCCAAGTTGGTTCTTTTCTTTTTTCTTTTTCAGTCTATGTACTTTATCATGCACTGATAAAACCACCAGCTCTAATTAGGGGCTTTCCTATTTCTCCTATTTAGTTCCGTCAGATATGATTTCGTGCATTTCAAAGCTTTTCACTGGTTTTAGAATTGTGGTCCGATGGCCTTTATTATTTTTTTTTTTTTTTGACACTTTGAAAATTGTATTCCCTTGTTTTCTAGCCTCAACTTTTTTTCTGATGAAAAGTCAGTAGAAAAAAATATATATATTCCCCTGAACATAATGTACTCTATTTTTTTTATCAGATTTCTTTTAAGATTCTTCTCTTTATCTTTGGTTTTAGAAGTTGGGCTAGTGTGTCTGGTTTGTTTTTCTTTAATACAGATTTACTGAGTTTCTTCCATCTCTGGGTTGATATTTTATTTAATCAAACTTGGGAAACATTCAACTGTTGTTTCTTTCAACATGCCTTGTTCTCTATGTTTCTCTGTTCTCTCGAGCAATTAGACATATATGTGTTAGGCTACTTTGTACTTTTTTTTTCTTGCAGCACTCAGACACTAGTCTGTTCTTTTAAGCTTTTTTCTCTGTGTTCTACAAATTGGATAATTTTTACTGATCTCTTTCCAAGTTCATTGCTACTTTCTTCTGCAGGATCCAATCTGCCCTTAAGCCAATATCATAGATTTTCTTTTCAGACATTACCCTTTTTAATTCTAGAATTTCCACTTTGTTATTTTTCTTATAGTTGGCTTTTTTTTTCCTTCTGAGGTCTTCATTTCTGCAACCGTCTCCTCCATCTTTCTGTTTGAAATATCTATCATATTTTTAGAGCTTCTGTAAAGCCTTTGCCTATTAATTCTAATTTCTGAATCCTTTCATGATTTGTTTCTATATATTATATTATCTTTTATTTCATGTCTGTTTCTCGTACTTTTCTGTTCCTCCCCATGTCTAGTAGTTTTATGATGTGCTGGACATTATGAATATTACATGACATGGAATCTGAATTATCCTATAAGGGTATTGAATTTTATTCCATCAGGCAGTTAAAGTCTTCTAAGCTGTGATTTTTTGCTTGCTTGGAGTGATATGTTTTCATTTTACTCTTAGTTTTAGGGCATGGTCATTATTCTAGAATATTGTTCTTACTCATAAAACATGTTTATTCCTAAAACCTCCATTGAATACCTGACTTTATGTGTTGGCCAGGCTAAACGCCAGTATTTTCCAGCACTATATGACCTAAATGTCTCCATTTATTTTCCAACTTCACAACAACTGCTCTCTGCTGAGGCTTTGTGAACCTCACCCTGTGCCTGAGTCCGTCCTCAGCCAAGAACCCGAGGGAAACATCTACGCACACTTCAGGTTCCCCACCTCTCCAGTTCCTCTTCCCTGGACCACTGCCTCAAAACTTCCTGCCACCTCAGCAACATCCACACTCTCATGTCTAGTGACTCCACTCAGGGAGACGGCTCTCCCTCACTGGGACTATGCTTTCTTGCACCTCAGCTGGGAAAGGACCTCTAGGTAGAAAGTCAAAGAGAACATAGGACTCACCTCCCTTTCTTCAAGGATGACAATCCTTTGCTTCTCGTTACCCAAGACCTAAATCCTATCATGTTTATGAGAGCAGCTATTCTCTCATGGTCAGCCATCATTATATATATATAAATTTTTTTTTTTTTTTGGTGGTACTGGGGTTCCTGGAAGCCCTTCTACCTCCGGGCTACACTCCCAGACCTATTTTTACATTTTTATTTGGAAACAGGGTCTCATAAGCTGGCTTCGAACCTGCGCGATCCTCCTGTCTCCGCCTCCCAAGCGCGGGGATTACAAGCGTGTGCCACCATGCCCGGCTAGCCATCATATATATTTGAAAGTGATTTTGAAGTGGTCTTATAGGGAGAAACTTTTTGCTTTCGTTTCAGACATATACAGAACATTTTCCCTCTAATGGAATCCTAAGTCTACATGCACAACTGACTTTTCTCCAAGGTTGTGTTTGGGGGGGTTTATTAGTGATGGCATGAGCCTCCTTGTTCAAGGTGCATTTTCGATTCAGGTGCATGTGTGTGTATGTGTGAGAACATATGAGAATGTACAAAAGAAGGCTTATCACACTAATGAAAGCATTACACAAAGTAGATAATACTATGAAGCGTACGGTGAGACGGTATGAAGTTCTTCTTGTCTATGAGCTGGTCCATCGTTTTTCATGTTTCTCTTCAATCTTGTCTATAATATCATCATATTGGACCCAGTATTCACTTTATGATATACGTTTTAAGGGAGAACATAAGTCTCCTGCACAGCAAATAAATTACTGGATGAAAATAACTTTGTAAACTGTGAAAAGCTATGCAAAAGTATAGGCATATTATTTTATTACATTTTTCCAATTTCTGTTCCAATGACTTTTATGTCTAGAGCTTATGATTCTAGTATAGAGTTGTATTGGATTGGATTCTGTTGCTATTTCGTGACTTAAAGCAACAAACATTTATTACCTCAGTGTTTTTATGGAGCAGTAATTTGAAAGCAACTTAATTGAGTGTTTTTGACTCGGTCTTCTATGAGCTTGGAGTCAAGATGTCAGCTAGAGTTGCAGTTGTTGGGAGATTTGACCGGCCCTGGAGAATCTACAGCCAAGTTGGCAGGAGGCCACAATCCTTGCTGGCTGTAGGAAGACTCAGAGGGTAACCCATGTCTCTCCTCAGAGCTGCTTGTATATCCTCACAACAGGGCTGCCAACTTCAGAGCGAGTAGCCCAAGAGAGAAAAGGGAGGAAGTTACGATGCCTTTTTATGACCTAATCTGGGATATGACATACATCATTTCTGCCATATTTTACTCAGTAAAAATGAATCATTAAGTATAGCCTCTATTCAAAATGGAGAAAAACTAGGCTCCATCTTTTTTTTTTTTTTTTAATTTTTTGGTGGTACTGGGGTTCCTGGAAACCCTTCTACCTCCAGGCTACACTCCCAGACCTATTTCTATACTTTTTAAATTTGGAAACAGGGTCTCTTAAACCAGCAAGGCTGGCTTCGAACCTGCGCGATCCTCCTGTCTCTGCCTCCCAAGTGCAGGGATTACAAGCGTGCGCCACCACACCTGGCAGGCTCCATCTTTTAAAGAAAAAAGAATCAAAAGATTTGGAGATACGCGTTTTAAAACCACCACAATATTATATTTTTTTCAACCAAATTATTTGTTTTCTCCTGTATCAATATAGATCCACTACCCAGGCCCAATCATGTGTATCAAGCCTTTCCTTATTAGGCTGCCTGGTAGAATGGACTTTGTATGGGTCTGAGATCGCTGTGTGACCTGAGTGGTTTTACCCTTCCTTTTCAAGTTATCTTCTTCATGTCTTTCCTCCTATTCGTGTATTTTCTGGCTATACCTTCTTGGAAACATTTGTGAATTTATCTGTAAACGGGAAAGGTGAGAATATTTGTGTAAAGTACTTTCCGTGTTCAGGCTAAGAATCAATAGTTTAGCTCTTAAATATAAAATTTTAAAACTCCTATTTGCCCTTCAGTTAAGCTGTGGTCCCTCTTCGAATCCTAGAAATCTTTCTCTTCAAGGGCAAAGAATCTGGTTCTCTTCTTGGTACGTGGAAAATTAAGGTAAATGAATTGAAAATGCCACATATTGACCGGAGAGGATAAGGTAAGAGTGTCGCACACAGGTCCCATTCATACGTACAGCCTGCACTCTGCAGGCTTGCTATAATTATTTATCTTTGCTATCATTCTGCTCAATTTCCACTAACTTTACTGATTGCATATGTTATCTCGAAAAAGAAAAAAGGAAAATCGGTTTTCTCCCATTTTATCCATTGAATCGCCCTAAAATCAGCATAATCCCACATGATCATCTCAGAGCAGAATTCGCCCAGTTCACTTAGCAGAGGCCCCGTATTTGACTGTGTCGGAGGAATGTGTTTACGTTTGCTTAGTTCTTTTTCATTAGGGTGAATGCACCAAACAATCTCTTTTTGCCTCTGTGTCTGGTTTTTCTAGACTTCTGGCCAGAGCCTTTTGTTTTCTCTCAGGAGTTCAAATAAACCCAAAACAAAGAGTAACACCATAATTTCCCTTCTCTAGGGGTGCTAAGGATGAAGGTCACCAGAAAGGGAACCAGCCACTTCCTACGGTGCCCAGTTATTTCCCAATCTTCCACCTATCCCCTGGTTTAAGGGGAAAAATAAATGTATCGAAATCATCATTTTTAAATGTTCCCAGAAATAAAGAATAATAAAAGAGCCATAAATTCTGCATATACCAAACATTTGGCTTTTTCTTTATCCACTCAATTGTTGACGGACACCTAGACTGGCCCCATAGCTTTTCTATTTAAAATCATGCTGCTCTAGACACGGGTATGCAGGTATTGCTATAGCATGCTCACTTTAATTCTTCTGGATAAAAACCAAGAAGTGGTAATCGGTGAATCAAATGGAAATTTGATGTGTATACACAATAGAGTTTTATTCAGCCATAAAGAAGAACAAAAATTATGACATTTGCGGGAAATGAAGGCAACTTGGGAGCATTTTGTAAGTGAAATAGGCTAGACTCAAAAGCTCATGGGTCAAATGTTTTCTTTTATATGTGGAAACTAGAATGAAAAGAGAGGAAAATAGGGTATCTCATGAAAATAGAAGGGTGACCAGTAGAGTTGAGGAAGGGGACCATGGTGGGGGGAGAGTAGAGGGAAAGGGAAAGTTCTAGAGAATGGAATTATGTTATGTGCATGTATGAATATGCCACAATGAATTCCACTATTATGGCCCTCTTTTATTCTTTGTTTTGAAACATATAATTATAATGCACCAGTTAAAAAATTTTTGAAAGAAGCATCAAAGCAAATAAAAGTTGAAATCCAATACACTTAAATTTCCAGTTCCTGTTCAGAGTTGGTGAGTGTACTATAATTATTATTAAATGGTAGAAAGTCCAAACCTTGGCCTTCGGTTTCTAGATCATAGGATCCAGATGTGCATGTTCCAACAGGCACATCACTTCCCCTCTGGACGAAAGGAGCTTACAAGAGAAGAAATATTGCTGGTGATAAAGGAAAATACCACCAAGTTCCAGATTCTACTTCCTATGCATTGTCCTTGCAGTGTGAGCTGATCATTCCTGAAGAATAATCCAGATAGATTGATGACACCTGCTGCCCTCTACCCTTCTGGACCCTCCCAGGGGCCCCCTCTCTGGGCTGCCTCATCGGATACCTTCCCTGCAAAGGGAAGGTACATTTATCTTCAACCCACAGTGCATAAGCAGAGTACACACTAGACTAACTCATTTATTTCTGCTCATTTATTGATGGCCTTTCATAACCAAGTTATTAAGTCATCAATAACTTCAGAGAAATAAATGAATGGATCCAGAACTGGGCCAACAGATATCTAAGCTATACACTGAAATTTTTAACTAGGATCAGCAGACAAGTCAACATGGGGTGATCAGCAAAATTTCCCTCACCTGAAAAAAATGAAAATAAAAAACAGTATTCTGCAATGTCTTTTCTCTAATTGGAACCCAGTTTATTTCTCCACAAAGTAGTGAAATGAATATGCTCTCCAGTCAACCAAGTAAAATACAGTTATATTTTTTAAAGATTACATGTGTTAATATTTTTCCAAAAATGTTTCCCTGTGTGTATTGCTACTACCAGCTGACCAAAAACAAAACAAAACCAAAAATCCCTGGAAGTTTGTTTTTTGGGGGTTTTTTGACTTGTTTGTTTGTTTGTTTGTTTGGGGTGGTACTAGGGATTGAATCCAGAGACATTCTACCTCCGAGCTACATTCCTAGCCCTCTTTTATTCTTTGTTTTGAAACAGGGTCTCACCAAGTTGTGGAGGGCCTCACAAGTTGCTGACGCTGGACTTGAACCTGCGATCCTCCTGTCTCAGCCTCTCAGGTACTGGGATGACAAGCATGCGCCACTGGATGTTTTTTGCCATAAATAGAGCATAAACTCTCATAAGTGCTGATAGACTTTCCTCAGGAAGTAAAATAAAGCGAAGAAAAGGGAGGAATAAAGGCAAGGAGGAATTCCAAGACTTCAAAAAGCCCATGAAAGTGGGCATGGAGGCAAACACTTGTAATCTCAGTACCTGGTAGGCTGAGACAGGAGGATTGCACAGGTTCAAGGCCAGCCTTGGCTACTTAGTAAGGCTCTCAGCAAGTTAGTGAGACCCTGTTTCCAAATAAAATAGAAAACAGGTCTGGGAGTATAGCCCGGGGGTAGCAAGCAAAGCCTCTGGGTTCCATCCTCAGTACCACAAAAAATTAAAGAAAAAAAGAAGCCCATGAATCCAGTGTGTAGTAAACTGAAGAAACTTGTAACATTTGAACTTGAGCTTCTATGGGGATACTCTCAGAGCCATCAGCAAATTGAGGGGAGCATTTCATTTCCATTATGTTTGGGGGTCCAGGTAGCTGCTCCATCTGAGTTCTCATGAACACCCCAGAGGATGACCTCATGTCCCTGTTCATATTCACTTATGTCCTGGTTTCATCCCCGCTTCAACACTGGAGTTCCATCAAGGAGAGAGGAGTCTTGGATGCTAAGGAACAAGTGTGCTTGGAAAACTCAGCATCCCCAGTTGCCTTGGTTTCCCCCTCTGTAAAGCAGGGATGATAATAGGACATACTTTCTCACATTGTGATAAAGAGCAGACAAAAAGCACTGGAAATAATCTCTGGCATCTAGTAAGTGTGCAAGAAGTGTTTTATCTGTCGTCCTTCATAAAAATATATTATTTTCATCTGGGTGTGGTGGTGCATAACTATAGCCCAGCTACTTGGAAGGCTGAGACAGGAGGATCTCAAACTCAAGGCCAGATTGAGCAACCCAACTGAATTCTGTCTCAAAATAAAATAAAAAGGGCTGGGGATATATAGTTCAGTGGTAGGGCAGTCCTGGGTTTAATCCCCAATTCTGCAAAAAGAAAATAAAAAATATATACACACACAAAAAAAACACACACACATAACATATATTTTTTAGAAGTATATACATGTATATGTATATATGAATTTTTAATTACATATGTGAAGTTGGGCGTGGTGGCACATGCTTGTAATCCCAGTACTTGGGAGGCTGAGAAAGGAGGACCACAGGTTCACAGCCAGCCTCAGCTACTTAGTGAGGCCCTCCGCAACACAGTGAGACCCTGTTTCAAAATAAAGAATTAAAGATAGGGCTGGGGTTATAGCTCAGAGGTAGAATGTCCCTGGGTTCCATCCCCAGTACCACAAAAACAAAAACAAAACAAAAGGGAAATTTGTTGTGTTTTTTTTATTTGTTTTATTTGTTTTACCCCTTTTATCGGTTATATGCAATGCCTATCTTTTCATTAGTAGATGTGACCAGCTGTCAGAAGTCACCTGCCCATTGATGAATAGCAGCCATCTGTAAGCTTTTAGTATTCTTAAACAAAAGAAAGGCAGGGAGAAAGAAGAGGGAAGTCCCCACTGCTGGCCCAAACCTTTTTCTGGCTAGTTTAGTTCGACCCAGGATAGTTCTGGGCCAGCTGAACTCTAGCCCACAGCTGGGGAATGGTGGTTCAGAAACAAGTTACAGATGTTGCAAGATGAAGAAGGAAAATACCATGTGAAGCAGCCATTTTGCAAATCTGACACCCTTGGCGGGGTGAAAATCATTAAAGGTGCAGGGAAGGATGGAAATTGAATCAGACACCCAGGTTTGCTTTACTTGCGGGGCTGGGTATATGAATATATTCTAACTCTAGGCTACAAAGTTTGGCACTTCAGCTCTATTAGAAAATAGAGATCTTTGGAAGTCTCATGGTCATTAAAAACATAACTGGTGTCCCCAGTGGGGGATAGGGATGGGTTCCATGATTCCATCACAAGTAAGTTTGAGAAAAAACTCCCCTTACATTTTTTTTTTGTGTGTATGTGGGTCTGGGGATGGAACCCAGGGGCATTCGACCTCCAAGCTACACCCCCTGTCCTATTTTTTATTCTTTATTTTGAAACAGGGTCTCACTGAGTTGCAGAGGGCCTAAGTAGCTGAGGCTATCCGCAAAACATGATCCTCTGGTCTCAGCTTCCCGAATGCTGGGATTACAAGCATACACTACCACGCCCAGCTTCCATACATTTTTTTAAAGAGGGATTGCACCCAGGGGCATTGTACCTCTGAGCTCTACCCCCAGACTTATTACTTTATTTTGAAACACGGTCTCACTAAGTTGCTGAGGGCCTCGCTATGTTAATGAGACTCTCCTCCAACCTGCAATCGTCTTGTCTCAGCTTCCCAAGTACTGGGATTTCAGGGCTGCACCACCCTGTCTGGCTCCTACGGAAAATTTATAATGCTTCTTTATAAAGATTCTGAGAAGACCCGCATCTCAGAAACCTCTTTACCACTGACCAGCTCATCCTTTCCACATAATATGGATAGAGAGCACTGGCATTCTATCCATATCATGTATAGGACAGCGTACCAGGGAGCACCATTTTGGAAACTGTAGCTCAAAGTTCGAAAAATGAGCGGTCTTAACCGATGAGAGGTACACGTGAAGCTGGGGGATTTTAATTTCATTGTGAGTCTCTGCTCCAACCCTTTTAAGCAAAGGATTAATGGCTAGCTAAAAATGGACCACATTTTACATCCTTGTGTTTCCATTTCATCCGGGGCTGGGGAGGCGACGGCAGCATCTGCCAGTCCACATGTTTCAGAGGGCAGAATACAGCCCTTCGTGTGAGGCTATTTGTCATTCACCAGTATTGGAACTGGCTGGGAAAGAGCAAAGCAAATAAGGAAAATAGACAGAAGCAAATCAGCCTGGGCACATCTCAGGGCTGCCTTCGGCACGGCCTATGCATTTCCATCCTCTTTTACATCCCTGGAGGTACCCAGAGGAATGGGCACCTTATTACTGGGTTGCTAACTCAGGGGTATACTTTGCAGTGGGAAACTGTGGGCCTAGATAAAACAAAAGTCCACATTAAGATAGAAATGTAGCCGGGTGCCGTGGGTGGCTGACACCTGTCATCCTAGGAGTCAAGAGGCTGAGACAGGAGGATGGCAGGTTGGAGGCCGGCCCGCAGCTGCTTAGCGAGACCCTGTTTCAAAATAAAAGAGGACTGGAGGTTGTAGCTCAAAGGTAGAATGCCCCTGGGCTCCACCCACAGTGCCAAAAATGAATGAATGAATGAATGAATGAATAAATGCTTTTAATAATGGCGATCATTGCAGTGGGAAGTGGATTTGAATTCCCCTTTTTTAATATGCAAAATGACATTCACAGATATAACAATGCTATTGAACATCCTTCCCATACCACGAATACTTTTTAATCATCTCTCTCTCTCTCTAAAGTTTACACACACAAAAAAGTTTCCTTTTTCTTACATTTTCATCCTCTGCTCTCATGTACACATCATCCAATAGTTTCTCCTTCTCGTGTGTCTTCTTTTCCTCCCCCTCCTTTATGACGTTGTGCAGAAGGAAGAGAGACAAGCGTATTCAATGATTACCGGCTCTTTGGGAACTCTGTTTAATCTAAGCAGGATGGCATCAAAAACCACCCAAGGCCGCTGGTAATTATCCATCACAAACAAAACAAGTGACAACCATTGTAACCATTATTAGCCCACTATTGCGTCTTTTGCCTCAACCTTTGGGTAATCCATAAATAAATGCCATCCAGATTTGATGAGTGTAAACTACAAAATTCCCTCAATAGCAGCCTTACAGAAATAGCATTTTTATCTCTGTCCAAAAAGTGGCGTTTCTTAGCTAGCTAATAAAATTAGTATTATTCAGAAAAGTAAACATTGAATTATGCCGGAAGAATCTCATCTGCACAGCAAGATCTCTGAGCCAATTTGCTTGGCAACTGCCTCACCATTTAGATAAAAATGCTTATACTTAGAAAAAAATTTTTAATGTGGTTAAATTTAATTTGGTTTGACATATATTTTTATATTAAAATATGTTCGACTCTCTAATGCCTTTTTTTTTCCCACGGTCTCTCTCCAGGAAGTCAATAACTTGGAGAAAAGCGTAAAGCAGACGGAGAGTGCTCGGCTCTTCAGAATGTGGTACGGATTCGACCACAAGTATCCTTTGCTAATGAGGACCCCACAGAGCCCATGGCTCGGCAGAGAATGACTCTGAGCGCTTAATCACGTGGTCCTGCTCAAGAAACACGGAAAGGTAAAGCAAATTCACAGACCAGCTTCTAAAAAATAATGTATATTTTAATATATTTATATTTATATATTTGTGTATATAAATATATATAAATATATTTATATGTTTATATATTTATATATATATATTTTTTTTAATTGTTTTAAATGTGGAGTTCATGCCAGGTATGATAGCATGCATCTGTAATCCCAGTATTTGGGAGACTGAGACAGGAACATCACAGGTTGAAGGCTGGCCTTAGCAATTTAGTGAGACTGGAAGCAAGTTAGGTAGACTGTACTTCAATTTTAAAGAAAGAGGTCTGGGGGTATAACTCATAGGTAGAACGCCTCTGGGTTCAACCTCCAGTACCCAAAAGCAAAAAAAAAATGGCGTTCATACTTGAGTGTTACAAAGAATGAAGGTGAAATCTCTTGAAGTCAAATAGAATTGGTGTTTCATGGCGATCTACTATTTTTCCAAGGCCAGATGATAAAAATCACGTAGTTTTGATGACTTGATCTATTTACTGTGCTTTGTAAAGAAATCTCCTACTTCTGGCCTGGTTGGCCAGGAAGACTTGCCTGGTGGCAGGCGCTCAGTGAACAGCCTTTGCCCGGGGACCCCTGGGTAGAGCTCCAGCCTCTTTCTGCGAGGAGTCCTCAGGCTGATGGGAATGGAGGGGAGGAGAATGAATCTGGTAGGTCATAGCATAAATAGTCCACACCCCCTCCCCAGGCAGACTTGAGTAAGCTTTTTCCGTTGAAGGACCATTTTAAAATTCGAGCAATCGGCGTAAACAGAGTAGTTCAGATGCACCTTTCCTGCGATTCAAACTGCAGAGAAGTCAGGCCCGAAGGGCTTCGCCATTGTGACTTTTGCAGAAAGGCCGTTCATCTCTAATCCCAGGCACAGCGCCCTGGAAGAAAGGCGAGAACTGAACTGTAAATTGCATGCGTTGGGTCTTTGTAGCTAGTGCCGCACAGTCGCAAATCCTTCCCCTTTCAGTGAGGAAATGGCAGCCTCGGGGGTGATTTGAAGGGCCAACAGTGATTAAAGCCACACTGCATCAGTGGGGGGAGGAAGAAGAATTAAGAACTAAGAACTGGGAAAAGAGTCCAAAGACAGGTGAGGAAGAAGGGATGGAAATGGAGAGAGAGAAAAGAGGCAAAAGAAAGACGGGAAATTTACATTTGAAAGGAGAGCAAACTAGAGTGGAAAATATTTTTAAAAATTGGGAAAGAGAAGCCATTGACCATGGATCGCAGAGATAAAAGTAAAACCGAGTGAGAATTAGAAAGCGATTCTAAGAAGCAGGGTGGTCCAGGAAGGACAGAACCGTGCCATGGCAGGAGAGGGCTTTTGAGGTCCAGGTTTGATTTCCCCATGGCTCTGTGGCCTGTAGCCAGATAGCTGGCTTTGCTCAGTTTTGAGCCTTTCTGGACAGGACCAGTGGTCGCCACCTGAAACACGGTGCCCCTCGGCATCAGCTAACTAGTTCTTGCTAGTTCTGTCTCCTTAATTATCGGAAGCCGGAAGCCGGAAGCCGGAAGCCTTCTTGGTCTAAGTAGAACCTAGTTCTTATCAGGTTATTGCTGATTGATGGCCCTGGTTGACTTCTATTTTTTTTTCTTTTCTTTTTCTTTAAGAAACAGAATTTGCGCCTGAAAAAAAAAAATCTGATAACTGAATGTGAAGGAAGTTATACAAATTTGATCAGAGAGTACACATAAGGAGATATACAGCCAAAAATACCGTAAAAAGACAGATCAGAAATGTGATAGAATTTTTTTTTTAATTCTGAAAGTGCAGGGAAGAAGGCTTTATAACAAAGAAAGGGAATAAAGCCAGGTGTGGTGGCATACATCTGTAATACCATTACTTGGGAGGCTAAGAGAGGAGGATCACAGGTTCAAGACTAGCCTCAGCAACTTAGCGAGACCCTGTTTTAAAATAAAAAGTAAAGAGCCTGGCGTGGTGGCACACGCTTATAATCCCAGCATTTGGGAGGCTGAGACAGGAGGCTCACAGTTCACAGACAGCCTCAGCTACTTAATGAGGCCCTTTGCAACTCAGTGAGACCCTGTTTCAAAGTAAAGAATAAAAAATAGGGTTGGGATGGAGCTCAGAGGTAGAATGCCTCCATACCTAGGAGGCTGAGACAGGAAGATTGCAGGTTTGAGGCCAGCCTCGGCAATTTGGTGAGACCTTCAGCCACTTAAGGAGATCTTGCTTCAAAGTAAAAAATAAAAGAGGTCTAGAGGTGTAGCTCAGAAGTAGAATGTCTCTCAGTTCAATCTCCAATACCCTGAAGAAGAAAAAAAAGGGGGGGAATAAAATGGGGAAAAAATAACTCTCAAACGGGAAAATGAAAAGTTGGAACCCACTCACAATTTTAGCTTGGAGCAGTGATTCTAACTTGAAACAGTGTCAGAGTTTTTATCTCAGTTTGTAACAGGGTTTTATTTCCATGTGATTATGGACAGACCAGCAAAAGGGAAAGCAGATTCCTGTTCTCTCTCTCTCGTGTCTCTCCTCATGGTGATCTGTCCTCTAGGGCATCATCCTAGACATTACAGAGTGGATATCAGTGCACCAGTCTGTCTTTACTTGGAGTTTGTGTGTCCTCCGGATGCTCTAAATTTATCCCGGGGAACAGCAAGCCAACCAGCTCCAACCCTGTGACTTCTTGACCTATGTATAGTTTTAAAAACAAACGATCCATGTGTTTCCTTAAGTTTCCTTCTGTCGTCTACCTGCACCGCAAGTGATGTGCCCCCGAGCCCCGTAGCTTAGGCCATGCCAGCCACAGTCAGCGGAGGGACGATCCCTGGACCACAAAGAAGTGTTCATGAAGCTGGAAAAAAAAAAAAAAAGGCAGGGGTGGGCTATGCACTTTGGAGCTATTTGGGTTTCATTCCAGTAACATTGCATCGTGCAGAGAAGGCATCACAAAGAATAACTGACAGAAGAGAAAATAAACCTTCAAACACACCTGTATCAGCCAGAGTTCTCCAGAGAAACTGAACCAGACCAGCAGAAGTAATGCACAAACATCTATATACAGAGAGATTTATTTCAAGGAATTGGCTTCTTAGGATTGTTCCTAGAGCCTGATATGCAAAATTTGGAGGGCAGGATTTTAGACTCGAAATTCAGGCAGGAGCAGGTGCTGGGAAGTTGAGGCAGAATTCCTTCCTCCTCGGGGAAGCCTTAGTTCCGCAACTGATTGGATGAGGCCCACCCAGAAGGACTGAGGACAATCTCCTTTACTTACAGTTCACGGATGACAAATGAAAATCACACCTGCAAAATGTTTACAACAGTAACACCAGAGTTAGTACCTAATTGCATAGCAGGGTACGCTAGCCAGGTTGATACATAAAACTAGCCATCTCGGCACCCAATGCACATTCAATTGGTGCCCTATATTCAGACCATAGGGTAGAAAACCTCTCTTAACTACAATATTATTATCAATCAAATCATGGTGACTCACATAGCTTTCATTTTGTTTTGCTTTCTCATAAGTAATTTACATATTCATTCCCATAAAATTTTTCCAGAAACGCCAGGTGTGGTGGTGCGTGCGTGCCTATAATCCCAGTACTTGGGAGGTTCAAACAGGAGGGTTGCAGGTTTGAGGACAATCTCGGCAACTTAGCAAGACCGTGTTTCAAAATAAAAAATAATAGGTGCTGGGACATAGCTCAGAGGTAGAACGTCCCTGGGTTCAATCCCCAGGACCACACACAAAATAAAAATTTCTCTAAACTACAGGAACAAAATGATAAAAAAAAAAAAAGAAGAAGAAGAAGAAGAAAAGAAAAGAACACTGACGAGGGATCAACAACGGCCGGGGGCTGTTTCGAGTGTGTTACAGTCAGCATCTTGTCTCGCTCCCCAGCTAGGTAGGAGGTTGGGAGGTTCTGAGAGTGATTCTGATCCAAATGGTCCACTGGGTCCATGGGCCTCGTGCAAACCTGGGCCCCCCCTATTCCAGAGCATCCTTGGAAGCCTCTGCTGCCAAAACTGATGATTGATTAAGATTTCATGATGAATCAATGTGGCCTTGGTTCTAAATCACGCAGAGCAAAGAAGGAATTGAGAAGGGGGGCGATGCAAGAAGGGACTAGTGTGATGAGCACCGTGCTCTGCTACCAGGCATGATATTTCATGCAGCAATTACTCTTTGTGTTTTATTTACCGCCTCCACCATCATCTTGGGGAAGGAACCCACTGCCCTGATGACTTAAATAGCATTCTTAAACTTCAAAAGCTAATAAGTTCATTTCCATGGTTCAAGCCCACATGTGTCCCACTCCAAAAGCCCCAAGTATATCGTAGTAGTAGTAGTCGTCGTCGTCGTCGTCGCAGCAGCAGCAGCAGCAGCAGCAGCAGCAGCAGCAGTAGTAGTAGTATTTTGGTACTGGGGATTGAACCCCAGGGTGTTCTACCTCTGAGCCACACCACCAGCCCTATCTTAATTTTTTTTTATTATGAAATGATGTTTCTACGTTGCTGATGGCCACGTTAAATTGCTGAGTTTGGCCTTTAACCTGCGATCCTACTGTCTCAGCCTCCCAAGTATTGGGATTACAGGCATGTGCCACCAGCACTCGGCTCCTAAGTGTACTTAAATGAGATTTATCACTCACAATTCTATGTCTGTGATATCTCTTCCTCTATCTGTAAAACCTCAGGTCTCAGTATGTCTATAAAGTCACCATTAAATCGTTGATAGTTATAATTTATGTAGTACAGAGTTCACACATCTACCCTCTGTTGATGGTATATCGGGTAATAACAAGGCGACAGGGTCTTTGCTGGCCCCCCAGAGTGTACCATCAGGAAGGGGTCTCCAGGCTTCTGAGTCAGATCAATGTTTCAGGGGCAGAAAGTTACAGATGGTTTCGTCTCGCAAAAGATGGACTCAGGCTAGCCAAGTTCAAAGGCGGCAGAAGTATAAACCAGATACCAAGCTCAGGTTCTAACTCAACATATGCCCATGAGGAGAATATCCTGTTCCAGCCATGAGAAGGCTCAGGTTGCCCTCCGGCTCCTGCTGTTCCTCCTCTCCGGCTCCAGGCTCACTCTGCAATAGCCACCCTGGACTTCTTCTGATCTGCCAACCACCCACCTGTGGCCAGCTCTCAGCACTGGCTCTGCCTTCAGTCATCCGAGGCCTGTGGCCCTCTCCTCTGTCATCAGCTGGCTGGCAAGACCCTCTGGACCTCTTGTGTCAATTTTCCACCCAAACACACCAACTCACACAGAATGGTCTCTGTTATAATGGTCTCTGTTATAATGGTCACCTAACACAGAATGGTCTCTGTTATAATGGTCACCTAAGACACACAGAATGGCCTCCTCTAACCGGGATCCGTGCTTTCTGGGGGCCAAGATTTGTGTCCAGCACTGATCACTGGTCTGTCCATAAGGCATAGAATGATGCCCGGGTGGCGTGGACACTCAGGAAACATCTGTTGAAGGAAGGAAGGAATCGATCAGTCCATCAAGCAAACCGGCAATATTTTCTATCCAGGGCACCTTCATTTCAGATATTGATGGAGCAGAAAAGCCAGTTAATTATCTGAAAGCTGAGCAAGGCCAAGTGTAGATAATATTAGTGTTTTCATCCGGGCTTTCCCTGTGCAGACACCCACCTACAGTCCCTGTTTGCCTCCCTGGACAGGGACAGCCACTCGGGGTAGACCCTGTCACCTGTCACCTGACCTCCTTCCTCTGGTTGGTTCTTTCTTCCTTAGATCCCCACCCACTGTAGGAGGAAGGAAACCTTTATTTTTCTCATCAGTATTTTTAATACAACCCCCAGAATTTTGTATGTTGCATTTGACAGTACGCTCACTTAATAATACTTTCGGGAGTTCAGAATCTCAAGGATAAGTTTCCAATTAAGGTAATATGATCATCGATTTAATAAAATGAAGTTTATATTTTTTTTTAAAAAAAAAAGGAGCCTAAAAGCAATCTGAGCTCTTCAAGGAAAACATAAATGACCCAGACATTAGACTTATTAACTTGGGTTTTACTTGACAGCTGAGCTGGTACATTGAAGCCTGGCTCTTGGCTTAGAAGCTACTCTCTGTATGGGTAGCTTTGAATACACTTTATCTCACCAATCATATGTTGATTTTATTAGCACCAAACTCAAATTTTTAGAGCCCACTATCATTCCCGCTAACACTCCTGTGTAATGAGGAGGTTAGGAGCAGAAATTGATGCCTCCTTATTCATATTTTAAGACAGGGGATAAAATTATTTGCTTAGATTCGCCCTGTTACAGCCAGTGTGGGAATCTTACGCTGCCTTATTCATAGGTGACTAACGATCCTGCCGGACTGTCTGCTTCCCAGGGTGTCTCACCATTTCTCATTTATCATCTCTCTCCTTAAGCATGTGTATATATTAGTCCTACAAATGTGAACGACACAAGATAAAAACGACCTTTTCCAAAATAAAAAGCACAGCCTAAAATCATTTTTAAGCACTTCCCATAGGCTGACATCAACCCCAAACAAGAATTTATCAAGTGCTTGCCAGCGTTTTACACAAGTGTAAAAAAATGCTCAGAGATAACACTGGATTGGCAAGTTGACGCAGTAACAGAATTACATAAAGCCCCGTGGATAGACACTTCCTTCCCATCTTTGGTTTGGAGTGAAGAACCTCGTGACTCCAATGAAGAGTCTCACTTCACAGAATGAAAGCCCCGGGGCAGGTCACGTGCATGCCGAGGCTCTTTGTTATGACTGGATATAGAAAATCCCCTGAAGAGTTCATGTGTTAATGTTCGGAGTGGATGTAATTGAGCCGTCAGGATTGTAACCTCATCATCAGTGTATATGCCCATCGTGATGGATTTACTAGGTGGTGCCCTAGGATGGTGGGGGTGTGGCCTTAGGGACTGTGCTTTCGTCTCTGAATCCCCTGCCTGCTGGCTCTCTTGCTGCCAGCCTCCCAGATGTGAGAGCAGAGACCTGTTCTCTCCCCTCTCTCTGTCTGCTTCCTGCCAATATGCTGCCCTGAGATCCACAGACCCGGCCTCACATGGACTGAACCCAAAATCTCCAAAAAATCTCCTAGCGAAAAGAGAATCTTCCTCCAAGTTTTGCAAGCAGGCTTATTGGGTTCATCAGTGAGAATAGTGACCAAGAAACTCTTGAATTTCCCATTTGGCTCAGACAAGTGGCAGGTACCAGGTTCCTGCCTGTTCCAAAGTGTGGCAGGTTGGGACTCCAGGGAAAGTTAGCAGGAATATTAGGATTGTTTAAAACAACCCTTGAAACCATGTGTTAAGTGGATTTCAATGTTATAATTTTTTGTTATAATTTTTTAGTCTTAACCAAAAAAAATTTAAAAGTTTCCTCCTAAATCTTGGCAGAATTCATTATATCCCACACAGTCACACTTCTGTTAATTCACAGGTATGAATACTGTGAGCAGAATTTCCATTTTAAATGATGATCCCCGTATTGTGGTTTTCCCCTATTCTGTCGAGTTGACACACCTATTTATTGGGGTAGTTCTATGGCCTTGTGAGGGACTTGAGTTTACCTCACAAAAAAACCCTCTGAGGAGCAAGGAATGTTACTTCTGTGAAACCTGTTTTTATAAATGAGGCAACTGCGCCCAAAGGAAAAGAAAAGACACGCCCAGGGTTCTGGATGACTCGGAACCAGCATTCCTAATCAGCGGGAGAGCGAGTCACGTCCACCTGTGGAACCCCAGGGTCCTAGTTCAGGTGGCCCATCTCTGAGTTCCGGCAGCATTGATATGTGTGAGATGCTATTTTTGCATGTTTGCCTGGCACACAATAGGTAGTTTTACTGTGGTGCTTTCTTTGGTGGTTCCCAAAAATCTTCTCCAGTCTGAGGGTGAGGTGTGTTTTATTTTCACTAGCAAGCAGAAGAGGTACCAGAAGATGGAAGTAATTCTTTGTTCAATGAATACTTTAATAGAGGCTCCCTATGTACTAGACAATATATGAGGTACCAGGGCCTAGCTGCAAACAAGATAGTCATGGTTGACCCTTGTGGTCTTGCTGTTTGCCCCACTGAGATGAGCCATGGCCCCAAAACTGTTGGAAATCACAGGAGAGAACAAGACTGGCATCGTCGGAATGAAATTGGGGGACAGATTCTCACAGATTGAAATCATTTCTAGCTCTCACTTACAAAACATAACCAGATAAACCCCACATCATTGCAGACAGAACCAAAACATCAAAATATTGGACAAACAAACAAGTTTCCAAAGTCGTTCTAAATGTGTCCCCTGATGGCATCTCACAGGAGTGTGCCCAGGACACTGTGACTTCCTGCCCCAAGAAGTTGGGGGACTGAGCCACTACTGGTTAGTGCACTGGGGGCTCAGCCGGGCTTTCGGTCATCGCCGTCTTCACAGGTGTTACTCTAGAAGGATCTTGTAGTGAATGCTTCAACCTGAGTGAAGTGAAATTAAAATTCCCTAAAAGAAAACATCCTGGACCACGATTTTCATCCCCTTTCAGTGGGAAGCAGTGCAGGGAAATTTTAACAGTATCTGGAAATATGATCATAGCTTTTGTTCACATTCTACCTTGGAGCCTTCCATATACTGGGAATAATATCCTTTTATAACATCATAAAATGCTATCCTCTGTTTGGGCTGAACCCATCAGAAAAACTGGCCACTTATTAAGACAGCATTCTACTGATAATAGCTTATACCCTAGGCTCTCAGACCTACAACATTTAAAACATAGAAACAGTACAGTTTTCTCAAGACCCTGTAGCATAAATACACCACAATACTTCATAGCTAGAATAAAGCTCTCCTGAATCCCTGATGATATGGTATGACTTTGTGGATTACTGCCGAAACAAAGGATTCCCCCACTGCGATTATAAAAATCTGTTTGTCCCAAGAGGGTATCTGGGTTTTCAACAATGATCCTGTGATTCTACCTGAACTTTGGCATCCCTGCATCATTGTGCGTCTTCCTGAATATTTTTTTTTTTTTTTAGCAGTCCCAGGGATGGAACCCAGGGCCATTCTACCTCCGAGCTACACCCCCAGCCCTATTTTTTTTTTAATTCTTTCTTTTTTTTTTTTTTTGTGGTACTGGGGGTGGAACCCAGAGGCTTTCTACCTCCAGGCTATACTCCCAGACCTTTTTTATGTTTTATTTGGAAACAGGGTTTCACTAAGTTGCTGAGAACCTCACTAAGTAGCTGAGGCTGGCTTCGAACCCGTGCGATCCTCCTGTCTCAGCCTTCCAAGTGTGGGGATTACAAGCATGCGCCACCACGCCTGGCAAATTCTTTCTATTTTTGAAACAGGGTCCCACTCAGTTGTGAAGGGTCTCGGTTAATAGCTGAGGCTATCTGCAAACCATGATCTTCCAGTCTCAGCTTCTCGAATGCTGAGATTGCTAGCATGCACCACCATGCCCGGCTGAAAAACATTTTTTAGTAATATTTCTATTAAATGAGAGTGCTTTTTGGATTTCATCTTCACTCTTAGCAAACAAAATGAAAATCTAGATTTACATGAACAGGAAATCAAAAAGTAACTCTTCTCCTTATAGCAAATGAATTCTCTAAATACATTCCTTTAAATAATATTCAGAGTTGGTCATGGTGGTGCTTGTCTGTAATCCTGGTACATGAGGGGCTGAGACAGGAGGATCACAGGTTCAAGGCTAGCCTCAGCAACTTAGCAAGACCCTGTTTCAAAATTTAAAAAAATTAGCCGGGCGTGGTGGCACACGCATGTAATCCCAGCATTTAGGAGGCTGAGACGTAGGATCGTGGTTCGCGGACAGCCTCAGCTACTTAGTGAGGCCCTCCACAACTCAGTGAGACCCTGTTTCAAAATAAAGAATAAAAAACTGGGCAGGTTGTGTAGCTCAGAGGTCAAATGCCTCTGGGTTCCATCCCCAGGCTCACACACACAAAAAAGGAAATCGGAAGGTAACTCTTCTCCTCATAGCACATGAGTTCTCTAGATACATTCCTTTAAGTAATATTCAAAGTTGGTCATGGTGGTGCGTTTCTGTAATCCTGGTACATGTGGCACTAAGACAGGAGTATCACGGGTTCGAGGCTAGCCCCAGCCACTTAGCAAGACCCTGTGTCAAAATTTTAAAAATTTAAAAGGACTGAAAGTGTAATTCAAAGGTATAATGCCCCCGGAATCAATCCCTAGTACCATAAATAAATAAATAAATAAATAAATAAATAAATAAATAAATAAATAAATTTTTTATTGCAGAGAACTATATTAGACTTCTCTAACTCAACCATTGATTTATTTGTTGATTTACCACATGAAGACCTACCATGTGCCAAATTCTTACAGAGCTTACAATTTAATATGGTTCTGTCTTTGAACTTCTGTTTTACAGGCATCTTTTCAAGAACATGTCTAAAGAATAAAACGGACATAGTTAGACTTTCCACTGTTGGTTTTTATCAGATAAAGTATGACTTAGTGGTCAGGAGCTATTATAGCTTGTACACTCCTACTTAGATACATTTAAGAAAATTATTTAACTTCTCTGTGACTCCATCTCTCATCTGAAAATGGGGAGAACAGAAGTCCCTACCTCAGAGGAGTGTTTTGATGATTAAATGAACTCAGGCAAAGCACTCAGAACAGTTCTCACTAAATGTTAGAGTTAGGTTATTGTTACCACCTATTGATACATATATCTCTTAAAGAGAACTGCCATGTCATGTCTTTAGTATTTACTGCTGCTAATTATCTGTGATTAACCCAAATTCCCATTATCTTATATTTTGGTAATAGTTTTTAGTTACAACAGCTCTACTGCTGTAACTACCATAAGAAAGACTTCAGTCTCCATAAACCAAAGGTTTCACATTGGCAATAAATCAGATATAATTCTTTTTTCCCCCTTACTGGGGATCAAACCCAAGATCATTCTACTTTGAGATACACTCCCAGCCCGTTTTATTTTTTATTTTATATATTTATTTTGTGTTACTAGAGATTGAACCCAGGGTGTATTCTACCTCCGAGCTACAACCCCAACACATTTTTGGGTCTCTCTAGGTTTCTGAGAGTCCCTTTAAGTTGCCAAGGCTGGCTTCAAACCTGCCATCCTCTTGACTCAGCCTCCAAGTACCAGGATTAAAGGTGTGCACCATCACGCCCAGCTAATTCGGGTACAGTTCTTATTTCATCTTCAGTAAATAATCATCACTAGATGGTAAATTTTTCTTCTGTGTCCCTCACCCTTTACATGCACTGGTTTTGCTTACGATATTTTTTAGAGTCCATCATCCCAGAGTTCTTTTTCTGGAAATGACACCACAGATAGCAATTTTGATTGGATAGAGAAATCTCGTGATTTTTGTGTTCCACAATAGAAGCCTTTGATGATAATTATCCCTCTCCTGGTTTCCTGTGATAAAGAAAATCTTCCAATTGCACCCTTCAGGTAAAGCTCTGGTGTTTCATCATTAGCAATGTAATGCCACACAGAAGATTTCTAGGTCAGTAGTGAGTCATTTGGTTAGAAAAATTAGAAGGAAAAAAAATGAGAAGACTTAGGCCTATGTGATGCTTTTCATGTTACCAACATTGAATTTAGTTTTTGTATTTCTTCCGTGTGAAAGGAGTCTCTTGTTTAAATTTTCTTTAATTGTTGCTTGTTTGCTCCTTCTCAACTGCAGCAGCCAAGGTATTTGCAGGCTGCCAACAATTTCGTGAGCGGCCAGAGACACATTATCAGCATGGACCGTGGCTGTGGCTTCACATATTATCACCTGACAGTGAGACAGAGTCCTGGGTCTGTCTCTTGAGCTGCAAACATTCAGCACTTGGGCTACTCTCAGAGCTGCAGGAGACGCCACCCAAAGTGTATTGGGCAGGCACGGCCCTGCCTTAATTAGGTTTGACTTCACAAGGTAGATGGCGATGATGTATTCTCCATGGATGTCAAACCACCTCATAAGAGCTGAAAGAGAGGCAGGGTGATGATAGTCAGTGGAAGCAGAACTTGTTGGAGAAACAGATAGTATTCTTTCAGGCACACGGGAAAGAGTTTCTGGAGGAACTGGGATTTCCTAACATGAAATTAAACAATGATCCAGGCATAGTGGTGCATGCTTGTAATCCCAGTGCTTGGGAGGCTGAGAATAGAGGATTGTAGGTTCAAGGACTGTGTCAGTAAGTAGTGAGGCTCTCATCAATCTTCTAAGACTCTGTTTCAAAATGAAAATAAATAGGGATGGGGGTGACTCAGAGATAGAATGCCTATGGGTTTAATCCAGGAAGGAAAGAATGAAAGAGGTAAAGAGGCAAAGAGGGAAGGAAGGAAGGAAGGAAGGAAGGAAGGAAGGAAGGAAGGAAGGAAGGAAGGAAGGGAAAGGAAGGGCATTCTCCCCAGAGGTAGTAACACAGGGCTGGGCGGGGGATCCCATACAAGAGAGCTTGAATGAATAAATCTGCCAGAAAGGTACAGAGTTAGAAGAAAATGAGAGGAGGTCTCTAGAGATGGCAGATCAGCTCTTGAAGCAAAGCAGAAAGCTCTTATTCCTGATGCCTAAGTCGTCAGGATTCTCTCTCTGGTATTAGTAATAGTTTTGTGTGGTGGCTCAGATGACTAGCAGATAGAGTGATGTGTCACCAGCTAAAGTGTCCTTTAAAGTTTAAAGTGATTATTCAACCCTTTGGCCGTCATTTTTCGGTACCTGCACATTTTATACTTCCAGAATTGGGTTTAGCTTTGATTTTATGTTGATCATATTGAAAATGGCATACATTCAGACTGTGCTTGGTGCCCTCCGCCGCCATTTCCCCTCCCCCCTCCAACAGTGAGTGTCCAGGTTGACCATGCTGCATTCATACTTTTACACATGTTTGAATGTAACTAACTCCCCCATTAATCAACCTCAGCCTTCTTCCCCTCCTACCCTTCAAGGGTTTAGTTTTAATATTTTTTCTTCCTGAGAAAAAGTAAATGCATATTTTCTTCAATTGTTTTAAATGAATTTAGTTTTGATAATTCTTTCCTGGGGAATAGAAATACATATATGTTTATAAATATACAAATAAATATATAAATATATGTATATTTACACACACACACACACACACACACACACACACACACGTCTTCTGTGTTCTCTTGATGCCACAGAGGTAAATAAGAAAGGCTGATTGTTCTCAAGAGACCAGCATCCTGGTCAGGTAGAGATATATCAGCCACCAAGGATGACAGTAGAGTTATAAGCAAAGAGAGTTGTCGGTCTGTGTGGGCTGGCATGAAACACTTTAGACTGGCAGCCTAGTAACAGTAGATATTTATCTCATGTAATTCTGAACCCTGGGAAGCCCAAGCTCAGGGTGCCAGCAAGTTCCGTGTTCACAGAGACACCTTCTTCCTGCACCTTCACATGGGGGAAGGAGTACCCTCAGACCCCTTTTCTATGGGCAAGAATCACGTTCCTATGGGCCAAGTGCCCCACACGCAATCACCATCCAAGGCCCCATCTCTTAATGCCATGGCCCTGGGCGCCGACTTTCAACATGTGAAGCTTGGGGAGCACATTCAGACTGTTACCAGAGGAGCATGGATTCGGCGAAGGGTTCACAAGTTCCCAAAGTGGGAAGCCCATCTCAGGACCAGCAGGGTCCCTGGCTTATGTGACAAAAAAAAAAAAAAATTTTAGACCGTGCCAGTCAGAGACATGGAAATGTATTTAGGAAAGTAAGAAATACACTTTTAGGGGAGAATGTGGGCTATCTCAAGAGGGAGACACACTTTTGGGGGGGTCTATGGCTTTTTCTTCTAAAGCAAAACTTGGTGACGGGCAGGGACCTATGGGAAGGTAGTGAGGATGACCTCAGTCCAGTGATAACAGGGCAGTTTCTGGTGGCTGGTCATCCTCAGAATCCGCAGGCTCCATTATCTGTTAAATACGAAAGCTGGAAAGCTCTACAAGTTACAGGTTTCTTGAGATGTCATATCTTTTGTGATAACAGTGTGCAGGGCAATTACAGATTTGGTTTTGTTTTACTGGTTAACTCTAAGATCTACAGAGCCAGTTTAGGGAGTAGAGGTATAAGAAACTTCAGCATGAGGTTCTTATATTAAAGTTATAAAGTACTTCTTCATATCTATCTCCTTCCTACTTATTTCTTTTATTTCATCTATCCTACATCAAGAGTTATGGAAGCCAGAAAGAGAGAAATAGCCAACTAAACAGCTCTGAAGGGAAACTTCAGAGCCAAGTGCTGCAGAGTCAGATTCTGGACCCAGCAGAGCTGAGGGTCTTTGTGGCAACAGCAACAGCTCAGGCCAAAGTACAGGCTGGGTGTGGAGTGTTTGGAAGATGGCGGGAAGTAAACCTAGAGAGTTGTCAGGTACCCAGATTGTCAGGACTACACATATCACGGTCAAGAAAATGGATTTTATTTCTTGACAGCAAGAGCCCAATACCATGCTTTAAGCTCAGAGCCACACACTGCAGTTTGTCAAAATGAAGAGAGTCGGTGGTCCCCGGCACAAGGTGGGGTGACAGGGAGAACATGAAACTAGAAATGATCAGGGACAGTTGCTTCTGAAAACCCCCACTGGTTTTCATTGTGCATGAAAATAGGAAATAAGGAAATACACGAAGGACAAGGATGAGGGATGTGCTCATTCTGCTCTGAGAGATGTTTCGGAACCCTCAACATGCATTCAAAAATAGAAACGTGTTAAATCCGGGCGTGTGGTGCATGTCTATAATCCCAATGCTTGGGAGGCTGAGAACGGAGGATCGGGGTTCACAGACAGCCTCAGCTGCTTAGTGAGGCCCTTTGCAACTCAGTGAGACCTTGTTTCAAAATAAAGAATAAAAAGTAGGGCTGGGGGTTTAGCTCGGAGGTAGAATGCCCCTGGGTTCCATCCCCAGTACTGCAAAAAAAAAAAAAGAAAAAGAAAAGAGAAAAGAATAAAATAGGGTTGAGGGTGTACTTCTGAGACAGAATGCCTGTGGATCCCAGTAACACACACACACACACACACACACACACACACACACACACGCACGTGTGCACACACACACACACACACACACACACACACACACACACACACACACAAGAGCCTGTTTCAAAATAAAAAATAAAATAGGCTGAGGATGTAGCTCAGAGGTAGAATGTCCCTGATTTCAATCACTTATAACACACACACATACACAGGCACACATACACACACAATAAGACAAAAAATAAAATATATATACATGTATTTTAAATAAAATATATTTAATGAAATATATATAAATCAGAGCTGATTTGAAGCTCTTACATGTATATACATATAAATTTTTCTATATATGAGTATTTATATATAAATACTTTTAAGTATAAATACTATAAATATAGTATAAATGCTATATAGCACTTATATGGATGTATGTATTTCTCTAAGAGTTTAAGTCTTCAATTCCCACTAGGGGGTCTGCCAGAACAGTTTCTGAGTCATAAATACCCCCAGCTCATCTCCTGGTATTTCCCTACCTATCCTTAATGAACAACTTGAGAATTTCTGACAGTGGTGTTAACTAATCTAATAGAAGATGTTTGAATAAAAATTCCCTTTCAGAGAAAAGTCTGTGTTTTTGTACCTAAACTGATATACCAGAATGCCCCTGGCCCTCAAGAGGCAGTCTCTTTGCCAACAGTAGCGGGCGCAGTGGGCTTTTAAAACGCAGAGGAAAAAACCCAGGAGAGCCAACCTCTCTCCAAAGGAAACAGACGTATCCTGAAACCACCGCCCCTGACGTCCCTTGAAGCCATTTCCTTGGAATTCCTTGAAATCAACCAGCACCTTGTGTTTCTCTGAGCCGCTGCCCGTAAACACGGCTGGAGCTGATTCCTAGCTCATACAGGATGCTAAGCAAATCTCTTCCTAATTCTTGAACATGCTTAATAGTACGAACAGGAAGGACTGTAACGGCTTCGTCCCTTCTCTCCCTACTTTGACCCAGCAAGTGCAAACGCCTCCTCCTGCCCCCGTCCCCAGAGCGGCCTCTGTCCTGGGCTTCAGGTACCAAGCCCTTTGCCTTTCTGTCTCCTGCTTCAAGTAGATAAAGATCATGCACAGCATTCCCAAGAGCCGCATCCCAGTGTCAGCCATGAGAGGCAGGTGACCACAGCTGGCTGCGTTCCCTGTAGGACCTCTATGCTCAAGGGAGGACCGTTCCCCAGAGCCTCAGAAGCAGGTCCTCCACATCTTAACAGCTCCAGCAGTGCGAGCTCAGAACGCCTGGTCTCCAACAAGCTCGACCAATTTTTTTTTCTTTCTTTCTATTTTCTTTTCTGCTTAGTCTGAAATCCTCAGGCCTTTTCTGAACTGAAATGTTTAGAAGATGAGCATTATGGTAATTGGTAATTGTACAAGCACTTTGCAAAGATCAAGAGCTTCATAAAGTCAAAATGATGCTAAATTCAGTGACAGGTTTACAGGCCTGAAGGCCCTCAGACTCAATACGCAGATATAAACAAAGAATTTTATTACATTTTTATTATTTTTTTTTAAATTCTAGCTGATTTCCTGCTATATTTGAGATTGTAACGAGCACAAATGTTCCTTCTCAATCTACTCGTGTGTCTTACTGGAGAACCTTCCTCCCCAGGTCGTCAGCTCCCACAAATCTCTCTTTTGAAGCTCCCCTCCCTGTAGAATGAATGCTCCCCCAGCCAGAAATACGCTCAAGAGGAATCCCTACCCTTGACCTTCCCGCAAGTAGGAGCTCCTTCTCCAGCCCAGGCCCTTCCTTCCTATCCCCCTCATCAGAACTGTTTGTGTTCCTGTTAGAAACCACAGATCCAATGCCCTGCAAACATATCTCCCTTGTGAGGCCGGTCTTTATGCAAACCTTTGAACATGCTGGCAGGCCATTTAGAAGAGACAGATAAGATTTCAATCAGATTTTTTTTCACTAGTGTTTCCTCAAAATCAATTTAGTAGGTTCCTAACCAGGACTTTTTAATAAGTGCACTGCAGAATTGGAAGTCAATGTTCTTCCGTAACGCTTGCACCAAGGTGTGCACAGACGTATGTGTATATACTCAGTTGTGATAGAAAATGTTTCTTTACAGTAGAGTCATGATCAAAAAGATTTTAAAGCCTTGATCTGTGTTAGCATCCAGTCTTCATGCATACAGTCGCAGGCCTTTATTCCTGATTGCTTTTAAGTGCCCAGTAAGTTGGACAAGGAGTTGTAAGAGCACAAAGAGAGTTGTCAGTTCTTTGGGGTTTATTTAGTAAAATTGAGAAATTGATAGATTTGAGCTGGATTTGGAGAAAGAGATGGAATTTAATAAGTAGAAATTGGAAAGGGAAAATGCAACAGAGACCTGTGGGCAGAGCAATGGGTCTGAAGATCTGACTCTTCGCCCTGCCTCAGCCCCTCAGCTACGGAACCTCGGGCATGGACCCAACACACACCGGATATGCTTATTGCTTCTTCCTGGGCAAAGCAGAGATCACCAGGACAGGTACAGAGATGGGGAAAGCATCATTACATAGGACATCTTTAGGGTTGGCTGTTAGAGAAGGATACACTAAAAAAATATGCTTAGAAAAATCTGTAAAGATTTTTGAGTATCAGATAAAGGTGCCTGGATTTCACTCGGTAGATAATGAAGAATCGGATGATTTGTAAACACGGGAGTGACAGAGTCTTGTTTTAGAAAGATTGATCAGACAACATTGATTAAGGGGAAGTCACAGGGTTCTAAATTATGGTAGTTGCAATGGGAATAGAAAAGAAAAAGAAAGAAAAGAACAAAACTAGAAAACTCTGGCCCCAAGTCCATGGAATCTAATGTGTTATTACCAAGGGGGGGGGGGGGGCAATAGGGATACAGAGAGAAGGGACCATGCAGGTACCCATTGTAAACAAGCAGGGACCTCATTTCTTTCTGAGTATATTAGTTAGCTTTTTGCTGCTATGACCAAAATACCTGACAAGAACAACCTAGAGAAGGAAATGTTTATTTGGCTCGTGGTTGCAGGGGTTCAGTCCATCATTGGCCATCTCCAAGGTAGAAACATCATGGTGGTAGGGAGAGAGGCAGAGGGAAGCTGCTTAAGGCAGCCAGGAAACAGAGAGAAGAAAGGACCAGACACAGATGTCGTCCTCAAGGCCACACCCTGAGTGACCTGTATCCACCTTTCACACCTTACTTGCCTACAGTTACCACCCAGTAAGTCCATTTCAATTATATATCCATCTGTGGATTTATGAGATTAGATCCTTGATTCAATTATTTCACTGCTAAACATCTCTGTGTTGCTAATACGTGAATTTTTCTGTGGGAAATTCTATAACCAAACCCTAACACCAGACTTATTGCTCTTTAGGATAAAGAAGCCATTTGCCTGGTCTGGCTTCCCAGGTAGGATTCTCTAGATCTCTGAGTGAACCTGCTTTTCCTCTTTGTAGGATTCTCTTCAAGAGGAGTGTGCCTCAATTATCCTACACATGCACGTGTGCATATACACACACACACAGGCTGAACATTTATTTTAGTATTTTGTGCTAATTTGGCCTCATCAATTTGTCTTCTATCTATAGACTTCACTGAAATTAACCTGCAGGCTAACTAACTTATGTTACTAATGCAGCGTCGCTATACCGCATCCTAACAAATCAAGTTCAGACTCATTAGCGGGGAGCATGAGTCAACTAGCTAGGTTCGGAGCGTTGTTGTCGACTAGCTGTGTGATGTGGGGAAAATAATTTGAACTTTCTGAACCTCGATCTCCTAGTTTGTAAAATGGTCATGTTGACGATGATAAGAATACCTACCTTGCAGCTTTAGGGCGAGGCTGGCACTGTTATATTCAGCATAATTAGCATAAAGCTTAAAAAAGAGGCCCTTCATAAAAGAACACTCTTGTTATTATTACTCCAGGTCATGAATTGATGTGCCTACTCTCCGTAATGACACATGGTAGCTTTTCCCCAGTTCCACAGGAAGAGATCTATCAGATTCAGCCCAAGGAGAGGTGCTTCCAGGCCCGGCCCAACAGGGCCAAGTCCCTACAGGAGCAAAAAGTTATCACTGCCCTGTTCCTCTCAGATGCACACCTTTAAGCCCAGCTACACACTCCTCAGACAAAACAACTTTATTTCAGCTTAGTCTAAAAAATGCTGAGTGTTCCTCATTGAGAATAAATAGATGTATAGGAGGGATTAGTACATGTGTGTTGTGCCATCTCTAAGTAGCTGGGGACAGAGCATTGATGGTGAGGAGAAAGAGTGTCTCTAGGGCTGCAGTCAGCAGAGGTCTGGGGTAACTGGCTCCTTCCTGACCCATGCTCTGGAGAATACTGGGGATTCCATCGGGTCTTGAAAATAAATTACCACTTCTCCTCCCGTAAAATCTTGTGACAGCCAGCATTAAATACAAGTTTCTGTGATTTAAATGAATGAGTGTTTATTATGAGAAAAGTCAGGTGTTTTCCAACTCAACTCGAAATCATATTCCAAGTGCATGCAGCTGGGCCCCAGAGGTCATAAGCAGCAGGACCAGGAGTCAGAAGTCCTGGTTTTGAGCCCAGTCTTTGCTGGCAATGTGAGTGGAGCCATCCAGTCCTGCCTAGGTCCGGTTTCTTCATCTGTTAAGTAAAAGGAATGCTCCTCTCTGCCCTTTAACCACAAAAGCAATTTCCCTGACCCAAAGCAATGTACACACAAGCTTAAGAATGCCCAAGGCTTCGAGAACCCATTCATTCTCTGGGGCTGGATAGAGAACTCCGGGGTCGAGGGCTTGCCAAACATGTGTGACGCCTGAGGGTCAATCCACAGCACCAAACCAACCAACAACCACAGACCACATGGATTTCTCCACCTTTTTAATAGACTTGAGCTTATTTTTCAGTCTTTTCAACCAAAACTCTATCGCACGACGAAAGTGCTTATAACAACATATTCTGTGAGAATTGGGCCTCATATTGACCAAACAAAACCTACTTTTATAAAAAAGAGATACACATTCTCCTATGGTTTTACGCGAAGAAAGGAAAATGATTGCTGGCTCTGTCACACGCTTGGAATCTATTTTCCAGAAACAGGGCACACTTGTCATGTTTTTTCTCCTTACAAATTCAATAAACTTTAATCGCTCTGTTTAATGGCATATAGGAAAGGAAGGTTCTTTCTTAGGCTCCCAGGAAGTAAAGGATTGACTTATAAATTTTATTTCACTAATTTTATTTTCAAGCATTCTTGAAAATGAAAGAAACAGATAGAGCCAAGAGTGATGGTACATGCCTGTAATCCCAGTACTGGGGAGGCCGAGAAAGGAGGACCGAAGGCTCAAGGTCAGCCTCAGCAACTTAGGAAGACCCTCAGGAACTTAGTGAGAACCTGTTTTGAAATAAAATAAAAATAAAAAGGGCTAAGGATGTAGGTTGGAAGTAAAATGCCCCTGGGTTCAATCCCCAGTACCAAATAAATAAATGAATAAATAAATAAGAAATAGATGGGATAAAGTCCAACAAGCTGCCAACCCTAGTTGCGTATCTACTGCCTACCTCCTAGCTTGGCCTTCTTTCTGATAGAAACAAAAAGAAATCATACCTCACACTTGACAAGTTAGGAACTCACCTTTTCTATGAGGCTTTTAATGTGATTGTTTTCTTACAGTTTTGTTTTTAATTTTTCTTAACTGTATCTCCTTTATCATCCTGGATCATCCTTTCAAGACAGAGTTAGAAATAATTGCTCACTTGTTGACTATCTAAAAAATATGTCTCATGTATTGGAAAGAAAGCACTGGAAGAACATGTAAACCAAGTCCAATAGGGTGGCTGTGGATGAGAGCGTGCAGGCCGCAGTGTTGGTAGCCTTTCTGTGATAGCGCAGAGTAGGAGCCCTGATCTCTGCTTACAGGTGGGGAAACTGAGGCTCGGTGAAGCTGGGCCTAGAGCTGGGGGCACAGGACTCTCTTATCCCTGGGCCACTCCCCTGTCCCATGCTTTGTAAATCTCGACCTCAAAGGAATGTAGCTTTCACTTGATTTCTGGGTTAGCCGAAAAGTGCCTGCATTTTTGGGGGATAAATTCTCTTTGGAGGTTGGAGGACCAAATTTCATTTCTGTTTCTCTCTTTACCTGTTTCTCTTGATCACTCTGTTCCGTTGTTCCTTTTATCTTTCTCACCACCGTATTCGTTAAGGCAAACAAAACTATTCCTGCTCCTTTCCCACAACTACCATCTGATTAAGCCCTGCCTAATACTCCTTCTTTATTAGAGCCCTAAATGACTAGTTAGCATGCTTGGGAAACCCAGTGAGCCAATACACAGCCAATACAGTGAAGAAGGATAACTTACAGCAGCCTGGCTGTGGAAAGCACTGACCCATTACCTCCTACCCCACAGATGGGCGCATTCCGGGCTTCTAGCAGCTGCTTTTTAGAGCATCTCTCTGCAGTCTGCGTTCAGCCCTTGAACTGCTATCTACTTTTTGTTTATTTGCGGTTTGGTTGGTGAAAACATTCCATTTCCTTTTATTTGTTTCTCTTGAACGGCTCGTCATTTTTCCTTTCTGGAAAACCAGAAAGAAAAGTTAGACTTGGCTTTAGTGCGATATTTTTCTTTGGTGAAGAAAATGGACAGGCCAGCTGAAAACTTTTGGGGAGTTTGACTGTAAATTATTTCCTCGTTAATTCTCTCGCTTTCTACATCGTGTGTTGTCTTTTTCTCTTTTCCTTATCTCCAAAGGATTTAATAAAAAAAAATGATGCAGCATAAAATGGTCACATTATACAGAAAGAGAAAGGGCAGGTTAGAATGATCAAAATTTATTTTTGTAACGTCAAGGATCGGTTTCTCCAGCAGTTAACTCAGCTTTCATTTCACTGAAAATAATGGAAAAATGAAAGGAGGTTCCCACTTGAGTAAAACTGTGGTTTTCACCTCCTACCTTCTGTCTTCCTCGTCTGGACTAAAATTCTTTGTATACAACAATTCTTCTCTTACCCTTAGCCAAATGAAAAGAAGGGAATATTTTTGCCACAATTTATTTATGCTGAGAGAGTTTCAATTGGCATATAGGGAGAAATCTATATTCAGATAAGAGCATATATAAGTCTAGGCTTGTCTGAAATTTGTTTTGTCTGTGGTTGGGCCCTTCTACAAATTTGAGGTGAGATGGAGTTATTAAAATTGGACTTAGTTCTCTTTTGCCCTTTAGCTTAATCAAAAATAAATTCTTTATATTCAGGGACTTTAAAGATTTAAAACCTTAAAAAAGATACCTTCTTTTCCTCTTGCTAAAGACCAGCTCTATTAAAGGTTGAATTTGAATAAATGATACCCTTCTTCAAATTGATAGGGACCCTTCTTTGGTGATGTCTGTCCTTTCTCCAATTTCCTCTTCACCCAGGTATGAATCATGTTCCATCAATTCAACAACACCCCTGCAAGCACCATATAGTCCATTATCTTTTTGTTACACCCAACCAAAAACTACCGCTACTGGCAAAAGCCTGACCAGTAACGACCCCAACACATTGGGGAAACCCACACTGGAATAGATAAGCCCTATTGGAGAAAGGAATTCACACACATGTGAAGACTAGTTTCTTTATATATTATTTATTATTATTATTATTATTATTATTATTATTATTATTGCAATACTGGGAATATAACAGGGGCATTCTATCTCCGATCTACACTCCCAGCCCTATGTTGTTTTATTCTTTATTTTGAAACAAGGTCTCACTGACTTGCAAAGGGCCTCACTAAGGGCCTCACTAAGTAGCTGAGGCTGTCTGAGAACCATGATCCTCCTGTCTCAGCCTCCCGAATGCTGGGATTACAAGTGTGCACCAACACGTCCAGCTTAGTTTCTTTATATATTATTGATTATCAGCCTCAAATAGATCCTTACTACCTAACTATTCTACTTCATACCTTTCATCATTTTTAGATTCAATTTCTTTTTTTTTTCTTTCCTTCTTTTTTTCTTTTTATAGTACCAGAAATTAAACCCAGTAGCATTCTACCACCAAATGACCCCTTTTTTACCTTTTTGTTTTGAAACAGGGTCTCTCTAGGTTGCTGAGAGAGTCTGTCTACATTGCTGAGGCTATCCTCGAATCCTTTGCTCTGGCCTCAGCCTCCCAAGTACTGGGATGGGATTACAGGTGGGTGCCACGATGCTCAGCTAATTACTTTTGCAAACCCACCTCTGCTTTTCTAAAACCCAACCTCCCAACCTCCCTTCTTATCTTCAACTATTGATCTCACCTCCTCCTTCACAGACAATACAGAAGTCACTAGCTGGGAACTCTTCTACCAATTTTTCAAATATTAAAACCAGTCTGCTTCTATACACCTTCTTTTTTTTTTTTTTTTTTTTTTTTGGTGGTACTGGGGATGGAACCCAAGGGCATTCTATCTCTGAGCTATACCCCCAGCCCCATTTTTATTCTTTATTTTGAAACAGGGTCTCACTGAGTTGAAAGGCCCTCACTAAGTAGCTGAGGCTGGCCACGAATCCCAATCCTCCTGACTCAGCCTCCCAAACACTGGGATTATAAGCATGCACCACCACGCCCAGCTTTCTCTTTTCTTACATACTCAACCATCTCTTCTCAACTAAATTCTCTGAGATAACTTCTAAACATCAAGTCACTAGCTGAGAACTCTTCCACCAATCTATCAAATATTAAAACCGGTCTGCTTCTATACACCTTCTCTTATATACACAGCCATACCTTTTGAACTAAATCCTTTGAGATGACTTTTAAATATAGCAAAGTCTTAACCACTCCACAGCAGCCATATAAACAAAAAACACTTTCAGGGACTCCACAGCTCCTCAAGTATCGTATTCCATCACTTTCTCTTTGTTGCCAAACTTCTCAGAGAAAAAAAAAAATCGATCCTATTACCCATCTCCATTTACTCTCTTTGTACTCACCCCCAACCCACTTAGCTGGCTTCCTCCTCGGCCATTTCACTAAAGCATCTTGTTAGGTCAAAGCGACCACCATATTGCTAAAGCAGACAGGCACCTCCAGTTCTTTTCTGACAGGTCTTTTCAGAAGCAGATGGCACTTTTGATGGCTTCCTTCTCCTTCTAAAGCTCTTCCTCCCTGTCTTTTCTTATTCAATACTGCTCTCAAGTTTCCTTTTACTTATCCAGACAGTTGTTTTCAATCTCATCTTCCTTTGTCCATTAAATGCTGGAGGTAAATTAAGGTTCTGTCATACTTATAAAACAGCCCCTTGAAGAGCTTGTACATTGGTGTTTGGAGCTGATATAATTTAGTCATGAGGGCTACAATCCCAGCAGTGAATAAATCCATCAGAATGGATTTACAATGGATTTATCTAGGTGGTGGCCTAGGTTGGCTGGGTAGGTCCTGGGGCTGCAGCCTTGGCAATTATATGTGCTTCCTCCTCCTCCTCCTCCTCCCCCTCTCTTCCTCTGGCCTCCATACTGTGAGAACAGCCCATCTCCTCCCGCCGCCATGCCCCAAGATCAGTGGTCCCTGCACTCACATGGGGTGAACCCAAAACCATAAGAACATAAAGACTTTCCTCTAAATTACATGGCCAATCTTTTAGATTATAGCTGCAAGAATGCCAATTAGAACAGCTCTCTTTTCACTCCATTCTCTATTCCTAGGTGATTCCTTTATTGTCATGGATTAAAATACCATGGAAACAGAGATGAGTCACATTTGTACCTTGATCAAGCCCTAGACATCTAAGTGCAACTCACTTGTCATCCCCCCTTGTATGCCTCAAAGACACACATACACAGTCACATCTAAGATGGAACTCAGGGATCCTCCTCCAAACCCAGTCATTATCCAGGATTCCCTCCATTCTGTTATCCAAACAAGAAGCTTGAGAGGTTTCTGGGTTCTCTCTCCCTCATCCAGCTTTTTTGCAAATCCTCTTTCACCAGTTTCATTGCTTTCAGAATGAGCACTCGAGGAAAATAGTTCAGAATGTTATTATTTTTATGATTGTCTGGTCAAATTTTTTTTAAGAACTATGTAACACTTTTTTTTTTCTCCTCCAACACACTACATTATATAAATGGGGAAATGATGTAAGTGTAAAATACTGCGCAGGGTCAAGTGTTTTAGAAGAAACAATTACTTGCCAGGAAGCATTTTGTTTTTTCAGAGAGAAACAGCATTCAGAGTGGGCCACCATACTTGTTACCTTCTCAAGGTCAAAGGCACTCAATTACACAGAACTGTGAGATGCGTCAAGGACTCCAAAATGTATTAAGAATTTCAAAAAGTCTAAATGGATGATTGTCTTATGTTCCTATATACCTATATTTCTTATATTTGACATCATTGTAAGAGAAATTTGTAGTTAGTATTTTGATCATATCTTATAAACGAGCATCTTCATTTGAGTATTCTCAGAAGGTCTGTAATGCGTCCTATAAAAGAGACATCTCAATATATCTGAAAATATTATCTTTAGTTTTAAGCAGAGAGTACTACACACTTAGAATAAATATTTTGCCCACTTCTAGTCTTGATCGTTTATACACTAGTACAAAGAAATACCTTGTCTTCAAAGCCTTCTGAGAACACAGATAAAATGTATCAGCTAGGATATTGAATTGTTTGAAGAAATAAAAGTTGCAGTTTTGCAAATAAACTCATGCACCTATCTTGAAAGCTCAATATTCATAGGCACTTTCCCAAATAATATGCCTCCCCCTGTCAATATACAGAGCAATCTCTGTCAGTTAATAACAGGCATGACTAGTTACTAACCTGAACAACAGATGACATCAGAGAAAACTGACATAAATTATTCCAGGATGAACCATGCACGGATCTGTTCATTTTATTAATCTAATTTGCATGCTTCTCCCTGCTGTTCCCTTTGTAAATAATCTTTCATTTAAACAGTTTCCGGCTCAATAGCTGAAACTGTAATGATTCTGGGAGTTACATGGGTTTGATAGGTAAGCGATTCTTCCAGCCATAACTTGCAACCTGCTCTGACCACTGATCACTACACCTCGTTGTTAGTTCAAATAGAGTATTGCTCAGATAGTCAGCCCAGGGCCTTGTTTAAGTCTCAGGTCATAGGCAGAGATTCCTTTATTAGAAACTTCATGGGACCTAGAACCACACTTCCAAAAGCAATAGAGTGGGTAAAAATCCTAGGTGAAAATGTATATTCTCTGTCATTTTAAATGCATGAACAGCAAAAGAAACTGTTTCCTTTAATACATAACCATCAGTCATCTTGTACATCATTAGAAGAAGCAGTAGTAGACATTCCACTTTCAAAGCCCTCCAAGCTATAGCAGCCCGGTGAATTCATTTTGGGGGGAATACAATAAGGACTCCTGCAGATTCCTCTCTGTCGTATATTGTTCCTAAATCCAAGACCACCTCACAAATCCATGTCATCGATTTGATCGACTGCCACCTGTAGCACTTTTTCTCTGCAAGCTGTTGAAATCGCCTTTTCTCTCTCTTTCTGTCTTGGTAGAACATCTTATTTTCAGAATGAACTGAAAATTATTTTCTTTTCCCACACTTTGCTTAGAAAATGAAAAGAATTTTAAAAGAATGCCCTCCTGCTCTTCCCACCACAAAAAAGTCAAGCCAAAAGGAATTTAACATTTCCTGTCCCACGCATGCTCACAGGCACATGATCGCACACAATTAGTCTCCTTAACAATAAAGAGGAAAAGAAACAGGAGAGAGAGAGAAAAAAAAAACACATCAGTAGCCTCTTTGAGTATTAAAGGCAATGGGACACACTGCACAGTCAAACCATCTATTACGGTCAAAACCATTATCTCCTCCTCTGGGTGTCTGAACTGCCCCATCAGTCATTTTGGTGAATAAAGGCATAAAATTGGATAGTTGCAGATTTGAGAAACAGTAAAAATGCTGGTGGCATGGATTGCAGTGATATCCCTTGTATTATTACAGTCATTTTTGTATTACTAGTATTGGAGGATTATATTACCTAGCATTTGAAGGTTGCTTTGACAGTTTGCTCACAGACAGAAGAAAAAAAAATAGAAAGAAGGAATACTGTCTTCAGAAAGAAGTGTGTGTGTGTGTGTGTGTGTGTGTGTGTGTGTTTCTGTGTGTTTCTCTCTCTCTGTGTGTGTATACTAACAGATACTCATGCCCACCACATATGCCTGGGCTTGACCATGGACCACATGCACCAAACCCAACCTCAGGGACTGAACAGATCACTCAGTAGGAATGTTTGCAGCCCATTTTCATTTTGCTCAGACTTTTGAAGTCAGGTGATATCTTACAGTGTCTGCAGCAGGATGTGTCTATAAGCTTCACCTGATTTTAACGACTCGCTCAAGTTATTCTGGGAAAATCTGTTTCATGGCAGCTGTGTGGCCTTGAAGGTTATTTTGCTTGTGGACGTCACTCTGGCTGCTGCCTGTGTGATGCATTGAGTGGAGAGCTTTAACTCTAACCCGTTAATAAACTGGAATCCATTGGCAATAAGCTTCTTGAGTCATCTCATAAGGAGTCTTACAGCTTGGAAAATTGTGAGCGCCGGCCTTCTAATGGTAAGGAAGCAGAGGTTCTGGTGTTTGCTTCCTTGAGGGGCCTCTCTTAAGGGTCCAGCAAGCAGTGTCTAAGATGGTCAGCAAGTACTCAGATGTGTTACAAATGAACCTGAAAACTCTATTTTCTCATTTACCTTTGCCTGCCTCCTGCCAGGTGGCTGGACAGTGTGGTGCCACTGACAGGGTGTTCCCATAACACAGCCTTAGGTCTGGAGGTGGAGTCTCCAGGAATCAGTGAACCTCAGCTTTCAGGGCCCTTTGCTTACATGAGCCTCTTTTATTAAGGAATCCATGCTTATTTTATATTCAAGTTTGATTTTTTTGGTTGTTGTTAAGAAGAATCCCCCCAAAAAAAATAATTTTTCTGGCTTTATACAATCCGAATCCAATTCCATCTGTGTATGTGAATATACAAAGTAGTGAAAATATGAGAAATGTATGGTTTTATAATACTAAGTATTACAATGACTCACCTGATTTCACTCCCCAGTACCCATATAGCACCATTTTCTACTTTTGCTTATTGGAGCAGTTTGGGTCAATAAATATTTTTCAGTTTATTTGAACAGGTTTCGAAAATTCCTTAGGAAGGTTAGTTCTCAACTTGGTGTCTCCACATCTCTTCCCAAACTCTCTGCACATCTCCCCTTATTCTAACACCATAGCAAGCAACTCGCTGCTTCTGGAGAGTGTGTTAAAACTCCCAGATGGACAGTGGTTATTACTGCAGGTATCCTCTGATACCTTTCCTTTTTCAGTCTAAATGTACTTTAGATACCCACGACCTGGAATGAATCTCCTGCCCTTCATCCCAAATCCATCCAGTTATGAATGGATTGTTGTTTGTGTGAAAGCCTACTTGGGATTTCCCAGACTACGGGTATTAGAGTCTTCCAAACTGATCCCATCTCAAGTGTACGTTCTCAGGACCCAAAGTTCACAGGCGCTAAGCATCCTTAAGCCCACTGCTCCCCAAAGCCTGTACAACAGAAGCACTAAAGAACGGCAGAAAAGATCCTCATTAAAGAAAATTGCCTTCCAATCACACCAAATCAATGCTACCTTGCGAGACACGGAAAAGAATTTATTATATTCACTGTAAATGCCCAGAGGCATTTGGACAGACTTTTCAGCCTACGGGATAATGGGAGAGATAGTCTAAAGACTTTTGTTAAGGATTTCTTAAAGAATTTTCTTAGAATTAAGTGCCCTTTTCAATTTTAATTATGATTCTGCTACCAGCAAAAGTGCTTACATTCAGAAGATCTTAACTGCAGAAAATACGTGCAAATGAATAAAGCCATTCACGCTGATGTATAACAAATATCAATCAATTCCGAGTCTCTTTTTTTCCATTCCTCATGCCAGCCCATTCATATTGTCATCTCAGAACGAACAGACAAAGGGGCGGCCTGGTGGTAAGTGTCAGGGCCCTAAGAGAATCCTGGCTGAGTATAAATAAGACCTGGGCTGAAGATTTTTCCTGAGTCAATTCTGCACTAAAGTCCAATGAATATAACAGGGCAATTAATGTGAATTGCATCTGAGAAAGGGAAGACACAACACCCCTCTCCAACAGAAATCTTGAAGGAGATAGAAGCAGAGAGCCCTGGGCAGGCTGCCAGAGATCTGAAATGAGACCTCTTGAGAGACTCTCTTCAAAGACTCCACCAGCTGGAGAACATTGCAGTGGTGAGCAGTCTGTTTTCCGTTGAGAAATTCCAACCTCTCATTAGTACCCGTTTCCTCCCCAACCTTGCCTTCAGATCCAGCGCTGTGCCTGGCACCGAACAGGTACTCCAGTAAATGTGGGATCGGGAGGGACTCGAAGCAGTCCTTAAACACCGATGACTTCCAGCGAGGGATTTGCTCACCATTTCAGGTTGGCGATGGGCATTATCTCTTGACCTCTGCCCATTGTCTTATTTATTAACTTGCTTTCCACTTAACTTCCATGGCCTGGCATGGCTGTGTGCAGAATCTGGAACCTATGACTGTATTAGGCCAGTCAAGCATGAAATTATAGTTTGTTGGCTGACAACAATCCGGAAGTGTGCCCAGGAGACCGAGCGTGATGGAACGGTACGGAGGGCTTCAAACGTGAATTTAATCAACCGTGATTCCAAGTCACTTATTATTTTGTTTACAATGCCACGATGCAAAAAGTTTGCGTGCCATACGTATCCTGGCTGCTCTAGAGATTTCTCTTACACAATAATTTTTTACTCGGTTGCTCTTAATTTTCTCTCTCTATGTCACTTAACACCTTTTTGGAGGCTGTAATTGTATGTAGTACACCCCATAATTCAGGCAGCACCATTTTTTTTTTTTTTTGTACAGAAGCACTTGTCACTCCCGGGGTTATATTAATAACTATCAGAAAACAGTGCGTTGAGCGACCGTTGTCACAGGAGCCTAATGATGAGAGCTGAATCGAGCCGAGCTTGGCTTGGGACCGAGAAAGAGAATCATCAGCGGGTCTGTGATTATCGAGAGCTCCAGCGGACACCTCAGCAATCCACTCTCTCAGGCACAATATTGTTCTCCAGGTACCACAACCGTTTTAAAAGATGCGTCTCTCGAATGTAAGGGAAAGCCGGGAGAACATCGGGGCAAAGGATCTGGAGAGTCATCGATTCGATGCTAAGAAACAAAGTAATTTGTCAAATGCCAAAGAAGGGATGCGGCGGTGGCGGCGAGAAATGAAAGAAAAAAACGCAGCTACCATCTCACCCAGTGAGATGAGCAGCCTGGGACGGACGCAAGCAGAGAAAATCCTCAGCCCAGCCCTGAGCTTCACGTAGGTGAGCGGGAGAGCTGTGGGCTCCGTTTCTTCCCTCCGGCCTCAACGGAAGCTGTGCAAATTGCAATTAATTACGAAAGGAAAATATGGAGACAATACGAGCTGGCGGGGAAGGGAGCTTGAGGCCCCTGTCCAAGGAGCTACATGATAAACCTCCACTCCAGGAGGCAGCTCTAATGAGAAGATTGTGAGATAGAATAAGGCAGAATTCCAGGGGACTGGCAAATAATTACTGATGATGATTGAGAGTGAAGCCTTCGGTGGCAGGTAGCGGCAGAAGGAAATCGAGCCTCCATCCCTCCGGCTGTCAGTTGACACCGTGCCTGGCGTAGGCGGCATCAATAAGATGCAGATGATGGCATCGGAGGGTCCCTGCTCTCTCCACCGCTGCTTGGCTGTTGTTCACTAATAAGCCAGCGGAGCCCAACAGAGGGCAACGGAGAAATTCTCCATTCCTGTAGCATTCTTTCAGGTTCTAAGTTTAAACTCCTGTGAAGTTGTAGACCATGGAGTCAAAACCCATGGGTTCGGCCAGGTGGTGTGGCCCACACCTGTAATCCTAGTACCTGGGAGGCTGAGACAGGAGGACTGTAGGTTCAGGGCCAGCCTCAGCAACCTGGTGTAACTGTTGAGAAATTTTAGAAAGTAAAAATAAAATAGAGCTGGGGGTACAGCTCAGAGGTAGAATGGCCCTTGGTTCAATCCTCAGTACAAAAAAAAATATATATATATATTGGGGCTCAAAAACAATACCCTGGAGCTGGGTGTGGTGGCACACACTTGTAATCCCAGTATTTGGGAGGCTAAGACAGGAGGATCGTGGTTTGCAGACAGCCTCAACTACCTAGTGAGTAGTTTGCAACTCAGTGAGACCCTGTTTTAAAATAAAGAATAAAAATAGGGCTGGAGGTATAGCTTGGAGGTAAAATGCCCCTGGGTTCCATCCCCAGTACCACACACACACAAAAAAAGACTATACCCCTTTTTTTTTTTTACTTAATAACTGGCTGACCTGGGCAAGCCACATCATCAAATCTCCATTTTTTAATATTTAAAATGGGACAGAGCCGTGGTGATGATGGTAAAGTGCTAGTCACCATATCCACATTTGCAATTATTTTAACAACTTGGAAACCTAAGTAAACAATCCTCAGGCTGCTGTGTGTTGTTTTTAATAAAAAGATGATTGATTTGCCCAGGACTGTTCTGATTCTTTTCCTTTACCCAGAAGCTTCCAAGAGTAAAACTAAGCACCTTTAAGGCCACTGGAGTACAATCGGGTATGTCAGTGTGTGTGTGTGTGTGTGTGTGTGTGTGTGTGTGTGTGTGTGTGTGTGTTCTGGGGACTGAACCCAAGGGCATTCCACCTCCAAACAATACCTTATCCCTATTTTATTTTTTTATTTGGAAACAGCGTCTTGCTAAGTTGCTGAGGATGGCTTTAAACCTGCAATTCTTCTGTCTCAGCCTGGTTCAATCCTGTCTCAATCCTGTGCTGGGATTGCAGGTATGCACCCCACACCTAGCTCATTACTTTTAAAGAATTACTTAAAAATGTGCGTATGCATGTTCCAATATCTGTGCATATGATTTGGGTTGAGAAGGAGTTAATCAGAAATAAATGATTAAACTGCGAGGACTAGCTGTCTCGGTTCCGCCTTCTCTCTCTCCATGGGTTTCACAAAGGTGTTTGTTAAATATAACATTGCCCTGACTGCCTGTCAGGATTTTCAGTATGACAGAGAAAAACATAAAGACCAACTCGGGCCAAAAATGTTTACAGCGCCCTTCTCTTTGCCACAGTCTTTGTGCAGCCTGAAATATTACAGAAAGCGGGATTTCGTTTTCCTTACAATGAAGCCTCTTAACAATGTTCTTAGGACAACTGGATGACAACCATAATGCTTTGACGTTGTAATCAGTATGAGAGCTCTTTTCTTTCTAGAAACTCTCCAAGACCACTATGGTCAGGGAGCCAGTTTTTCAGCCTAGGTACAAGAAGCAGACTTTCCATAACTGTCCAAATATACGTGGGTGTTGGTTTTTTAACAGGATGTTTTATTTAAAGAGACATCCATATTAGTCTCATACAAAAAATACCACTGAGCTGGGCATAGTGGTGCACGCTTGTAATCTAGTATTTAGGAGACTGAGATAGGAAGACCGCAGGTTCAGAGCCAGCCTCAGCTACTTAGTGAGGCTCTCAGCAACTTAGTAAGACTCTGTTTCCAAATAAAATATAAAATAGGTCTGGGGATATAGCCCAGAGGTTGAATGCCCCTGGGTTCCATCCCCAGTACCACACACACACACACACACACACACACACACACACACACACACACAAAACCAATTAGTATTCAAGGACCTCTCCTTTTTTCTTTTATAATTTTCCTCAAGGACATACTAGCTAAGGGCATGGGGCTGTCTATCAGGGCTCCGTGACTGGTTCCAAGATGGTCCTGACAAGAAGCAATCATCAGCCTGACTCTCAAGAACCCAAGTAGATACTCCTATGCCAACTGACAGGACACAGGCCTAGAAAGAGAGGGATGTGGGCACAGGGCCACATCATTGTAGACTGGGGATTCTCCTTTTTATTCTTTAGTTTCCCGAGAACCTTCATCAGGGTTTGTCCAGCTGCCTCTCAAGGTGTCCAAGGCAGAAGCAGCTCAGAATGCCCTGGGATATCTATCATCTAGAGTTCAATTCATCACCATCCATATTCCTGAAGACCAGGATTTAGGTAGTCTGAGGATAGAGCCAGGATTTTATGCTAAACAGAGTCCCAGGGGGTTCTGCTGTAACAAGAGGACAGGAAACTCTAGAAATGTCCAAAATCCAATAAAGGACCCCCCACACACACATGTACCCCAAAATTATGTAGAGTCTTGCTGACTTTGGGAATTTGTGAATAATCAGATTCAATAAATTATCAGGAGCTGGGCATGGTGGCGCACGCTTGTAATCCCAGCATTCGGGAGGCTGAGACAGGAGGATTGCGGTTCGTGGACACCCTCAGCTACTTAGTGAGGCCCTCTGCAACTTAGTGAGACCCTGTTTCAAAATGAAGAATAAAAAATAGGGCTGAGAGTGTCACTTGGAGGTCGAATGCCCTTGGGTTCCATCCTCAGTACCTCAAATAAAGATCAGACCAGGGGACTGTTTTTGACAGTGGCTGTCCCAATGGGTGTTAAGTTAAGGTGACAGTCTCACCGTAACTTAAACTTGCCCTTCTCTAATTTTTTTTTTTTTTTTGGTGGTACTGGGGTTCCTGGAAACCTTTCTACTTCCAGGATATACTTCCAGATATATATATATATATATATATATATATATATATATATATATATATATATATATATTTTTTTTTTTTTAAACAGGGTCTCAACCCAGTGAGGCTGGCTTCAAACCTGCGCGATCCTCCTGTCTCTGCCTCCCAAGCATGGGGATTACAAGCGTACGCCACCACGCCCAGCTTTGAGCATCTTTTTTTTTTTTTAATATGCTTGTCAGACATTTGAATGTCTTTACATAAATATTCATTCGAGTTCTTTGCCTACTTTTAAGCCTGGTTATTTATTTTTATCATTACCTTGTAGTTTTTTATATTCTCAGTATTAACCATTTATCAATGGTTTGCAGATATTGTCTCCCATTGTATAGAGTGCTTTTTCACTCTGGTAATATAGTATAATTTGTCTACTTTTGCTTCTATTGCTTTTAGTCCAAGAAATAACTGCCATGCTTAATGCCATGAAGCCTTTTCCCGGTGCTTCTCCTAGAAGTTTTACAGTTTTAGGTCTTTAATCCATGTTTAGTTTATTTTTTTCTATAGAGCACAAGGAAAGGGCTTAACTCCATTCATTGGCTGTTCCGTTATCCCACATCATCTGATGAAGAGAGCATCTTTTCCTCATTATATTGTCCTGGCAACCTGTGAAAGATCACCTGAGTATATGCACAAGACCATATTTTGGGCTCTTTAGCCTGTTATGCTGGTCTATATGTCTATCATTATCTCAAAACCACACTGTTTTTTATTAGGGTATCTTTGTATGTTTTAAATTCAAAGTATGCAACCTCCAACTTTGCTTTTCCTTTTCAAAACTATTTTTTCTATTAGGAAGTTTTTTTCTACATCTATCAAAAAAAAAGTCCTTAGAATTTTGATAGAAAGAGCACTGACTCTGTAAATCACCTTGGGTAGTATAGAAATTTCCACCATACTAAATCTTCCAACCATGAACACAAGATATCTTTCCTGTTATCTGGATCTGCTCTAATTTCTTTCATCGGTATTTTGTAGTTTTTACTGTACAACGCTTTAATTTCCTTGCTTATATTTATCCTTAAGTATTTTATTCTCTTTGACTGTATTAATTTATTAATTTCCTTTGGGGCTTGGTTACTGTTGGCATAGAAATGTAGCGGGGATTTTTGTGTATTGATTTTGTATACTGCAATTTTACTGAATGTATTAGTTATAATATTTTCTTGTAAAAATTTTAGGATTTCCAACATATGATATAATTTTTCTTCTTTTCTAATATGGGTAGTTTTTTATTTCCTTTTCTTACCTAGTTGTTCTGGCTAGGGATTCTGTTATTATATAGAACAGAAATAACAAGCATGAACAAACTTGCCTTCTCCCCCAAAATTTATTTTTATTTTAACATTAATGCATTTTTAAGATTTTTTTTCACATGTATTATAGAGTCCTCCATCGCATTAGCCATGGCTTGACAAATCTTTGTGATTTGGGCTTGTCATTATAAATTAGTCATACACAGTTATAATGTTCCAGCACCCCTTCAGAAGTTTCAGCTCCTACAATAAAATGACTTGGATAACTATATAATCTGAGCTTTTAATTTAATTATAGCACATGATGGTTCCATTTAATCCACACAACAGCATATGGAGGGAGGTTTTTACCACTCTGCCCATTTTATGGAAGAGAAGCCTGAGGCTCAGAGTCACTGAGCCAGTTAGAGGGGCAAACGGAGTCGTGAACCAAAACCTGTCAGACTCCAGGGTCCACACCCTTGCTCATACGAGACAGCCCATCCAGGACAGGGAGACAGCTCCTACAGTGTTGCCAGCAGTGTTCGGGGCGACCGTGGGCGACGTCTCAGCTCACTGGTAGTATCTGCTCCTTTTCGGCATCTCAGCTTGCACTGACTCTTAGCTAATAGTTGCTTGAAATCCAGTAGCCAGCATCGTTCAACCAGAAAACTGGTGTAAGGTCTTGCAAATGGATCCATGTCTCTCCTGAGAGACAAGTCCAGGGGCTTTATAAAACTTTCTTCTGTGGCGCTCCTGCTGCACCTTTTGAGATCTGTAGAGGATCGAAATTGAGTTTCCAGTCTTTAAAATGGCAAGAAGTCCACTTGATTGACATATGCAGATACTCTGCGCAGCGATTCCTCGTGATTAGAGCAGTACTTTTCTCACCGGTTCTCGCAGGTTACTTTTTCCGAATTATGAAATTAATAAAAACAAAACTGCTGTGATTGAAGATGTGTTAGAAATCCTAGCACCTTAAGTTCAACCTATTTCTCTTCCTCCCCTTGTTCTCCTCCTTTTCCTCCTCATCTTCATCTTCCCCCTCCTCCTTCTTCTCTTCCCCGTGCATCCATTGAGGTCCCCTCACCCACTAAGTAAATCCTGGAAAGAGCACAGCTGGAAAGCCACGTTTTTTACATGAGTAAAAAAGCAGATGCTGCTGGGCATGGCAGCGAACACTTGTAATCCCAGCACTCTGGAGGCTGAGACAGGATGATCCCAGGTTCAAAGCCAGCAGGTTCAAAACCATCCTCAGCCACTTAGCAAGACCCTATTTCCAAATGAGAAATAAAATTGGGCTCAGGGTATAACTTGAAGGTAGAATGCCCCTGGTTTCAATCCCCAGTACTAAAAAAAAAAAAAAACAAAAAAACAGATGGCTGACAGAATGGATATGGTTTTGCCAAGAAAGTAAATAAATAAATTAACCGCCCCTTGCTCCTTGGCTCCATTGTTAGGAATTAATGCAATCTGATCATTGAAAGCATCACATTTAGAATTAGGAACTCTGCATGCACTCTGTTGCAGGCTCCACGCCGGCATGTCCAGGCTCACGTGGCGGCGGCAGCTTGCCCCTCGCCAAACCTGCCTTCACAGCCTGTGACTCAGGCCAGGGATCAGCCTGTTGGCTTATAAATGAGATCCGCATTGTCAAATGAAATGCACATCACAGGTGCTGGCTCTTAGAGCTACCTGGGTGGTGGAGAGAGGTTCTAGAATGGAAGTCCCAAAGTATGAACCTGATGCTTACGGTGAATACTCCTGCTGCTTACTAATTCCATGCAGACTATTTGGTCTGGTCAGCATTCCCACCGCCATAACCTAAAGACCTGGCTAGTTGACCGAGAAGAAAGAAGCCTTATTTTCTTATGGTCTCAGGTTCAGTCTATGTGAGGCCGGGGACCACACATCTCAGGTCATGGCGGGAAGAAGCAGAGAAAGAGAGAGCACATGGGCTGCGCTCCTCACATTATGGAGGTCAGGAGCAAGGGAACAAGAAGGGGGGAGGAGCCATATATAATCCCAAAGGCCTCACCCTCAGGCCCGTCCTCCAGCCACACCCTACTGACCTTACAGTGGATTTATCCACTGCTGGGATTACGGCCCTCATGACTCCACTATATCAACCCTGAATATTAATGAGTGAGCGCTTTAGGGGACATTTTATATCTAACTATAACACTGTTTTAAAACAATCCAGATAATTAGGCAAGCCATGGAGCATTATTTGGCTGGTAAATAACAACTGAGGAAACAAATCCAATTTTTGCATATGTTTGTGAAAGGACGTCTATTTATTATTTATTTATTTATTTATTTATTCAGAGTGTGTGTGGTATTAGAGATGGAACCCAGGGGACTTCTACCTCCAGGCTACACTCCCAGACCTATTTTATATTTTATTTTGGAAACAGGGTTTCATTAATGCTGCTGAGAGCCTCACTAAGTAGCTGAGGCTGGCTTCGAACCTGCGCGATCCTCCTGTCTCAGTCTCCCGAGTGCAGGGATTACAAGCATGCGCCACCACACCTGGCAGTGAAAGGACATTTAAAGCAAGCCAATGTGTCTCTCATTTGTGAGGTGAAGGGGTTCTTCTTCCCGTGTGTAGGAATAGCAACTATGAATACACCCATAGGCGGAGCTATGGCGTTACACATGGTAAGGATTTGAGACCATCTGGACCCAAAGTGAAAGCATAGTGCCTAGTTTAGGGTGAAAGTCTTAACGCTGAAAGAAATGCTCACATTCCAATGGCCGGCCCCAGAGAGACCTCAGTGGGTGTGTTGGTTATTATAAAGAGCATCAAGTGTCTTCTGACCTTGAGCAAGGTACTTAAGGTTTCTGAGACTTGGTACCTCATCTGTTAATGGGGGTAACTGATACATATTCCAGGGACTGAGGTGGAGCTGAAGTGAAATTATGTTCTGCATATGTCAGCAGGCACATCAAGAGAGCAAGCCTTGCTAATAGTGCTGAATGCATCAAGGTAAAACAGTAGAAAATCTTCTCTTCTCTTCCTCAGATCATCTCCCTCTTCTCCAAGTTCATATCAAAGGAGGCAAAACTCTTCTGCTTAGTAACTGAAGAAATGTTTTCAGCCGGGTCTGGTGGTCCATGCTTGTGATCCCAGAATCTGAGAGGTTGAGACAGGAGATTGCAGGTTCAAGGCTAGCCTCAGAAAGTAGTGAGACTTTCATCAACCTAGCAAGACCTTGTTTCAAAATGAAAATAAAATAGGGCTAAAGGTGTAGCTAGGAGATAAAATGCTCCTAGGTTCAATCCCCGGTACCATATATAAAATAAATAAACAAACAAACAAACAAACATTTTCAGAATCACACACCCAGACAAATATACCTCAACCTTTCAATGTATGTGAATTGCTTTATTTGGGTTAATTTTAATTCTGGGTAATTGGGGTGGAGCCTAGACATTTTTCTTTCTTTGGTACTAGATTTTTTTTTTTTTACCATTTTATATTCCAGTTTTTTTTTCTTTTTTCTTTTATTTTTTTTATTAATTTATTTTTTAAATTGGTGCATTGTAGTCATATATCAATCACATTGGAGTACAAGACTTGAGAGGATATACAAGCACACATCATCCAATTAGCCCTCCTCCAGCCCCCATCCCATTCCCTCCCCCCCCTCCATCCCACGCTTCTTTGGTGATTTACTTTGATACATTTGTTTATGTACCTCCTGCGTTTTAAAGAGGCTCCGTCCTCCAGTATTACATACCCTCTGATTGGTCACATTAGTTGCTTCACTATAGGGCCCTTTCTATAGCTCAACCTCTTCCTGTTGTCCTTTTCCTCCTAGTTATTGCTGATTAAGAGAAGCATCTGATTTATATTTTCTGTGATATTTCTCTGTGCATGCTGCGTTGCAAGTACCGATCCCACTCTTGATGGTCCCAGTAGTGGCCTGGCTACTCAGTGGACTGATCCAGACCTCGCTGGCTCAAGCAGCGGCCTTGCCTCATGGGAGACCCCAGTTCTGGTCTCACTGGCCCCTGCACCAGTCTAACCCCTAAGCTGGCTTTGGTCCCGGCCTTGGAGGCCGCAGGAGTGAACTTGCCTCACGCCAGGCTCCGATGCTGGCCATTGGCCCCTGCACCGGCCTAACCCCTTGGCAGGATTCCAATCCCGACCTCGGAGGCCCCAGCACCGGCCTAGCCTCACGGCAGGCTCCAATGCCGGCCTCGTTGGCCCCAGCACCGGCCTAACCCCTCAGCAGGTTCCGTTCCTGGGTTAGGAGGCCCCAGCACTGGCCATGTCTCACGGCAGGCTCCGATGCTGGCCTCGCCTCACGGCAGGCTCCGATGCCGGCCTTGCTGGCCCTAGCACCGGTCTAGCACTTCGGCAGGTTGTTATCCTGGCCTCGGAGGCCCCAGTGGTACTAGATATTGAACCCAGGGAGTTCTACCTCCAAGCTATACCCCCAAGTCATTTTTTTTTATTATTTTTTATTTCAAAACAGGGTCTCACTAAGTTGCTGAGACTGGCCTCGAACCAGTGATCCTCCTGTCTCAGCTTCCCAAGTACTGGGATTACAGGCCTGCACAAGTCCTAAGTATAAGATATTTAACAAGCACCCTGATGTTTTAATGTTTTAACCCAAACTGAGAACCAATGACTTTAAACAATTAAACAATTCCCTCTTAGTTTCCCTGATGCATGATTCTCCTCACTCCTGTACCTTGTCTGGGTCTTGGTTCAAATAGTCTTCCCAATAATCAAATCTGACTCTATCATTTGCCCATTTAACGACCTTCACTTCCTTTGCCTGTGGCCAAGATGAGGATCACACATCCCCTCTGTAACAACTCTACCAGGTCAGTTGTGGCTTCTTACAACCCTGCCTGGAGAATTCCAAGGGTCGGCCTGGCCTCCGCAGGAATGAACACCGTTGGTGCCAGAACAGGGCCACAGCCATAAGGATGAGAGAAGGCATCTCTGGGACTTGCCATTCCCAGCACAGAGAATAAAGCCACAGCCCTGACATGACACAGAAGATCCTGCACAGGTTTTTCCTCTAGCTACAAAGGCTCGCTCCTAGCCAGCTTCTTGTTCTCTCATTTTTCCTCCCAAGCATGTGACTTTGCTCATGTTGTTCCCTTTGCCTGGGAGGGCCTTGCCCTTCCCTTCCCGGGGCATCTCCTGATCTCCCTGCAGGATCTAGTTGGAATGTTGCCTTCCTATGAGGATTTCTGACTGCCTGGATATAGTTTGTTGCTCATCCCATTTCTAAGCTACAAAGTAATCTTTCCTCTGTCTTTATAGCTGAATTTTGTCACACCATATGGTAATTTACTCCATGTTTGCGTGCTTAACTCTCCTAGGATACATTGTACATCGTTGATACTCAGCATTGATTGAATGAATGATCAAATGAATGGACTGCTTGCCTACAGATACAATCGCATACTCTTCCTTGTTCCCCAGTGCCCAGTGAAAAACTGATACATAGTAGGAGTTCAGAAGGAATCTGCTGAGAGTGAGTGACTGAATCAATGTCTATGGGCTTCACTGCCACCCATATGGCACAGTAATCTGGGCTTACTCTGAGTCACCAATCACAATCTGCCAGAAAACCTCCATCTGGAGCGACCGCTCTCCACAGCAGTTTTTCCTTTCAGTCTTTGAGACTGTTTCGTTCCTTATTCAACAGGAAATAATTGAATGCTAGCACCGACTCAAAAATAACTTGGAAAGCTATAAAAATATTGTAAAAGGTCTATTAGTGATATCGCACAGGATGTCCGAAGGCAGCCCTGCCAAGCCGGGCATCCCGCTCCCGTTCCCGGGGTTTCTTTATGCGCTGATGTTGCAGGTGCGTTTACCCGTGTGTGTCAGAACAAGCCAGCAGACCCTCTCTGCCCTCCCTTGTGCAGTTCAGCCTTCTTGTCTGCTCAGTGAGGCAAGACCAATGAGCCGCCATGTATGGAATAAAGGGAAAAAATGCTCAGAACTGTCCCTAATTCATTAATGCTCCACATAGGAAATGTCCTCTTCATCCTTTCTCATCCCATCCCACCTGAAACATAAGTGCGCAACTCTATAACTACAGGTGAGATGCTTCTGGCCTTTAAGAATTCCTTTAAAAGGCGGAGACTCGTGAAGAGCTAGATGAGCCTTCTCCATTCCCAGGCATTACCTCATTTAAAGCGGCATTGTTACCAAGCAGAAACTACTAGGGCACCGTGCATAAGTGGAATATCTACTACAGACTTGCATTATAATGAAACATGCATTAATGCACGCATCGTGAAACGCTTCTTGCGTTCCATGGACAGTCGAAAGCTTAAAACGCAGACAATCATTTTAGTCACTGTTCAGATGACAACACATCAGGATAATATGCTTAATTAAAAGTCATATTGGAAACATTCAAAGGGAGAGTTCATTCACTGTCGACCTGCCATCACACAGTTAAGCATGGTGGAAATTAGACAATGGGGTATGTCACTCCTACGAGGAACAGAAGGGGATATTTTATGACTTTCAAGAAACAGCATGTGTTTGGTACCCAGGGAAATGCAGCTCACTGTGCCCTAAAACACTTGCCGTTCATAATAAAATCTGGGTTAAAGCGATACTCGAAATAATATTCAGACCACTTAACTGTCCTTTCTAGATGAAGATTAATGAGGAAGAGACATTCTGAGGTTCCTCGGTATTCCACAGTTATAGCTGACTGATGAATACCCGCCTCAGGAAGGTACCATGACCTCCCCTCTCTGATGAGCTGGCTGTCCCTGGTCTGGAATGAGATATGAAGCTGCTCCCTCCCTCTTGACATGGAATTTGAAACAAAAGACGAGCGCAGAGCATTTGCCGACATCTTGACTTCCGATTTATGAAGCGTCATCCCTTTATTCTCCTGCCCGAGGGTTTCCAGGAAAGCTGCTCCTGTGGTATCCCAGTCAGGGGTGATCAGGCTCCTCCCCATCTGGCTCCTCTGGTCCAAACACTGGCGTGGGGAGTCACTCTCGGGTCAGATTCAGCTTTCCCCAAATTGCAGTGCCAGCACTTCTTCAGTACTTCGAAGGCTCTTTCTCAGGATTTCCTCTTCATCCCCCTTCCTCCCGCATCATGGGAGAAAAACAAAGCAAAACAAAATAAAAACAGGTCAAGAACTGGGCCCAGAGCCAGACCTGCATGGAGGAAAGATGCAGAGAAAAGATGCTGGGAGGAGGAGAGCCCCGGCAGCAGGCCAGGAACCAGGTCCTCTGCGCGCTGCGGACAGGAGGCCCCAGTGGTCCCAGGTCCCACCACCAGGGAGGGACCTGTGTCCAGGCTGAGCTGCTGGGGAGATGTATGGAAGGGAAGCAAGCTCCTTCCACCACGGGGCGAGTGCATCACCACCAGCCCCAAGAACCACCAGGCCACCGAAGCCACCCAGAGGTTGGCACAGCCACCAAGCAGGTGAGCGAGCCTCAGGGAAGGCCACGTTGGGTGAGCCCCGCTGCACCTATGCTATTAGCTCCCAACAAGGAGCCAATGGCAAATGTAGGTTGTTTGCCTCACCAGTGATTTCAGAGTTTGCGTCCATAGAGGCTGGATGGTAGAGATGTGGAGGAGTGTTCTGGACAGTTCCTGCAACTTTACTGTTCCATCTTGAACATTTTGGCCCTCATGGCGCTATAAAGTACCCTGTCCTGGCCTTGGTGTTAGGGTCTCATCCTTTCTCTCTCTCTCTCTCTCTCTCTCTCTCTCTCTCTCTCTCTCTCTCTCTTTCTCTCTTTTTTGCAGTACCAGGGATGTACCTCCAAGCTACACCCCCAACCCTATTTTTTATTTTTTATTTTGAAACAGAGTCTCACTGAGTTGCAAAAGGCCTCACTAAGTAGTTTTGGCTGTCCGCAAACCCTGATCCTTCTGTCTCAGCCTCCCAAATGCTGGGATCACAAGCGTGCGCCAGCATGCCTGGCTTCAACCTTTTTCTTAATTTACACATCAACTTCTCTGCTGCCACCTCACCCCCCCACACACACACACACACTCATACACTCATACCCTTCAAGGGATAGCAAATGGCCAGATCAGATCTGTAGGGTCACTTGCACAGGATTTATTACGTGCATTAAAAAGCAGTGTGTTCTTTGGGTTACAGCTGTGCTGGGGAGGGGGGTAAACAGCTTCCTCTCCTTAAGTGTTTGGGTTCTTGAAAGCGGCTCCTTTGACTTCGTGATCCTTTGAGACCAAGTGCCCCTTGGAAAGGCCAGCTGGAGTTCAAAGTTCAGGGTTCCAGGGAGGAATAAGTTTGCTTCCAGGGTTCTTTGGTGAGATCCGTACATGGGTAGAACACGGTCAAGCAAGACTGAAGCAGCACATGAAATAACACAAAAACACTCAGACTCGCAGGTGGGCGTGAACAGGATTACCGGAAAGGAAAAACACAAGTACTATTTGCAAGGGCCCCATGACAAGTCGGATATTGGAGTAGATAAAGCTAATCAGGGTGATCAGCCCAGATCTCTCCTAGCAGCTAAAGAAACAGCAGAGGCCTGTGAACAATATGTGGAGCCTGAGAAAGTTCAGCAAATTACTGCCAGGGTTCAAGAGGGACAGAAATAACTTCCAGATGGGAAGGTGGAGGTTCTGAGAAAGCAGATTGCGTTGAGCTGGGCTTTGAATGTGATACGGAGTTTGAACCAAGGAGCCAGGGCGAGGGGACTGTGCCCACCTGACCTCATCATAGTGGGGGGAGAAGCCCACCCATCTCTTCCTGGTCATAGTCACCGTGTTATCAGGCTGTTCACAACCATTTTGGGAAACAGTGCTCAAAATGGCCCAAGAGCCTCAAACCAAAAGGATTATAAACTACCTTAGTTGTTTTGATTAATAGAATTTATTTTTAAAGCAGTAGAAAAATGGAGCATAAAATACAGAATAGCCATACGCCCTCCCCTGAACACAGTTTCCCCTGTTATTCATGTCTTGCATTAGTGTATGCTGTGGTTCAGATCTAGAATAACCCCCAGAAAAGCTCCTGTTCTAGCAGCTAGAGGTGAAATCATTGAATAAGGGCTCTAACTCAGCCATGAGTTAGTCCATTGATGGGATTAATGGCTTGGGTGTGTTTTCTGAATGGTTAATGTAGGCAGGTAGGTATGTGACTGAAGGAGTTTCTCTCTCTCCCCCTCTCCCTCTCCCTCTCCCTCCCTCCCCCTCCCTCTCTCCCCCTCCCTCTCCCTCCCTCTCTTCTTTCCCCTTCCTGCCTGTCATGAGCTCAGCTGTGCTCTGCCAGTTACAATCTATGAGTCAATATTGATATATTGTTATTCACTAAAGGTCATAGTTTGCATTGGAGCTCCTTTGTGATGTACATTCTATAGGTTTGGACACATATATAATAACATGTATCCACCATTGCAGTAGCATACATAATCAGTGTGTGTGTGTGTGTGTGTGTGTGTGTGTGTGTGTGTGTGTTACTAGGAATTGAGCCCAGGGGCATTCTACCTCTGACCAGTGACACACTCTCAGCCTCATTTTATTTTTTATTTTGAAATTGGGTCTCACAAGTTGCTGATGACCTCGCTAAGTTGCTGGGGCTGGCACCTCTCCTGGCTCAGCCTCCCAGACATCCGGATTACGGGTGTGCGCCACATCACCTGGCTCATCATCATTTCTTAGCTCTGGTGTCTAGCCATCTATCTAGTCTAGATTAAAACACATCTAAGGAAGGAAAGCATGTTACTTGTGCACGCAGCAGAAATGTCCTTATAGAAAAGCTCATCCTGTTGATAGCCACTGAGAAAAAAAATAGGGACATCTTTTAGAACCTTCTTTTTTCTTAGACTTTTATCCAAGTTTACAACTTATCCCGGTCTTCTCCAGTTTACAGCCTCTATGGAACATTGAAGTTCAGGGGTTGGACTAGTTAGTGATCCCAGAGTTTAGGATGGATTTGGAAGAACAGACACTGCTTCCCATAAAAATCACTGCACGCGTTTGATTCCCCCCCCCCCCATGGATAGCCTGGGATATCTGCAGCTACCGGCCACATCCGGAGCACTGTGAGAATGTGCACAGCAAGGTACTGAGGTCAAATGTCCTGTACCTGGAACCAAAGTTATATTCCAGACCCGTGTCCGGTAGGTGGCCCGAGATGGGAGATATCTGTGGAAGAACTGAAAAGAGTAAAGGGGAGAGGAGGGCGTGGGGCTGCAGAAAACACATCTAAGTTCAAATTATAGGACACAGGAAAAGCCTCAGGATACAAGAAATGGAACCCAACTATGAGTCCTAATAAGAGGAGATGGAAGAAGTCAACCCGGCAGGAGCGATGTCTCCTCGTCCTCTTGAATTCAAAATCCGCATTATTCTATCAGGTGCTCCTTGCACTGCTGAGTCCGAGGTCTAAACTGATTCACTTCTCCCCACGCCCTAACTTTAAAGACAAAAATCCTTTGACGTTCATCCCTCCCTAGGAGAACCCACTTTCTTTTATTTATTTTTTATTTATTTATTTATTTATTTATTTATTTATTTATTTATTTTTGGTGGTACTGGGGTTCCTGGAAACTCTTCTACCTCTGGGTTACACTCCTAGATAGATAGATAGATAGATAGAGATATATAGATATAAATACACACATACACACACATACACACACACACACACACACACACACACACACACACACACATATTGGAAACAGGGTCTCTTAAGCCAGCACGGCTGGCTTTGAACCTGCGCGATCCTCCTGTCTCTGCCTCCCAAGCGCGGGGATTACAAGCGTGCGCCACCACGCCCGGTGAACCCACTTTCTTTAATTATGGGGAGTGGTGACGTTTTAGAAGGGAAGCTTAGTGTGCACTTGAATTTATCATTGCCGCGGGGATTTAGATTTCCTTCCTCTTTCTGTTCTGTCTGAAAGAACCTCTATAAGTGAGTCCTAGTTGAAATTCCACAGGAAGGTGTCTGCAGTTCCATATCACTCTCAGAATACTTGCAAGGACCATTTGTGAGATTTTTCAGGTGGACATATCCTAAGAAGACTCTGTGTGTGTGTGTGTGTGTGTGTGTGTGTGTGTGTGTGTGTGTGTGTGTGTGTGTTAACTGGGGATTAAAGGATTGAACCCAAGGTCATTCTAAAGAAAGGAAGGAAGGAAGGAAGAGACAGAAAGGAAGACACAAGGAAACAAAGAAGAGAAATATAGTTCCAGAGTAGTCTTTCTTAAGGAGTTAAAGCTCAGAAGCAAGAACCATTGACCCTCCATCCATATTTGACTTGTATCTATATTTTTAATTGAATTTTCAAAAATCCCTTATTTACAAGAAGAAATACCCTTCAGAACCATGGCTGCACCACTTCAACTGACTCTTTGGGCCTTGCTGGTCATGTACTCAACAAGTGCAGGGGACAGATATCTTACTTAACATATAACTGGCACAGCGGACCACAGTGCCTGGGGTAGACCCCAGGGTCTCACTGGAAACAGAACGCACAGACCACACAAAGTTCAGACCTTGAAGCTTCAGGAGGAATCGCTGGTGCATCCATGCTGGTGAACAAAGCCACCCGAGAGAAATGCCTTCTAGAATGAGAGAGGACTTCAAATGGACACCCTTGGAGGTCAAACAGTCCAGCAAGGATGGGGGCATTTGATGCAAAGGGAAGGCCTTGGGGGATCCCACACGCTTCCTTCTCCTGCTTATCCATTATCTGTTTGCACTCTGCAAATCTGCTGATTAAAAACACTACACTCTGTTGCCCAGTGAACTCTCAAGCGAGATGTACTGGCTCCCGTCGCATTGCTCAGAGGGTTTCTTGCTAATAACCTTCAAGTATTGTTGCCGGAGGATGGTTGTAACACAGAACCGCAGACTGGGTGGCTTGAAACAACAGAAGTTTATTCTCTGCGGGCCCTGATGCTGGATATTTGAAATGCAGGTGTGAGCGGGGCCACCCTCCCTCCAGTGGCCCAGGGAACCGTCTTTCCTTGCCTCTTCTAGCTGTTGAGGGATACGAGCAATCCTTGGCTTATAGAGCAATCACTCCGGTTTCTATCTTTGTCTTCCCAGGGCATTCTCCCTGTGTGTCTGAATTTTCGAGTCCAAGTTTTCTTCTTATAAGAGGCCCCAGTCCTACTGGACCCAATACGACCTCATTATAACCTGATTATACCTGCAAAAGACCCTATTTCCAAATAAGACCTCATTCACAAGGGTCAGAGTAAGGACTGCAATTTGAAATGCTCAGATCCAGAAACTTCCACTTCTTCTAGACAAGAGTTTGTTGTTGTTGGGGTGAGATATGGAGACCAGGCAGGATATTTCCATCTGATATTTGTTGAGTAGCTACGATGACCCAGGCCCAGTGCCAGGAGCCCATAGTGAATGCCCTCGGGTAGCTCGCAGTGCTGTGGAGAGGCAGACTTTGAGCAGACAAGAAAGCAGAAAATTTGGGAAAGTAGTAAGAACTGTTGTGGTTGTAGCTCCAAGGAGACCCTCCAGGGAGCGGAGGATGGAGTGGTCTCCAATGGACCAGTGACTCTGTCTATTGCATAGGGCTGAAGAGGTCACGGAGCGGGGGGTGCAGGTCACAGCACCAGCCCCATACGTCATGCCAGGGGAGCAGAGACAGCCAAGAACTATCACCCTGGTCTCAGAGTCAGGAAAATAGAAACCCTCTCTGTACCATTTTGCCCTGCAGATGTTTCTTGTGGAGTTTTCCATTTCAATTCCAGCAGAAATCCTTGGTTGCTTGTCGCCTTGCCCGCTCGGCTCTCCCCCGCCAAACCCTCACGCCACCATGTCTATCCTTCAGGAATCTGCGTCTCGCAACAGACTGCAAATGTCAACCGAGGAAAAAGACAAATGATAATAGCACTCGGGGAGTTACAGCCTCTTTGCTAATTCGCGGAGGCCGTTTCTAGAAAAACAGCGTCTGCTAATTAAACAAACCCCTTTCTTCTGATGGATGAAAACATGGGGAAGATCTTATCCCGATGGGTGGGGAGCAGCCGCTGCCCCTGTGACTTCTCAGACACAGAAATGAAAACACAGACACAGAGCTCCGCCATAGGTAGAGCTCTGATCTCCAAAGCACTTGACACCCGTGAGCTAATTAACCTGCCCCACACCCCTGGGTGGCTATCTCTCTTCTGCTACTGTTTGCAGAGGGAAAACAGGAGGCAGCAAAGTGGTTCTGCAAAGGTCACAGAGGAAATTGGTACCCTGCTGGAAGCCTTGGCCTGGGATGCCCTATGATGCCCCAGCCCACTTTGAGGGCCCCCATCTCACCTTTGCATTCCTTTTTTTTTTCTCTCTCTCTCTGTGTATGTAGTACTGGGGATTAAACCCAGGGGTATTCTGCCTCCAAGTTATAGCCCCAGTCCTATTTATTTATTTATTTATTTATTTGTTTGTTTGTTTGTTTGTTTTGAAACAGGGTCTTACTAGGTGGCTTAGAGTCTCTCTAAATTGCTGAGGCTGGCCTCGAACCTGTGATCTCAGGTCTCAGCCTCCCAAGTACTGAGGTTATAAACATTCTCAAACCACGATTGATAGCTTTCTCCATCAACTCAGATACCGGCCGTTGAAGGCGTTTGCAAGGAAGAAGCTGCCATTTCTACTGCGCGCCACTTCAAGAGGCCAAATGTGTGGCGGTGTCCGTTACCTGTACACAATGGGTGGTTATTTGTTTATTTAGTTTGACAGTTATTTGTTACGAGAAGTCAAAGTCAAGTTAAGAGACTTGCCCAAAGACGACCCAGGGCTAGTGACAGGTGAACCCAGATGATAACCCAAGCCCAACCTTACCCTGGTAACTCCTTTATTTAGTGTAGTCACAATCCTGCACCTTCTCTGCCCACTCCCTATTCTCTTTTCCACTTCTCTGGACTTCCGTTTTCAAAGCTAAGTTCAAATCCCTCTCCCCCATCAATCTTCAATTTGCGTTGGCACATCTCATCTCTAAACTCCATTTGTCCTGCCTCTCCCTGGCACCTAATCTCAAGGATCCAAGCAACATCTAAGGGTGCATGGATGGGGATCTTAGACTGTACTTCAGGCTGGGATAAAACCAGGGATAGAAGGCCAATGAAGACTTGAATGACAACGGAAACCGTAACCCCTTGTTTGGGAGAAGCGGCGAGGATGCCAGCAAGCCTGGAAACTCGCATCCCATAAAAGGCAGCCATTTGTGACTGAGAGCTTGCCCGGTTTTATGTGAGTCGATACCCGGGAGGTTGACTGTTCCATCGACTGGCTAATTGTCAGGTCTATATGGCGTCCCCAGTTCTGCTCGACCACGGTCTGTCCCAAACAAGCAAAATCGTTTTACTTTCATGCTTGTTTCCTATGAGGAAAAAAAAAAAAGTTCCTAAGTAGCATTTCTCTCAAAGTTACATCACAGGGTTAATTGAATGTTATCTCCAGTTCCTCAAAGACCGGACACAAAAATTCTTGCTTGTTGTTCTTATTGTCAAGATTTCACTAACAACAAATTCTTCTTAATATATCTTAATTTCTCATCATATTTTAGAAATGCCCCAGCCTTGATTTGCCAAAAAAGGGGGAAAAGATTCTCAGGGAATGTATTAATCAGTAAGGAAACAATCTTAGGTGTCATTTTTAAAAAATGCCTTTCTGAAAAATGGCAAAAATAAAAAGAAGTCTCACTATTCACCATAAAACCCCTGCGGTAACTCTCATCAGGTGGAGAGGCCTTTAAAGAAATTGGAGCTGAGTGTGCTGGTGCACTCCTGTAAGCCCAGGATTTGGGAGGCTGAGACAGGAAGATTGCATGTTTGAGGCAGCAACTTAGCGAAACTGTTTCAAAATAAAAAATAAAAGATGGACTTGGGGGGTATAGCTGGGAGGTAGAATTCATTCCCCAATAAGATGAGAAATGAGAGATGAGGAGAGAGAGAAAGAGAGAGAGGAGAAAGAGAAGGACACAAGGAAAGATGGCAGGAAGGAAGGAAGGAAGGAAGGAAGGAAGGAAGGAAGGAAGGAAGGAAGGAGAAGAAAAAGAGATTGGAATGGGGAGGGGAGAGAGGAAGAATATGGAGTATAGGTCATTTTGAGCCTTAGAAATGTACACATTCTACTTTCTTTCAAAGAAAAAAGCAGATCTCGGACTACCCTAGTAAGAAGATGGTCTACATCTTAAAGACCCTGGTGGAAATGTGGTTCAATGCATCTCATCCCCGGCCCCCTCTAATGACCTCACACCCTCCTGCTGGATCCTCCTGTGAGGATCAGGGGGCTCAGGAGCTCAGGAGGTCTTTTAATCTTAGTAACACTGAACATGCAGCCAGAGGGAAAAGCAGGGAGGCAGGAGTTCTCCTTGGGGCTCCTGGGAGAGTGCTCCTCGTGAGGCACAGGAGCAGTGGAGCCTGAGGCGGGAGCTTGAATCTATGGGCCGCCCTCGTCATGCCCAAGGATGCTCTCATTTCTCAGCGGGCCTGGTGTCTGGCTGGACAGAGGAGGCCAGCAAGTTCTTGCCTCATTTATTTTCTCCTGTAGAGGAAGATGAGTAGTGCCTTTAGTCCCTGCATGGTCTGGGTTGGGTTGGTTTGCCGGGTGGGGGCTGTCATTTATTTTTCTCTTGGGAGAGGTCAGCAGCAGAGATCTTTCTGTGTTTGTAATGATGGTTAATGATGATCGATGCTGACCATCCTTTCATGTCTCGTGAAATAATTTAATCCTCAGCACAACCCTAGAGTTAACTGAGTCCTGTGTGATTATGACAAGATAATGGACCTCTCTGAGCCTTAGTTTACTCATCTGTGAAATGGAAATGATAGGTGTTTTGTTGGAAAAATTCTGGCAGTTGGACTTGTGAAATGTTTTAAGGACACAAATTCACTCTTAATCTTGTCAATATCAGTCTTTTCTTTCCTGGATTTGTCCACCCAATCCCAGCAGGACCAATTTTCCACAGTGTTGTATCAGACGGCCAGGGTTTCAAATACCCAGAGTGCTTTGCTTCCTGATTCCGTACCTGATATGGGGCCAAAAAGGCATTTTCTTGATGTTATTGTGACCCATCCGTGTCAGTGTGATCTTCAAAGCAATTCAGTGCATGAAATGTCTCCTCGTCACTCTGCTGTAATCAGCTCTTCTGGGAAGCGCGGTAGCACAGCAGGGGTCTTTCTGCCAGTCCTAAGGTCTCTGCGCAAGGGGACTCACATGCCACCATCTTCCTTTCCTTCCCCCTGACTTCTCCCCTCCCTGGATACCACTGGATCCATGAGGCTTCCATTTTCCATTTCTCTCCTCTCCACAGCGCTGGGCCATGAGATCATTACATCATTAATATGCGTTTGAGCGTCACTCCAGGGCAGCATTAAACATGGGGTCTATTTTAATTCTGCCCATATGAGAATTTTTCCTATTAACAAAGGTGCAGTAGAAACCTAACATTGGTTCAGAGTATAAGTATCATTAGTTGTATTTGACCAAAGGGCAAGTGATCCCGCTGGGTCTTTATCATCTTACTGGTTCTAGACCTATGATCCTAACACATGATTCCAAACTTGGGAAAGGGGCGTCTTTCAGTTCTTGTTGGAGTGGCAGTGGTGTTCGTTAGGACCAACTGAGTACTTACGCTTTGTGCAGAGCGGCAAAGGAAAGAGAAGGGGACCACTGGGTTTTGTTTTGTGGGCCACTGATTGGCATACCAGCTTTCGAAATGCAAAGAATGCTTTACAGAGCTGAGCTGAGCAGAACAGAATCTGTCCAGATGGAGCGTGCTACCCATCATCTTTGTCAGGAGGAGCCAACTCTATACTCACAAAGATCTAATTTTAGAGAGATCAGAGCTTGGGAATGTGTCCCCAGTATAATAGGAATAACGTGTGACTTCCATTAGTTGGACGACCAGAAGATGTACTACAACTTGTCTTTGCCAGGGCTTACAGCTGACGCACTTTAAATTTAGTTTATTCTCAAAAATTGATTTTCTTTATTCAATTTATCTCCCCTACCAGGTTTTCTGCTAAGACTGTCCAACTCTAAGGCCACTAATAACCACAGGACTCTTCTGAAATCTCCTTGAGTATCACAGCGGGGGTTGTTTGTTTCTGCAATTTAGAAGCTTTAATGAGAACATTTCTAAAATCAAACAGTATTTTGTGTTGACCAGCCTAGGTGTGGAAAGACTCGGGCACTGGCCAGCAGCCAGTCCGCTGCTCACTGACAACCAATTCTCCAAGCCCCGAGGGCGGTTCTGGGGTTCATGTACAAGTGTTTCTCTTGCCATCAGAATAGGGCTAGAGGGGACATCTTCCTCCAGTTTTGCAGACAGTGCTGGAGTATTTGTTGGGGCCAGTTAAGAGTCTTCATGACAGCAGCCCAAAGGGAAGAAGTTGGCTTCATTTCACCCTGTGACGGAGCCTTGAAGAGGGCTGGTCAGCGAGGAGAAGTAGGGTGACATGAGATCTTCCTGGTCATCAGCTAGGGAAGCTTCTTTCTTTCAGGCACTTTCGAAGCACTGAGGAGGACTGGTTGCCATGGAGTTTTGTTTTAAATTCTGAGTTCATTTGTAGTGATACTTGCTAATCAATTTTAAGTGGAAACAGCTGCTCTGTGTCATGCCCACAGTTCCCCCTTCAAGCCCTGGAAAACTATAATTCAAACCATCTTCTCCCCACCCGCAAACCTACTCAGAATGCTCGTTCATGTGGCCATCGGCCGGTTCCTTTCTGCGCTTGCGTTGGGTCGGCCATACTGGGACAGATCAGAGGGAGAAGGGTCAGCCCAGTGAGCGAGAAGGGACGTGGGATCCTGATAATCTCAGGAGAGAGAACAGTTTCTCGGCAGCAAGAAACATGGTCCGTGTGACATCAGATAAAAATGTTTCTCTTTCGGTTGGTCCGGTGCACACTGGTGGAACAGTTACTCTGCAAATCAAGAAGCCACCTGCTAGGGATGGGGACCCTAGAAGATGGCAGATCCTACTCTAAAAGGAGCTCATGGTCCCAGGAGGGAGTCTGAAAATTTAAACAAAAAGCATAGCCCAGAATGGTGGCACAACCCCATCCCCTGTGAGCAAAGGTTTAAGAACAGACTTTTTCCATGCAAATGCTCCTTTTCTCCCCCCACCCAAAAAAACCAGGAAGGCCAGCCCTTCCAGAGAGGTGGGGTCAAGGGTCAGCCGTTTAAAAACACATCTGTTTTTCCTTCGTGGCTTGTTCCTACTCCTCTGGACTTGCTATTGGACTGAGGCTTGTGGCAAAACATAGGAAACCCCCACCGCCGCCACCCCACACACACCAGCCCTTGTTTGCTATCAGACAGAAGGGGGTGCCATGCTCTCCTCTGACATTGCCAGAAGGTAATCAATGATTTTCCTGGAATGTCTCAACTCCCTGTAACTTAAACAAAGATCTACCAGACAACATCGCCATATTTGGGGCTTTGCTGCTCTGTGAAAATCGTAGGCTAATGTTTCGTTTCTCTTCTACTAGACAAATAAAAATGTTTTTATCTCTCAACAGGACTAATTTTCCCGATCATGTAGGGAAGTGTGATGTATTCCCAAACATTTCCCAAGGCTGGCTTTAGAAAGTATGGAATGGCAGGCATTGCTGTTCAGTCTCGAGGTGTTTAGGGCTGGTATTCACACATGGGGTGAAGTCAACCGGAAGAGATAAAAGAACACACAAGGCCTAGCTCCTCTCCCACGGTGGTGGCGTAACCAGGCGTACATCCTAAGAAAGCATCACGGGGCGGGGATTCATTTTTATCTTACATTATACAATCAATCTGACATCTCACCTGTTTCTAAAACAGCTGCACTTGGTCCTTTTCTACTCATTTTGTTCTCAAAGTCAAAGGTATAGTTATTAAGAGTAGAAGCACCCAACCTGCCTGGAAGAGAATCCTGCCTTTACCTGGCTCCCAGAGAAGAATTTCTCATGACCAAGAAATGTTGAATTATCATGTGTCAGAGAATTTTGAATTAGAATAAGAGTTCCCGGGTTCAAGTCCCACATCTGCTGCTTAATGGTATGCTCTTAAGCAAAGCATTTTTTTTTCTTGTGCTGTTAGTTTTCTTATCTGTAAAAATGAGAGGACACGCCTCACAAAACATGTTTGGGATACAGGAGATGATGTGTGTACAAGCCCTTGTAAACTATGCAAATGTATGATAACAATATAACTCTTTTTGTACTGGGGATGAAATCAGGGACATTTTATCTCTGAACAAAATCCCCAGCCTTTATCATTGTTACTATTATTATTATTTATTTTGAAACAGAGTCTTGCCAAGTTGCTGAGGCTAGCCTCCAGCCTTCAATCTTCCTGCCTCAGTCTCCCAAGTACTGGGATTACTGGCCTGCACCACCACACCCAGCAAAATGTAACATTTGAATGTCTTGATACCACTGAATTTCCCAACTAGCCAGAGAGAGGGTCCTAAGCAACAGGGACAACAGGCACCCTGATCCTATTAACGAACACTGTTTCTGACCCCATGCCAAAATAATACGCTATTTCACTTCATCTGTCATACAGGTTTTCTGTTTTGCTCTGGTAAGCTGAAATTACCAAAACTGAGATGCTCAAGTCGTGTTTATTTTTGCTTTCTGGCTATGGGGGGCCTTTCACTGTCTTTCTGCTTTCTGAAATGTCCTCTTTATTACAAAAGTAAGAGAGAGAGACTGGGCTAAGAGGAGGCCTCCCCGCTGGAGACGTGGCAGTCGACTAAGGGCAGGTTAGTGTACAATGGGCGTACTCTGAGGGAAAAGACCACCAGCTCCTCCCATCCCCGACTCTGCAGAGTAAAAAGCCAGTTTCAATCTTGGCCGAGCTAGATGGGAAAAGGTTCTCCTGGAAATCAAATTGTTTACACAAAGAGTTCTTTCCTTTCACAACCTTGGGCAACTTGACCTTTCTGGGCGCCCATTTCCTGATCTCTCAAAGGAGAGGCTGAGGACATCCGACATCCTCCCAAATAAACAATCCAGTTTGACTCAAGGACGCCGGGAGTTCTGATTGCTTTGAGGCACAGCCTAGTTTTCTAGAACTAGAATGTTCTAGAATATTCCTTCTGATTTTCTAATTATGGAAAATTAAGACTGGGGATAGAAGCTCCTGAGCATATGAGGGGCCCCACGTTGCTAAGGTGCTGAGGCAGGGCCCGAGCCCTGCCGGCTGCCCCAGGTCTCCCCATCCTCTGACACCGGTGCAAACTTAGACTCTAAGTGAGGACTTTCTGGTTTTGTTCTGTAAAGGCCACGCCACCCCCACAGTTCACACCAAGCATCTCAGCTCCCCCGTTGGCCCCACCCCAGCTCTAAATTCATAGCAGCCCTGGATTTACGTGCCTTTCTTCTGGAGAGATTGTTACACTTATGGTCCTGTGGAGGCGGAAGACAGTGCCTGCCGGACACTGTTCTTAGTCTACAACCTCACTCGCAGGCAGGCTCGCACTGGCCGTCAAACCTCAGCTCCTTAGAGTTGGAGGCTTTGGTCTTCCTTCCTACATTTCTTTTTCTTTTTTTTTTTTTTGGTGGTGGTGGTACTGGGGTTCCTGGAAACCCTTCTACCTCCAGGCTACACTCTCAGACCTATTTCATACTTTTTTATTTTTGGAAACAGGGTCACTTACACCAGCACAGCTGGCTTCAAACCAGCACGATCCTCCTGTCTCCGCCTCCCAAGCACGGGGATTACAAGCGTGCGCCACCACGCCCAGCCTTCCTACATTTCTTAAAAGCTCTGGTGCTTCCTACAGTTCTTAAACCCTTCCTGGCATCACAGGGCCCCTTCCAGGTAACTTCATTGCCTCCCTTCCAGCAGCACCGTGGCAGAGAAGGTCAGGTTAAATTTAGAACAGAGCAAACCCCCAAATGAAAACAATCACAGTCATTCCAAATTAGCAGTACATGTTCTACTTGTAACCCTAGTTGGATGCCGTGACACATGCTTGTCATCCCAGTACTTGGGAAGCTCAGACAGGAGGAGCACAGGTTCAAGGGCAGCCTCAGCCACTTAGCATGACCCTCAGCAACTTAGTGAGAACCTGTCTTAAAATATAAAAAAATTAAAATAGGATTGGGTGGTGTAGCTCTGAGGTAGAATGCCTCTGGTTTCAACCTCTAGTACCAAAAATAAACAAATAAATAAATAAATAACCTTAAAAAAAAAAACAGGTATGTTGGCACACCCTTGTAATCCCAGTACTTGGGAGGCTGAGACAGGAGGATCGCAGGTTTGCAGCCAGCCTCAGCTACTTAGTGAGGCCCTCGAAACTTAATGAGACCCTGTTCTAAAATAAAAAGTAAAAGTAAAAATTAGGGTTGGTGGTGTAGCTCAGAGATAGAATGCCCTTGCGTTCAATCCCCAGTACCACAATCAATCAATAAATAAATACTTATTTAAAAAGTGAGTCAAATCTGTTTCAAGGACTAAGCAGCAAAAGGACCAGCACACATGAAAGTAGGCATGATTTTAGGGAAAAAAGGACTTCTAGGGATCAACAGATTTATTTTCCCTTTCACTCTCAGCCTTGGGAAAAGTTCCAAAACTTTCAACCTCCGGGCTCAAGACCAGATGCCCCTGGAGAGGGCTGGTGGGAATTCACATGGACCAGACCCAGGGCTGAGAACATCCCATCTTTCTTTTCAGCCTTTTCTTCTAAAGGAATGACTAGATATGCCCCAAGAGGCCACTTGAGATGGAGGGAAACAAGAGGTTAAGAAAATGCTCCTTTATAGGGACATCTGCCTACTCGGCCGAGTACAGGGACATGAGAAGAAAGGGCCTGGAAAGCCTTCACCCAGCAGGGAAGAGAGGAAGAAGCCTTTATCCTCACTAAATAAAAATGACTGTGGAGTCATGAAACTCAACATGGCCCAGAGTTTAGAAAGATGGGGACATACTCGGAGGGAAAAAAATTATCTAAGGACCCAAATGAAAAAAATACCCTTTTTCTTTGCTATTGCTTTTCTACTCCATTTTATTTTTTATGAGAAATTATTTTGGAAAGAATCATTGCAAAGAGTAACCATGAAGGCACCCCCTGGTGCCTCCTTATCCGGGAAAGGAAGGAGGTAATTCTGTGGCAAGACTGACTCCTCCATCCCCCATCTCCTTATATGGTCAACCTTCCCAAGCCTCAGACTGCTCATGTGTAAAATGGGTTGACCTTTCAATTAGAGATGCTTTAGGCAAAAACCTCAGAAGCCTTGGTTTATGTCTTCAGAGATGGAGTAGAAAGTCTCTGATATGAATGGAACTCAAAGTCCAAACAGCACCGGAGCAAGGCCAAGGAGATAGAAACTGCTCTCAAAAGGACATTAAGACCTCGCTCTTATGTATAAATGTCACGGAGTTGGCTGAAACAGATTTAGAGCCGGTAAGCTCTTTGGAGATTTCCTACAATCCTGTGTTTTATAGCACGTGAAGAAAAAAAAATCTGAGCTTAGAGAAGCTGAAGTGACTTAGAAAAGATCTCTCAAATCACACCATGTCAAGGTAAAAATGCAGCTGTCCATTCTGGAAGAGGCCAGCCTCGGAAATAACCACCAAACCATTACCGGGGGCCTGCGCAGGTACTAGGCTCAGTACTGTCAATGTTTTGAACCATTTGACCCGCACAGGATCTGCAGGGCCAGCCTCATGGGCTAAGGCCTGTGCAGTCACACAACCCTGTCTCCTCCAAAACCCAGTTGTGGCAGGGCAATGAGGTAGGTTGCAGACAGGCCAAACAAAGGGCCCAGAGACAGCATGCAAGATATATGGTCTATTAGGAAAGGCTTGCAAGGGATTAATAATTGTTCCAAGAAGAGGTCAGTAGTGATAGCTGACAGGTAGGACCTCCATCCCCCATGGTGTTTTGTGCAGAAGCAAACACCTGAACAGGTGACACAGATCCTCTCCTCAGTCCCGCACCTGTCCCCGCTCAGAAAGGGGTTCTATATGTCAGTCTTCAGAAGCACCGACGTCATCGGCACCAGCTCGCTGAGTTGACATGTATGACCAGCGTCCCGAGGAGCAACCGTCCTGGTACACACGCAAGAAATCAGCTTCCTACAGACAACACTGCCTGGTTCCCCGTGTGCCTGAGAGAAAGCCGGTGGCCCTCAAGAGAGTGTGTCTCTGGACTCTCCAGCCCTGGCTTGCTCTCACTGTCTCCTTGACTTGGCTGGGTTTCTGGGAATAGAAGGGGAGGGAGCACTCGGGAGCATGGTGTTTTACTGCCCTCCCCCTTCTTTAGGGAAGATAACCTTGACTTGGCTAGGCTAGGTTTATGGGAACAGAAAAGGAAGCATTCGGGGACATGGTGTTGTATTGTCTCCTGTTCTTTATGGCTAACACAGACCCCCATTGCGAAGGGCCCTGAACGTGGTTTAAGGCTGTATGGCTGCCATCTTGAAATCCTTAACAATCTTTAGAAAAGATGCCCCACTTTTTTTTTTTTTTTTTTTTTTTTTGGCCCTGAGTCCTACAACATATATAGCTGATCCTCATCATCTTTTTTTCTTTTTTCTTTTTTTTATAGTCTGAGGATGGAACTCAGGGGCATTCTACCTCCAAGCTATACCTCCAGCCCCATTTGTGTGTGTGTATGTGTGTGTGTATGTGTGTGTGTATGTGTATGTGTGTGTTACTGGGGAAGAAACCCAGGGGCATTTTACCTCCAAGCTACACCCTCAGCCCTGTTTTTTAGTCTTTTTATTGTTGATTCAGGGTCTCACTGAGTTGCGAATGGCCTCGCTAAGTAATTGAGGCTGGCCACAAACTGCAATCCTCCAGTCTCAGTCTCCCTCATCATCTCTTTTGTATAGATCTGTTCACACAGGTGTAGAGACATTAAATGGCTCTGTCTTGGTCTAGAGCACTCACCAAGGTGGAGATGCAGATGTTGTGGGCAGACCAGGAGAAGGTGACCTGCTGGCCTGAGGGGTGGCTGGGAGGATGGTGCCATTTCAGAGCCCTGTGGGATGTTGCTTCTCCTGTTGGCCTCAAGTCTCCATACTCTGATGTCATGGGGACAAGCAAGGTCATCAACCATCCCAGTTTGCCCTGGACAAGAAGGCATGCCTAACAGTCCCTAAAAATAGGAACATCCCAGAAAACTGGGATGTGTTTGCTATCCTTTTTCTGAGTCACAGGTATGAGGATCTAGAAGCCAAACCCTTATCTGTTGTGCCTGGTGGGCTATGTGTAAGTCCTCAAAGGCAGGGGCCACCCAGAGGGAGGGCTGGACACCTGGACCCAGGCAGAGGGTGGCAGGAAGCCAACTGGCTATTCCTGTGAAGCTAATGACCAGGCAAATAAGTTCAAAGGACCAGCTTGCTTGAGAACAGACAGGCTGAAGGCCAGACTCATAGACCCGAACCAGGCTATAGACAGAGTAGATGCGTCCAGCCAAGGGCGGAAAGCAGTGTGGTACAGCAGAACACCAGCGCACAGGCTCAGAGGACCTGGGCACATCACTTGATTTGCTGAGACCACATTTCCTCATTTGAAAAATAAGGAAAACCAAACTAATATCATGAGATGGACATCAAGACGAAATGTCATATAGACGTCGTGTGCAGTTCCGTGTGGCCACGCTCGAAGTTTCCGTTTATTTTTATTTAATTCTATAAATATTTATGGAGCTCTATTGTGAGCCAAGCTCCGTGGCAGCCTCAGCCAAGCTGAGGGCAGCCTCAGCTCTTGTGGGACTAACCGATGGTGTGCTCATAAATGTTTACCAACCAACTACCTGGAGGGAAGGTCAGAAGGGGGTTGTAGCTATGCCAGTTTCTGTGGTGTAAATATTCCTCCTCTAGCTGACGGTGGTCTACTAGTGTGAGGTCATTGAATACAGAGATGAGATATAATAAATACCTGCTCTACGGAGCTGATATCAGCTGATCACTGAGCTAATTCCTGATTAGAAAGGACAGACAGAACTGATTCCTTCATTCCATCTTTTTCCCCCTCCTTCCACTAATCTACTGGCATCTCTCCTCACTTATCTGAGGTCTCTTTCTTTCCAATTTCTCTCTATCTTCTACATATGAGAGAAAGCCTATGATCCTCACTTTCTAAGACTGGCTCATTTAGTATAAAATCCTCTATTTCCATCCATTTTCCTGCAAATGACATAACTTTTTCTTTTTCAGATAAAGTTGTATACATATATGAAGCTATCAGTTTCAATCCTGATGATATATATGAGGTCAGAGGGTGTTGGGTAAGATCTGGAGGAAAACACATCAAGTGCTCTGTGCGTGTATGTTTCTATTGCTCTGAACCTCGTCGTGATGTATAGTTACAACACACCAATAAAAATACATTAAGATGTAGGAAACAGTGTGTGTTCAGGCAAGGGGAAAAGAAAATGGGAAAACATGTTTGAGAAAGGCCCAGAACGGAGAGAGATAGGACTGCAGAGGAAGAGAGCCCAGAGAGTTAAGGAGCCTAGTTTTCAAAATTCAAATTGGGTTCTCTACTAAGTAATCCAGGGCCCATGCTTGTGTTCTAGAGACATCGCTCTGGCTGAAGTGCAGAGAATGTATTGACGAACAAAAGGGCAAATAGGGAGACTGGACCATGGCAGCAGATGCTGGTGACCTGGGCCAGAGTTTATGTACAGTCATCCCTCAGGACCCATGGGAGATAGGGTCCAGGACCCCCCATGGATAGCACCGTCAACAGATGCTCAAGTCTGTTATCTAAGATTGCTTAGTATTTGCATATTGTTACACAACCCTTCCATATGCTTCCAATCACCTCTAGATTACTTATAATGCCCAACTGCTATGTAAATCCTAGAGAAAGAGTTGTTTTATTGTATTGTTTAGGGAATACTGACGAGAAAAAAATCGGTCCATGTGCATTTCCAATGCAGAGGCAGAGTTCATGGGTATGGACAGCCAAGTAGTGTGTTTAGCAGGTACTGACTGAGCACATGCCATGTGTTAATCACCGTGCTAGGCCCTGGGGATTCATTGAAGAAAGCACAGTGTCCTAGCTTTCAAGAAAATTATAGACACGTAGAAAAAATGGTTTTTAAAGATAATAGTAGCCGGGTGTGGTGGTGTACTCTTGTAATCCCAGCATTTGGGAGGCTGAGACAGGAGGATCATGGTTCTCAGACAGCTTCCACTACTTAGTGAGGCCCTTTGCAACTCAGGGAGACCCCATTTCAAAATAAAGAATAAAATATAGGGCTGGAGGTACAGCTCGGAGGTAGAATACCCCTGGATTCCATCCCTAGTACTACTACTACTACTACTACTAATAATAATAATAATAATAATAATAGTAGTAGTAGTAGTAGCCAGGTGTGGTGGTGCACTCTTGTAATCCTAGCATTTGGGAGGCTGAGACAGGAGGATGCAGTTCGAGGACAGCCTCAGCTACTTAGTGAGGCCCTTTGCAACTCAGTGAGACAATGTTTCAAAATAAAAAATCAAATATTGGGCTGAGGGTGTAGCTCAGAGTTAGAATACCCCTGGGTTCCATCCCCAGTACTGTAAATAAATAAATAAATAAATAAATAAATAAATAAATAAATAAGGTTAACTCTTAGGTACTTACTGCTATCCAGGCACAGCATTAAACAGTGGGCATGCGTGGTCTCTCTGGATTCTCATAAAACTACAGGGGATGTATTCAAGTGTTACCTGTGTTTGGGATGTTCAATGGAAATTAGAAGCAGACGTCACCGTATAGGCAACTGGAGCCAGCTGTGTTTTGCGAGGCAAGCCTGTGGGGGCCGAGAGGAGCCCCCAGCCTCTGTCAACAAGCCCCCATCTTCCTGTGCAGTGGCCCTACCAGTTTCCCATAGGCTGTCTCACAATGCTTCTAAGGCATATTGGATTCTTAGTTCAGGAAGAAGTCAGGCTAGATGGGGGTCATAAGGAGGATGATATCTATATCTGTCAGTGCCACACATTTTAGAAGGGTTTTTTTTTTTTAAATGAATTTAAAATTTATAATTTTCTAGACCATACACACAAACGGAAGTCAACCAATGTTCATAATCTGACCAAGCTACCAGTTAGATTATCCCACCAAGGGAGGCTTTGCTGGGCTGCTTTGTCCATCCTGAAATAAGAATAGATTTGACACATATCAGGCACGCTTCACCGATAGCTGAGAACTGGAGACCGAGGAGACACTTCTATGGCTCGGGCCATGTTTCCAGCCAGATACTCTGGTCACTGACACGCTCCTCGTTATCTCCAGCCATTTCTGTTTTATGAGGTGATGGGCAGTTAATTTTGATCAGGGGCTTTAAATAGAATTGACAGCCACTAACTAGACCCATCAGATTTGCCAAAAAGATTTTCTCAAAACCTTTGTACGCTCCAGCATGCATATTTTTGTAGATAGCTCCTTTCCCAGGCTTTCTCTCCCTAAAGCTCACTCCCCTTCGGCCTCCCTGTCATAAAGATGTGGAAACCCAAGGGTTGGTGAATTTTTATGAAGTCGAAAATATTGCCTTCTGCCCCTTAAGGCCAGACAGACCCAGTTCGAATCCTCAAGCCCACTCACAAGCTGTGTGACCCTGAGAAGTGAATGTAACTTCTCCAGGCCTGTTTCTCAGCTGTAAAATTAGATCCTCTGCCTCGTATGATTGTCAAGAAGAAGAAATAAAGCAAAATACAGACAGCGCTTAGCACTCAGAATACCTATTGCTACCGTGATCTGAAACAGCAGTAGCCACCTAATAAGACGATTGTGACTCAGCCTGCTAGACCGTCGTGTGAAAAAACAGAAGAAATGTCTAGAAGTTGCTTTCAACCAACTCACCCCGAAGGCCCACATCAGTTGACACTTAGGATTCTTAAACAGTAATATAAAAGCTTAAGCTATTTTGCCTCATTGATGCCTGAGTACATTAAAAAAGAACTCTTGTCTTTAATCCCAGACATTAGCAGTAATTCTGATATCTGGTCCTGGATCGGATATAAAAAAAAAGTATTTTCATAGACCCAAACCACTCGGTTGACTGAGTTATAAAGTTGTCACCAGCAGGAGGCGCTAGACCACAAAAGAGTTTATGGGGCTGAGATTAAGGATAGGGCTGCTCTTTACCTGCGCTTGCAAGTTAACAGCTTGCAAGTTGCAACCCTTGGAGAGATCTATGTGTATAACTAAGTCCTAATGCCACAGGACTTGAATTTTAGTGGAAATATTTTATAAGAAATGGGGGAGGGGTGTTACACCAACTTTTAAAAAATATGAGGGGAGGATTTTGAATGTCTGAGGGAACATTCTGGAGTCATTTTTATTCACGTTATCTCAGTTGAGAAAAACTTCAGAGAATCAGCCTTATCAGCAATGATAATAGTAGTTTATTGGCTTCTCCGAAAATAGATGTGGAGTGTCTTGCCAGGCTGACTTGGAACCAAGTCCTCAACCCAGTGCCTGAATGAAGATGGAGCCAAATGTAAACATGGCTTACACATCCCTTCTCATCCACAGAGCTTCTCCTACAAAGCTTGTCTTAGACTCAGCCTCTGTTCCCGCCAGGGTTTCTTACTACTGGAGTTTAGCCCAGGTGCTTCTGGGGCTCGGCCATCAAGACGGGTGTCTCCCAATGGCTCAGCCAACCAGTGATACAGATTATCCCCATAGTTTGGGTTTTCAAGGTTCTTTCCCATATCTGTTCTCCCCAAGGCCATATTGTGTGTGTGTGTGTGTGTGTGTGTGTGTGTGTGTGTGTGCGTGTGTGTGTGTGGTACTGGGGTTCCTGGAAGCCCTTCTACCTCCGGGCTACACTCCCAGACCTATTTTTATATTTTTATTTGGAAACAGGGTCTCTTAAGCCAGCTCAACTGGCTTCGAACCAGCGCAATCCTCCTGTCTCCGCCTCCCAAGCGCGGGGATTACAAGCGTGCGCCACCACGCCCGGCTTCAAGGCCATACTTTTAGTAGAAAAAAAAATTTTTAAGAAATTTTATGGGACTTCCGGGAAGATGGCGACCGAGAAAAGCGGGGCTTAAGAGCCCCGCTAACAACAAATATCCATTACCACAAAATCAGCGCCTTTCAAAGCCAGAAAACAACATCACCAGAGAAACAAAAAAAATCACCAGGCTCCAGAGAGAAAGCGGACTGAGAACAGAGCCACAGAGGATATCCTCATGCCCGAGGACGCAGCAGACGCGGCAGCAGCGCCATACTGCCGGCGAATTCACGGGACGGCCACAGCAAGCCGAGGGGAGCCGCTGCGGGACAGCCAGGCGGGATTTCTCGGCACAGAGGACATCTAAAGCTCCCAGTGTCTGAGCTCAGCACACGCTGCAGGGATTCAGAGTGGAAATCAAAACCAAGAAAAAAAAAAAAAAACGCCAGCCCAACAGCTGAGGGCGTAGCAGCGGCGCCATATTGCCACCGGCGGCAGCAGCACGGAACTCACTACAGCTACATCTGCGTACTCAAGAACAGTGAGTCAAATTGCGGGCCACAGCGGGGAAATCCCAGTACTGTACTCACTGGGACTTGACCCAGTGGGAGAGGGGCGGTGGCAGTGATATTACACCATAGGAGAACGTGCAACCTGGCACCCCCCACGGTCTAAAGCAGCCTCTATCGACTCTCTGGGTCGGAGACTCTGTGATAAAACCCAGTAAAGGAGTAGTGGGGTCTGAGATACTACTGACTCGAGATCCAGAGCACCTTAAGTGAAGTCATAGTGACCCAAGGGAAGAACCCAGAGAAGGCACAAACTTCCGAAATCATGGGAAAGAGGAATAATACTGGAGCAATGAATGCTCACAACCCCACAACATCAGAACCCGATAAAACTGAAAATCAGAGATTTCTAGAAGATCAAATCAGGAAAATAACTGTAGAAATAATAGAGGTGCTTCGAAAAGAACTCAGAGAGAGCCAAAAAGAGATAAAGGATGCAATTAATGAAGTAAAGGCCTCAATTCAAAGCACAAACAACCGATTAGAACACATGGAGAACAGAATCTCGCTCTTAGAAGATGATCATTCCAAAAATGAACGCATAGTTTCTAATCTAGGAAAAAATATCCGACAGCAGGAATCTGATATTGAAGAAATATGGGCCCATTTTAAGAGAGCTAACCTAAGAATAATTGGAATAGAGGAGGGAAAAGAAAGTGAAACCAAAGGGATCAACAATCTCTTCAAGGAAGTAATAGCAGAAAATTTTCCACACATAGAGCAAGAGGTCGATACGCAGGTCCAGGAACGTATAGAACTCCCTTTAGACAGGATCGGAGAAGAGGATCCCCACGCCACATAATTGTCAAAATGACCAATGTGGAAGCCAAGCAGAGAATCTTAAAGGCAACAAAAGCAAAGGGCCAAGTGACATTCAGAGGCAAACCAATTAGAATCACTCCAGACTTCCCAAACCAAGTTATGAGAGCCAGAAGGGCTTGGAGTAACATATTCCCAATTTTGAAAGAAAACAACTTCCAGCCAAAAATTTCCTACCCAGCAAAACTTTCTATCAAATTAGATGGAGAAATAAGAAGCTTCCATGACAAACAGAAACTGAAGGAATTTATGTCTTCAAAACCAGCACTAGAGAAAATACTCAAAGAGATTAACTACAAAGAAGAAATAGGTAACACACATCAGAACTAGAGAAACAAGATTTTCCATCCAACAGACAACTAAGATTGGTTATCTGTGGAGATTCATTATTTATGTTAGTCTGTTACCTATCTCTAAAGGGTATTGTTTGCCTTTATTGTTGTTAATTTTTACGATTTCTAGTTGGAATATTAATATACCTTCAGATATAGCATTTGGAAATATTTTATCCCATTCTATTAGTAACTCTTAACTCTGTTTACATTGTCTTTGGATATACAATATGTTTTTTATTTTTTAGGGAGTTTGTATACTCTTCTGTTGCCTGTGCCATTGAAATCATAACCAAGAAATCACTGCCAATTTCAATGTTGTGAGGTTTTATGACCCAGATTTTCTCCTAAAAGTTTATAGTCTTAAGATTTATACTTAGGTCTTTTATCTATTTTGAGTTAATACTTGTATATGGGATTAGGTAAGGGTCCAATTTTATTCTTTTCCATGTAATTATTATGTTTCAACAATATTTAGTTAAAAGATTATTATTTCCACCACCAAATGTTCGTGGAAACCTTGTCAAAAATAACTTGACAATATAGGGAAGAATTTAGCTCTAGGCTTTTATTTAACTCCAATGGTTTATATATCTGCCTTTAGAATAGTACTACACTGTTTCAATTATTGTAGTTTTATATGGTTTGAAATCAGAAAATATATATCTTCTAGCTTTGTTCTTTTTTAAGATCGATGTGGGTACCTAGAGTCCATATTCCATATTAGGATAGATTTTTTTTTCTGAAAAATAAATATATAAATATATGATAGTTTCACCTAAAAAATAGAAAAAAATAGATTCTCTGGTAAGAAAGAAGGCAAAAAGAAATATTGAAATGTTATCTTTAGGTCATCAAAAGCTTGGTATCAGACAAATGAAACTGTAATGAGAGATTATCATTTTTAATTTTGGATAAATTGCTATAATACTAGATGTCAACTACTAAGCCAAGCATAGGAGGGGGGGATAGGGAGAGAACGGGGTGGGGATCGGGTGGGGGCTGACTGGGCAATGTGTGCATGTAGGTCTACAAAAGTATGTATCCCACTATGATGTATGAATACAATGCACCAATTAAAAATAAATATGAAAAAAAATATAAAAAAAAAAGAAATTTTATTTTGTTATCATAAGTAGACCTGGTCTAAAGGTATGTGAAAGCTGGGCATGGTGGTGTACACCTGTAATCCCAATATTTGAAGGCTGAAATCCTGTTTTTAAATAAAAAATAAAAAGGGCTGAGGGTGTAGCTCAGGGGTACAGTACCAGAGATTATAGCTCAGAAGTACTGAACCCAGGGCACAGTACCCCTAGGTTTAATCCCCAGTACCAAAAAAAAAAAAAAATGTTATTTAAAAGGAACAGACCCAAACAGACCATAACATGGCTTTCTCAGCCACCGTTCCAGGGGGTGACTAAGCACTGATGGTAATCACTGCTTCCCACAAAGGCCTAGGAGATCTCTTCACCCTCCCCCAGACCAAGTTCAGCTGACATCCAGTACAAAATGCTTTCTGGAAATCGATGCCAATAGATGCCCCATGGAGCACTTTGGTTGAGCTTTCTAAAGACCCAGAGTGAATAAAGTCCTTCTGTTAAGAAATAAAGGAAACAGATGTTTAAACCACCTCTCTAGAGGACCAAGGGCCATATCTGTGCTCACCCAAATCTAAGTCTCTTTTTGGCTTTCGAGGGCGGCCTAGAAAGTTCTCCAAGGGAAATCTCCCAGAGGCCATTCAGCCCTGGGATGGGGGTGAAGAGACCAGGTTTAGCACAGCAAAATGGAGTCAAGTTCCAGTTCCTCCCTCCTATGAGCTACAGAATGGATCCTTTATCAATACCTCTTTGAGGCCTAGTTTGCTTGTATCTAAAAAGTAAATAATAATCCCTGTCCAAAGCCAGGCCTGGTGGTGCATTCCTATAAATTCAATACTTGGGAGAGTGAGGCAGAAGGACAGGTTCGAGACCAACCTCAGCAACTTGCTGGGGACCTCAGCAACCTAGTGAGCTGCTGTTTCAGAATCAAACAGGGATGGTAGTGTAGCTCAGAGGTAGAATGCCCCTGGACTTCATCCCCAGTAATACATATGCACACACACACCAACAGTAACAACAACAACAACAACAACAACAATAATAATAATAATAATAATAGCAATAATACTACTAATAATAATAATAATAATACCTGTCCAAAATAATCGTTCTCATATGCAAGTCTGTATCTTGCCTCTACTTAAACCTGGACACCTGGCCCTTCCTACCTATTCTAAGACGATCCCACTGCCTGGTCTCCCCACCCTGCCTCTCAGACAAGCACGCTCCAGCAAGACTGAGTCTCACGCTGTACTCCTCTGCACAGGCTCCAATCCAGAACCCTAGAAGGCCCATCCTTCATTCCCTCCTTCCCTCAAAAGGCCTGCCTGGACCAGGGAAAACATTTGCTCGTCTTGGGAAACTCAGCTCGGAGAGCACTTTCCACCTGACGCCCTCGCTGAGCCTTGTCTGATGTCTCGCCAGCCACACAGCCACTTCGTCTCCCATCCCTACCGTCTTCTTCCTCTCACCTGCGTCTTTCTCTAACTCATCCGCTCACACGGAATCCTGTTTCTAAACTGCTCAGGGGCTGTGGGGAGGCCACCAGAGACCCTGGAGGAGCGAGGGTCTGTGGGGACAGGAAGGCAAAGGCAGCTGCGGACCCACGTGTCACCCTGGATGTCCTGGGAGTCACAAGGGGAATGCCTGGAGAGCCGGTCCTGCCTCTGTGGAGGAAGGGCGGGATGTGGCCGGCTGGAGGGCGAGCAGGGAGGGTGCATGGAGTGGAGGGGTATTAGTGGACGCCTTCTGGGGCTTAGCTGAGGTGGATTTGTGATGTGGGAGGGACTCTGCTGTCTTGTAAAGGATAATGGAGAATAAGGAGGATTATGCAATTCGAAAGCACCCAGTTCCAGAAAATGTGATGATTCCTGCCAGCGACCCACTTCACGTGCTGGGGTCTTGCCTTTCCCCTCTGCAGGCCTCGGTCGCTGTCATGGTTTAGATCCTCGATGTCACCCCGAAGCCGTGTGCTAAGGGCTTGGTCTCCAGCCTGCGGAGTGACTGGGAGATGGTGCAGCTATTAGGGGCCCAGTGGAAGGAAGCGGGGTCTCTGGGCTCACGTCCTTGAGGAGGCTCTTGGGGTCCTGGCCCCTCTCCTTCCTCTCTCTCTCTCTCTCTCTCTCTCTCTCTCTCTCTCTCCATCATGAGTGAGATGAGGGGTTTTCTGCCATCAGCTTTTTCTGCCATGATATTCTGCCTCACCTTGGGCCCAAAGGCTGTAAAACCAAACAACCGAAAACTCTGAAACTATGAGTTAAAACAAACCTTCCTCCTGAGAAAACTGACTTTTATCACAGCAACAGGAAGCTGAGTCCCTCCTCAAGAAACACATAGTCGCTCTGTCTCCTCACTAAAGAGTAAGACCAAAGCAGCCCGGCCCATGGGGGTTCTGTCCTCGGGACGGCTCGCCCTCCTCTCTGCCGCCTTCTTCCTGGTCCTCCCTCCCCTGCCCCTGTTTCTCTCACCTGTCATCTTTCACGTCTTTCCTGGCTGTCTTAAGGTCCCTCTCATGCTTCCCCAATCCACACAAACCTCGCTCGGGGCTCCCCGACCTTGCCCGCATCTCCTCTCTCAGGCTCCCTCAGCCCTTTGGACTTCATTCCCCTCCAAAGGCATGAACGTCAACATCGTACTTCCTTCTGTGTTTCCCCTTGGGCATGATTTTCTTCCTGTTTATTTTTTGTTGTTGTTGTGTGTTTGTTTGGCACCTGGCTCTTCAGTGCATCTCCGTCTTCTAGCATCAGCCACCTCATTGGTTCGTTTGACAAGCATATCTTAAGCCCGCTTAGTAGACTCTTAAGTGCTAGTGAAACAAAGACACAGAAGCCCATTTTGCAAAGAAGCTTATGCTGACAGCTGCCCTCAGCCCTCCTCTCCATCCCCGACTCCCACCCCTGCATCTCTCCAAAGCTCATCCCCACCCTCGCTACCTGGAGTGGCGAGGGGCTTCGGGCTAGCTGTGCTAAGGTAAGAGAGTCAGGGTCTGTTCTTGGAGCCCAGGGCCAGGGGGCCAGGCAGAAATCTGAAAACATAAAACTCAACCCTGCCAGGTCTCTGTCCACTCCTCTCACTCAGCAGTAGAAGCCAGGTCAGCCGCCAGCTGTAAGACTCTGATTAAGTCTTTTTCTATCACAGGATTAGCTTAACTTAAAATCCATTTTGTAAGCTGTGTGTGGTGGTGCACACTTGTAATCCCAGTACTTGGGAGGCTGAGACAGGAGGATTGAGGTTCACAGACAGCCTTAGCTACTTAGTGAGACCTTATTTCAAAATAAAGAATAAAGAAATAGGGCTGCGGCTATAGCACAGAAGTAGAATGCCCCTGGGTTCCATCCACAGGAGTCCCCCAAAATATTCTATTTTGTAAACCCACCATTTTCTCACCTTGTATAAGCTTTCTTCCTTTGGCAAGTTAGCCTTTCTTTAAAGATTGCAGTTGGCAACCTACCACTACCACCACATCCTGCTCTAGATTAACTAGCCAATCATGTGAGACCACAGAGCCGCGCTCCCACCAATAGGAGCACAACACAAATACTTGCATTAGAAATATAAAGACTGGACTGGTAGTCCAGCCCCTTGTGCTTGCATACCTGGCTTCACTGGTGGTAAGACCTGTTTTTGCAAAAAGTAAAATCGCCTTGTGGAACCATTTTTGAACACATGTATTATCTTAGGATGCTATGGAAATTTGTTTATTTCTAACACAGTGATACCTTCTTCCTCCAATCCCCAGCCTCCTAAAGTTTTCTTCTTTTTCCTATTCTACAATTTTTTTTTTTCAATACTGGGGATGGAACCCAGGAGCATTCTACCTCCGAGCCACACCCCCAACCCTATTTTTTATTCTTTATTTTGAAACAAGGTCTCTCAGGCCGGGTGTGGTGGCGCACACTTGTAATCCCCGTGCTTGGGAGGCAGAGACAGGAGGATCACGCAGGTTCGAAGCCAGCCGCGCGCGCTGGCTTAGGAGACCCTGTTTCGAAATAAAAATGTAAAAATAGGTCTGGGAGTGTAGCCCGGAGGTAGAAGGGCTTCCAGGAACCCCAGTACCACCAAAAAAAAAAAAAAAAAAGAAACAAGGTCTCACTGAGCTGCAAAGGACCTCACTAAGTTGCTGAAGCTGTCTGCAAACCGCCATCCTACTTCCCGAATGCTGGGATTGCAAGCGTGCGCCACCACACCCACTCTGCAATTCTTTTTGAGGCTTGTCTTGTGGCTTTAGAAGAACACCTTCACCAACTTGATGAGTGGCTCGATCATTAACAGAGTCTAAGGGTGTAAGACACACCAGAAAGAAGCTTTGGGAGGCTTTAGAAATGTGTTAACCAAAAACACCAAGGGAAGGTTAATACTCTAGACCGTGGCTCCCAACCTTTGGTCAGTGCCTGAATCACCGAGGGAACTTGGCGAAAAACACAAGGGCCAGGCCCTCTCCTGCCTCAGTGATCCAAGTTCCTGTGTGTTCTACTAGCTGCTTGGGTGATTCTGATACAACCAAGCATAAGAAGCCCTGCTCCAGGAACCACCTAGCCCATCCTCCCGCAGCGGGAGGGCCCTGACTCGCATCTGTGCCGTCTCACCCAACCTGCTGGGCCCTTTTTGTCCCCACAATCTCCAGCCTCCAATGTAGCTGGACTTTTCTACCGGAGGGCCAAAAACTGGACTCATCCTGCCATTCTGCTCGCTGCTGCTTTTTAAAAAATCATTTACGCCCTCTTGCTGGTTTCTCTGCATCTCTGGGGCAGGGTAAGCCTAAACTCTGCAAGAAAACCAAGGAGCAGTTGGTTCCATTAAAAGAAGAAAGGAAGCCGGGCGTTGTAGCACACGCTTATAATCCCAGCATTTGGGAGGCTGAGACAGGAGGACGGCGGTTCGCAGACAGCCTCAGCTACTTAGTGAGGCCCTCTGCAACTCAGCGAGACCCTGTTTCAAAATAAAGAACAAACAATAGGGCTAGGGGTGTAGCTTGAAGACAGAATGTCCCTAGGTTCCATCCCCAGTACTGCAAAAAAAAGGAATGGGATAGAAACTAGTTTAACGTGTGACCGACTTTCAGGACTCATAAAAGTGCAGGTTTTGTGCTGTCAAAATGCAGTCAGCAAATGAGAACAGCTTGGGAGAAGTGGAGCAGGAGTGTTTTGGAAGCTCCATCAAGCAGGCACCAGACCTGTGGTCACTTCGTAGGATCATCCAAATTTCCCAAATGAGAAAATATGGAAACATAAGCATGCAGAGGTCCCCCAAGGTCACGCCGAAGGCCACAGAGGACGAGACCGGGACCTCAGTACTCTATCTCAAGCCTATTTCTGAGCCACCAGACAACACAGCTTCTCCAATGCAGATGTGAAACTATTGCCATTAAAGTAAGAGTTTAAAAAATAACTTATTTTGGCAATATTTCAGTAAATATCCCAGGGAAAAGGGGATCCATCTGAAGGGAAATTAATTATATCAGGCTCCTGGAACATGAATCAATTTGACTTCTCTTTGTGCTTTATTAAAGAGTACTTTAGAAAGTGGTTCTCAAACTTTGCTGCTGCTGCTGCTGCTGCTGCTGCTGCTGCTGCTGCTGCTGCTGCTGCTGCTGCTGCTGCTGCAGAGCTTTAAAAAAAATTGAAGCCAGGCGTGGTGGCGCACACTTGTAATCTCAGCATTCGGGAGGCTGAGACAGGACGATTGTGGTTTGCAAACAGCCTCAGCTACTTAGTGAGGCCCTTTGCAACTCAGTGAGACCCTGTTTCAAAATAAAGAAGAAAAAATAGGGCTGGGGGTGTAGCTTGCAGATAGAATGCCCCTGGGTTCCATCCCAAGGACCGCAAAAAAAAAAAAAAAAAAAAAAAAAAAAAATGATGTTCAGGCCTCACCATGGAACAAATCACAGTCTTTGGGGATGAAGGACAACCATTATTATTTTTTCCCATTTCAGTATGCAGTCTGTGTTGAAAAGCAGTACAGTAGCGTAGCACTCAAACCACATTCACATCGTAATCATTTAAGGAGCTTCGGCTCTGAGGCTTGTGTCCTATCCCCTAGGGACTGTGGGGTATGTGCGGGGTTATTAAAGATCCCCCAAGGGATTCCAGCATGCCACTGAGTAGGCTGAGTTCCGGAGCCACTGCTGCTGCACTTTGCCTCTCAAAACACAGCTTTGAGCCAGGCGTAGTGGCGCACGCTTGTAATCCCCATACTTGGGAGGCTGAGACAGGAGGATCACAGGTTTGTGGCCAGCCTCAGCTACTTAGTGAGGCCCTCTGCAACTTAGTGAGACATTTTTTATTTTCAAAATAAAAAAAAAAAAATAGGCCTGAGGGTGTAGCTCGGAAGTAGAATGCCCCTAGGTTCAATCCTTTCCTTAAAAAAAAAGAAAGAATAAACAGCTCTGTGGGTCAAGAGCCTGGACATCCAGCTCATAGCTGCAGACCCCTCAGGCCCCATCCTGACCCACTGATGTGGAATCTGCATGTTCACAAGCTCCCCTTAAAGCTCTGATCAGGATGATGCTTTTTTTTTTTTTTTTTTTTTTTTTTTTTTGCTACTGGGGTGGAACCTAGGGGAATTGTACCTGCAAGCTACACCCCAACCCTATTTCTTATTTTTTATTTTGAAACAAGGTCTCACTGAGTTGCAAAGGGCCTCACTGAGTAGCTGAGGCTGTCTGTGAGCCACGATCCTCCTGTCTCAGCCTCCCAAACGCTGGGATTGCAAGCATGCTCCATCATGCCCAGCCTTCAGGATGATACTTTTTCAAAATCATTATTTATGTCCATTGTTGGACAGAGGAGAAGCTGTGTCTCCTAAGATTCGAGTGACCTGCCTGATGTGATCTAACTCCCTCACAGCAGAGGTGTGCACAGAACCCAGGAATTCCTACTGCCTGCCCGCTTCCTCCCAGGAAGTGGCTGCAAATTGTAGTCCCCTGACCAGGAGCATCTTAACATCAGGACCTAGTAAGAAATGCATATTTGTGCCGCCCCCCCATACTCTGCCATAAGCTTTTTAACCAGGCTTTGGGCTGATTCCTGTGAGCTATAGTTTGAGAACTAGAACCCTAAGCCAAGCAGCCCTCAAAGGCCCCCTGCCTGAGTGATAGCTCTGAGCTCCTAGACTTGTGACCCTGGTACAAGCTGGAGCTTCTCTCCAAATAAAGGTTTCTTAAGGGGCTTAGATTTAGACTAAGCTGAAATTTACATGTGACTTAATCTCCTTAGGGCCTTCTTTACCTTTTAGGAAAGGAGCTATAATGTTTTAGAACGGAGAAAGCAATGATGGCGAGCAGATAAAATATTAAATGCTCTGTCCGTGCTTTTAACCCACTTTCTGCTTGGACAGTTAATGCATGACATCAGAAAGGAAGAAGGGAACTATCAGTTCTAGAGCACCGACTGTATACCAGGCATCAGGCGTACAGTAACACAGGCACGCATACCTTGCTTGCACATCATCTCACTTAATACCGTGATCCTTGCCTGAGAAAGGAGGAAATTGAAGGCCAGACAGATGAAGCAATTGTGTTAATTCACACATGGCAGCGGTGCAGCCCCGGGGTTTGCTCCGTAACCTGTGCTCCTGCATTCTTTGCCCTCCAGCAGGAAACAGTTGAATCACTCCAGTATCTGGAATAATTGGATACTGGAAATCCTAGAACATGCTCTCGTAACAGATCTGCCTACTCAAAAGCCCCAGGGATGCCCCACTCAATACTCTTTCCCCTCGTCTTGGGAAAGGCCCGTGCTGATGTGTTCCGTGTTCTGGCTGCATCACGGAAGCTGCTGCTCTCAAAGCTTAAGAATAGAACAGCAGGGAAACCGAGTTCGCTCGGCCGCACCTGAGCGTCCTGAAATGCTCCGGGATCTGTTCTGAGCCATCGGCACCCGTTCCGAGGCAGTAGGTTGAGCATTGTCAATGCCCTGCAGTGGCTTGAGCCTCGCTCTTGAAAAGGGCAGGAATCTCTTTGTCACATCTAGAACTTGGGAAATGAAATCCCAAGAAAAAGAAACACAGGAAGATAGAGCTAGTGCACCACATCCTCCCCTACTTCCCCCAAAAGAACTCATGCTCATACCACCGAAGGCATCCGGCCGATGAAGAACAGACGGGCCCTGGATGACTCAGTCATAGGAAGCGATGCCGAATCTCTGAATGGGCCACATGTGGCTCTGTCTGCATTTCCTCCCCGGTCTATTCGCCCCCCATGCAAGCTCTGAACCCCAATTGCCAGTCACCATGCTCATCCATAGCATAGACCACAGTGGTTGACCTGAAGATCTAGGTGAAGGAAACCTCCCCAACTCGAGGATTAAATGGCTAAACCCAACTCTAAACAGAGCTCAACAGACAAAACAGAAACGTTGTCTTCTACATTTCTGCCAAAGTATGGAATTCAAATTACTCAGAGCAGAGAGTGGCCTGTTCCCTGCATGAATGATCATGTGGCTTCTCAGTGGGAAGTAGAGAAGAAAGTGGTTCCCTCACGCTATCTTGATGGGTTCCTTTCCCTTGAATTTCATTTCCCAATAACTGACTTGGCAGGTCGGTTATTTCTGTAAGGGTTATTTTTCCTTCTTGCTGGAGGACACCCAGGCCTGAGATTCTTCACAAATACGCATCCTTTTTAAAGGTTACACTTACTAGTCACAACCAGGTTTCCATGTTCCAAGCCCCACTGCCTCATCCTGGCATATATCATCACCAAGGTTGAGTCTTAGAGTCAAAATAAATTCAGCCAAGTTATAAGACATAAAATCAAAACACAAAAAAGTCAGTTGTTTCTCTACACTGCAACAAACTATCCAGAAAGGAAATTAAGAAACAAATTCCATTGCAATAGCATTGAAAAGAATAAGATACTTAGGAATAAACTTAACCAAGGAGGTAACAGACTTAATACACTGAAAATTATAAGACACTGGTGAAAGAAATTCAAGCAGGCACAAATGATTGAAAGAGGTTCCATGTTCACACTCCCCAAAGTGAGCTTCAGATTTAATGCAATCCCTATCAAAATTTCAATTGCAATTTTTACAGAAATAGAAAAGACAATCCTAAAATTCATATGAAACTACAAAACCCCAAGAAAAAAAACAAAGCAATCTTGAGAAGAAAAGAACAAAGTTGAAGGCAGGCCTTACATTTCCTGGTTTCAAAAATACCCAAAAACCAGAGTAAAATGGTATGATACTGTCATAAAAAAAAATATTTTTCTAGACCCGTGATCCTGAATGGAGAGTTTCAGATCCCTTGACCTACGTGTTCCATGCAATAAAGTTACACGTGCATAATCAACTCATCTTTGATAAGGATCCCAAGATCACAATGGGGAAAGGGAAGTTTCATAACACAAACACGTACTGCTAGACTTCTTTGCCTGGGCACATACTTACTGTGTACCTTTCTTTGTCAAGATCTGAAAATGTACAGTAAGGTTTGGAGCCTTGCCCTAATGCAGGTGTCTTGCTAGTCAAAATTATTTACAAAACCAAGGCTCCCCATCCATTTTTCTTCCTGCCTTCGTTGCTTAAATTAAGCGTGTTCTTTTCCACTGTGAACACCAACAATTGCAAGAGAGAAGAGGCGATCTGAGTTTAGTTTTTAGTTTTATTGGAGGTTAAGCGAATCCCACAGCAATGAAAAATCAATACTGTATTTGGCCAGATAGACATTATTAAAGCACCTAGATTAAATGGAACATAAATAATAGTTCATTGATTTTTTTATCCAACTTTTTGTAATTTAGTTTACAAGAAACAGAATTATTCTCAAATGCACCTCACACTTGACTTAGCTGGGTCTATTCTATAGCATTTTATATAAATTTATGATGGGCCATGTCATTGTATTTATTGTATTTTTTATACAGAAAGGAGATTTATAAACTTTTTCTTCCTCCCTTTTTACTTTCTACCCCCCTAATTGAATGCTTCACATGAACAGTGAATACCTTCTCTAAAGGTTACAGGGACATTCAAAACATTAACTTTTGCTAAAAGTTAGGAATCTTACTTTAAAATCTGATCCTGGTGATTAAAGCAACTTCTGACTCTAAAACTACCCCAAGCTTGAGTGTTACATTATTCAAGAATTTCCAATTCCAGGCCAACTAAGACTCAGATAAGCTCCTGTGATTGACAGTAACACACTAAAATTCACGGTCGCCAACCTGAATCTCGGGTCAGATCCAACAACACAAATGAAACCTTCACCACGACTCTCAGTCCGCAGGCGTATCCCACGTCGCAGGTCCTCTCCTCCATAGACACAGAAAATGCTGGGGACCATTCTAGGGAAAATGTCAATAATGCAATAACAAAACAGCCACAGAATGACAGACGGTAGGCGTGCGTCTTTCCTCGTTGGCCGTTTCCAAAGGTACCTCTTCATGTTGGGTTACCTATGGGATAGTGTGGTTGCAAAGATAACTTTATGCACATAGGATTGATTTCTGGCAGAAGGAAGCCAAACGATACTAACATAATGTAAGAAAGAGAAATACGTGTAGATGCGCGTATCCACCAGGCCACTTGTTAAGCCAGGCCTGAACCGGTGCATACAAGTAGGTCATTGAAAGTCAATGCAAACCAGGGCAGCTCCCCTGGCAGGAAACATTAACCTGCAGGAGGAATCTTGCAGACAAGTGATACATTTTAGCCAAGCAGCTATATATTTTATTTATGAATTGATGTAAGCATCGAGATATATAGAGAGAGGAATGCATATAATATGTGTCCTTAAACACGCTCCAGAATAAAGATGGATGGGAAGAGAAATTCATGCCTACCTATATTCTCTCATTTAAGGGACCTCCCCACCCAATTAAAGAGAAACCAGTGTGGGGCCTAAGTAGAGTGCGTTTTTTCTATTTTTTTGTCCCCCAGCAACATGCTAGACCATGTCAGACCCAGGTACACATTAGAGACAGGGAATATTCAGTCAGGAAGTGGCCTTCAAGATCACCTAATCCACACACCTCATTTTCCAGCCCAGGGACATCCCCCAAGCGACGCCAGGAGCAGAGGACCCTGGCGTGGCCAGGGGCTGACAAGATATAGGATATTGTAGAAAAAATACTTAGAAGCCAGGCGTGGTGGCGCACACTTTTGATCCCAGCATTTGGGAGGCTGAGGCAGGAGCATTGCAGTGCGCAGACAGCCTCCGCTACTTAGTGATAGGGCTGGGGGTGTAGCATGGATGTAGAATGTCCCAGGGTCCCCTCCCCAGTACCACAAAAAAGAAAGAAAGGAGGGGAAAAGGGAGGAAAGGAAGGAAGGAAGGAAGGAAGGAAGGAAGGAAAGGGGAGAAGGAAGGAAGAGAGAAAGAGAGAGAGAAAAAAATGTAAAACTAGGTAGAACTAGGCCAAGTTAGGTTCAAATCTCAGATGTCCAAACTGAGGCCGACTGCCCATCTTTCTGATCCTTAGTTTATTCAGAGGCAATAATAGAGGAAGTCCACAGCTGTGGATCCATGAACTAAAACTGTTTCCGGATTCGCTTGGTGGTAGATCGGGCTGTAACTGAGCTTACTGGGGGGGTAAAACCTGGCCTGAAGTAATTTAAAAAGGTCACCTATTATCGTTATGATCCTGTGGCATTGGAACCAGGTCCCTCTGGTTTCAATGGGTACAGACTATGGAAGTCTGGAAGAAAGAGAGTCAAGAAAGCTTCCCAGAGGCACTGGCACCTTAGCTGAGTTCTCAATAAATGAGAAGGGGTAGCCAAAGGCAGTGGTGGAGTGCCATGCTCAGGGCTCTGGGGCAACTTCTAAGCCAAATGCAAAGCCTCTGGCTCTAAAGCCTCATCCCATGTGCTCCATGGAGATACTTCTGCTGCCCCTACCGCTCCTTCTCCCGCCTGCCATCCTGCTGGAGATGTCAGACCATCCCACGCTGCGGGCTTAGGGTGGCAGTGAGTAGCCACTGTCTTCAGCCAGGCTCGTACTGGCTCAGCTGCAAAATTTCCCTGCAGCACTGCCTGGCTTTTTTTTTTTTTTCTTTCCTCCTTTAAAACCAGAAGAAAAAAAAAAAAAAAGACATCATCAGGAAAGGAGGGGACTCAGCTTGAAACGATCTTTAAGATAGACTTTCTTTTTTTGGTGGTACTAGGGTTCCTGGAAACCCTTCTACCTCCGGGCTACACTCTCAGACCTATTTTATACTTTTTTTTATTTGGAAACAGGGTCTCTTAAGCCAGCAAGGCTGGCTTCGAACCTGCGCCATCCTCCTGTCTCCGCCTCCCAAGCGTGGGGATTACGAGCGTGCGCCACCACGCCTGGCAAGACGGACTTTTTATACCTGCTTCTTGGAAGCTGGACTGAAGTCGTGATTGTCATCTTCTCTTTCTCCCATTTTTGGGCCTCTTGAGACTGGAATTGCCCTTTCCTTTTCTTTCCTGATGTCTCTATCCCAACAGCCATATCCACGTCCTTTCTGGACACTGACCTGGGAAGCCCCTGGTCAGTGGGCTTCCCGGTCTGACTGCACGGAAAGAATACTTGGCTTTGGTATGTGATCAAAGCCAACCTCACCAGTGGGCGAGGTGAAAAATTGGATATGAAGAGCCGTGGGCAGGATCCTGCTCAGAACAGACCCCGCCGGCTGGCCTCCCTCCACTCCCGTCCTTCTTAGAGGCCAGAAGGGCTTTCATCCACAGGAACCACGTAAGGCAAATGCCCGCGGCGAGGCCACGTCTCAGCAACTCGTGCTTTGCTGAATAGAGTCTGACAGGCAAATCTCTTGGGAGTGGCCCCTGGGAGGGTCAAGCTGGAACAGGGAGCGGGGGAGGCTGAGGAGGCAGAGCTCCAAGGGAGAGCGACAGGATGTGAAGGCAAGCTCCGCGAATGTTCATGTCCGTCTGTCCGTCTCTCTCCTGGAGGTTAAGGATCCTCCCTGTGTTAGGGAAAACCACCTGTGGCGCTGGCCTGATGGTTATGTGGCTCTCCCCACCCCCGCCCCAAACTCTTCTTCCTTCTGCTAAGTGCCTGACACCCTAGTCCATTTTCAACAAATATTGATCCAGTCAACTGTGTGCCGGGTTCTGAGCTAGGCTGTGGCAAGAGATAAATAAAGCATAGTCCTGCTTTCAACCACATAGAGATGTGTCCGAGTGCCAGGGTGTTACTCATTCTAGAAGTAGAGTCCATGGAACATGAAGCCTAGGAGATGGGGATGGTAAAGTGATAGGTGCTATGGCTATCTCCCTTTGAAGAACACTGCTTGCTTCACAATGTTTTAGAAAGGTCTTAGTGATAAAGAAATATGCTTAATTTATATGACTTATTTGGGTCCAGAACCTATCCATCACATAACATCTCACATCCTATGGTGTTCCACTGTGAAATGAACCCACTGTGGGGCCTACTGCTCTGCTTCATTCAGCCAGATGAGTTCCAGATGCTCTGGAATTCCGAATGTGCAGGGTGTTAACAAGACAACCTGGTGCATCCTTTTTCTATGCTGTGTGTGATGACTGAGAACTAAATCAGAAGGGAAGCAAGAGAGATTTAGCTCCATTAGCTATCAGGGCCTGATGGTGATATTAAGACACAGATGGCCTCCCATCAGCCTCTAGAGTCTGAGACCACATGGCCAGACTTCTATTTGTGCCTGAGCATTCATCCCTTGGATTGCTTATATAATAACAAATATTATTAACCACCTACGATGAAAGCAACTACATTGAAAACTGGTTATTCCCTGTCAAGGAACTTGTGTCTTCCTGGTAGAGTGGGAGAGGATTGCCAGTTACTTACAATTCAAAGAATGATAAGTGCCATGATTAAGGGGACCATAATCCTGGTTTCCCCAGGGCAGTCCCATTTTACACCTGCCATGTTTTCTGACATGTGCTCAGGTGCCCCCTTTCTCTTTCATGGGTGTCTTAGTTTTGACAGTAGATTGCATGGTCCCCCTAGTTTCAATGGGTTCAGGCTATGGAAGTTTGTAAGAAACAGGGTCAAGAAAGCTTCCCAGAGGAATTGGCACTTTAGCTGAGTTCTCAATAAATGAGGAGGGGTAGCCAAAGGCAGTGGTGGAGTCCATGCTCCAGTAGAAGAAGTAGTGAGTGCAAAAGGTGAATAAAAGACGAGGCTTGGCATGCATGGTTACGGCAAAGGAGACAGGCCTCAGGGTCCAGTCGTAACAGGCTGGGGAATTGTGATCCCTTCTGAGGGCCACCAGAAAACCTTGATGGGATAAACAGAAAAGCCCCATGATCTGGTCAACATTGCAGAGGAAGGTCTCTGGCCATGAATGGAAGCAGAGGTGGAGGAGTGAACTGGGCCAGTCAGCAGAGCCACTGGACCAGTCAGGACACTGTTGTAGGCACTCCAAAGAGAGTTACTGTCAGCCTGGGTGGGAACAGGAGCTGTTGAATGAAGGGAATGGATATATGGATGGATGGATGGATGGTTGCATTGATGTATGTATGTATGTATGTATGTATGTATGTATTATGAATGAATGTATGTATGTATAGATGGTTTCATGAATGGGTGACTGGTTGCATGGTTGCATGGATAGATGGATGGCTCCATGATGATTGGATGGATGTATTTTTGGTTGCATGGATGGATGAATGATGAATTGATGAATGGATAGACAGATGGATGCAAGGATGGATAGGAAGGTCTTGGGAAGAATGGATAGGAAGGATAGGACCTGGTGATTGAACCTGGCATAGTGGGGACTGGTAATTGATTGGTATAGAGAGAAGAAAGAGTTGATAACCCAGATCATTCTTCACCGTGAGAGTAGACGACAAGCCCTTCAAGAGAGCACAGATGGAGAAACGGATTTGGGAAGGTGGAGAAAAATGAGTTCAGTCTCATCGAGATAGATACCAAGTGCCCTTGCTGCATCTCAGAGAGTCTCTGGCCTTTCCCATAGCTGCAGTGCTAAAAAAGGTAAAGACAAAAGGATATTTTTCTAGAAAATGGTTCAGAAACATTCTTGATACTGAATGAAACAAAAAAGCCAAGCCAATGCATACTGGGGCAGCCTTGTTACCAGCACAATGAATCCTTAGTTGCCATTGTTTGGGAAGCAGCGAATTGAACCTTCCATGCCAAGCTCTTCTGTTCAGCCCAACAACAGAGCGAGTGTAGGCAAAGCCCTGCTAGCATCCCTCCTACCCACCCTCCACGCAAAGCCCTGGTCTTCCAGTCTTTGCTACCACTGACAGCCCAGCTGGGAGAACCAACAGTCACCAAGTCGTCTCAGTCCTTCCTTGGTCAAGTTTAAAGCCTGATAGTGGATGCTCTGGAAGCCATTCACCAGTCACCAACTCCATCCGTTCCCTCACCACTTCTCCCCTGGGTACCAAACATCCCTGTTTGGTTGCACAGATTGGAAGAGGCCAGGGCAATGGTATTTGCTTTGCTTCTAACCAGAGAAGATCAGATCTTTCATTTGCCACAGTAGTCCTTGGTTCTTCCAAGGTCATTTGAAGTCCTCAGGTTGATTGACAATTTTTGGCTTTATAGTTTCAAAGTGTATTTATATTACTCAACTTGCCTATAATCTGAGATATTGAAGTGACTACCCATTTGTAGTGCTCCTACTCTTGCCAAGAACAACAACAACAACAACAAAAATCACTTTGGAATGTCCCCATCCACAGGACCCTGCTTGGTGGATGCAGGAGGCGCCCTCTGTATAGCAATCATGAAATCATCTCCTCTGAAAACAACTGGGTCAGTGACAGATTGAGTTTGATGTCTAAAGCCCTGAACCATCTGAAGATTTATTATTCGCCCTCTAAAGACTTCCTGTTGTAGTTCAGAGAGCCAACCTTTGCACACAAAGCAAAAAAATTCAAGTTTCCTTTCATAATTTGTTATGTTGACCCAGGGTCAGGGTGAGCCTTTTAATGAAAGCTTAGAAAGCACCGCTGGCCCTGAAAGTTCAAAGACATAGAACCTGAACTGTATATTTATTTATTTATTTATTTTACCTACCAGTCCCAGGACACCTATGAGCATGTGGGTTTTAAAAGTGTGATGTGTTCTTTGATTTTTGTTATAATGGGAGCCCAAGCTTAGCCTTTTTTTTTTCCATGCTCTTTCTGCATATAGCTGGAATTACAATCATCATAATCAGGCATTTAAGCAAACAAAAATAATCATTTGAAAGCTATTTTCCATAAGCTCTTTAGTTCTCAATTCACTACGATTCCGTTCTGAAGGAAATGTTCCATTTTTGACTATTGTAGTCCTGTCAGCCGATGGAGCAATGACCGGTTCTCTACATAAAAAATTAATTCCATTTCAGCTTTCCTGAATAAAAACAAATCAATCAAAAGCCTAAGGATTTTTTTTTTTGCCCAGGAAAACAGTCATGGGTACACACCAGAATCGACTGGAGAACCCCATCGTAGTTAGACTTTATAGGTAGAAGATACAATTTTCAGACTTTTTTGAAAACTCAAACAGTGGGTCTCTGAGCGTTTTATGTTTCAGTCTTTAAAAAACCCTTCAGAGTCCACTTTGTGCAAATGCTTCTCTTGGCCCAGGCCATTCTGAATAAAAGTGCAAAGGTCTGTAGATGCAATGACTCTATAAATGAGCTCACAATTATCCCATTACCACTGAAGAACAAGAGCGAAATGGGGGGACATTGTTCTGTCCTGCACGATTAGCAGTTATCAGGAATTTTTCCAAACCCTAAGGGGATAGCTGTCCAAGACAACTATTCATTGTGAGAACAGGGAGACACAGAGAGAGAGAGAGAGAGAGAGAGAGAGAGAGAGAGAGAGAGAGAGAGAGAGAGAGATTGACAGAGACAGACAGAGAGACAGAGATATTGCAAGGAGAACTCCAAACAAGGGGTAGTCTGCTCAAGATTCTTCTCCTAGTCTCGGTAATTGGTGAAAATGAAAACACAAAATCATAAAAATGAAACACCACATCACAAGAGAAGCTAGCAATGGCAAACACAGGGAGGCAGTTTCCAGAGTATAAGAAAGAGGTAAAATATTTTTTTTTTCCTTTAGGTCATGGCATCGTTTTATGCCTGCCCACACCGTGCTATTATTTGAGTCATCAAAGAACCCTCAGTTTGCTTTGCTTGCACGCGTCTAAATTGGCAGAGCAAAAGCTTTGACCACGGTGTGAACTGTCCAAGCAAAGGAGAGGAGAGGTACTAGATAGGAAATGTTTACAGCTTCCCGCCTTCTCCCGGTCAATGCTGACCATCCAGCTAGAGCCGCCTGCTGGGCATCCTTGGGCCTTCCCTTTCTCCCAGCAACTATCCCCATCCCAGGCCAGCCTAAGTACCGGGAAAGAGAAGGGCAGCACACGCCATGTAAGAGCCACAATTAGTGGGAGCCTCCTGTTGCTTTAAGATACCTAATAACTCAGGCTGTAATGTCTCAGAGGAGACCTGCATTGGCATGAGGTTCACAGTCTATCAGATACTCAGAAGTAGTTTTCTAAGGAATTTGGAATTATTCTGAGCAATTTGCTTCTTGGGGAAAACACCGGAAGTCACCATTCTGACTGTCCACTGCGGTCTTTGAGATCAGGCCTGATGGAGTTCCAGATGCCTTTAGACCCAGAGCTGCATCCCTTAACTAGGATGATGCAATGGGGGAAAAAAAAAAGACTATCGCTCCACACACAGCACCAAACTATGGCAGCGCTAGCCTGAACAAGTGCTCTCTGCAAGCCTCCCACTGAGCCAAAGGCTGAGAGCTAGGAGGGATGTCTCCAAATGCAAACACCAGGGATCTGCAGGGACCCTGGAAACTGCCTGTACCAAGGATGGCTTGGACTCCTTCCAACATGTCAGATTTGCTCCATGGGCTGTGCTTGGCTTCTGTGGTCCCGCAGAATCCAACAGAAGGAGCCCTGGACAGCTTGCGAGGTCTCCTAAAGGCTCAGAAAGGCCATGGAGCCTCTGGATCCATCAGCACAGTGGACATGGGCCCAGTGCCTCTTCACAGTTCTCAGTCCTGGGAAGGCTTATCAAGACCTCCCACCCCGTCCTGCCTCTGCTACTCCAGGAGACACACACACACACACACAGTCCTTTGCAAGCATTTTTTTTTTTTCTTTTTGCAGTACTGGGGATGAAACCCAGGGGCATTCTACCTCTGAGCTGTACCACTGGCCCTATGTTTTTATTCTTTATTTTGAAACAGGGTCTCACTGAGTTGCAAAGGGCCTCACTAAGTAGCTGAGGCTCTCTGTAAACTGCAATCCTTCTGTCTCAGCCAAGTACTAGGATTACAAGCGTGCACCACCACACCCAGCTCTTTGCAAGCATTCTTAAAATCAGCAACAGGAGGGAAAAGAAGCAGCTCAATTAGAAGATGGTAACAACTGGCGTTCGGTTGGCAGATGGCAGATGGGATCTGAAATTTTCCCAGCTTCTAAAATCATCAACTTTTGAATGCCCTTGACCTCCCTTTTTCTGGTTGAAAAAGAAGAGGCTCTTCCAGGTCTGGATACACCTCTAACTCCAGTATTTCTACCTCTCCTGAGTTCTGGTTTTTAAGCCAGGTCTGTATTTCCTCAACTGTTTAGTTCCTGAGATGCTCAGAATACCAGAGGTCACAAACAGAAGATCAAAACTTCAGTAGAGAGAGAAGGGAAAAAGGGAGAGATGTCAGGCCCTCTCCTTTTTCTCTTTGTCTTCCAGGAACCCGGGACACACATGAGGCAAAAATATGAAAACTCACTGGGCATGGTGGTACACGTCTATCACCCCAATACTTGGGAAGCTGAGACAGGAGAACTAGGTTCAAGGCCAGCCTCAGCAACTTAGCAACTAAGACCCTTAGCAGCCTAGCGAGACCCTGTTTCAAAATAAAAATAAAACGAGCTGCAGGTGTAGCTCAGAGGTGGAACACAACCTGGGTTCACACCCTGGCTTTACTTCCTAGCTACCCCCCATACCTCGGTTTCCCCACCCATAAAATGAGGATAATGAGAAAAACCGTATCCTAGATTTAAAGGAGATTATTGCTGACACAGCATCGCACACCCCTGTGATCCTGGTACTTGACACAGGAGGATCGTAGGTTCAAGGCTAACCTCAGCAACTTAGAGAGACCCTATTTCAAAAGTAAAAATAAAAAGGACTTTCAAGGGTGTAGCTCTGAGGTAGAGTGCCCTGGGGTTCAATCCTCAGAAGAAGAAAAACACACCAAAAGGGAGATTATTTATGTCAAGTGCTTAGCACAGAGCTTCATGTTTAATAAATGCTAGGCACCATTAATGTTGCAGTTCTGAGCAGAAAGGTCAGAGAGGCATGAGCCGGCTGCTTTTGATTCTAACTTAGATCAGAAACTGCGTGATGTTGCCTAGAATCGCGAGACAAGAATAGCAGGAACTCATCGGCGGTATGGAAAGGACCACTGCTACCAGCACAGGTCTCCATCCTCCAGGCCTATTTAGGGCCAATCCATAAGGTTCTCGAAGGTATTCGAAACTTTATGTGGCTCCAGCTGTCCAGATCACGCGTTTCATCAGCAGAACGTTTTGCAGGGCTTGACAGATGAGCCGTGGACAAGGATCTCAGTGGGGGGTGGGGGAGCCCCTGAGAGCATGTCCTAGGGCAAAGCCCCTTCTTCTTTGTGGAGTGGTTGTACAGGCTCCAGATTTTCTGTAGACACATTCACATTTAAATGATTAGGAGAGTGTCTAGACACCAAGGTCCAATTAGGTTGAGGTAGAAATCTCATAAGACCTGGTTTTCTGCCATGCGTGGTGGCACACACTTGTAATCCCAGCATTTGGGAGGCTGAGACAGGAAGATTGTGGTTCATGGACAGTCTCAGCTACTTAGTGAGGCCCTTTGCAACTCAGTGAGACTCTGTTTCAAAATAAAGAATAAAAGATAGGGCCGGGGGTGCAGCTCAGAGGTAGAATGCCCCTGGGTTTCATCCCCAGTACTGGGGAAAAAAAAAAAAAAAAGACCTGGTTTTCCTTAGCAAATTCAAATTTGACTACGACTCAGTTGAACTGGAAATAGCTCCGATATCATCATATTCCCAAGATGCTGCCTCTATTTTCCACCCATAGCCAGTACTGGATATTAGAGGATTGTATATAAGGGCAAGTTCTCTGTCCTGGAAGAGAAATTCCACCCACTCAACCCTCCTGAGTCCTGAGGGTGGTTTCAAACTGGGTTAAAAAAAAAAAAGCCTAAGAGCTATAGCGCATAGAAATTTCTGGAACTGACAACTCCTCTTTCCCAGAACTCCTAGCAGCAGTTGGATATTAATTAACAAGGAGAAAAGGACAATTATCAATTGGGACCGCAAGCGCCACTTTATGTCGCTTTAAGGAATGGGTATTCTTCCAGCCCCACTCAGCTGCCTGCTCAGGAACACGAGGCAGTGGTAAATAATCATGGCAAATGGGAGGTGATTTAGGGGTGAGGAATTGTGTAACAACTCAGTGCTTTTTCTCCCATTTTTGCAGTGAGACAAGTAAGACATTTCTTGCCACTGGTTTGGCTTCAGTCCAGCTCTGTACCTTTACCCCCCCAAAAAGGATAGGAGGGGGCCAGAGCTGTTTATTAACATGAACCCCAAAACACTCAGAGCAGACCTACCGAAACATTTTTTTTATGCTTTTCGCAAGGAGAGGCTAATCATATCATGAGTCACGATTTAATTGGCTCTCTGGTGGCTTTATTTAGCCAAAGGATCATATTTGTTCACGCCAATAAAATTGTTGAGTGGTTTTAATAGAAAGCACATCTTCTCCCACTTTCTCAGCACACTGGTTTCCAGCTAGCCTTCGGAGATCTACGCCCGAGAAGACGTGTCACCAGGGTGGATACAGGCAGGACTTCCTCTCCTTTGGCACCCCTAACTCACTCAGAGGGGAAAGCAGGTTTTGGGCTCACTTTCAAAGGAATCTAGACCCCAAGCAGTGAGGACTTTGCTCTTGAGCCTGAAAGCATTTTTTTTTTCTTTTTTGGTACTGGGGATGGAACCCTTCTACCTCCAGGTTACACTCCCAGACCTATTTTATATTTTATTTGGAAACAGGGTCTTTTAAGCCAGCGAGGCGATCCTCCTGTCTCTACCTCCCAAGCACGGGGATTACAAGTGTGCGCCTCCATGCCCGGCTCATCTGGAAGCATCTGATCTGAACATGTTTATTTAATCTTGCAACTTAAGGATGAGGGGGATTTCCAGTGTGATTTGGGGGGGGGGGGGACAGGGTTGGGGCGCGTAGGAGAGACTGGCGGTGCCCGGGATCTGTCATCGCCAGTCTCAGGAGAAGAGCTTCACCTCTCTGAGTCAGCAGCAGCAACACGAAGCTTTCCAGGGATGGCGAGCCCTTACGTACAGGCAAGGCAAGAGTAAACGAGAACTGCCTATCGAAATCCACACGCGGCTTCTCCACCTTTCCTTCGAGTCGCCGGCGGGTCCTTGCTCGTTTCTGAGGCTCTCATCCACTGCCATTTCCCATGACTTTAGTCTTTCCCCCACCCCATTCAAAATAAGGAGCAAGTTTGGGGGACTACCGTTCCCCCAAAGAATTTGTACCTTAACAGAAAACCCTACGCCTCTTTCAAGTCTTAACTTGCTTTAACAAACATCAGTCGAGAGAAATAATTTCTGGCTAGTGGGTATTACCGTGTACACAAAGAAACATGAGACACTGTTCCTCCCTCAAGAAGCTCATAGTCTAACAGGAGATGTATAGTCAAATAATTCTAGAGTGTAATAATCAGAGAGATCTGAGGGAAGGCTTGTGGGGCCCCAGTGAAGATAGAACTGGGCGCCGTGCCATATGCCTGTAATCCCAGTGCTTGGGAGGCTGTGACAGGAGGATCACAGGTTCAAGGCCAGGCTCAGCAACTTAGTGAAACCCTGGTTCCAAATAAAAAATAAAAAAGGGCTGGGGATGTAGTGCAGAGGTAGAATGACACTGGATTCAATCCCCAGTAAGAAGGAAGGAAGGAAGGAAGGAAGGAAGGAAGGAAAGAAGAAAGTCTATAGTTGGAGTACAAAAATAGTGGTAAAGAAAAAGCATTGTCATACATCTTACTAGGGTTATTTTGGGCTATATATGACACCTAAAAAATCCAAATAAAAATGAAATACTTAAAATAGAAATCCCTAATCTCAGTCAAAGAAGTCTGGCATTATAGACTCTACACTGGTCATGACGCTCCGTGACGTCATGAGTACTACCACGGCCCTCCTCTTTCTCTTCTCCACCACCTTCAGTAGAGAGCTTCTATCGTCAAGCTTTCCTCTTAAACTCAAAACGGCTGCAGGAGCTCCAGGCAGTTCCTTCAAGTCCTAGGAAGGAGGAAAGACAAGGAAAAGTTGATTCTCTCTGTAAGTAGCTAGAAATTTCACCCAACAATTTCTTCTATTTCATTGGCCACCCAATCTGAGGAAACAGAACAACTCAACAGACTGGGACTTGTGCCGTAAGAAGGAAGGGGAACTAGATATTGGGTAGGTAAGTAACATCTATCCCATTGGCATCAACAAACAAATGGGCCTTTCCACAAAGACAAAATGAGAAACAGAGTGTGCAAAGATGAAAGTTTGTATTTTGTGGATCTGCAGAAGAGTGAATAGCCTAGAAAGGCCCTTCCTTCTCAACCTTACATAATCAGCCCTATTTTTTTTAAACAGGGTCTCCATAAATTGCTGAGGGTCTCACTATGTTGGGGAGACTGTCCTCCAATCTGCAATCCTCCTAGCTCAACCTCCCATGTACTGAGCTTACATGTGTCAAACTCAGCCTTCTTTCTAAGTGAGAGGATTTTCTAACCTTGGGTTATGCATTGTGGTTATTACTGGTCATCATGATGCTTTTTTTTTTTTTTTCTTTGCAGTACTGGGGATGGAACCCAGGGGCATTCTACCTCCAAGCTACACCCCCAGCCCTAATTTTTATTCTTTATTTTGAAACAGCGCCTCACTAAGTTGCAAAGGGCCTAAGTAGCTGAGGCTGTCCTCAACTGACAATCCTCCTGTTTCAGCTCATGATGTTTTCTTAATGTGATATAATTTTATATAGACCCTTGAGATAAAAAAAAAAAAAAAGCTAAAGGAAAAACAGCTGTGGTTCAAGATGCAGTGGGAGGAGGAGCAGCGCACTTCCATAACTGTAACAACCCCAGCACAGCACCTACGACCTCACAACCCCGTGGGCCCCCAAGACAGTGACCAGGGCCGCATATGAGTGGATTCACAACGTCCCGGTGCCCGGGTGAAAACCTGCTCAGATGGAAAGAATTACATATGCAAAGGCCTGGAGAGGCAGGGACACATAAGTGGGATCAGCCTTAATTTCATTTATTGGAAACTAAAGTGTGTGAAATAGCATGGAGAGTCGCTTTGGAGAGGGAAGGTGCCGCATGACTGACGGGCGCCGCACAGGACCCAGCATGCCCCGGGACCTGGTACTGACGGAGGCCTCTGCCCTCACCGCAGTGGTCACAAACCTGTCTTTGTCCACTAATTCCTGTCGTTGTCAGCGGGACGCACTTGCCATCTGGATTCTCAATGCACACAGGACTATTGTTAAAGCACAGACTCTGTGAGGCCCGGATCTGGGACCAGGCACACGGAAACGCCAGGATCCTACAGAAAGAAGGAGACCGCAGCTCAGTTGTGCATCTCGTCCTCGGTGCCTCCCCTGTGAAACAATTGCAAGGGAGCTCCCCGGCCACGCAGGCTCGAGGACCCACGTCCAGTGGTCCTGGGAGTGAGGGCTGAGAAGAGACAGCACAGGTATGCTTTCTCCCCCATTCTAAGCTCTCTGCCTCTACTTCGGGGCTCTAGCTGCACAGATTCTTGGAGAAAATGATTTTCAGACTGTGTGAGACTCTCTGTAATGGGGCTTGGAATCATTTCAGTAGCTCACCAGCATTTTAAAATATCTTTTACATGAGAGCTGGACATGGTGGCGCACGCTTGTAATCCCAGCATTTGGGAGGCTGAGACAGGAGGATCGTGGTTCGAAGGCAGCCTCGGCTACTACTTGGTGAGGCCCTTTGCAGCTCAATAGGACCCTGTTTCAAAATAAGAATAAAAAAATAGGACTGGGGGGTGTAGCTCCAAGGTAGAATGCCTACTGGGTTCCATCCCCCGTACCACAAAAAAAAAAAAAAATCCTTTTACATGAAATAGAAGAGAATGTTTGAGAGTCCCTGTCTCTTGAATGGTTTTTATTCCGTAGCTCACAAATTACCTGGTGTCTCCTGTAACCAACTCAGGGGGCTGCAGCCCGAGGTTGAGGATCTGTAATCTGAAGATCCAAAGTCCAAAATGCTTCAAAATGTGAAGCTTTTTGAGCACTGATGAGATGCCACACGTGGATAACTTCATACCTGTCACATAGGAGAGGTCACAGTCGAAGCACAGGCCCACTGAAGACATTATGTAAAATTACCTTTGGCCTATGTGTATAAGCTATATATGAACCATAAGTAAACTTTGGGTTCAGACTTAAGTCCCATCTCCAAGATATCTTATTATTTCTAGATAAATATTCCCAAACCCCAAAACACTCTGATCCCAAGCATTTCAGATAATACATGAATACTCAACATGTATTGGTAGGAACGAGATGGAATAGAGGGTGATAACAAACATTTCCATAATCTCAGTGGCTCATTGAGCAAAGTTTTATTTCTCTCTCACTGTAAGCCAGCTAAGGAGATAGGTGATTCTCTAGGACAGCTGTCCTCCAGGTGGTACCTCAGTGATCCAGATGTTGACCTGTGGCTCCCTTGGCAACCCGAGGCCTCCTTAGGTCACTGTCAGGAAATAGTGAGCCAGAGGGTCATGTTCTGGCTTCCTGCATTCCCCTGTGGAAGTGATGCCAATCACTCATGACCACAGCACAGTGGCCAGAATTAGTCTCAAAGCCCCGTCTGCCTCAAGGATGCTAATGCCCTACTTTGGGTACCACAAAGAGGAGAAGAATAGACATTGGTGAATCCTAGCTAGCAGTGCCTAGTATAAACAGAAGATAAGAAAGATAGGATGGGATGGGACGGGATAGGACGGGACAGGACGGAATGGTCTCAAGCCACAGAAGCGTCTTTTCATCTTATTTGTAGATGGTCGAACAGAGGTTGGAACCTGTACTGAGTAGCAATTGTAAAATGTATTTCTAGGTAGAGGTTGGAGGCGAAAAAAGTTTACAAGTGACTGCATCTAAGAGGGGAAAAAAAATTGTGCCTGGAGAGAAGAACATTAGCTATGACTTGTGCCCCTGTATGGGCAAAGGGCTTTCCTTTGTGTCTGCTCAGAGAAAATAGAGTTTCTAGTATCTCAGGAAGGGTTTGCATTCCATAGCTCAAAAATAACCCAGGGTCTCCTGCAGTCAACATTGCCGGTGTGTGCATGTGTTGTACGTGTGCGTGTAAGTAATCTTGGTCTTTCTCAAAGAGAGCTGCAGGCAGGGCAGGCCTCCTACTAAGGAGTTTGCTAAATCATCAGGAAGAAAAAGTGCCCACAGACTGTGGGACAGTTGGAAGGCAACTTCAAGGACAACCAAGAGAAAGCATTGCTCCAGGGTGACCTTAAAGGCCGGCCTTCGCAGCAAGCACCTCTCTTGGGTGGAAACGGGCCATTCCTGTGTGGATTGACACAGTGCTGTGACCGACCCCACACAATGACAGCGCATCCCTGGGGACATCGCATGGAAGGACAGGAGATAAGGGGACCTTTGGGGAGAAACTTTGCAATAACTTTCTCAGGACTCTGGCAGCCAGCGGAAGAAATATGAATTCTGCAGGGCATGGGGTAGGTGTTACAGGAGAAAATCAACTGGAGGATGCTTGAACTCGATTTCTAATACTTATACCTCCTCCAGGGACACACGGGGAAAAAAATAATGATGTTCGCTAACAGCTACTGTGTGCTTATTATGTGCCCAGAAAGGTGCTAAAATAAGAGTGTCTATTTTTATCTCCCTTAATCCTCCCCTTAGGAGGTCACTACTATAAGTTAGTTGCAATCAAAAAGCTCAGAAAGAGCCGGGCGTGGTGGCGCACGCTTTTAATCCCCACTCTTGGGAGGCTGAGACAGGAGGATCGTGTAGGTTCGAAGCCAGCCTCAGCTGGTTTAAGAGACCCTGTTTCCAAATAAAATATAAAATAGGTCTGGGAGTGTAGCCTGGAAGTAGAAGGCCCCCCTGGGTTCATCCCCAGTACCACCAAAAAAAAAAAAAAAAAAGGCTCAGGAAATTTGAGTACTAACAGATAATGAGCTGCAGAGCCAGGATTTAAATGCAGCCTGGGAATCTAGGGTAGAGTGCTTGCCGAGTGCAAGGCCCTGGGGTCCATCCCTAGAACTGGCAAAAAAAAAAAAAAAATAGCTAACTCATCCTGTGTGGTTTGTCTTTCTCCTCCTCGCCCTTTTTCTTATTTATTTATTTATTTGTTTGTTTGTTTATTTATTGGTACTAGGGATTAAACCCAGAGTCAATTCAATCAGGAGGTTCCCCAAAGCCAACACTCATTCCATGTACATAGCAGTACCATTTTTCTCCCAAAATATTTTCTTTTGTGTGTGATGGGGGACTGGGAATTGAGCCTGGGGCATTCTACCTCCGAGCTATACCCACCCCCAGCCCTTTTTATTTTTTTGACTTTGAAACAGGGCCTCGCTAAGTTGCTGAGGCTGGCCTAGAACCTGAGATCAGACTGTCTCAACCTCCTAAGTCCTGGGATTACAGGTCCTGCTCAGAAGTGCTTTATTTCAAAACAGCTCGAGCCAAATGTAACAGGCCAGGTGGCAAGAATGGATTTCATTAGCGTCCCAGAGGTAGCAAAGATCCCAAACCCTGATGGTCCGTCATGTGGTCAAAGGGAAAACACTTTAAAGACAGTGGTAGAAAAAAAGGTAGTAGTTGTGGAAGTAATGTCCTTATTACTGCGCTATGCATCATGGACACGAAACACCTCTAGCCCCAGAGTCCTTCAAAGCACCAGACGCCATTCTGCTCCGCGCCATTTGGACCAGTAGTTTTCAGGGGGTTGTAGAAGTGCAGAGTACGCGGCCCACCTGCGAGGACCAGGTTCAAGGGCTCGGGAATCTACATTGTAACAAGCACAACAGGAAATTCTGATGCAGTCAGGCGACCAGCTTGACGAAAGAGAAGCCCTGGGTTTAGTCTTTCTTCCGCGTTAAGACCCAAGGCTGCGGATCAGATGAAGTCTCGGGTTTCCTCAGCCTCACGAGGCCGGTCCATCCGTCGTTGAGCTGGTCGGCTGGTTTATCTACGCGTGCCGCCTGCTTCCTTTAGACCTTTCCAAGGAGCCCCTCAGCCTTTCCGTGTCCCTAGATTGTCTGGAGCCAAAGAGAATTATGTGAACATGTGATAGGTAGATCCTGCAGATAGCCCTGCTCAAACCGACTCCCAGGACAAAGGAGGAGATAGGGAGCAAACCTAATCAGCCCTCATCTGCCCTCCTTCTTAACACTTAATCACTTCTAACCAGAGTTTCCAAACTCCAGCCTGGGCGGGGAGGAGAGGAGGGTTTCAGGGAGCTCTCTGGCTTGTGTGCAGTCCCATGCCAAGGATGATAGTTGCTCGCAGTTTTTTCAAAGGTTCCAGGTCACTGCCAGGGAAGGTTGAGAACTATGGCTCTGGGCATTGTCTGACTCATCCGGCTCGCCTGACTGTGACTTACGTAGTGTGTTAGGATCTTTCTAAGCCATGCTGCCTGATCAGAGAGAGGTCTCAGTCAGCGCAAGCAGCTCTTAGAGGATAATAGCAAAATAGACCATGTTTTTGTTTACTAGTAACATGAATCTACTTACCAAAGACCGAAGTTCAAATCCCGGTACAGCTCCTGGATTCTGGGAAGAGGGCTGTGGCAGGAACATCATGGTCTCAATCCCTCCAGATCCCTACCCAGAAACAGATAGAATAATTGGGTAACAAAACCGAAAGCCTGTGGCCACGTTTACAACAAAACCAGGGCCATGTTTTTTCACACACACCCCCAACCTACAAGGGGGTAGAGACAGACTGCCAATCAGACAAGCACCTGTGCAGGGCCAGAGGAAACAGTGGGTGGCAAGGGGGAGCAGAGAAGAGCAGCACCTTTCAGACTACATGTTGAAAGAGTGCACCATGCGCCTCTTGCAAACAACATCAAGTTCTAATAATATTAGTAAATTCAATATATATATATATATATATTTTTTTTTTTTTTTTTTTTTTGCGGTACTGAGGATGGAACCCAGGGCATTGTACCTCCGAGCCACACCCCCAGCTCTATTTTTTCGTCTTTTTATTTTTTTTAAACAGGGTCTCACTGAATTGCAAAGGGCCCCACTAAGTAGCTGAGGCTGTCTGCGAACCGTGAACCTCCAGTCTCTGCCTCCCGAATGCTGGGATTACAAGCGTGCGCCACTACGCCCAGCCAGTCAATTGTATATTAATAATATTTGTAATTATATAATATAACATGTACTGTTTTAGTGTATTAAGATAGCATGTTCTAATACATCATGATATATACTATGAATATAATGAATACCTAAGTATTAATGAAAAATAATAAATTAATAGATATTAATAAAAGTCCTTTGGACATCTAGAAGAAAGCATGTAATTATTTTTAATGTGCTTCTATTGGTGATATACATGCACATAGCACTCGATGCCCCCCGCAGCTGCCTCCCCCTCTCTCCCTTCCCCATACCGAGTTCTGAGATTGACATTGATAATTTTATATTTTTTTATTGGTGCATTGCAGTCATACATCCTAACAGGGTACAAGATGGTGGAGGCACACATGCACACATCACTCAATTAGCCCTTCCCCAATTCCCACCCCATTCCCTCCCCCACTCCTTCTCACGGTTGGCTTAGTGATTGACTTTAATATGTTTGTGAATGCACATCCTTTACATTAGGGAATTTGCCTCTTCCCCCTCCCTTCCCCTCAGTTAGGTCACCTTATTTGCCCATCTACAGTTTCCCCTTCTTTGTCCAGATTTTCACATATGTACGCATAGCCGACGGTAGTGATTCCTTCAATGAACCTCGCTCTTCCTCCTCCCCTTCCCTTGGACCACCTCCCTGGCTCCATGAGGCTTCTCCTCCACTCTATGGAGCCCCTCTAGTATCCCGATTACTCCCTGGCTTGTACATATTAGAGAACACAGATGACCCTTCACCTTCTGTGACTGGCTGACCTCACTTAACGTAATGTTCTCCAGGTTCTTCCATTTTCTTACAAATGACATACTTTTGTTCTTCTTTACTGCTGAGTAGAATTTTATGGTGTGGATAGCCTATACTTTTATAATCCATTTATCTGTTGATGGACATGTAGGTTGGTTTCATACTTTGGCTATTGTGAATTGTGCTGCTATGAACATAGGTATGTATATATTGTAGTTCTCTGACTTTGGCCCCTTTGGAAATATACCCAGGAGTGGTACATCCAGATCATATGGTGAATTTATCTCTAGTTTTCTGAGGAATCTCTACACTGATTTCTTAGCTACTGAACTAATTTGCAATCCCACCAACAGTGTAGAAGAGTTCCAATTTCTCCACATCCTTGCCAACATTTTTTTTTTAACGTCTTGATGATTGCCATTCTAACTGGGGTTAGATAGAATCTCAGTGTAGTTTTGATTTGCATCTCCCTGATTGCTAATGATGTTGAATATTTTTCATGTATTTATTGATCATTTGTATTTCTTCTTTTGTGAAGTGTCTATTTAGTTCAATTGCCCTTTTTTTTTTATTTTCATGGTACTTTTCAGAGCAACCCCGTAGGTCAAAAGAAATAGAATAATATTTTTAAGGTACTCAATGAAGAAAGTATATGCCAATGATTTCATTTCCAGCCAAACTGACTTTCAAAATAGAACAAGCATGAACTGTTGTCAGTATACAAGAATGCAGAGAACATTGATTGCATCAGCCCTTCCTGAGGAAACTATTGAATCTCGAGCTTCAGACAATCCAAATGACTAGAAATGACTAGAGAGACATTGGCTTAGGACTCAGAGGTGAGCACTCAATACATAGTAACTTAAGGAACTAGGACTAAATAAGAGTTAAGAGGCAGAGCTGGCCATGATGGGACATGCCTGTAATCCCAGTGCTTCGAGGCTTTAATAGAAAGGGCTATGTGTTCTGATAATATGGATATAGGACAACTATCAGGAGGATAGAAGATTTGAGTCCAGTCTCAGTAATTTAGGAAGACGCTCAGCAAATAGCAAGACCCTATTTCAAAATAGAAAAAAAATTAATAGAAAGGGTTATATATTCAGATAATATGGATACAGGACAATTATCTATAGTTATCCTACAGGTTACATAAAATTGTGAAGTTAAAATCCAAGCTAAAAACTTAGTGCAAAAAAATGTTTTAGCGTATGCAAAAAGCGTTTCGAGTGGTTATTGTGGCGGTTTGTTAAAATTACTCTCAGACTACTATATATGTGATAGAGAAAAAAACAAATAGTAATGGTGGAAAATTTCATTATTCTTTGTGTCCTTAGATATCTGTAACTCTCGGATGTCAATTGGAAATATCTGTAGGTGCCCATGAGCTATTCAACCAGATATATAACAATAAATAGCGATGAGAGCAGATCGTACACAGCTTTTCCCGTCTCCACATTTAGAAGCTTCCTATTTGTAGCCTGAAATCAGCCAGGATGGGAGTGTTTACACCATGGAAATAGGATAGTGCTACAAACCCAGTCCTTTTTTTTTTTTTTTTTTAACAGAGAGAGCCCCATAGTTAAACATTTGCCAGCACTCTGATGCATACAGCATTTCTTATCCAGATTGTGGTTTTAAAATACCATTTTTCACTTAAAGAAACCAGAAAAAAATTTGGAGCAATGCTTGATTTGAAGTCTGAGACAAGATAAGTACATGATAAGCCCAGAACAATTTCTCATACAGATGATAAGGAATTTATCAAAGATGCTGGCATCACATCAATAGCACCTAGGAGCCAAGGTGAGAAGAGGCTCACTGACCAAAGATGCTTTGATTTGGGAATCAGTTATGATACTTGCAATCAAATGCATTTGAATCTATTACTTCATACTGATATTTAAATGAAGAATTAGTTGTTTTCAGAGAGTGACAGGGACTAAGTCGTCATCTCAAGACCTAATAAATACATGGAACGAATCAGGCATTGCCTTTCCTCTGTCGACTCTATCACTGACTATACCAATTGGATAAATGTCTCCTTCTAAAAGTATACTACCTAATAAAATCATTTTAAAGATACGATTAGAATTCCACCATTTTGCAATGAGCAAAGAGATCTAAGTATTACTTAGGTCAGTGTAATGGTGGGTAAGATCACACAAAGACAGATGTCAAATATGATATCCCAGCACCCAGCCATGTTCCCTTCAAGCACCCAGTGCCAGACTGGAACGCCGCCTTCGAGCCATCAAGAACAGAGGGATGGAAGAGCTTAAAGTATAAAGCTTGGGCTGCACTTTAAAAACCTTCCTACTACCAGGGAGGAATCTCAATACTTGGGGAGGTTGAGATAGGAGGATCAAAGGTTCGAGGACAGTCCTCAGCAACTTAGCAAAAATTCTCAACAGCTTCTCAAGACGCTGTTTCAAAATGAAAAATAGAGGTGGGGTATAGCTCAGAGGTAAAATATTCCTGGGTTCAATCCCCAGCACCACAAAGAAAAAGATTTCCTCCCACCTGATCCTCAAACACCAGCTCCAAGGACCTGTATGTTGCCACATACATAACCAACAAGACAAAACAGCCAAATGTCCAATCACAGAATCCGATACATCCACTCCAAAGGGAAGGAGGGAGAACACAGTCTGTTAGGCCAAGGTTTCCTGAGAACCAAACAGAAAGGGTGTGACTTGTATACTGGAATCAAAGAGCAATGGGGTGTATATGATTTGGGGTGTCCTCTTCTGGCTCTGTTCCTGGGTACCGTGTACATCACAGTGAAGGGTCAGCAAGTCAACGGCAAGTAGGACCTAATTATTCTTCAGGGGGTGGACACCCAGTCCGGCGCCCCTTTTAGGATGTACTTTTCCCTCCTGCCCACCTGGCATTGATCCCTGACCATCTCTGATGGAAACCTGGCTTCGTAAGCTCAAAAGCACACTGGAAATGAAGACAAGGATAGATAAGATGAGACTAGACAGTCACTAGTTCACACATTTATGGATCTGTAAGGTGGGATGATGGTACCCACCTGTAAGTTTAAAGAGGAAACAAGACATGGAGATGCTTTAAAAATGAGAATACAGGGTGAAGCATATTCCTAAACTCCTACGCAAGACAAAGGTGCTTGTTTTCTTGATGTGGCTGTGTGGAGACGAGCATTTTAGCCTTATCTGAAAGTCACTTATGAAGCCTATACATACAGACACATTCAAGTGCTCCCCATAGGTACAAAGGTTTCCTCCACAAGCTGAGACACGGTGCCCCATGAATCCACTTCCAGGTGTAACACCAAGTATTCATTTCCTTCAGCCAATTACCTGTCCCTGTTCTTGTCTCATAGGTACGGAACAATTGGTAGAGGTCATTACTGAGTCTGGGTTCAGGGCCCAGTGAGCTTTCCTTATACCCATCTTTACCCTAAGAATCATTACTTTATGGACATAAAAGACCATAATCTTTTGTCTTGTTGTGTAAGGTATGAATCTTATATAAAAAGTAATACTCCAGAGGGAGACCGCTGTGTTCCAGATTCACTCAATCATTGGTTACCTGGGATGCTTGTTAAAAATACAGGGTCCGGAGGCAGGCGTGGTGGCGCATGCTTGTAATCCCAGTACTTGAGAAGTTGAAACAGGAGGATCGTACAGGTTTGAAGCCAGTCTCGGCTACTTAGTGAGGCTCTCAGAAACCTAATGAGACTGTTTTCAAATAAAATATAAAATAGGTCTAGGAGTATAGTAGCCTAGAGGTAGAAAGCCCTTGGGTTCCATCCCTAGTACTGAAAAAATAATAATAATACAGATTCCCAGCCCACTTTCCAAACCTACTGAGTCAGCATCTGCAGGGCAGATCTTTGAAATCTGAACTTTTAACAGATGTTCTAGATGATTTTCACTATGAGATAAGCTTAGGGGAAAACCAAGCTAGAACACAGCTCACGGCGTTTTCCAAGCAGTGATTTTAGAAAGAGAAGGGATATCTTGGTCCTATTGGGCTGCTGTAACAAAATACCACAGACTGGGTGGCTTAAATGACTAAAAGGTTGTTTTCTCACAGCACTAAAGACTGGATGCCTGAGGATAGGGTAAAAACCTAGTCAGGGTTAAGTAAGGGCTCTCGTCCTGTCTTGCAAATGGCAGCCTGTATGCTGTGTCCTCTCCTCTTCTTTGTGTGAGGTGAAGAAAGAGAGGGAGCTCTTTGGTATCTCTTTTTATAAAGGTGCTTAATCCCATTATGAGGGTCCCACCCTCATGATCTTATCAAATTCAAATTGCCTCCCAAAGGCCCCAACTCTAAATAACATCACATTTGGGGTTATGGCTTCGTTCAGCATATCAATGGGGGAGGAACAAAAAATGGGGTCCATTTAGGGGGCGCAATGGGGTTTAGTTTCCTGGAAGGGGCAGGAGTTCACTGGGAGAGCTGGACTTCGCTTAGGGATTTCCCTTCTCAGTGACCTATGCAAATGCACTCTACATGAAACACAGGCATGAGCCAGCCATGCATCCCATGTTTACAATGAACTGAACATGATGATGTGAAATGTCCCAAACTAGGACAACCAATGAGAGAGAGAGCAATCAGTGTTCCCAGGTATTTTGAATGTTGGTGCAGTTCGGCACTAAATTTAGCTCTGGCCCTGCTGAAAGCACAGGCCAAAGCAGAAAATGCATTTGATAATTGTCTTTTCTATTTCACGCATTTAAATTCTGGGTTGAGTTCCAGCTTTTACTCACTCCCGAACCAAACTGCTATTCCCAAACTCCTGCCCTTTAAAAGATGAGAAAAGTCATTGCTTTTTCCCCCAAGAGCTTAACAGTTTGTCTCAATGTATTTCTAGCTTATTAGAGACGCAAAACTAGCCATCCCCAAAATACCCAATGGGGAATCTTGCTCTCCCCAAACATATACTAAAACCTGATGAGAAAAAGAACGCATTCTGCAAAATCTGAAGCTGGGTTTTTTATAGATCAAAAGATTTTTCTTAGTCTTTAATAATTCAGGTAACCCTGGTGATCAAGCTACTTTTCAGACATTGCGTAGCAAGGAGAACACAGGAAGTCACTGGTTCCCTGACTCCAAATCAGTTATCCCATTAGGCAAGTCCGGTTTCGCCGTGTCCTGATGTCAGGAGGAAGACAGATGGATGAGCTGGAGGAGTGTCTGGTCTCAAGCCCAGCTCTTTCTTACACTCATTGGGCTGGGCTCCATTGGGCAATTTATGTTCTCTTTCTAATCCTACTGCCTTCACGGGTTCAACAACTATTTCTTGAGCATCTAAAATGTGTCACGCACTCTCTCCAGGAGAAGGGATTGTCCTGCTGTCAAGGAGACCGCAGGCTGGAGACAGGGTCGTGAGCATTACTTTCCTCGTGTGGGTGCCTCGTTTCTGCCCCTCCCTAATTTGCACATAGAACTAAAACTAAAATATGTAAGTAGATGAATGAACTTCCAAGCCACCGATTCATGAATGACACAGTTGACTGAGTAAATGTAGCCCAGAGGTCATTTGTAAGCACCTTATTTTATGGCATTACATCCTCTTTGGAGTCCCCTTTGTCTATACCTCAGACCCAAGTGGTCCATCTTTAGTTTGACCTTTCTTAAATGTTTACTCCTTGGAGAGACCTCATTCGTTGGCTCTAACATGCCCTTTATTTGTTCCTCTCTGGAAGTTACTTGGAATCAACTTCCATCACTCATACCACGTCGGAATATTTCCCAGAAATTCAAGAGGCAGCCACTGATCCCATCATATATGGCAAGCGGGTGAACCGAGGTGCTGGGAGCCTAAGCTCTGTCCCGTCCTCTGTGACTGTGGTCGGTGCTGCTCACGCCCCATGTCTGGCCACACAGGGTCTCATTCCTTTGACTCACAGATGCTGAGATACCAGAACAGCCCGACAGCATGTGCTTCCCAAGAGACTCTTCTTATATCAGCAGATTCCACCACCAACCACTTCATGCTAAACCCCCCCCATACAATAAATTTTAACTAAAATAGCTGTTTGGATTGTAGGAATTGCTCAAATTTTCCTCCCACTTAACAGCTGGGAATCCCAATGTTACACCAAATGTCCAGAACACCGAGCTGGTATCTCTGCCCCGTTATTTGAACAGTGTTTGGGACACCAGTTTCTCCAGAAAGCATTGCTCAGAAAATAGACTTTAAAAAATATCAAAAGCCCCTTTTGTTTCCCATTTTTCTCTCTGGTTTTCACACAGGAGAGAAAACATTTGACCCTTGCTTCTTCTGAGATTGGCTGATCTCAGCATAATATTCTCTCGTTCCATCCATTTTTCCCACAAATGACATGAGTTTAGTGATTGTTTATGGCTGAATAAAATTATGTCGTGTGCATATTACCACATTTTTGTTCATCATTCGTCTGCTGACAAACACCTAGGTTGATTTCCTAATTTGGCTAGAGTGAATTTGTTGAATCACCTATAGTTGATTTCATAATTTGGCTATAAACATGGCCATGAAGGTATGTCTACCAGTCTCACTTTTATTCATGGAGGAAGGTGGGTAGGAGGTAGGACCTGAAGGGAAACACACCGAAACCCGTGTGTGTGTTGGTGTGCGTGACTTTGACCCTCACCATGAAGTATAATTACGCTGCACCAATGAAAGTGTAAAAATCAAGTAACATCTGAATGGCACGTCAAAGCTTAACATCACCTCCCATGTGTTATTTCAGTTAATATTCACAATAAAACTTAAGGCATGGAAGAGTAAATAGCTAGACCACGGGTCCTGTGGTCAGCAAAGTAGCAGAACTGGCATTTACTGTCAGGTCTTCTGAGTCAAAATCCCAGAGCCTGTCCAGAGGGAGCCAAATGCCCCATTTGATCCAGCCTGCCTATTCACAGAAAGCTACAAATTTAGCCTTTAAGTGTTAGCTCCAATAGCATTATGCATAATTTAAAGAGATGCCCCATTGGGATTAAAAGAAGAAAATGTTCATTACACAATCCTAAATTTGCATTTTGCTTGTGTAACATTATTCTAACATTTGGGCGTTTTTATTATTTCAGAATACCGAGAAGCTCAGTGGAAGTCGTCCAGGCTTTTTTCCAGCTCTTAGAACCTTGACAAACCTCATTTTTATTTTCAAATGACTTCTTTTAAAATGTCGCATATTAGCCAGGTGTGGTGGCGCACGCTCGTAATCCCAGCATTCGGGAGGCTGAGACAGGAGGATCGCGGTTCGCGGACAGCCTCAGCTGCTTAGTGAGGCCCTCTGCAACTCAGTGAGACCCTGTTTCAAAATAAAGGATAAAAAATAATAGGGGTGGGCATGTAGCGAGGAGGTAGAATGCCCCTAGCTTCCATCCCCAGTACCTCAAAAAAGAAAAAAAGTTGCATATTTGCAATTAATTTTTCCTAAAAGTGGAAATAAAGTGGGCTGGGCTTTGATTGTACATATATCTTGTCTGCCTCCCCTCCCTACAAAAAACATTTTCATTGATGTGTGAGTTCCATCAACCCTAGAAAAATCACGTGTCCCCAGGAGCCCCAGCTTAAGAGGGTCCCCATCTTGCCGACACGGGTGAGCTCTGCGTGCTTCGCGGAGCACAGAGCCAGCTGGTCTCACGGTTCTGCCCTGATAAATTATCTTCTTCTCTGGGCAATGATTGTAGATTCAAAATAGCAAAGGGAGTCTTTGGATTATTTAAAACTATAATATCTCCAGGCCTCGGTTCCTTCATCCATAAAATGAAGGAACAAAAACTCTAATGAAAATTAATGGGAGATCATCAAGGGCCTTTAAGATTTGTGGGTCTATTTACACGATGTTACAGCAAATGTCAGTCTCTGAACTTTGATTCCCTCCCGCCCTGGTCTTTGAGCTCCGCGGCTGCCCATCCGAAGGCAGGAGTCAGATTTCCCATTTGCGGCTGGAATTGCAAAATCTCTTCTGCATCTCTCAGTCACTGACTTCACGTGGTACCTAGGGGATGCTCATGGGCGTCTCTTGCTCTGCTACCGCTTTGGTGTGTAATGGTTCATAACCAGAGACCACCGGCTCCCGGGTCCCCTCTGCGCCCACATGGGCCGGGCATCTCAGGACTGACAAGGTGCCGTCCTCCAGTCATCACTAAGACCTCCTCACGCCCTGGAAGCCTGCAGATCTTCACAACCAACCCACCTTAATTGCTTTTCATTTCCCCCCCTTCTCTTTTTTTTATTGTAACTTTTCGGAAAGTTGACAAGATGAAATATTTTCTAGCAGAGTAAATAATACAAGCTCAAAAGTCATTTCTGAGCCAGGCGTGTTGGCGCATGCTTGTAATCCCAGCTTTTGGGAGGCTGACAGGAGTATCCAGGTTTGCGAACAGCCTCAGCTACTTAGCGAGGTCCTTTCAACTCAGTGAGACCCTGTTTCAAAATAAAGAATAAAAAACGAGGCTGGGGGTGTAGCTCGGAGGGAGAATGCCCCTGGGTTCCATCCCCAGTACTTCAAAAAAAAAAGTCATTTCTGATGAAAGGGTAAAATAATTCTACTGCTTTTCTTTATGCAAAAATTAATAATAATAAAGCAACCTAAGGCCGCTTCTGGGGATTTCTTTTTTTTTTTTTTTTTTTGCGGGTCTGGGGGTGGAACCCAGGGTCACTCGACCTCTGAGCTATACCCCCTGCCCTATTTTTTATTCTTTATTTTGAAACCGGTCTCACTGATTTGCAGAGGGCCTCACTAAGTAGCTGAGGCTGTCCGCCAACCGTGATCCTCGGTCTCAGCCTCCCACATGCTGGGATTACAAGTGTGCGCCACCATGCTCGGCTGGGATTTTATTATTGATAGATTGGAGGGAAATGTAATGGCTTTAGATGAACAGGGTTCTTTTTTTTTTTAACTGGATAGAGTATTTGGGGATGAAAAGATGAGAAAGACAGGTGCTAGACAATAGCATAAAACTGGTACTCGCTTATTTACATAATTTTGTATAAAATGCATTGATCTGTGAAGTATAAACTGACAGGATGGAAGAGTGAACATAAAGCATCTTGGTCAAGAATCTGTGTTCATTCCCCAGCCCTAGGATTACTGAACGTTTTATGAAATACCGCTTACTTCTTTGTGAAAATGACTGGTGGCTGAAGCTGGGCGCGCGTATGTGTGTATGTATTGCAATTTTAAGAAAACACAATCTAGTATGCTATCATTGGAGGTAATTCTTAAGAATGCATTCTCTAAGCAGATGAGACAAGGACCGGGGGAGCGTTGGGGGGAGAGGGACATTTGCACCTCTCTCTGATGTGGCATGGACCATTCACCATTTCTCTGTGATTAAGGCCATTGGGAGAGCTGGTAAAGTGTACAAAGCAAAGATTATAAACAGCAATGGCTGCAGGCCAAATTACTTTGTAAATGAGGGAGTAGGAGATAAAAAGGTGAACATAACTGTCTCTTTGCCAGCATGCAAAGGTTTGTGCTGTGTGAGAAACGAAACCCTAACTCGCTTTTGACAAGTGTTCCTTAACAGGCTTCCCAGATACCTGAAGCCACTTTTAACCCACTCCGGTCCTCCGCTGACCACAACACTCCCTGAATGGTGTGGTCCAATTTCCAGGCTGCTCACCAGCCCGCAGGCCTATGGGGTGAGTATATATCCCACATGGGACCAGCTTGGTGAATATAAATGGTCCCAGGAACCTCCACAGTTACTCCCCAGCTCGAGGAGGAAGCTTTTTTTTTTTTTTAATTCACTGTGCCAAGAAGTATTTCTCTTCTCTTTCCAGTTGTTGCTGAGCTTGGCTTATTCTTTTAAAAAAAAATGCACTTATTTCATTGTTACCAATATTTTTTCACCATAAAATGAACTTCAAAAATGTATAAGAAAGTAATGTGTCCCCACAAACTGCTGTGTTTTGAGGTTTGGATTATTAGGCCTGTGCTTTATAGCTCAAGGGAGTGGGGAGGGAAAAAAAGTGCTGAGAAGCAATTAGAAGGATTACCAGCAAATCAGGGTGTCAGGGAACTGGAAAAGCTTAGAGTCTGAATTCAAAGTACCCTTAGAGCTTGTCCAGCTGGCCAGCCCCTTGCAGAGATGTAGACAATCACATCTCAGATATATTCGGGGTACAGCAGCCGGAGGCAGTTTCTCAAGCATGGTCTCCAAACAAGCAGCCTCAGCATTACTTAGGAACTTACTAAGGAAAAAAAAAAAAACAACATTCTTGGGAATCCTATCAGAAACTTGGGGTCGGGGGCCCTGCGATCTGTGTTTTAATAGGACCTCCATGTGCTCATGGAGCCCGCTACGGTTGGGAAGCACTGGGCTCACTCACGGAGCCAGCACTCCTTCCATGAGTAATTTAAGGTGCCCTTCCCAAAAGCGAAGGAAGTGGAGCTGAGACCTCAAGTCTTCCCTTCATGGAAACCTCTAGGAAAAGACCATATTGGCCAGATCTGGTTCCTTTCTGACCCCAGCTGCTACGGTGATTTCTGACCATTCTTAGCTTTATGAACCTCATCCCCCAAAATGAGCTGAAAAGACACCCATTAAGGTAAAACACAATAAACACTGTGTTTGGAGTATTTCGCAAGAGGCAGGTGCATTACAAAGCCAAACTGAGACTCCCTCCCTACTCCGAGGTCACAGGACCTGACTCCTCTCCACCGCACTGGGTACCAGCAGAGGAAGCAGCCATGGATTCCATTTGCACTCCCCCAAGCACCCAGGAGGCGCTTAATTGGCTTGTGCTCTCTAACAATTCTCGCCTGGGGCCTGGAGAGCCCTGGCAGTCCTGTGGGGAGCCAAGTTTTCAGTGTTGACTTGCAGAAATGCTATGCCACACCCACGCCAGAGACCAGCCCAGGCGAGGTGGGGCAGTTCAGAAAAGGGAGAAGAACATTCTATTTTCTGACACTGTAGGATTGCTCCTATCTTCTGTCTTCATGATGAAATGATCTCTCTCTCTCTCTCTCTCTCTCTCTCTCTCTCTCTCTCTCTCTCTCTCTCTCCCTCCCTCCCTCCCTCCCTCCTCTCCTCTCTCTTTCTCCTCTCCTCCTCTCTCTTCCCTCTCTTCTTTTTCTCTTTCTCTCTGTCTCCTCCTCCTCTTTTCTCTCTCCTCTCTCTCTTCTACTCTCCCCCCTCTTCTCCCTCTCCTCTCTCCTCTCTCTCCTCTCCTCTCTCTCCCCTCTCTCTTTCTCTTTCTCTTTCTTTCTCCTCCTCCTCCTCTTTTCTCTCTCCTCTCTCTCCCCTCTCCCTTCTCTCTCTCCCCTCTCTCCTCTCTCCTCTCTCTCTCTCTCTCTCACTTCTCTCCTCTCTCTCTTCTACTCTCTCCCCTCTCCTCCCTCTCCTCTCTCCTCTCTCTCCTCTCCTCTCTCTCCCCTCTCTTTCTCTTTCTTTTTCTTTCTCCTCCTCCTCTCCCTCTCTCTCTCCTCTCTCCCCTCCTCTCCTTTTCTCTCCCTCTCCCTCTCTCCCTCTCTCCCTCTCCCTCTCTCTCTCCCTCTCTCTTTCTCTTTCGCTTTCTGTCTTTCTCCTCCTCCTCTTTTCTCTCTCTCCTCTCTCTCCCCTCTCCCTTCTCTCTCTCCTCTCTCCCCTCTCTCCTCTCCTCTCTCTCTCCCTCTCCCTCTCCCTCTCCCTCCCTCTCTCTCTCTCTTTGTCCTTCTAAACTCAGGAACAGCTAAAAGAGGACGATGCAGAATGTATCGTGAACCAGGATGAGCTGGCCATGCATTTCCAGGAGCGAAGCCCAACATCCTGCAGCCCTCCGTCAAAGCCGGGTCTGGACCAGAAAGCAGTGTCACCCCAGACTCCAAGCAAGGAAAACATTTACGAGGGAGACCTCGGCCTGGGAGGTTACGAACTCAAGCTTGAGCAGGCCCCGGGTCAATCCCAGATGAACTGATTGGCAGGAAGACTGATGATGTGACCACCAGGAAGGCGAGTCTCCCTGAGGAATACCAGCCAAGCTGATGGGGCAGTGTCGGGGAGAGGCTGGAAAGTGTATTAAGATTATAAATTGGAGAAAACCGGAGCCTTGTCTCCTGTATCCTCTGGTGCCTACGGCAAGGAGAATTTATTTATCAGCCCACTATATTATGCAACAGAATTTGTTTGTCAGCAGCCGTGTTTATTGCTGGCTGGGTAGGGATGGGGCGGGATGGGCGGGGAGAAGCAGAGTGGGCCGAGTCAGCAGGGGCCTTCTGTCCTCCAGGCCCTTCACTTGAACTCTGGATTTTATTCTCTTCATTAGGGAGAATTTAAAAGATAACAAAGAAGCCAATGTGGTCGTGCCCGCCTGTAATCTCAGTACTTGTGAAGCTGAGACTGGAGAATCGCAGGTTTGAGGCCAGACTCAGCAACTTAAAGAGACCCTCAACAACTTAGCAAGACCCTGTTTCAAAATGAAAATAAAATTTAAAAAGGGCTAGAATGCCCCTGGGTTCAACACCCAGTACAAAAAAAAATACATATATATGTACACACACACACACACACACACACACACACACACACACACATATATGAGCTTCTGAGAGTAAACACTTTGTGCCTAAGCTAAAGGGAATGTCCAGTCGTTGCTTATGTGATGAGGTTTATGGTGTGAGAGCTCACCTCCCGCTTGTTCTAGTGACCCCAGGGTTATTATCTGCAAAGCCCAGATGAGTGTCATCAGCACCCTTGCTGATGGCCTCGCAGAACCCCCCGCAGTCAGGGGACCTACTGTTCTTGCTGGCCTCATCCTCACGCTGCTTCTCCAAGGCTGCTTCCAGCTGGGTGCGCCTAGGCCAGAGGTAGTGCTACCTCCTGGCAATGGCAGGAGGGCCCCTTCCTGGGAAAGATGGCTTCTTTTCCACATACCGCGCTTCACCTGAAGAACGAGCCTTCGACCCTGGCTCGCACTGGTGCCACTTCATGGCTCTGCGGCAGGTCCCCTCTGTCTGCTGGGTAATAAGATCCCGCAGCCACATGCTGCTTGGTGCGTGACAGAGACTGAGCAAAAGCCCCGGCCATCCCCAGACCTGCCCTGTCTCAGCACCAGCGCTGCGGAGCAGTGGAAGAGCAGGCAACGGGAGCAGAGCTGATGACGTAGGTCATACTGAGAGGCCAGGACAGGTCCCGGGACTCCCCCGTACGAGGTATGGCTCATGGCCACATTCCAGAGATCTACACAGTAGCTTTTTAATTCAGCTGCATGACCTGTGCCTTTGAAGCCATAAGATACCTCAAACCTAGCTTCTCTTGAAACACAGATGTCAATATTAAGCTCCAAAGAGCAGCCTCCAGTCTCAGGTACCCAGGCTATGACGGGTCTGCTTTTGAGGAAGGTAGAAATGGCATCTTCCTGGGACCTAAGGTTTAAAGCTAACGTGTGCTTTGCTGACCACGTGGTGGGCCTTAAACATGACCGGTGGTAGTGTCGGGCGCACGGCTATGCAGATTGATTTTTTTTTTTTTTTTTTTTGCTTTCCAAGTAGTAGAACCTGGGGCACACGTTGTTTTATACACAACCAAGTATAATTTTGTCATTCCAGGTAAATACAGCAGGTGGGGCAGCATGAGGTTTTCTAATTTGACTTAATCCTAATAAAATTTTGTTATAAAGTATAATCATATCACCTAATGCTTTATTTAAAGGCATCTTCTCAGCTCAGGCTCATTGACAGTGCTAAGCTTTTGTACTCAGAGTGCTGGGGGAAGCAGGGACTGGAAGACTGAACATAATGGAGATGCAAGGGGGGGCCCTGGGGTCCAGGAACAGTCAGAGGGTCTGGCACACGTCATTGGAGAAATAAAGAAAAAGCAGTATTGGGCTAGGAGGATGTCCTAGAGAAGGGAAACCAAATCAAGCAGAGGGGCACAGCCTCCTCCTTTCCCACTGAAGGAGACCAGAATTTGTGAAGAGCTACAAGAAGAGACAAAGGAGACCCTAAGGGAGGAAAAAGAGAAACCAGAAGATAAGGATGTGCCTTATTTCCATACCCATCATATCAAAGAAAAAAGATCGCTTGATGTTTGCTTTGTATGAACAAAGACACAACAGCAAAAGAGATACCCCCCAAAATAAAGGCAAACAATAGTGGGGAACAGAAGTGGGGTAAAGGAAGGGAAAGAGAGATGACCCATGAAACAGAAATGAGTTAAGGTGAGGAGGGGGCTACACGGCCTTACACTAGCACCCACTCACAAGAGGACACAGCAAACATGCTTCTGCCTCCCAGGCAAGCCTTCCTGCTTAGAAAGAAAACCTCTCTGGATGAACATCAGGAATCGATGCTAGCAAGGGGGTTGGGGTACTGCTCACTCAGGCTGACTCCAGACAGGTATGATAACATACTACAGGCTTAAGGAAATCGTGCCCCACCTGTTTTAGTTGGCTTTTTCTATCTCTGTGACCAAAACACCCAACAAGAACAAATTAACGGAGGAAGGGTTTATTTGGCTCATGGGTTCGGAGGGTCAGTCCATGGCTGGCCAGCTCCAAGGCAGAAGCACCATGACAGCTGGGTATAGCAGAGGAAGTTGCTCAGCTCATGGCAGACAGAGCAGAGAGGGAGATGACTGGACCAGGAACAGAGATAGTACAAGGCCATGTCCTGTAGCAACCTACCTTCTCCAATCATGCCCTACCTGCCTACTGTTATCACCCAGTAGTTCCAAATCATTAGCCCACCAAATGGATTCACCCACTGATGAGCTTAGAGGCTGGCTTCATGATTCATTTCTTTCACCTCTGAGCATCGACACATTTCCAACACGTGAGCTTTTCTAGGGGATATTGTATACCCATAGCATGACGTCACCCAACCTACGAGACAGTGTTGCAGCCTCCAGATGTGGTCCCAGACTTCCTCCCTCTCAATCAGTCCAAGAGCCTATCAAAGGCTAGCATTCCGCTTAGCAATTCATAGAACCAAATCCCCATTATGCTCCTGTTGTGAAGGATAATAATTTGTGATCTCAAGAAATGCTCTATGCTTTGATTAGAAGCCTCGGAACTGTGAAATCCAAACCTGTTATTTACTGCTAGTTTCTAATGAATAATAAAGGCACGGGAGCTTTATTCAAACCACTAATATTCATTATTAGAGCTTTAAATGGGGCTCTAATTAATTAACTGACACTTCCTTGGACTTCCTGCCCTATGTACATCTCACATACATTCATGGGTGTGCAGCTGTATGCTCACACATGCACACACACTCACACACACGTTTTACTCACTGTCGGGGGCCAGTTAAAGCTTCTCCTTGTCCCCCAGGAAGCCTGGGCATATTTATGCAAGTCTGAAGCCTAGTGGTGAGTATTTCCAAGGTCTTCATTCATCATGAAGTTTCTAGAAGCTTCATGAAGTTTCTAGAAGCTTCTTCACAACTTAACCACGTAAGTCAAAGCTGAAAAATATCCTTCAATGCACCAATTTCATGTGCAGAATTTTATTGTAGATAAATAAAAAGCTGGATAGACTAAAAGTATTGACTAAAACAGCTGAGTTGCCATCCTGGTTAGATAGATCATGGCACATTCACTTTGTAAAACACCATCATGTGTTCTGATGTGGAATATTTTCAAGATACCGCATTAGGAGACTTCCGGGAAGATGGCGACCGAGAAAAGTGGGGCTTAAGAGCCCCGCTAACAACCAATCTCCATTACCACAAAATCAGCACCTTTCATAGCCAGAAAACACCATCACCAGAGAAACAAAAAAATCACCAGGCTCCAGAGAGAAAGCGGACTGAGAACAGAGCTCAGAGCCACAGAGGAGATACACCGGCCTCACGCCCGAGGACGCGGCAGCAGCGCTTTACTGCCAGCGGCAGCATCGAGTTCACCAGATGGCTACAGCAAGCCAAGGTGAGCCGCTGTGGAACAGCCAGGCGGGATTTCTTGGCGCAAAGAGCATCTAAAGCTCCCAGTGGCTGAGCTCAGCACATGCTGCAGGGATTCAGAGTGGAACTCAAAACCAAGAAGAAATAAGCAAGCCTCACGGCCGAGGGCGTAGCAGCGGCGCCATATTGCCACCGGCGGCAGCAGCACCGAATTCACCGAGTCCACTACAGCTACATCTGCGTACTCAAGAACAGTGAGTCAAATTGCGGGCCACAGAGGAGAAATCCCAGTACTGTACTCCCTGGGACTTGACCCAGTGGAGGAGTGGCAGTGGCAGAGATATCACACCATTGGAGAATGTGCAACCTGGCACCCCCCACAGTCTAAAGCAGCCTCTATCGACTCTCTGGGTCGGAGACTCTGTGATACAACCCAGTAAAGGAGTAGTGGGGTCTGAGATACTACAGACTCGAGATCCAGAACACCTTAAGTGAAGTCATAGTGACCCAAGGGAAGAACCAAGAGAAGGCACAAACTTCCGAAATCATGGGAAAGAGGAATAACACTGGAGCAATGAATGCCCACAACCCCACAACATCAGAACCCGATAAAACAGAAAATCAGAGATTTCTAGAAGATCAAATCAGGAAAATAACTGTAGAAATAATAGAGGTGCTTCGAAAAGAACTCAGAGAGAGCCAAAAAGAGATAAAGGATGCAATTAATGAAGTAAAGGCCTCAATTCAAAGCACAAACAACCGATTAGACCACATGGAGAACAGAATCTCGCTCTTAGAAGATGATCATTCCAAAAATGAACGCATAGTTTCTAATCTAGAAAAAAATATCCGACAGCAGGAATCTGATATTGAAGAAATATGGGCCCATTTTAAGAGAGCTAACCTAAGAATAATTAGAATAGAGGAGGGAAAAGAAAGTGAAACCAAAGGGATCAACAATCTCTTCAAGGAAGTAATAGCAGAAAATTTTCCAGACATAGAGCAAGAGGTCGATACACAGGTCCAGGAAACTTATAGAACTCCCTTTAGACAGGATCGGAGAAGAGGATCCCCACGCCACATAATTGTCAAAATGACCAATGTGGAAGCCAAGCAGAGAATCTTAAAGGCAACAAAAACAAAGGGCCAACTGACATTCAGAGGCAAACCAATTAGAATCACTCCAGACTTCCCAAACTAAGTCATGAGAGCCAGAAGGGCTTGGAGTAACATATTCCAAACTCTGAAAGAAAACAACTTCCAGTCAAAAATTTCCTACCCAGCAAAACTTTCTGTCAAATTAGATGGAGAAATAAGAAGCTTCCATGACAAACAGAAACTGAAGGAATTTATGTCTTCAAAACCAGCACTAGAGAAAATACTCAAAGAGATTAACTACAAAGAAGAAATAGGTAACACACACCAGAACCAGAGAAACAAGATTTTCCATCCAACAGACAACTAAGATTGGTTATCTTTGGAGATTCATTATTTATGTTAGTCTTTTACCTATCTCTAAATTGTATTGTTTGCCTTTATTGTTGTTAATTTTTAGGATTTCTAGTTAGAATATTAATATACCTTCAGATATAACATTTGGAAATATTTTATCCCATTCTATTAGTAACTTTTAACTCTGTTTACATTGTCTTTGGATATACAATACTTTTTTTTATTTTTTAGGGAGTTTGTATACTCTTCTGTTGCCTGTGCCATTGAAATCATATCCAAGAAATCACTGCCAATTTCAATGTTGTGAGGTTTTATGACCCAGATTTTCTCCTAAAAGTTTATAGTCTTAAGATTTATATTTAGGTCTTTTATCCATTTTGAGTTAATATTTGTATATGGGATTAGGTAAGGGTCCAATTTTATTCTTTTCCATGTAATTATTATTTTTCAACAATATTTAGTTAAAAGATTATTATTTCCACCACCAAATCTTCGTGGAAACCTTGTCAAAAATAACTTGACAATATAGGGAAGAATTTAGCTCTAGGCTTTTATTTAACTCCAATGGTTTATATATCTGCCTTTAGAATAGTATTACACTGTTTCAATTATTGTAGCTTTATATGGTTTGAAATCAGAAAATATATATCTTCTAGCTTTGTTCTTTTTCAAGATTGTTTTGGGTATCTAGAGTCCATATTCCATATTAGGATAGATTTTTTTCTGAAAAATAAATATATAAATATATGATAGTTTCACCTAAAAAAATAGAAAAAAATATTCTCTGGTAAGAAAGAAAGTAAAAAGAAATATTGAAATGTTATCTTTAAGTCATCAAAAGCTTGGTATCAGACAAATGAAACTGTTATGAGAGATTATCATTTTTAATTTTGGATAAATTGCTATAATACTAGATGTCAACCACTAAGCCAAGCATGGGAGGGAGGGATGGGGAGAGAATGGGGTGGGGATCGGGTGGGGGCTGACTGGGCGGTGTGTGCATGTATGTCTACAAAAGTTTGTATCCCTCTATGATGTATGAATACAGTGCACCAATTTAAAAAATAAATAAATAAATAAATAAACTTGATTCAGCAGAAAAATAAAATAAAATAAAATAAATAAAGATTACAGGTCTATAAATCGAGTAAAAAAAAAAAGATACCGCATTAAATAAAAACAATAAAAGCCGGCATGGTGAATGGAACACGCTTGTAATCCCAGCATTTAGGAGACTGAGACAGGAAGATCACTTCGAAGACAGCCTCAACTACTTAGTGAGGACCTTGGCAACTCAGCGAGACCCTGTTTCAAAATACAGACTAAAAAAACAGGGCTGGGAGTGTAGCTCAGAGGTAGAATGCCCCTGGGTTCCATCCCCAGTACCACATACACACACAAAAAGAACAACAAAGCACAGAACAGGATGCCCACTGTGCAAGCGTCTTGGCAGGCCGAAGAAGAAACCAGTAGAATGGTTGTCTCTTGAAAATCAAGAGATGACTTAACTTCCCACTTTTGTCTCTTTTAAGCTTTGTACACTACCTTTGCACTATTTTTGTAAAATCAAATTAAACACCAATTTTAAAAATTAAATAATAACATAATTTCTATAAAATAATTCAAGAACTGAGCTACAATAGAAAAATGGACTAAAACCCCAAAAAGCTATTTGAGGTCCTGGAGAATACAAAGATGCACCAATAACTTCTGAATTTACTCATTTGTACCATTTGATGCACCCAAGGCAAACTCTGTAAAAGGTCTTGAAATTCAACAACTGTGACTGAATCTATCCATCAAATATCTAGTAGAACACAACTAAAGAAAATGATTATGTACGAAATACCAAAATATATGATATAGAAATAGCATCTAATACAGTGTGATACTTACCCAGAAACAAGCAAGGGAATCTAACACAAAATACAGAAATGGGCCCATAAATAAATTTAGACATTGTACTTCATAAAAAATGGCATTTCATTTTGGGTTTGGAGTACATGGACAAATTGGCTTTCAACTTAAAAAAAAAAAAAAAAAGAAAGGAAATTAGATATCCTAATATGTCAAGCTAATGCCCAAGCAACTTAAATAACTAAGCATAAAAGGCAAAACTATAGTGTACTAAAAAGTAAATAATTGTTAAATATGCTAATACCCTTGGTATGGATAATCTTCCCCAAAAAGACATAAATTAAAAACAAAGAATAGTAAATTTGACTAAACAGTATGAAGCATTTTATGATAAAACACAATAAGACAAGTTTAAAAACAAGAACTACTGAGAGAGGAAAAGTGCATATACTTTTTGATGTGTATATGTATTAACTAAGAATTCCTCTTCAAAATATACAAAGAACTTTTACAAATGCTTGAGAAAAGAAAGAAGAGGGACAAATGGCCAATAAAGACATCAAAAAATGTTCAACAGCATTAGCAATCAGAGAGGTACAACTCAAAACTGCAACGTGGTCCCACCTAACCCAGATTAGAATGGCAACCACCAAAAATACAAACCATAATACATGCTGGTGAGGATGTGGGGAAATAAGAACTCTTAGACACTGTTGGCGGGATCGCACATTAATGCTGCTGCTTTGGAGATCAGGGTAGAGGGTGCTCAAGAGACTGGGAATGAAACCACCATATGACCCAACAATACCACTCCTGCGTATCTTTCAAAGCGACTGAAACCAGAATATCACAGTAATATATACATTTATGTGTTTATACAGCACAATATACAATAGCCAAATTATGGAATAAGCCTAGATTTCCATCAACACATGCGTAGATTATGAGATATCCTCACAATAGGCTTCTACTCGGCCATAGAAAAGAACAAAATTACATCATTTGCAGGAAAATGGATGGAACTAGAGAATATTATAAATGAGATCAGCCAGTCACAAGAAATGAAGAGTATTATGTTTTCCCTCATATCTGGAAGCTGGAGAGAGATTAGAGTTCAGAAGGGACTCCAGAAAATACTTCACTTGACATTATGCACCTATACAAAATTATCAGTGCCCGTTTCAATATCACACAGGAAAGGGGAGGGAATGGGGAGGAAACCGGGGTAAGCTCACCAAGCGCTGTGTGCATGTGTGTCCATCCTTCTGAACTTCATCGTTGTGTATGATTACAGTGCACCAATAAAAACTGAAAAAATGGTTTGGGGGGGAAAAAAACCACCAAATACAAAATTGTGCAAAGATCACGCAGAACTAAATATGCACATCTTCTATCCAGAATGTCTACTTTTTCAGTATCCATGGAGAAAATACACAATTAGCATTTATGCATAAAAGAGTATATAAAATGATATTGTGATGCTTTTTGTTAGTGTAAAATATTGGGAGAAAACCCAAAATATCTATCAACAGTGCAAGAGTTAACCACACCTATCCTAGGGAATACTCTGCGAGGATTTACTCTGCATAGAGATGAGACTATCTGCATGCACTCAGATAAAAATATGTCCAAGAAACGCTGTTAGTGAAAAAAAAAAACACTCTGAAATAAAGCAGACTAATAACCAAAGAAGTGGATAGGATTCAAAGGGCTGGCTCAAGAGAGCCTTTCAGTGTATCTGAAAGTTAAACAATAATTTAACTTTCAAAATGGAATTCTAATCATAATTTCCTTGCTTATTAAAATAATTGTGTAGCCGGGCTGGTGGCACACGCTTGTAATCCCTGCACTTGGGAGGCAGAGACAGGAGGATCGCGCAAGTTCGAAGCCAGCCTCACTGGCTTAAGAGACCCTGTTTCCAAATAAAATATAAAATAGGTCTGGGAGTGTAGCCCAGAGGTAGAAGGGTTCCATCCCCAGTACCACACACACAAAAAAAACTGTGTAAGCAGAGCATGGTGGTGCACGCTTGTAATCCCAGTATTTGGGAGGCTGAGACAGAAGGATCTGGGTTCAAGGATAGCCTCAGCTTCTTTGTGAGGCCCTCTGCAACTTAATGACAGCCTGTTTCAAAATAATAATAAAAATAGAACTGGGGGTGTAGCTCAGAGGTAGAATGCCATTAGGTTCAAACCCCAGCACCACAAAGAAAATAAATAAAAAATAAGGTGTGTGTGTGTGTGTGTGTGTGTGTGTGTGTGTGTGTGTGTGTTACTGGGTTACTGGGTATTGAACCATCCAGGGGTGCTCTACCTTTGAGCTACACTCCCAGCCCGTTTGTTTTGTTTGTTCGCTTCCTCGCTCATTTTTTTGTTGTGATACAGGCTCTTGCTAAGATGCTGAAGCTGTCTTTGAACAGGAGATCCTCCTGTCTCGACTTCCCAAGCACTGGGATTATAGGCGTGCACCACCACATCCAGCTTAAAATAAATTTAAAGGTATGAAGAATATAAGTGACTGAAGTAATATTGTTCCTGCTGTTGGGATTTTTCTAAGGTAAGGAGGAGCCATAATGGAGAGTGGCCTTAGCTTCCAGTTGGGGGATGGGACGTGCGGTCAAGACAGACATCAAGATGAAGTTACATCCGAGCGAGGTCTTGAAAGCTGGCATGGGGGCTAACCAGGCGGACCTGGTTGGTGCCGGCTCAGCGCCTGGCCACCAGAATTCGATGAAGGCGTTTTTGTTTGAAGGAAATGATGTTGGAGGAAGGCAGCCTGGCACCTAAGAGGAACTCTGTCATCCCACGTGGCTACCACTTGGGCTGCTGGTGCGCTTGAAGGTGGGAAATCGAATAAGAGGCAATGCTGGAAATGCAGAAGAAATGAAGGAGTCTGGGCTGTAAGCCCGTGAGAATGGGGAGCTATTGAAACGCCCTAGGCAGGGCAGATCGCCGCCTGGGTGGTGGGGCTGGAGTGGAGGTAGGGCTGGAGTCGGTGCAGTGGCTCAGTTAGGATGCTATCGCAATGGCCCGGAAGAGGAATGAAGAGACCCGCTACGGCGGTGTTGAGGCCGCCGAGGAACAGGTCTGAGATACGCCTCACAGGCCAAATGGACGGCGTTGAAAACTGATTGGATATGAAGGTCAGGAGGCTGGAAGTCCACATGATGATTGACTGACCATTCCATCCACTCAGAGGGAGCAAAGAAACATCTGTGGAAAAGCCAACAAAGTCAGCTCTGTGTTGAGCCTGAGGCCCTTCTAGAGAGCAGCAGGGAAATCCCAGGTCTTGTCTAAGTGCATTTAAATGTTAAGTCAAACATAGAGTGCAGCTCGGCGGTAGAGCCCTTGCCTAGCATGTAGGAAGTCCTGGGTTCAATCTCCAGCACTGCAAATAATTAATAATAATGATAATGATAATAATAATAATAATAATTAATAATAATAGAGCCAGGCGTGGTGGCACATACTTGTAATCCCAGCATTTGGCAGGCTGAGACAGGAGGATCGCGGTTCGCGGACAGCCTCAGCTACTTAGGCCCTTTGCAACTCAGTGAGACCCTGTTTCAAAATAAAGAATAAAAAATAGGGCTGGGGGTGTATCTTGGAGGTAGAATGGCCCTGGGTTCCATCCCCAGTACCGCAAAATAATAATAATGATGATGTAGGTGGTAGTAGTAGTAGTAGTAGTAGTAGTAGTAGTAGCAGTTTAAAAGTTCTAGGCTGGAGGTATATGTTTGAAGGAATGATATGGGCATCACAATTTCAATGAAGATGATGATAGATGACAGATAGATGATAGATAGATGATGGTTGACAGATGATAGATATAGATAGATGATAGATACACACACATACTTTTTATTGGTGCAATGTAATCATACTTCATAGCAAGTTTCAAAGTGATATAGACACGTGCCAGCGCTCGGTGCGTTTCTCCCCATATACCTAAGAGTTGTAAGGGCCATATGACCCTCCTCGATTTTCTGCAAAGACAGTCTGATATGCTCTCCCTGCAAGAGGATTATGCCTCACTGTCTAGGAAAAGAAGCATGTTTTTCTGCAAAAGACACCATGGATGATTCTGAATCACGCCCTGGGGAGGTCTGAGTCACGTCCGGAAGAGAATAAAGGCACTAAGACGGACTGAGAAGGGCTGAATGCCATGGCTGGACAGAACAGGCCCCTGTCAGATAACCCCTGGAGCCTCCCTTACCGCGACTCTGGGAAGAGCTGGCATTTGCACGGAACAGGAGAATGGATACAGAAAAGTGTTGATTTCTACTCTTAAGGTGATTGTGCACACCTGTGCCACCTCTCCCCAGCTGTGAGGGGCAGCTTGAGCGCCTCATCACACCGCCGGGGACCCAGGATGCAGCTATTGATCTGACAAATACTTTTTTTTCAATGCCTGTTGGTAAAGCCAAAAGAAGTGGTTTGCTTTCCGCTGGAAAGGCAACAACACAATCACGGTCCGCTTCTGTGGTGTGCCAGCTCACCAGCACCGTCGTGATTTAGTCTTCAGGGGCTGATCTGATCACCTTTCTCTCCTCTGGGACATCATGCTGGCCCGCCGCCCGGAGGATATTTGGACCTAGGGAGTAAGAAGTAGCTATTACTGTAGACATAATGGTGAGATATTTGCTCGTCAGCAGTTTAGAAATAAATCTGACAAAAATGTAAGGACCTTCACAACCTCAGGGAGACTGCTGGGTTCAGTACTGGAAGGTTTGTTGAGTTGGACCCTCTAACGTGAGATAAGGCATTACATTTGGCACCTTCTACCAAAAAGTAAAATAAATAAAAATAACGTTGCATGATGGCTTTAGATTTTCTTTCTTTCTTTCTTTCTTTCTTTCTTTCTTTTTTTTTCTTTTTTCTTTCTTTTTTTTCTTTTTTTTTTCATTTTTTTTCTTTTTTTTTTTGGGGGGGGGGGGTACCAGGAACCCAGGGCATTCTATCTCTGAGCTATGCCCCAGTCTTTTATCCCTTTTGTACTTTTAATTTTAAAACAGGATCTCTCTAAGTTTCTGGAAGTCTTGCTGAGTTTCTGAGGCTGACCTCAAACCTTTAGTCCTCCTGGATCAGTCTCCCGAGTACTGGGATGGCGGCTTTAGATTTTAAAGGAAGCATCGTCTCCTTTTGCTACTCCAACTCATTTAACAAGGTTGAATTGTGCCCCCAACAAAAAAAGGCATGGGACCTATAAATGTGACTTTATTTGGAAATAGGGTCTTTGTAGGTATCATCAAGTTAAAACGAGATCCTACTGGATCATAGCTAGTAACTAGCGTCCTTTTGAAGAGGGCCAGATACACATAGCACAAGGTCACAGACAGCGGAGGCAGGGACAGCTATAAGCCATCAGCTCTAAGCCAAGGATCGCTGCAGCCACCAGAAGCTATGAGAGAGGTCTGGGATAGATTTCCCTCAAAGCCCTCAGAAGGAGCCAACACCTGGAGTTCATACTTCTAGACTCTGAGACTGTGAAAGAATAAATTCCAATTGTTTTAAGCCACTCGGTTTGTGACAATTTGTCGCATCCCTAGGAAACTATGAATGGTATGATGTGAAAAGTCTGAGTGGGGCTAGGAATGAGAGAAGGTTCAGCAACAGGCCAACATGCAATGCAAACATCTCCGACACTTGGACCATGTGATACAGCAGGTGTGATGGTGTTTGAAGGGGAAATGGCAGAGAGAGACACTGTTCAGAACCTGTGCTAGATCCCTGTAGTTGAATCCCAGCATAAACCTGTAGGGTTTTAGAGCAGGGCCCTATTGTCCTTTTCAGATAACAGATCCTCTTTGGAGAGATAATTCTGCTGGGTCTTAACAGACACTGAACACTTAACCATGGACCACCTAGTTTGCCATGTGACCTGCGCTGCCCATCATGAAAGGGGTGTTATCTGATCTGCAAGGCAGAACGTTAAATGTACAAGAAGCACTTGTTATTAAGCAGAATGGTATTTAAAAGATCGTGCAGGCCATGAAGGCACATTTTAATTTATCTGAAGATGTGGCCCAAATGTCCATGTTCTTCCTTGACGATTTCACCTCTCTCTCCCAGCCTGCACCTGTAACCTCGGAGGGAAGGCCCTATGAATGGCTGCTGTGGCAGGCCCTGTTTACAGACGGTGCCATGGCACCATGTGATAGACAGGCACCAATCAAAGTGGAAAGTGGTAGCACTTTGGTTCTTTTCCAGAACACCGCGGAAGGGCAGAGATGATGGCAAATCCTCATAGTGAGCAGTGCCTCGGCTGTTCATTTGGCTGGAACAGAGAAATATCCAAAGGTAAGAGTCGATGCTAACTCCTGGGGCTCTGGCCAGGGGATTGGCCGGGTACTTAGGAATTAGAAGTATCCTTCTGATCATGATTAGATGATTGGACACAATGAGGTCTGAGAGAGAGGTGCATGGACAGGCTTTCCTAAATGTGTAAAGGGTGTGAAGATATTTGTGTTCCAAGTGAATGCTCACCAAATAATGACCTTCGCAGAGATGGATTAGAGTAAGCAGGTGAGTAGAAGGACTCATTCAGTGGAAGCAGCCTGCCTCTTCTTCCAGGCACCGGTCTGCCCAATAGTGTCATGGACAAAGTGGCCATGGTGGCCGGGCTGGAGGTGACACATGGGCTTCGCAACGTAGTCTTTCACTCACCAAGGCCAGCCTGGCCGCAGCCATGGCAAAGCATCCGATCTGGCACCAGCGGAAACCAACACTGTCCCCCAATATGGTACCATTCACTGGTTGATTACCTGGATCCCTTCCATCATGGGAAGGACAGAACTCAACTCTTCTATCAGAATAGCTACTTGCTTGGATATTATCTTGCCTTTCCTGCAAGCAATGCTTCTACACAAACTACCGTCTACAGACACACCGCCATGGTATTCACACAGCACGGCTTCTCATCAAGAAAATCACTTCATGGCAAATGAAGTGTAACAATGCACTGTTCGTACCAAGTTCCCCTCATCCTAAAGGTGCTGACTTGATAGAACAATAGACTGGCCTTTCGAAGACTCAATCACAGTGTCGGCTGGATGGCAAAACCTTCCAGGGCTGAGGCCATGCCCTCCAGGAGGCTGGAAATGTTCTGAATCAGCATCCAATAATGTGGTGTTATTATTCCCATAGCCAGGATGAATGGATGCAAGAGTCAAGAGAGTGGAGATGGGTGTAGCACTAGTCAATGTTACCCATAGTGATCTACTAGCAAAATTTTTTCTTCCTGTCCTCAGCATCTTATGTTCTGTTGATCTAGAGGTCCTAGTACTAAATGGAGGAGTATGTGCACCCAGAGACGCCACAATGATCCCACAAAGCCAGAAGACGAGACTGAGGCCAGGCCATTCTGGAGAATCAGTAGACAAATAAGAACATTGCTCTATTGGTCGGGGCTACTGAACCTGAGTGCCGAAGAGGAATTGGGTTGCTCCCAAAGAGGAATTGCTTACCTCCATGATGGAGGTAAGAGGATGTCTAGGATAATGAAGAGCCCCTAGGGCATTTCTTAATATTTGCCGTGTCCTATGATCAAAGCCATGGGAGACTAAAGTAATCTAATTCAAGTGAAGCTACTAATGGCCCAGACCCTTGGAGTATGAAGTTTAATTCCATGAGCCGCAGAACCACATCTATCTGAGGTGCTTGCTGAGAGAAAAAGAAACTACGAATAGGCAGTAGAAGATGGTAATTATAAATTTTGAGCCAGGCATAGTGGCACATGTCTGTAATCCCAGTACTTAGGAGGCTGAGATAGGAGGATCACAGGTTCAAGTATGGCCTCAGCAGTATAAGGTTCTCAGCAACTTAGTGATTTTTTTTCCAAAACAAAAAATATGAAAAGCTGGGAGTATAGCTTGGAGGTACAATGCCCCTGGGTTCAATCCCCAGCACCAAAACAGGAAATAAACTTCAATACAATAGCATGAGCAGTTGCAGGAACAAGAACTTATAATATTTTTTTCTTTTTTTGCAGTACTGGGGATGGGACCCAGGGGCATTCTACCTCCAAACTATACCCCCAGCCCTATTTTTTGCTCTTTATTTTGAAACAGGATTTCACTGAGTTGCAAAGGGCCTCATTAAATAGTAGCTGAGGCTATCCTCGAACCGCAATCCTCCTGTCTCAGCCTCCCAAATGCTGGGATTACAAGCATGTTCCACCATGCCCAGCTAATATTTTTTGTTACAAAAATATAAATATTAAGAAAGTATTTTTCTTCTCTTATGACATTATTATCTAATATAAGATATTAGCTAACTATATCACATTAATAAGTTGTAGGAAATCTAAGTAAAAGAAAAATCTGATGCCCAAACTTTGCTTTCTCTTCTGGGGAAAGGGTTAGCACATGTTCTGTGGTGTGCAAGGTCTTTCAACATTAGGAGGAAGTATGGCTTTGTCATTGTGTCTATTCAAACCAAACATATTTTTAAGGAAACATGTCTGGGTGCCTGGTTGACGAAGATGGATGCTCATGGCCATTTTTATGTGGGTCACCTGGGCTAATTTATAGCCCCCACCATTCAATCAAACATTAATCTAGTTGTTGCTGTGAAGGTATATTTTATTCATATGATTTATGTTCATCAATAGTGGACTTTAACTAATAAGATTATGCTAAATTATCTGGGGGCCCTGATTCACTCAGTTGAAAGATCTCAAAAACAGAAGGAGAAATCCCACCTGTGGACAACAGCTTCTGCTCAGGCCAGAGTGGACCAACTGTTCTTCCCGGTGCCCATTCCCCTGATAGCAAACCTGTCTAGTCAGCCCTCCCCGTCACAGAGGCCATCAGTTTCTCATAATGACTCTCTTTCCCTCCCTCCCTCTCTTCCCTCTTCCCTCCCTCCCTTCCCCAGACTGCAACAGAAGGTCAAAGGCTGTAATAACCATGACCACGTGTCCACAAAAGTAGATGAAGCAAGTCGAATATTTGGCTAATTCAAACATTTTCAAAGGGAGCACTTCCAGGATTTAGTCCTTAAAAGTGCATTCCATGCTATAGCCCTGGTTTACTTGGGCTGTTGGTCCAGGCGCCTACCCTTCTCTATCTGCCGCATAGCTCAAGGAGAACCGGTGCTCATAAAGACGGCCTTGAAGCAAAATCTTAAAATACTCGTGGGACTAAGGAAGAAAGGTTGAAGTACATCCATTATTCATGGCAGGGCAGCTGCTAGGCTACGTGTGGGGGCGGTTCCAGGGCACGAGGCATTTACCTATTTAATACAGAAGGTTCATGGGCCTCTCAAATGGTTTCATCAACCCGTCATTCATCCTGTACAACAAACATGTATTAAACCTTTACAACGTCCTGCTGATGATCAAGGTCAGGAATTGCCAATGTCACCATCATTAATGGGGTAACTGAGATGGGACAGAAGGAGCAATGAGAGAGACCAGAAAGGACAATAATTTGGAGACAGGAGGTCCACGGTGTCACCTCCTCACATGGCCTGACTAGCAGTGAGTGGGGAGGAGAGGCAGCTCCTGCAGGTAAAGGCGGCGCTGGGCTGTGTGGCTGCGGCACTACAGTGATGCTTTCTCTTCTCATTAGCATCCTCCTTCGTGGAAGCTGGTCAGCGGAGGGACCATCTCAGCAAGGGCCACTACAAGGATCCTATTCAAATGCCCCCAACTTCACAATGACCTCAAGAGATACAGAGTCATCCTCACCAGACCTGTGCTGGGTCTGCAGGCAGCGCTCAGTCCGGAGAAATGACCAAATCACCCTCCTCCAAGCCGTCTCCCTCTCTCCAGCCAGCAGATGGCAAGCATCAGGAGATGCTGATGAAACAGAACCGAATTAAATCTTGGCTAGGTAAGAGCTTGGTTGTACCTGGCACTCTCTTGAGAGGGAAAATGAAGAAAAAAAAATCAACGAAGGAGAAAAAGGAATGAAATATCAGTTGAGCCTTGATGTGGGCTGCACTTTTCCACCCATGAGATTTCATTTCATCCCCACAGCAACCTGGGAATATCACACCATAAGTCCTGCTTTAAGCCGGGTATGGGGGCACATGCCTGTAATCCCAGTACTTGGGAGGCTGAGACAGGAGGATCACAGGTTTGAAGACAGCTGCAGCAACTAAGCAAGACCCTGTCTTAAAAAATTAAAAGGCCTAGGGGTTGGGATAGTTCAGAGGTAGAATGCTCCTGGGTTCAATTTCCAGTACCAAGAGAATGAATAAAGTAATCCCTGTTTTATTAACATGGACCAAAGAGATAGATGTTAAGTCTTTGACCTAAGACCTCACCAGTGATTAATGGCAGAGGGGAATTTTGAACCCTGGAGAGTATCTATCTCCAAAGACCACCGTTTTCCTCCAGCTACGCCAGGCTGCCAGAGATATTAGTACAAGACTGTTAGTATGCGTTAAGAATTCTTAATGTGCTAGCATTGCACAGGGGATCAGGCAGAAGTAGTCCAGCTGTATGAGGTCTATGGTGATCAGACTAGAGATCAGAGAAGTGCCTAGCAAAAGACAGTGGCCCAGAGTATGCAAGAAGGCTCTGGAATTCCAAGCAATGGGCTAGTCAAAGCTTATTTGGTACCTAGAGGCAGAAATCCACATCAACCCAGATTCGAAGAAAAGAAGTCTTCTCTTGCATAACTTAGTCCAGAGGTTGGTATAGGAGCTAAGGGCCCAGACCAGGCCGTGACCATGCTGCCTGTCTCTTTTCCCTCCTTGGTCTTCTCCATTCTGACCTCCTTCTCAGCCGGCCTGATGCAGTGGCAAAGAGGCCCACCAGCGCCCTTGGGCTGCCATCACTCCTATGGCCAGTAATCCCAAACCCAGTTGTTCAAGTAAACTCCTAGGGATACAATGATTGGCCAGCTTGGGTCACATGTCCACCTTGGCTCCAATCATATTCATAACACATGCCCATCCTGCAGAGTCTCAATGCAGAAAAAGTGTGTGTGTGTGTGTGTGTGTGTGTGTGTGTGTGTCTGTATCTGTCTGTCTGTCTGCCTGAGGATTGAATCCAAGGATATTCAACCTCCGAGCTACATCCCCATCAATTTTTATTTTTTTATTTTTTTATTTTTTTATTTATTTTTTGAAATGAGGTCTGGCCAGGTTACTGAGAATCTTGCTAAGTCTGACCTCGAACCTATCATCTTTCAAAGTCAGCTTCCCAAGTAATGGGAGTCCAGGTGTGGGCCACTGCTCCCAGCACACATGAACACTGAATTGACAGCTCTTGTGCAGAACAAAAATTAAGCCCTTTGTGTTGTCTCTTCTGAAATTAACCCGTGTGGCCAATAGGATATTGTGGCAGTGATGATTCCTAGCCATCAGACATCTCAATTTCTGCCTTGACTGATCTTCACGCTGGGGGAAATCAGTCTTGGTTGTGTTGTAAAGATGCTCAAAAAGTACTGTGGAGAAGCCCGTGCAGCAGGGCATCGAGGTCTCTCTGTCCTTCTTCAACTCGGTGAGTAAGCCACTGTGAACAGGAACCCTGCACCAGCCAGGCCTCGGGCTAACCACAGTCTCTGATGCCATCCTGCCTGCAGCTTCATGGAAGACCCTGAGCAAATAACAATAAAAAAAATGCCACTCAGTTAAGCCATCCCCAGATTCCCTGATCCACAGGAACTAGAATAATAAAAATATACTGGTGTGTTGCCATTATATTTGGAGGTCATTTTTTATGCAGCAAGAGATAATTCCAACCAGACATGGTATGAATTGAGTCTCTTGGGAGACTGAGACAGGAGGATTGTAGGTTCAAGGCCAGCCTCAGCAACTTGGAACATCTACTTGGAACCTTCTGTTTCAAAATAAAAATTAGATAGGGCTGGGGTATAACTCAGAGGTAGAATGCCCCTGGGTTCAATCTCCAGTACTACCAAAGGGGGAAAAAATAAAAGGATAGCTCCAACAGAAATTTCCAGGACATACAAAAAGAAGTCTAGAGCCATCCACAGCATGAAACATGCTGTTTTTAGCAAAATATAATCCTTAGATTAAAAACAAAGGCCCTTTGTCTCTCCCAGTTTCAGGGCATTTATATCTGATTTCTCCTCATCCTGAACAGAGAGATGGATAAGATGGTGGCAGCTTTTACGGCAAACACACACCCTTTAATCAGGGGGCCACAAGGGTCCCACAGTAAAATGATTAGAAGGAGAAATGTACAAGAACTTGGAGCTACATGCCTGATGCTGGGTGCTACGGCAAGACCAAGGGAGAAAACACCCTGACTTGTGAATTCTTCCAATTTGGGCATGGTCATAGGGATAAAGTTAAAATGGTGGTCTCTTCTGGAATCAGCAGCAGAGTTAGGCTTAAGAGGAGTCCTAAAACGAAAAGTGTTAAAGTACCGGCTCTCCACTCTGGCTCTACATCAGACACACATGGAGAGCTTTAAAACCTTCTGATGCCGGGTGTGGTGGCTCACGCTTCTAATCCCAGCATCTGGGAGGCTGAGACAGGAAGATAATGGTTCGCAGACAGCCTCAGCTACTTAGCGAGGCCCTTTGCAACTCAGTGAGACCCTGTTTCAAAATAAAGACTAAAAATTAGGGCTGGGGCTATAGTTCGGAGGTGGAATCCCCCTGTACTGCAAAAAAATAAAAATAAAAACAAAAATAAATAAAACCTTCTGATGCCTGGACCCCAACCCCGGAGACTGTAACTTAATTGGTCTGGACTGCGAGCTCTGAAGGCTTCCCAGGCGATGCCAATGTGCAAACAAGGGTAAGAGCCACTGGATTCCAGGGACTCTTCAGGAAGGAAAGGTTTCACGCAACTGCAGAACATTTTTCACAAAGCTGGGCGTGGTGGCGCACTTTTGTAATCCCAGTACTTGGGAGTCTGAGACAGGAGGATCGTGGTTCGCAGCCAGCCTCAGCTACTTAGTGAGGTCTTCTGCAACTTAGTGAGACTCTGTTTCAAAGAATAAAAAATAGGGCAGGGGGTGTAGATTGAAGTAGAATGCCCTTGGGTTCCATCCCCAGTACCACAAAAAAAAATTTTTTTTTTCACAGGCTTCCTAGAGGAACCAGTATTTGAGACGGGCTATATAAGATTTCAATACTGGGAGGACAGTCGGGAGGAAGGGAGGAACTTGAGCCAGCTAAGACAGCAGAAGCATTGTCCGGTTTTCTTTGGCAGTGAGTAACACACAGCAAACCCAAGGTGGTGAGGATGCTGACAGCATTTATTGTCTAATTCTGAGCCCTCGGGCTGCACAGACGTTGCTGAGACCACTGTCCAGGCTACAAAAGCGCCAACTCACAAAATCTGTGAATCATCAACTTCTAAATCCTCGGCATGCCACACATTTGGGATATCATTTTAGGGAGCTACAGCTGCTGCCTGAACAAAAGAAGAAAAAAAAAAACTGCTCCCTCCAAGACCCCATGACCATGAGACGTCATCCACCACACACATCCTTTCAAATTGTCTCCTTTTCATTAACACCAGATCTAGAAATGACTACTACAGCAGAATTGGGCTCCAGGCTGGCTCAGTCCGCCTTGGCAATGAACCTCCTAAGTACGTTCATTTCCCAGTAAGATCTGGACCAAGCATCACCTCCTGCTCCCCCATCCCCCGGCCCTCCCCCCACATCTGCACCAGCTAAGAGTCGAGAGCTGAATATTAATTCGATTAGGATTTGTTTATGAAGCGCGTACTTATTGCCTTCTTTAAGGACCTGCTGCAGAGCCGGGCGTGGTGGTACACCCTTGTAATCCCAGTACTTGGGAGGATGAGACAGGAGGATCTGGGTTCCAGGACAGCCTCAACTAGTCAACTAGTTAGTGAGGCTCTCAGCAACTTAGTGAGATCCTGTTTCAAAATAAAAACATAAAAAATAGGTCTGGGAGTGAATCCAGGATGTAGAAAGCCCCTGAGTTCCAGTCCCAGTAATACACACACACACACACACACACACACACACACACACACACACACACACAGACCTGCTGCTGTACTTTCTGAAAAGAAGAGTAAAACAGCCCTCCTGCTATCCATCTTGGTCCCAAAGAGATGCTTAGGACAGCGCCTCTCAAACATTAATGTTCACTTGGATGCCCTGAGGATCTTATTAAAATACAGGATTCAGAAAGTCTGGGTGGGACCTGAGGGTGTGCGTTTCTAGAAAACTCCCAGGTGGTGCTTCCCAGCAGCCCGAGGCCAGAGCAGTGTTTATCAGGCTTGCGACTGGGTTATCTGTCATGGGTTTGCAGGTGGTTTGGCAGTTTCAGAGATAAAGCTACAGAACTATCTTGTTCACAGCCCTGCCACTCATTTAAAATGTAGTATTAACAGAGATTTTTTTTAGAAATCCTTCTAGTTTTAACGTTTGTCCACGTATGATAAGGATGGGATGAGTCTGTGCACCCCAGCTGCTCTTTCAGCTAACAGGGCTTGACTCATCCTCATGAATGTATTTTCACCTTATTTGGGTGTCACCATTTATACTTATCAAATATGCATTTTGTTTGTAAGTACTGTGTCAGCACAATTCATAAACGTGGGTCAAGGACTCAAATATAGTTCACGGAAGCATAAAAGTAGAGATAGAAATAGCAAGGTAAGTATGACAATTCAGGTGCCTGGCCTGGTGACACACACCGGTAATCCCAGTACTTGGGAGGCTGAGACAGGAGGGTCACAAAACCAGGAGGATCTGGGTTTCAAAACCAGCCTCAGCAACTTGGCAGGACTCATAGCAACCTAGCAAGACCATGTTTCAAATTAGACAACCAAAAAAAAAATTTTTTTAGAGAACTCAGGGTATGGCTCAGAGATAGAATTCCTCTGGGTCTAATCCCCAGTAACACACACACACACACACACACACACACACACACACACACACACACATGTAACCAAAAAAGAAAAGTATCTGGCCCTGGATGTTACTGCTTCGCCCCATCACATGTAGGAATTCATCTGTGTGAAGCTTGTCAGAGACGGGCATGAAGTTAATAAAACTTTGCCTTCATCTTCAGTGCACAGAGGGACATTTACATCCCTATAAGACCCTTTAATTTTTCCAGAGCAAGTGAAAAAGAATACCTTTCAAGAAAAAAACGGGCAGATTTGGCCCATAATTGAAGCCGAGTCTTAAGCCACAGGAGTTCATTCAGAGATGTATAACAAACAGCAAAAATGGGTCAAACCATCTTTTTGCCAAAAGAGTTCATTAAACCAAAAAAGAATAAACTCTAGGCCATGGTGTTTGAGATGGAAAGCCTTTCTGATCATGTGTGTTTGCTAGGTGGCATTTCGTTTTTCACCTGGACAATACCATCAGTGAATAGAGTGTAAGTCAACTCTTGGCTTATTATGTAAGATCAATGCAGTAAAACTGCATTCTGTTTTCTTCATGCTGCTGACAGCCCTCGCTGCAGAAAAGACTTTTCCATTTCAAAAATGATTGTTTTGTGCCTGATAAGGTAAACCAGGAACAGTGTGTTAAGAACGTATTTTTTAAAAATACTATCAGAGTATCCAGGAAGGTCTTTGCTAGGCAAATGAAAAAGTCCATCCATATACTGCTTTTGTAAGAGAACACTTTGTTGGTCACAAGTAAACCTTTGGACCTTTATTCATTCAACAGTGTTTAAACAGTGCCTATAATATGCCAGGCACTGCTTCTTCCCACAGAAACCTCATATCTAGCAGGCAAGTATATTAGGTAGGTAAGTAGATTTCATAGTATAGTTGGTAAGATTATATAGTATATTATATGGTCTATTAGGTAAGTAAAATGCACCATCAAGTCACAGCCCTGTGGTGAGGGTGAGCATGAGCACTGTATAGGAGGCTGGGAATAAGATGGGGAGCTGACGTGGAGGTTGGAATTTTCAGTAGTGTAATCAGGGTAAACTTCTAATGTGAAGGTAGTATTTGAGCAGAGACCTGGCAAAATGAGATGAGAACCATGTTTGAGAGGAGAGACTTCCAGGCCTGTCTGGAACATTCCAGAACAGCAGGAAAACAAGCGTGGTTATAACAGCGGGACCAACAGGGAGAGTTCTAAAAGATAAAGGCAGAATGGAAGCAAGTAGGTACAGAGACGATTCAGGTAGGTTCTGGAAAAAACTTTGGTTCCATGCCTAGTGGAATAAGAAAAAATGGCCGCCACTGGCAAGGGTTATGAATAAGTAGCTGACAAGATCTGCCTTCTGAAAGGATCACTCTGCTGCTGTGTGAAAATAGAGTCTAGGGAGTAACAATAGAAATAGTATGTTCTGGTCAGCTACTGCTGTGTAACAAATGGTTACGGAGCCTCAGCAACGCAAACGGCAGGATTTATTAAGCTTGTGCATCTGTGTGTCGTTGGGAGGTCTGCTGAACCAGGCAGGGTGCCATTGGAGCAGTGTCACTGAGGCTAGCCTTCCTCTACTTCCCGTCTGTCTCTGGCACAAACAGATTAGACCTGGAATTCCACCCCTGACCCCCATGGGAGTCATTGGCACTAGAGATGGCATTTAAGCTCTGATCTTGAGTTTTAACTTGAAAGTTGCCTATCAAATCAAATTGTGATCACTAAGTATAAAATGGACAGTAACTCTTTTATGCTTTGACTTGCCAAAATACTTCTAATAGAGGGGAAAGGGTCTCGCATGAGATTTTTTTAAGTGGATAATATAGGCATATGTGTTTTTCTTTGTTTTTGTTTTTTTGCTTTCTGACACTGGATGCCAGTAGAGACCATTTTTATAACTTATCATTTCAACTACACTGCTCGAGTTACATATCATAGTTTATGTTCAGTATGACAAGCAGCCTGAACATAACATCACGAGAGCCAAAATGTTGTATTTTTAATGCTGGGGATAAGGCATCAGGGCCGGGCGTGGTGGCACACGCTTGTAATCCCAGCATTCGGGAGGCTGAGACCAGAGGATCGTGGTTTGCGGCCAGCCTCAGCTACTTAGTGAGGCCCTCTGCAACTCAGTGAGAACTGGCTTCAAAATTAAGATTAAAAAATAGGGCAGGAGGTGCCGCCTGGGGGTTGAATGCCCCTGGGTTCCATCCCTAGACCCGCAAATAAATAGATAGATAGATAGATAGATAGATAGATAGATAGATAGATAGATAGACAGACAGACAGACAGACAGACAGATAGATAGATTAGGCATCAGGATTTGTGTGTGTGTGTGGATGTGGTGCCAGGAATTGAAGCCAAGAATATTCTACCTCCAAGCTCCATTCCAGCACTATTTTATTTTTTATTTGGAAATAAGGTCTTGCTGAGTTACAGAGAGCCTCACTAAGTTGCTAAGGCTGCCTTCCGACCTGGGATCCTCCTGTCTCAGCTTCCCAAGTCCTGGGATGTGTTTCCATGCCTAGCTGACATTGGGATTTCTTTTTTTCTTTGTGACATTGGGGTGGAGTTCAAAGGATTTTTTACCTCCGGGCTATACTCCCAGACCTATTTTATACTCTATTTGAAAACAGGGTCTCACTAAGTTACTGAGAGCCTCACTATGTAGCTGAGGCTGGCTTTGAAACTGTGCGATCCTCCTGTCTCAGCCTCCCAAGCCACCACACCCGGCCCCATGACAGCAGAATTTTTAAGAAACAAACTGCAGATAACTTCAGTTTTCTTCTAAGAAAGAAATAAATGGCTAAGAAAGAAATAAATACCCATAATAAACATTAATGGGTATATTTTACAGTCATGTTTAAATGTTATGACAGAATTAGAAGAAAATTCACAAATACAACCAAAGAGCAAATAAGGAATTCACTCGCCACCCCCTTCCTTTTTGAAACATCCAGATTTCCACAGTAACACCCACTAACTGATATTGGCATCAATACTATAGTGAGCGGGGTGTGATGGCCCATGCTCATAATCTCAGTACTTGGGAGGCTGAAACAGGAGGCTCACTGGTTTGAGACTTAGAAACTTAGAAAGATCTTGTTCAAAAAATTTTTTAAAAGCCAAACATGAGGAGAAGGGAGAAGGGAGAAGGGAAGGAATAAATAGGGTTGGAATTGAGGAAGGGCTAATTGAGTGATGTGTGCATGTGTGCCTCTACCATCTTGTGCTCCATGAAGATGTATGACTACCATGCACCAATTAAAATATTTTTTAAATTTTTTTAAATAACAATAACAATAATAATAATAATAAATAATAATAACAATAACAATAATAATAATAAAGGGCTGGGGATGTAGCTCAGAGGTACAGCCCCTGGGCTCAAGTCCCAGGACCATACACCAAAATTAGTAATAATAATAATAATAATAATAATAATAAATACGGTGAGAAAATGCTCTGCAATATAGGTACATGTTCTATTCAGCTATCTGGAGCCACCTTTCATTAACAAAATCTTATAACTGTAAGTTAATTATTTCAAATTGAGGATAAATAAATACAAACTAAGAAAAGCAATAAACTAGATAGAGAACTCACCTGTGGCTCAAACCCCACCATGGAACAGGAGATGACTGTGTTAGTAAAAGATCATACACAACATATGATCATACCTCTCACTAGGGAAAAATAATCCTGCCTTTCTATTTGAATGTGGCTCTAATTTTGCTATAATAAAAGAGTGTTGAATCTGTTTGGGTTTTTTTGGTTGGTTTTTTTTTTTTGTTTTTTTTTTTTTGCCATGAAAACACAAGGGGTAGTCTACCAGCATACCAAATGCCTGCCAGGCAGCTCATAAATTGCTAACATTTTGAGAAACAGGTGCCAAGAAACTGTAAACAAATCCAATTTATTCCCTCACCTACGGCAAGTGAGGTTACACTAAGTACCTCTGACAGCTAGCCGAGGTTGGAGGACTGGAGACTTTCCATTTGAAGGGGGAAAAAATATATTCCTAGTCATTTTCATCCTGTCACACCCAGCTGTGCAAAAACGTTCTACAGAAGACAAAACAAGCGCAGCCATAAAGACAGTGACCCATCCACATTACAGAGAAAACACACACGCGCGCACACGCACGTGCACACAACTCCACTTGGCCACTCCAACAGAAGACTTCTAGTCACCACACTCATTAGGACGACCGCTCCCCGAGCTAACACGCTCTGGACTCAGGTGTCTCCAGTGGCCTGGAAACGACAGGGAAATTCTTAGCTCCTTCTCTCCAGACATCAGCATTTCACCAGCGCTGACGGTGGCCCTACCTCCCAAAGGGTCCTCGCTCTGAGTGGGGGAACCCTCCTCCCTCATCTGTAATTAAAGCATCTCCCAAGCTGCGCTGATCTTCCAAAGGGCAGCCTTAGCCGGTCAAGTTCAAGCGCTGAGGGCAGGTAGGACAGCTGCAGAAGATTGCAGAGATCCTCTGTGGGGACCGGGCTGGACCCGAAGGCCTCGGAGCAAACACTGATGGCCCAGGAGGCGGGACAACCATCTGGGCCACATGGTGCATGGCTAACGTGTCTGTGCGACACACGGGCGCACACATGCCAGGGTGATCGCTCCCCCGCCGCCTCTTCCTCCATCACAGGTGACACCCTTTCAACTTTGCACAGAGATTCTGAGCCACATGAGAGAGATCTGAGAGTGGTGCGAAGGAAGGAGAAGAGACCTATGATATACGCACAGCCCCTGAAGGATTCCAGAGATGGGGTAGGGGTTGTTTTGACCTTGTTTTCCATTCAACATAGTCCAAGAAAGAAGTCACAACCAACCATAGCTGAAATAGCATTTGATTGAAGGGGAGTTAAATATATAATATATATGCATATATATTATATTTCTATATATTGTATATATATCATATATATGTTCATATATATTCATGTATATTTATATATTACATACTCATATATTTTACATTCATATATATTTTTATGTTCTATATATATTATATACATATATCTACATGTCTACAATATATATATATGTATATATATACATATATATATATTGAACTAAGCCAGGCAAAGCTGAGTTAGTGCAGTCACACAGACGACAGAGATGCTGGGGCTGAAATGTAGTTATCACTTGAGTTGTCCCTGAGTGTTCAGATCGTTTCTTTGTTTTCCTCTGCTAGATTGGTGAGAAACATGGGGATTCTCGAACTATTACACAACAAAAGGAAACTACGATCTGTGTTTCTCAAGTTGTGAAACTAAGTCTATAAGCTTTTGACACCTCGAGTCCAATTTCAGCATTTACAGTTGCTTCCCCATTCAGGAGTTTAAGGGAAAACATGAAACTATTTTCTCTGCCCCCCCAACCACCCTCACCACCAGCAGCCTTGCTGGAAAGCTCCCCAGGAGAGCTCATGTATTGGGAATGCAGAAATGTTCAGAGGTGAAATTACAAGTGACTCCAACCTCATCAGAAGTAAATCCATTGATGGATAATAACTTCAACGGTGGTGACTGTTGGCAGGTAGAGTGGGTCACTGGAGCGTTGTCCTGGGGACTCTATCTGTCCTCGGACCCTTTCTCCCACTCTTTTTATTTCCAGCTACCCTGAGCAGTTTTTCCCCTCCACATCTGCCGCCATGATGTTTCTGCCTCAGAGTGGACCAACCGTGAACTGAACCTCGGCAACCATGAGCCAGATAAACCTTTCCTCCTCTAAGCTGCTCTGGTATATTGATGACAGAGTTGGAAAAGCTACCTAAAACCCTTGCTAGGCCAATGGGTCGGTTTCCCATGAAGGGAGTTGGCATCTCTGCTCAGACTGTCACCACACACGAATAAAACACGGCAATGACCGTGGCACCCAGAAAACAATCAGAAATGCATTTGGCCTCTGAGACACCACCGGTAAAACCCATCCATATGCATGAGTTCAGCCATCTGTGGAAATAAACCAGAAGATTGTAAATCTGTGACTGAAGAAGAGATTGGGAGCATTCGAAATTCCAATCAAGGGGACCAGGGTGTAAATTCAAAGAAACAAAACTCAACTGTGATTGTAATTGGGAAAAATAAATCCTAATCAATTGTATTGTGCCCAGTTTAAGAACAGACTCAGAGACACAAGGAAGCGTATTGGCTCAAGGAGAGGAGCCCAGGAACCAGTCACTGGTAGTGAATGTTTCTGTCCTAACAGGGAGACACCCAACCAGGTGCCATAAAGGAGACCCCACAGCACAGGACTGCTACATCGGGCTCCCCAGGACCACTGCAGGCAAGGAGGAAGAACCATCAGCTGTGCTCTGGAACTCCCAGCCCCAAAGCACCCAGAGCTGCCCCTAATAAATCCCACATGCTGAACATTTCATTAATATTTTTTTAAATGCCTCCATTTGAAAACAGCTGTCCTGAATTAAATATCCCCAAAGACTCTCTGACATGCTAATATACTTCTCTTTGCTGTGACTTTGTAGCTACTAACAACATTTTTTTTTTTTTTTTTTTTTGCGGGTCTGGGGATGGAACCCAGGGGCATTCGACCTCCAGGCTACACCTCCTGCCCTATTTTTTATTCTTTATTTTGAAACCGGGTCTCACTGAGTTGCGGAGGGCCTCACTAAGTAGCTGAGGCTGGCTGCGAACTGCGATCCTCGGGTCTCAGCCTCCCGAATGCTGGGATTACAAGTGTGCGCCACCACACCCGGCTTTAAGCAACATTCTAATGATAATTCTTCTTCCTCTACTAAAGGAGGGAAGACTCCCAGGTGATGAGTATATGTCAGTCACAGTGTTAAGTGCATCCAATGACAGACGTGGAACATTCATATAACCAGCAGCCTCCTCTACACGTAACTGGTCCCAGTAATGCCAGGTCATAGCCCGAGTCGGGCCTGTGATAAACCTGTCAAGCCATCTGATAAACTCACTCCTACTGAGGTTCTCTGGAACTCATCAGCTGGTCTTCTGTTGCTATCTTTGCATGAAAACTAGGAAAGGTAAGTTAAATACTTAGCTGAATCAGTCAACTGACAAGAACTCTCTTCTATCACAGCAAAACCCAGTGAACACCCAGTGGACAGTTTCTACCTGCATCTGCTGTGGTTGGGCAATTATTAGTGTGACACAGGACAAAATGAGCCTTATAAATAAGGGGGACAGGTTTTGAGGATACACACAAATAAATAGTTATTCTCTCTTCCCTTAAAGCTAGAGAAACAGGGGGATACAGTTGTACCTATTATGTGCCATGCATATAACCACAGTTCTACACTGCCAGTGTTTATAGAAGGCTTGCTGAAAGAAAAGAAATCCCTCCTGCATCTCAGTTTGGTTCGGAGCCTCTTAATAGTTTCCTAGTGCTATTGTAACAGATTATTTCAAATTTAGTTGCTTAAAACGGCATGTTTATTATCTTACAGTGCTACAAGTCAGAAATTCAAAACAAGTCTCATTGGCCCAAAAGCCAAGGATCCAGGCCAGTTCCTTCTGGGAGGAATAAGGAGGATTCTATTTTCTTGCCTTTTTTGGTTGCTAGAGGTCACCTGCTTTCTTTCGCTCACGACCTCTTCTGTGTATCACTCCGAACTCTTCCTCCTGTCTCCACATTTCCTGCCTGCCTCTGGTCTGTCTGAGCCCCACTCTTATGAGGACCCTATGATGACATTAGGCCCACCCAGATAGCCCGGCATACTTATCCATCTCAGAATCCTTACATTTACAAAGTACTCCACCCTAAGAGCTTAGTTATGCACAGGCTCCAGGGATCCGTCTGTGGGCATCTTGGATGCTGGAGTGTGAACCCAGCCAACCCTCCACCCTATCCTGTCTCTCTTCCATCAGCTTGTTGGCTCAGACTCATTCATCAGACGAGCTCACAGTATACCGGAGCCCCAAGAGCCTGTCCCTAAGGAAGCAAGGCAGCCTGGTTGCAGTGGACTGGGACAATAGTTTGTTCAGAAAGTAACCAGTAGGGAATTTTCTACAAAAGGGTCGCATCATAGAAACAGCTCCACCAAGCTTAAGAAGAGAAGTCTGGGCGAGGGTTGTAACAGAAAGGTCCACCAGGCATCTCTGGTAAACGGGCCCGGATCCAGATAGCGTCAAGAATCGTGCCCCATACCACCACCTCTTGGCTTTGCTTTCTTCTGTTTCCTTTTCCCAAGAAACTACCTCCCGACAGTGATGTCTGGTCACCAGCTTAGCAAACTCAGCAGACAGAAGAAGCCGCTTTCTCAATAGTTCCAACAAAAATCTCTGGGCCAGAATTAGGTGGACCATCTTGGGCCAGGGTGATGGGCCCTACACCAGTCACTGAGCCATAGGGATGGAATTTGCTAGGTGGCCATGTCAGGGACCACGCCCAGCCTTGGAGTTCAGCTGTATGTGACCAGGAGGGGGCACAAGTGTCAACTCCCACCTGAATTCAAAGACTTGGGAGTTGGGTGAAGATTAGTTTGCCAAAAGCAGAGCGCAATGGTAAGCTTGGAAGAAAGCTTGGAAGAATTGGTAAGCTTGGGAGAGGAGAAATGGTAAGCTTGGAAGAATTGGTAAGCTTGGGAGAGGAGAAATTCACCAGAGGACCTAAGCTATAGGGTCCCTGGGTCAACTTGGCGACAGGAGGTCCCCAGGCCAAGGTAGCAGGACCAGAGGATGAAAAAAAGAGGTTTCTAACATCTAAGGAACAACTCATGTTACGGTTCTTGCTCTGTCTGCCTGGAATTAAGTAAATTACCATAGCCCGCCTGCCTTTCAAAGCACGTGCATGATTCTTTTTTATTTTGCATGGGAGGATTACTAGAGATTGAACCCAGGGGCATTCTACCTTGGAGCCACACCCCTGGCCCTTTTCATTATTTTACTTATTTTCTTTTTTCTTCATTCTCTCTCTCTCTCTCTCTCTCTCTCTCTCTCTCTCTCTCTCATTAAATTGCTAAGGGACTCATTAAACTGCTGAGGCTAAGCTGCAACCTGCAATCCTCAGCCTCCCAAGTACTGGGACCACAGGCCTGTGCTACCACGCCCGGCTTCATCTTCTCTATGACACCGTAAGAGGACTCGCCTTCTCTTGAGTGGATGCCAAGGCCTGGGGCCATAGCAGCTGTGTGAACTGCCCCAGAGTAGGCAAACAGGATGCCATGAAGCATTTAAGCTGAGACAGGAGAGTCAGAGGGCTTAAGATTAAACCCTTTGCATAAAGTAGCATTGTTTCTCAAAGGGCAATCGGTCATTGGGTAATAAAAACAAGTAAAGCCGGGCGTGCTGGTGCGTACTTGTAATCCCAGCATTTGGGAGGCTGAGACAGGAGGATCATGGTTTGAGGACAACCTCAGCTACTTTCTGAGGCCCTTTGCAACTCAGGCAGATCCTGTTTCAAAATAAAGAATAAAAATTCGAGCTGGGGAGTGTAGATCGGAGGTAGAATGCCCCTGGGTTCCATCTCCAGTACTGCAAAAAAAAAAAAAAAAAAAAAGTAAAGAATGTTTAAAAACACAGTTTGTGGACCACCGTCCACCAAAGCTGGCCACACTGAAAATGACCGCTCCCTGCTGGCTCAGGGGTCTCCTCTCCCCATCAGGCCTGAATGCCTGCCAGTTCAGGCGCTCCCCACGTGGTTATGACATGCAACTTTATCAAAGGCTTCTGGAAAGACTAAATAAATCATAACCACTGGTCTCTTTTATCCATTGCCATATTTTAAGGACTTCTGACTGATTTGAGAGGCATGACATTCTCACCCCAAAGGCGTGCCGCCTGATCCATCCCGATAGCACCCGTCCCATGGCTTTGGGAACACTGGAGCGATTCCATTCACCTCATTCATCTCAGACTCCTTGTGGAGGGGTTTTATCTCCCATGTGTCATTTCCACAGGGAGCCCAGCATCCCTTCTTCAGCATCTGCAGAAAACAATGAATGTGGCTTAAATTAAAAATCGAATGAGCCAGGTGTGGCAGCGCACACTTGTAATCCCAGCATTCGGGAGGCTGAGACCGGAGGATCGCGGTTCACAGACAGCCTCAGCTACTTAGAGAGGTTCTTTGCAACTCAGTGAGACCCTGTTTCAAAATAAAGAATTAAAAAAATAGGTTTAGGGGTGTAGCTCAGAGGTAAAATGCTCCTGGGTTCCATCCCCAGTACCCCCCCCCCAAAAAAAAAACCTAAAGTGCAGTTTAGACTTGTTTGGCCTTTCAGGAGGAGGTGGCTTGGCACCAAATTGGCAAGAGAGCCCACAATATTGGTTCCTATCTCTGATTGTATGTTAAAAACCATTCAAAGAGCCTCACCCTAAATCATAGCTTCTAGGCTTAATGGCTTACCATACCATTTCAAAAAAAATAAAATAAAAATTACACGGAGCCCCCTGGGTTGCTTCCACTACCCCCTTACTTTTAGTCAGTGCCCTTCAATTGCACCCCAAGTACCACTGGCCCCTCGATTGGTCTGCTAACTCCCCCCCCCAGGGAGGCAGTATCACCTACTTTGGGAATCTGGGCACTCAACTAAATAACCCAAATTTCCAAGATGATTGGGGCCTGTGGTGTTTAGTCTGGATAGTCGACTGGACTGGATTATGAACCACCTGAGCTGATGTGGCGTTGGGTGCGTTACTGGCTTATGTGAGGGCCGGTTGGAGGGGAAGTCCTGCCCTGCTTGTGCGCAGCACTTTTCTGATAGGCACAGGATCTGGATAAAAAGGAGAAAGCCGTTTGCTTCTTCCTGAAGAAAGCTCATCTGCTCTTCTCTGAGACGTCGGCCTTCAGCTCTTCACACTCCAACTTCACCATCATTGCTCCAGAGAGTTCCTGGCCTTTTCATCTTGGACTGGAGCTGAATTCGTGGTCTCTCCGATTCTGAGACTCCAGCTCTTGGGCACACGACCAGCTGCTGGTTCCTCCGGTTGTCCACGTGCAGGCAGAAACCTGGGACTGCACTGCTTTGGACCATAAGCTGATTTGATAAACCCCTTTTTACCATATAGGTGTCCTGTGAGTTCTGTTACTCTACAGAACCTTGACCAACACAGGGACCAAGTTCTAGAGCTCTCTCTTCAATGTGCGCTGGCGTTAAAGACATCTGCGTAGAACACGTGGGGCTCACAGGGCGTTGAGTCGGAACAGCCTTTCTGGTTCATCAGCAGGCTCTCACTTGGGGAAAGACACCTGCAAAGTCTGTGAAGTCGCATGTCCCTTCATTGTGTCCAAGCAACCAAAGATGATGAGCTTATGAATTACAGATCCAGAAGTCAGCACTGAAGGAGGCCACATCTTCTGTGCTTATGAGAATAAAGAAGGAGAAAAAAAACCGGGCATGGTGGCACGGTTCCATTCCGCTTGTTCATCTCAGACTCCATGTAGAGGAGCACAGGTTTGAGGACAGCCTCAGCGACTTAGTGAGGTCCTCTGCAACATTAAAATAAAAAACCTGCTTCAAAATAAGATAAATAAAAAGGGCTGGGTGTATGGCTTGCAGGCAAAATGCCCCTGGGTTCAGTCCTTAGTGTCACAAAAAAGAAATGTCTAGTCACAAAAAGAACAGACTAATAGAGAAAAATTGTCACAAAAAATAGAGCTGACCGTGGAGATATAGTCAGCAAAATTTTGCAGTAACCGCGTGGCACAGTGCATCTCATCCCAGACCTGGATACCCCTTTGCTACGTGCCCTTGGATAAATCTATGACTGTCCCTTGCCAAGTGCGCCCACTTAAAGAATGGCCCAACCGTCTTGGCATCTAAGAGATCCTTTAAAGAAATAAAAGGCATTAGCCATCATCTAAAATTAACTGTTGATCTATAATAACTGAACAAAAAAGGTCAACACAAGTTGTTAATGGGAGACAGGAACAAGTCCTCCCAAGAAATGTTATCTTTACCTCCCTCTCCACTGCTTTCCTTCTGATAAGAAACAAAAGCTGGGTGTGGTGGCACGTACCTGTAATCCCCATATTTGGGAGGCTGAGACAAGAGGATCGCAGATTCGAAGCCAGCCTCAGCATGTTAGTGAGGCCTCACTTCCAAATAAAAAATAAAATAGTTCTTGAGGTGTAGCTCAGATATAGAATGCCCCTGGGTTCAATCATTAGCGAAAGAAAGAAAGAAAGAAAGAAAGAAAGAAAGAAAGAAAGAAAGAAAGAAAGAAAGAAAGAAAGAGAAAAGAGGGGGGAAGGAAAGAAAGAAGAGAGGAAGGAAGGAAGGAAGGAAGGAAGGAAGGAAGGAAGGAAGGAAGGAAGGAAGAAAGGAAGGCAGGCAGGCAGGCAGACCAAAAATATACCAAACTAGGGAAGGAATACGTTACAACTCCCTCTGCGTGAAGATAAATGCATTGAAAAGTGAGTTGATGGGAACTACTCAGAAACACATTCAGGGCAAACTACAGATTCTAAAGTTTAATAATTCTTTTTGTGTGTGTGAGGTTCTGGGGATGGAACCAAGGGGCATTCGACCTCCAAGCCACATCCCTTTCCCTGTTTTTTATTCTTTATTTTGAAACAGGGTCTAAGTTGCGGAGAGCCTCACTAAGTAGCTGAGGCTGTCTGCGAACCGCAATCCTACTGTCTCAGCCTCCCAAACGCTGGGACTACAAGCCCACGCCACCACACCTGGCTTTAATAATTTTTTTTTTTCAGTTCTGGGGATGGAACCCAGAGGCATTTGACCTCCGAGCTACACCCACTGCACTATTTTTTATTCTTTATTTTGAAACAGGATCTCACTAAGTTGAGGAGGGCCTCAATAAGTAGCTGAGGTTGTCTGCGAACTGGGATCCTCTGGTCTCAGCCTCCCGAATGCTGGGATTCCAAGCGTGTGCCACCACGCCCAGCTTTAATAATTCTTAAAAGAGGCAAAACTCCACGAGCTTTTGAAGTCCACTCAGGATTGACAAATATATTCAAATGTTGCCAAATCATTTTTTGTTTTAGAGAAACATAAATTAATGATGCTAAGTGAGCTGAAGATAGGGTGTTAACCATCACAAAGCCCCTTAAGAATGCAGACTGGGTATCTTTCCAAAGGGGTTGAAATCAGAGAACTACAGTAACATATGCATACCCATGTTCATAGCAGCACAATTCGTAATAGCCAAAATATGGAATCAACCTAGGTCTCCCATCAGCAGATGAATGGATTGCAAAATTATGGGAAATACACACAATGGAATTCTACTCAGCAATAAAGAACAAAATCATGTCGTTTGCAAGAAGATGGAAAGACCTGGAGAATATTATGTTAAGTGAGATCAGCCAAGCACAGAAAGAGAAGGGACATATGTTTTCTCTAATATGACCAAACTAGGGAGTATTAGGGATACCAGAGGGACTCCGGATAATGGAGGGGAAACCTCAGCAAAGCCAGGAAGGAAGAGTAGAGGAGGAAGAAGGCTGAAGTTCATTAATGGAAAACTACACTCAAATATATATATACACATGTAGCTGGAGCACTGTTAACCTGCACAGTCAGTATTGGGAGGAAGGGAAAAGGGGAAACGGGGTGGAGAAAGTACCAAGTACTGTGATAATATCCGCTGTTATCAACATGACCCACATTATGATGTGATACTATAGTGCACCAAGAAAAAAAACAATGCAGACTAGTACACAAAAACTAAACAGTAATACCCAGAGAAGAAGATCAGAGAAAGGGCTGACACAAAAATGCATCTTGGCTTTTATTCCTCCCAGTTCCTCAGTGTGTGTGTGTGTGTGTGTGTGTGTGTGTGTGTGTGCGCGCGCGCGCTACTGGGAATTGAACTCAGGGGTATTCCACCTCTGAGCTATGTCCTCCTCCATAGCCCTATCATTTTTCTCTTAAACAGGGGTTCACTAGGTTGCTGAGAGCCTCACTCATTGCTGAAGCTGGCTCCCAACCTGCAATTCTCTTATGCTAGCCTCCCAGGATTACAGGAGTGCACCACCCCACGCGGCTCCCTCTGTACTCTTGAGACAGAAGTCGCTGGTCTTCTCTGTGTGTGGATAAGTGAGCTGGAGAGCAGGAAATTCATCTCATAATTCAAGGTCCCCTATGGCAAAAACCAATGTGTAGGTTTCCTTGGAAGACCATCGATCTCCTAAATTTATTCCCATCAGAACAATAGTCATCATCATACCCATCCCCCCCCCCTCTCTCTCTCTCTCTCTCTCTCTCTCTCTCTCTCTCTCTCCTCTCCTCTCCTCTCCTCTCCTCTCCTTCCCGGCTATCATGAGCTGAACAAGTCTCTCCTCTCCCCTCTCCCCTCTCCCCTCTCCTCTCTCCCCTCTCCCCTCTCCCTCTCTCCCTCTCTTCCCCTCTCCCCCTCTCCCCCTCTCCCCCTCTCCCCCTCTCCCCCTCTCCCCCTCTCCCCCTTTCTCCTCTCTCCCCCTCTCTTCTCTCTCTCTCTCTCTCTCTCTCTCTCTCTCTCTCTCTCTCTCCCTCTCTCCTCTCCTCTCCCCTCTTCTCTTCTCTTCTTCTTCTTCTTCTTCTTCTTCTTCTTCTTCTTCTTCTTCTCTCTCTCTCTCTCTCTCTCTCTCTCTCTCTCTCTCTCTCTCTCTCTCTCTCCCTCTCTCTCTCCCTTCTCTCTTTCCCGGCTGTCACAAGCTGAACAACTCTCCTCCACCATATACTTCCACCATGATATTCTCCTGGAGCCAGCTGACCAAGGACCGTGAGCTCTGAAAGCATTAGCCAAAATCAGTGTTCCCTCCTTTAACTTATTCTCGTCAGGTGTTTTGGTCACCGAAATGCAAGAGCTGACCCACACAGGCGCCAAGTCTGGAGCGTTCTCATCCACTGAAGAGCATAAACTCGTAACTAATGTGTGATGGTCTAATACTATTTACAAACAAGAGAGAACTCTTCTTGTCTTCTTGCTCTATGCCAAGAAAAGAGGTGGAAATGGAAACTGCTAATTCTAGAAGAAGAAACAGAATGACTTGGAGGCTTGAAGAAACAAGAAGAGGACGGATTAAGACCACAGCAGGAAGCAGGGGGTCTGGTCTGGAACCTGGTTTTGTTTCCCACAGTTCGCAGTGTTCAGACACAGGCTCAGGAGGAGCCCAACCTCACTTCAAAGAGGGTGCTTGAGGGAGCCAAGCCCCGCGCCCCTCCTCAGAATCCCGCCAAGGGCTGGGCTCTTCTGCCTTCAGTTCACATGGCTCACTGATCCTATTATCTCTGGGACGGAGCTTTCTTTTGTTTTGTTTTTGAGGTCCTGGGGATCAAATCCAGGAGTATTCTACATCTAAACTACATCCCCGGCCCTATTTTATTTTGAAACAGGGTCTCACTAAGTTAACACATGCTGGCCTCGAGCCTCCGATCTTCCTGTTTCAGCCTCCCAAGTACTGGGACTACAGGCACGTGCCACCACACTTGGCTAGACAGATTCTTTAAAAGATAAATGTTTTTCTTCACTAAACACAAGACTGGTCTCTCTCTCTCTCTCTCTCTCTCTCTCTCTCTCTCTCTCACACACACACACACACACACACACACACACACACACACACCTTTCTAGCAAAACCTCACTGCCTTGGTAAAGAGCCAGCAGAGCAGAAAGCAAAGTAAATGCAGGAGGTGACAGAGGACACTAGCACATATCCAATTAGCTATAAGAAAATTACAAGCATGATGGCGACCACTCATGTTGAACACCCAGCTCCACGGAGCCCGTGTCTCTCTGATCTCATTAGAACCACTCGGCTGCGGCTGACCCGCCCTCCCAGCATCTTTAGCTCCCTGCAGGGCCGGGGCTCTCTGAGTTTTAATGCGGAATGTGGAGCCATCAATAGCTCTGATCGGGCCATGGACGGCTGAGCTGTTCCAGTGTACTGCATCTCACGGATGCTAAAACACACTCCTCCGCCCTCCACAGTTCAAGACTTTTTAAATCCAGATGTGCCTTAGAAGCAGGGCAATCGTCATTGCCTCGCAGCGGCAAACTTGGTTGTGGCTCTTTGTACTGGCATAATTTCAGCTGAGCTAAACATGTGGTCATGAGATGGGTGTGACCTCCAGTGACTGTGTGTGTGTGTGTGTGTGTGTGTGTGTGTGTGTGTGTGTGTGTGTGTGTGTTGCTGGAGATTGAACTCAGGGGCATCCTATCTCTGAGCTATATCCATAGCTTGCTGTATCTATCATCCATCTATCTATCTATCTATGTATCTATCTATCTATCATCATTTATTGTTTTGGAACAAGGTCTCATCCAATTGTTGAGAGTCTTGCTAAATTGCGGAGGGTGTCCTTGAACCTGTGATCCTCCTTTCTTAGCCCCCCCACCCAAGTAGTGGGATTACAGGCATGTGCCATCATGTCTGGCTTCAGTGGTATTTAAAAGGTCCTTAAAATCCTAAATCCTAGATATCCTAGATATTGGTACTCGAACAGTGAGCTATTGTGTCTGCAGAAAGACACAGGAAACATGTAAATTCGGCACTTGACCTTTGGGCTGTGGTAAGACAGCCAGGCTATGTGGAGTCGATGAGGTGCGGTGGAGAGCTTGAGGCCATCGAAGAGTTTGAATTGTATTTTTTCTTTTTAATTATATTTATTTATTTATTCATTTGCAGTACTGGGGATAGAACCCAGGGGCATTCAACACTTTGAGCTACACCCCTGTTTTTTATTCTTTATTTTTCAATAAAATTTTATTGCTGTATTGTAGTCATACATCTTAGTGGGATTAAAAAAAAAAAAAAAAAAACTTGAGGAGCCAGGCGTGGTGGCACACACTTGTAATCCCCGTGCTTGGGAGGTAGAGACAGGAGGATCGCGCAGGAGGATTGCGCAGGATGGGACTGGAGTGGTAGAATCAAAGATGGAGAGATGTGGATACATCCACGACGTATTTAAAATCAAAATAGGTAGGTCTTAGCTGGGCGTGGTGGCGCACACTTGTAATCCCAGCATTCGGAAGGCTGAGCCAGGAGGATCACGGTTCACGGCCAGCCTTAGCTACTTTAGTACTTAGTGAGGCCCTTTGCAGCTCAGTGAGACCCTGTTTCAAAATAAAGAATTAAAAAAAAATAGGGCAGGGCATGTAGCTCGGAGGTAGATCTTGGACTCCATCCCCAGTACCACCAAAAAAACAAAATAGGTAAATCTTGCAATGAAACAATGAGTGAAAACAAATTGGCGGACAGTGTTAGCATTCGTCAAGGCCAGGGACAAAGCTGTGTGAACAGGGCCAGGCTGGGGAGTGCAGTGTTCAGTCTGGGACATGTTCATTTAAGACACTCAATGGAAGAGTCGAGATGCCAGTTGGGCAGATGAGTCCGGGGCTCAGAGCAGCGTCCTGAGGACGCTCACAAACGGAGGCACCGGCAACCTATGGATTGCAGGCTCAAGGATGGTCTCCACAATTTAGCCAGATGCTGTGTCAAAATAAAAATACTTAGCACCATGGATTTTAAACTTAGATGAACACATATAAGGCAAGCGTGTGGACGAAGAGACTTAACACCCACCAAACCAGTGAATGGGAGATTGAGTGAGGGTAGATGTCTGCCAAGGACAGGGATGGATGGATGGATGGATGGATGGATGGATGGATGGATGGATGGATGGATGGATGAGTGACCAGGGAAGAGAAAACCAGAAGCCCCTGATATCTTGGAAGTCAAATGGGTGTTTCAAGGAGTGAGTGACCAGCTTACCTGCGAGGTAGTAACTTGATACCAGAATAAACCAACAGACACTGGATATATGAAGCAGAGGTTCCTGTCACCCTGACAAAAGGTATGACGATGGCATGTCCCAGACAGAGACAAGATGGGAGCCAGCCAGTGAATGAGCCTTCGACATGGCTTATGGCAACAACACTTTCATCAAACTGGCTCTGAAGAAGGTCAGGTGGTACAAGAAGAAATAGCAACAAGAATCCAGGCATGGAGAGGCACGCCTGTAATCCAGGACTTGGGAGGCTGAGACAGGAGGACTGCAGGATCGAGGGCAGTCTCAGCAACTTAACCGGACCCTGTGTCAAAATAAAAAAAAATAAAAGTGACTGGGCGTGTAGCTCGGAGGTAGAATGCCCCCTGGGTTGCATCCCCAGGACCCAGAAAAAGAAAATAAAACATCAACAACAGCAAAATAAGTAAAGCTACCATTTATTGAGCAGCTATGATTAGCCATCAAATTGTCACTTCACTGAGGCAGCTCCTAAGCCCCCTTGGGTCAATGGCAACACTTATTCCCTGTGCTTGTAGACTGTGTGACTTCTTGACTCTTCAAAGCCAGCACTGGAGAGAGCAAGATAGTCGGCTGGGGACACAGAATCTTATGCAATAACTGTAGGAGTGACGCCAAGTTTGACTCAATGTTATCACAAGCGTGAGAAGGCTTGACCTTTGCCATATATATCATTGGTTAGAAGTAAATCACAGGAAAGAGGCTACACAAAGGCCTGAACACCAGGAGGCCGGTGAGCTCAGGATCTGCTCAACTCCCACAGCTGGTGGAAGTGGAGACCAGCTATATGTTCATTCCAATATTCTTTCTTCCTTTCTTCCTTTTGTTTCTTTTCTTTTTTCTTTCTTTTTCTTTTCCTTCATTTTCTTTATTTATCTATTTATTTTGGTTCTAGGAATTGAAACCAGGGGCATTCTACCTCCAAGCTACACTCCCAGCCCTATTTTATTCTTTATTTTGAAACAGGGTCTCACTGAGTTGTCAAGGGCCTCACTAAGTAGCTGAGGCTGCCCGCGAACCACGATCCTCCTGTCTCAGCCTCCCCAATGCTGGGATTACAAGCGGGCGCCACCGCGCCTGGCTTTTTCCCATTCCCTTTCAATGTGACCATATAGTTTCACAAATTTAAGAACAAGATTCTAAAAATAGCCTTCTGAAAATAGCATGCCCTGGCTACAGACGTACCAAGTTCTCTATCGCTGGAGCTGCTCAAGCTTAAATTCCACAGTCGTTTGATGTGGATGTGGCTACAGGGTCGTGTCACGGAGCAAGATAAGGAGGCTTGCAAGGTGCTTAGGAACCTCATGGTTCTGACTATTTTTCTGCACATCACAGAATCATAGGATGTTAAAATCAGGAGGAATCTTTGAAATGAAGTCAAGCTCCTACACTCTGATATGAAACCTCAGGTCTAGAGAAGTCAAAGCTTGTGTCAAGGCTCAACGCAAGCCACTTGAGATAGGAAACCAACAGGGGCATGGTGATGCACACTGTAATCCCGGTACTGGGGAGGCAGAGACTTTGAGGTTGCCTTCTGCAACTTAGTGAGACCCTGTTTCTAAAGAAAAACATAAAATAGGGCTGGGGGTGTTGTTCAGAGGTAGAATACCTCTGAGTTCAACCCCAGTACCACAAAGAGAGGGGGGGGAGGGAGAGGGAGAGGGAGAGAAAAAGAAGGAGGAGGAGGAGGAGGAGGAGGAGGAGGAGGAGGAGGAGGAGGAGGAGGAGGAGGAGGAGGAGGAGGAGGAAGGAAGAGAAGGAAGGAAGGAAGGAAGGAAGGAAGGAAGGAAGGGGAAAAATAAAGGGCCTAATATCTATCCTCAAGCAGCTTATAATCTAATTGGGAGAAAGTAGTAAAAATGTAACATAATATACAATAAACAAGTTCTATGATGAAATTTTATTCAAGGCACCTCAGATATCCAGACAAAGAGAGGAACCCCAAGAAGGGGCCAGTCAAGGTCTCCTGATGAGGTGAGATTCAGACCCAAGGGGGATGCAGGTGGTGATGTCCAGCCCTGGGTTTCCCACGCCAGTGCACGCAGCACAGCTTAACCCAGGGAGCTCATGGTAATGAGCTGTCTGATGCAGCTGCGCTGGGTGGAGCCTGGGCTTCTGCTTTCCTAACAAGCCTCCAGGTGGTACAGATGTTCCACATCCTCAGAACACAGCCTGAGCAGCAAGGCAGTAGAGAAGCGGATCTCAAATCCCCGCCCTTCATTCCTTCCTTCCTACCTAATTCTGCCATCTGTTTTCTGAAACTGAAGGAGGAGAGATCATGAGATTTCCTTCCAGGAACCCTCTCGTCAGAGGCACAGCCATGCTACCTGGGATGAAAAGATATCTTCAAAATTTGGGGGGGAGCGGAGCGGGAACTGAGGATTGAGCCCAGAAGCATTTTACCTCTAAGCTACACCCCCCGCCCTATTTTATTTTTTTTAATTTTGACACAGGGTCTCACTGAGTTGCAAAGGACCTCACTAAATAGCTAAGGCTGTCCGCAGACCACAATACTCCTGTCTCAACATCCCATGCCGAATGCTGGGATTACAAGGGTGCCCACTATGCCGGGCAACCAGTCTTAACTTTTTAAGGAAGACGAAAGTGGATGACTCTGCCCACCATTGCAAGAATCTTATAATGCAGATCATAGCGTCCAATTAACCAGGAACCGTGGCCTTAAGGCAAGTGGTATAATAGAGAAGTCTCCATGCAGAGGGTAAAAACCCAACAGGGGCGAGGAAGAAGGAAGGCATTGAAGGGAGAATCAGAGGTAAATGGAGACGAGGTCAGAGCTAGAAGACAGCGTCCTACTGTGAACTTTCTCTTTGTCCAGCGCCCACACCCACTGTAGATAAGACCACACTACACACGTGCTGAACACAGTCCTCTGAGACTCTTTATCTACCCAGCGTTCTAGGCTCAGTGCCCATATCATGGGAATTCTCCAGGACCTACAAAATTATTTGAGGCTGGTACAGAATTGCTGACTGCCAAATGTGAAAAGAAACCAGCAAAATGTCAGTTAATAGATGTTCGGCACCAAAATGCAATGTTATTTTAACCTCATCAATGGTTCAGTTTACTAGTCACACGAATTTCACTTCATCTGAGAACTATTTGCAGGTTAGATTTGTCCACCTTGCAAAAAAAAAAAAAAAAAAAACACCTGAACAAACATGAGGATTGCCAAGAAACCCTAGCTGCTCCACAGAAAAGCTTCCAGTAGCTAATAATTCCTAAAGAACTGAAGAATCCCACAGAAATATTTTTTAATTTATGGCAAAATATACATATTTTAGTGCAGGTTTTGGGTGTTTTGGGGGGTTTTTTTGTTTTGTTTTGTTTTTTTGCGGGTCTAGGGATGGAACCCAGGGGCATTCGACCTCCAAGCTATACCCCCTGCCCTATTTTTTATTCTTTATTTTGAAACCGGGTCTCACTGAGTTGCAGAGGGCCTTACTAAGTAACTGAGGCTGTCTGCAAACCACAATTCTCTGGTCTCAGCCTCCCAAATGCTGGGATTACAAGCATGTGCCACCACGCCCAGCTTTCGGTGTGTTTTAATGTAACTAATGTGATACAAGGCCTGACACCTGGGACAGCAGTTCTTTGTGAAAAACTATAAACTGAGCAGATCATGGTGGTACATGCCTATAATTTGAGTACTTGGGAAGCTGAGACAGGAAGATTAAAGGTTCAAGAACAACCTCAGCAAATAGTAAGATTCTAGCCAGCATGGTGGCACATGCCCAGTACTTGGGAAGTTCAGGGAGGATGCAGGTTCACTGCCAGCCTCCACTACTTAGTGAGGCCTCTGCAACTTGTGAGACTTTGTTTCAAAATAAAGAATAAAGCCAGGTGTGGTGGTGCATGCTTGAAATCCCAGCACTTGGGAGGCTGAGACAGGAGGACCAATAGGAGGATCATGTAGGTTCGAAGCCAGCCTCAGCTACTTATTGAGGCTCTCAGCAACTTAGTGAGACCCTGTTTCCAAAAAATATAAAATAGGTCTGGGAATATAGTCCTGAGGTAGAAAAGCCCCTGGGAACCACCCCAGTACTGCAAAAAATTTTAAAAAAGAATAAAAAACAGGGCTGGGGATGTAGCAGGAGGTAGAATGCCCCTGGATTCAACACACACACACACACACACACACACACACACACACACACACACACAGAGTGAGTTTCTCACCAACCTAGCAAGATCTTATTTCAAAATAAAATAGGGCTAGGGGTGTAGAGCTGGGAGGTAGAATGCCCCTGAATTCAATCCCCAGTAGCACACAGAAATATGTAACATATTATATATTATAATATATAATATATGATAATATATTCTATGATAATATATATTATAATATGTATCTTAAGTTTATATATATCTAAGCTGAAAAAGTGAAATGATTGTCCAGATGACAATAACTGGGTGAAAATGATTAAATTTTTAGGATTTTAGTGACGGGTGTGGTGGCGCACACTTGTAATCCCAGCATTCGGGAGGTTGAGTCCAGAGGATCACAGTTCCCAAACAGCCTCAGCTACTAAAGCCCTCCGCAACTTAGTTGATAGGTCGGGTCCCTCCCTTCCCCCACGGGACCCTGTAGCAGGGACAGGAGGCGGAACCCCAGAAGACAGAAGCGAAGATATCGTGAGACTCCAGGTGTTGCAAGACTCCAGACATTGCGAGACAGGCTCCAGGTGCCTCGAGACTCCAGATGTCACAGAGAATCAGCATTCCCACGCTGCTAGCTCCACCCCAAGACCTCCCCATAAATACTTGTACTTCCTCTCTGACTGTGTGACTCTGCCAACCGACTGTGACTCTGCTGACCCTGTGGCTCTGCTGTTCAGCCATTGGTCCCTTCCCCCCATGGTCAGCAGATCTCACTCGAAGGTGCCGGTTGATTAAAGAGGCCTTTAATAACTCGGCTGGTGTTTACCTCCTTTGCGACCCCCAACTCAATTTCAACGTTACATTAGTGAGACCCTGATTCAAAATAAAGAATAAAAAATAAGGCAGGGGATGGAGCTCGGAGGTCGAACACCCCTGGGTTCCAACCCCAGACCCACAAAAATAACTTGCTCCAAGTAGCCTAAAAGGATAAAGGAAGCCAATGCACTCCTTCCTTCAGCAATACTGATTGAACACTGCTACGTGCCAGTCACAATTCTAGAGACAGGAACACAAGCGTAAAGGAGCCGAGCCGGAGCCAGGCGCAGTGGTCACGTCTACAATTCCAGTACAGGGGGAGACTGAGACAGGAAGATGGCAGGTTCAAGCAATTTAGCTCCCTCACTCCGAATGGAGAAAATAGCACTTGTGTCGCCCAGTCTACGCCACATTCTGGGCTACGCGCTGCCCCCATTCATAACGCGGGGGCTCTGTGTGGTCTTATCATTGTCCTGTTAACCCCCTGCCCCAAATGACAGGACTGAAGCCCAGGTCTTTCTGACCCTGCGTGCACACATCTTGGGGGCCCGTGAACCGCAGGCTGGTAAGATCTGGGGAGAGGGGATGCGCTGTTAGTACTCTGCCTCTTTGACACAAACGAGGGACATAAGCCCCACCCAGTCCCCCAGCCCTGCCAGGGAGCCCTGGGGAAGATGCCTGGAGGTTTGGGATGGACTTTGTCCATTAATATGCCTCTCTCTGGCCGGGCAGGGTTACCTGGCATCCGGAATCCTACGACACTCAGTCCCCAGTGGCTGACCACGGCTGCAGCAAGGTATTGCCTGGGGATTCCAGCTCAAAGGTCCCCACTCCACGAACTCAGAGGACAGCTGCTCCTATCCATCACTCCCCAGCTCAGTGCCACAAGCCACTTCCAGCCAGGCCTGGCCCCAGGGCATGGGCTTTTAAGGTCAAAGGCAACAAGCTTTGGGAATTGAGCTTATCTCAGGAGTGAATACCCCAGGACTTTGACTGTTCGCCCCCAAGCACTCCCTCCCATGGCTGCTGGGAAGTGACTCAGGACCCCGGGCCTGTTCCTGGTGACTGGGTTAACTAAGGTCCCATAAGACTAAATGAAGAAAGCCACCGGGTTTTCTGCATAGTTTTCTAGCTTCCGTATCCTTCATTTCAAGTACCTAAGGATGAAGAAAGAAGCCGCAGTAATTATATCTCTTTTCCTTCTGTGGAAGGGCTGGAGTTCCTGTAATGGAATTTTCTCTCGTCTGTCTGAGGTAGACGTCGGTCTTCCTGTCCTGCTAGGGGCAGCTGCAGAGGCCACAGTAAAGGGCTGGCCTGGAGCCAGAGCAAGTGAAAGCCTGCCCGTCTGGTCATTACAATGGCAAAATACAGACATATGCTGGGCGTGGTGGCACACGATTGTAATTCCAGCTTTGGGGAGGCTGAGACAGGAGGATCACAGTTCAAGGACAGCTTCAGCTACTTAGGACCTTTGCAACTCCGTGAGACCCTGTTTCCAAATAAAGAATAAAAAAAAAAATAGGGCTGGGAGTGTCGCTCGGAGGTAGAATGCCCCTGGGTTCCATCCCTGGTACCACACACACACAAAAAAAAAAAATACAGCCATTTGTTGCTTACCAACAGGGATACCTTCTGAGGAATAAGTCTTAGCTAGGTCGATGTGTGCAAAAACCATCCAGGGTGTATTCACACACACCCAAGTGGCACATTCAGGCCGGTCACTCCGGGTGGCCCGATGCCATCCAGAGAACACGAGATGTATGAGGCAAAACACCACACACTCTTGTCAGGAAACTTTTAATAAGTAACAATGATCAAAGTAGAAAATAGTAAATGCATACATCAGGGAGACGCATTGGTGGTCACCATTCATAATTATACATGCTAGACTTTCCCACAGTTGGCAGCCCAGTGGGTTTGCTTACACCAGCATCACACAACCACAGCGCCATGCCTTGCTCTGGACAACTGCTGCCTGTCACTAGGCAATTGGAATTTCTCAGCTTCAACGCGCGCGCGCACGTGTGTGTGTGTGTGTGTGTGTGTGTGTGTGTGTGTGTGTTACTGGGGATTGAACCCCGAGGCCATCTACCTCTGAGCTGCACCCCCAGCCATATTTATTTATTTATTTATTTATTTATTTATTTATTTATTTATTTATTTATTGTGGTACTGGGATTCCTGGAAGCCCTTCTACTTCTAGGCTACACTCCCAGACCTATTTTTTTATATATATTTTTACTTGGAAACAGGGTCTCTTAAGTCAGCGCAGCTGGCTTCGAACCTGCGCGATCCTCCTATCTCTGCCTCCCAAGCGTGGGGAATACAAGCGTGTGTCACCACATCCGGCTTAGTTTTTATTTTAAAAGAGGTTCTGGCAGCCTGGTGTGGTGGCGCACGCTTGTAATCCCAGCATTCAGGAGGCTGAGACTGGAGGATCGCGGTTAGCGAACAGCCTCAGCTAAATTAGTGAGGCCCTCTGCAACTCAGTGAGACCCTGTTTCAAAATAAAGAATGAGCCGGGCGTGGTGGCGCACGCTTGTAATCCCCGCGCTTGGGAGGCAGAGACAGGAGGATCGCGCAGGTTCGAAGCCAGCCGCACGCGCTGGCTTAGGAGACCCTGTTTCCAAATAAAAATGTAAAAATAGGTCTGGGAGTGTAGCCCGGAGGTAGAAGGGCTTCCAGGAACCCCAGTACCATCAACAACAAAAAAAAAAAGAATGAAAAATAGGGCAGGGGGTGTAGCTCAGAGGTCGAATGCCTCTGGGTTCTATCCCCAGACCCGAAAAAAATAAAAATAAAAATAAATAAATAAAACAGGTTCTCGCTAAGTTGCTAAAGGTCTCACTAGGTTGCCAAGGCTGGCCTCCAATCTGTGATCCTCCTGTCTCAGCCTCCCAAGTACCAAGATTACAGGCATTTGCCACCACACCCGGCTCTCTGTTATCATCTTATGGGACTGCCATTGGAAATGTCTATCATTGACCCAAACATCGTAATACAAACAGATTCTTCCTCTCTTTCTCTTTCCTTCCCTCCAAATGACTTTTTTCAGTGGACATCACCCGTTATCCAATCTCTTTGTCCAAATAATATCTAAAGCCTTCACTTCCAGGCTTCCTTCCAAAGAGGCAGACTTGGCTGGCCTTGTCTTCTTCCCCTTCATCCTCAGAGATTTCAGACAGGATGGCTTAAAATGTGGTCACCAGGGGCCCTGGGCCCCCGGGTGGGGGTCAAGCGGGGCACCCCTGACCCCCGGGAAGGTTCGGGCAGGGTCGCAGGGCCCTGGGCCCCCACGCAGGCAGGGATCGAGCGGGGCACGCCTAGCTCCCAAAGGACCGGGCCAGGCCGCAGGGCTCTGAGCCCCCAGGCAGGAATCAAGCGGGCACGCCTGTCCCCGGGAAGGTTGGGGGCCGGGCCGGGCTGCAGGGCCCTGGGCCCCCGGGTGGGGATCGAGCAGCACATGCCTGGCCTCCCGAAGGACCGGGCCAGGCCACAGGGCCCTGGGACCCCGGGCGGGGGTCGAGCAGGGCACGCCTGCCCCCCATAGGTCTGGAGGTCCTGGCTGCAAGGCCCTGGGTCCCCGGGCAGGGGTCGAGATGGGCACGCCCCCCCCCCCCCCGCAAGGACAGGGGCTGGGCTGCAGGGCCCTGGGCCCCCGGGCGGGGTCAAGCGGGGCATGCCTGCCCCCGGAAGGACCGGGGTAGGCCGCAAGGCACTGGGACCCGGGCAGGATCCAGTGGGGCACGCCTGCCCCTGGAAGTTTCAGAGGTCCAGGCCGCAAGGCACTGGGCCCATGGGCAGGGGTCAAGCAGGGCCTGCCTGCCCTCTGGAAGGCCCGGAGGTCCCGGCCGCAAGGCCCTGGGCCCCGGGCGGAGGTCGAGCAGGACACACCTGTCCCCTGGAAGGTCCGGAGGTCCAGGCCGCAAGGCCCTGGGCCCTGGGCAGGGGGCGGGCAGCCCGGCCTACCCCCAGGAGGCATGGTGTCAGGCAGGAGGCTGAGCCCAAGTTCCGGGAGGCCCGGTACCAAACAGGAGACCTAACCGCGGGTACAGAGGAACCCAGCTCTGCTGTGCTACACCAGGCCATGGTGCGCTTAGAACAGCAGAATCTGCTCTGCACAGTGAGACTGTTGAACTCCGCTTTTAGAAGTGAGGAAATAAAAAAAATTCATTGCTTCCAAGTGACTGATAGCCACAACTTCCTCAAACAACTCATGCTGTCTTCTCTTATTTAAAAAAAAAAAAAAGGAAAAATATTGGAGTGGAGTCAAGATGGCCACAGTGGCAGCCAGTATACTGGAGATGCAGACAAAACCTATCCAACTGAACTGGAACTTTTGGAAAAAATCCCCACGAAAGAGGACTGCTTCTCCTCTACATCCTTAAAAATCCTGGACATCACATGTTAGGAGAGAGTTTAGCGGAGACCTAGGAGGAAGGCGGTGTGGGCAGCGGTGGCTGCGATGGCGGTGGAGGCTTGTATTTGGGAGAAGCAGAGATCTGATTCAAACCACCCTGATCTTCTGAAGAAATTACCCCAAAGGTGGAATGCTACCTTCGTGCATGCTTAGGAACACTGGACAACATGCGGTGTGGGAAAATAGCTTGGGAAAGATTTGAAATGGTGGAGGCAGCGCCAATGGCAGCGGCCAGTACTCAGGGGAGGCAGAGTTCTAAAACAATACACCTGGAACTTTTGAAGAAATAACCCCAGAGGCAGAATGCCACCACCATGCACCCTCGGGAAAGTGGGACAACCTGCTGAGTGAAGAGGGTGCTCGGATTGGAGCCTGCTGAGGGGTGAGGCCGGTGACGGGGTCCTGCCCCCCCCACCCCCGTCAGTGGTGGGGCTGATCAGGAAGGTTGACTGCCAATGACTCAAACACACACACACACACACACACACACACACACACACACACACACGAGCCGGGAGTCAAGTCAAGCAAGATCTCATTTATTCCTCTTCAAGCAATCATATATATATAGCACAAAACCATGAGGGGAATTCCCATGGGAAATAGCCTAGCCTATCGGGATAAAGATCACTAGCATGTAGTTCACAGCCAATCCCAAGCCAGTACATGAGCCATTCATGCGTGCAGAAGCTCCTTTAAAGGTAAAAAGGGGAAAACTGCTCAGTCTCCCCACCCATAATGAATGGGGAAACCACGCCTTCATAGCTTCCTCCAGGCACCATCTTAGCCCCTTTTCTGCTGAATCATTTTACTGTGGAAGTTCTTAAACTTTACCTAAAGCTTTGCCTTAGGCTGCAGGCCTCTCAAGCCTAGGGAGGCTGCATCTCTTTAGGAGCTGTATGGACACACCCCAACAGGCCGGTGCTGGGGCCAGCGAGGCTAGGATTGGAGCCTGCCATGAGGCAAGGCCAGTTCTGGGGCCTCTGAGGCCAGGGTCGGAGCCTGCTGAGGGGAAAAGCCAGTGTTGGGGCCAGCAAGGCCGGGATTGGAACCTGCTGTGAGGCAAGGCCGGTACTGGGGCCTTCAAGGCCAGGATAGGAGCCTGCTGAGGGGTTAGGTCGGTGCCAGGATCAGCAAGGCCAGGATTGGAGCCTGTCATGAGGCAAGGCCAGTGCTTGGGCCTCTGAGGCTGGGATCAGAGCCTGCCAAGGGGTTAGGCCGGTGCCGGTGCCAGCAAGGCCAGGATCGGAGCCTGCCATGAGGAAAGGCCGGTGCTGGGGCCTTCGAGGTCTCAATTGGAGCCTGCTGATGGGTTAGACCGGTTCCAGGGCCAGCAAGGCCGGGATCAAAGCCTACCACAAGACAAGGCCAGTGCTGGGGCCTCCGACACTGGGATCGGAGCCTACCACAAGACAAGGCCAGTGCTGGGGCCTCCGACACTGGGATCGGAGCCTACCGAGGGGAAAGGCCGGTGCCAGGGCCAACGAGGCTAGGATCGGAGCCTGCCATGAGGCAAGGCCACTACTGAGGCCTCCGAGGCCGGAATCAGAGCCTGCCAAGGGGTAAGGCCGGTGCCGGGGCCAGCAAGGCCTGGATCGGAGCCTGCTGTGAGGAAAGGCCGGTGCTGGGGCCTTCGAGGTCTGGATTGGAGCCTGCTGATGGGTTAGGCTGGTTCTGGGGCCAGTGAGGCCGGGATTGGAGCGTACCACAAGGCAAGGCCAGTGCTGGGACCTCCGAGGCCGGGATCGAAGCCTGCCGAGGGGTAAGGCCGGTGCCGGGACCAGCAAGACTGGGATCGGAGCCTGCCATGAAGCAAGGCCGGTGCTGGGGCCTTCTAGGTCTGGATTGGAGCCTACTGATGGGCTAGGCCGGTTCCGGGGCCAGCGAGGCCAGGATTGGAGCCTACTGTGAGGCAAGGCTACTACTGAGGCCTCCGAGGCCAGGATTGGAGCCTGCCTATGGGTAAGACCGGTACAGGGGCCAGCGAGGCCGGGACCGGAGCCTGCCGAGGGGTTAGGTCGGTACCAGGATTGGCGAGGCCAGGATTGGAGCCTGCCATGAGGTAAGGCCGGTGCTGGGCCTCTGAGGCTGGGATTGGAGACTGCTGTGAGGCAAGGCCAGTGCTGGGGCCTTCGAGGTCTGGATCAGAGCCTGCTGATGGGTTAGGCCGGTGTCGGGGCCAGCGATGCTGGGATCGGAGCCTGCCGTGCTGCAAGGCCAGTGCTGGGGCCTCCAAGGCTGGGATCAGAGCCTGCCATGGGGTAAGGCCGGTGCTGGGTCCAGCAAGGCCAGGATCCAAAGCAGCTGTGAGGCAAGGCTGGTGCTGGGGCCTCCAAGGACGGAATCGGGGCCTGCCGAGGGGTTAGGCTGGTGCCAGGCCAGCAAGACCAGGATCGGAGCCTGCCATGAGGCAAGGTCGGTGTTGGGGCCTCCAAAGCTAGGATAGGAGCCTGCCAAGGGTTCAGGCCGGTGCTGGGGCCTCCGAGGCCAGGATAGGAGCCTGACGAGGGTTTAGGCTGGTGCCAGGGTCAGCAAGGCCAAGATCGGAGCCTGCCATGAGGCAAGGCCAGTGCTGGGGCCTCCGAGGCTGGGATTGGAGCCAGCCCAGGGGTTAAGCTGGTGCGGGGGCCAGTGAGACCAGGATTGGGGCCTCCCATGAGGCAAGGCCGGTGCTGGAACCAGCGAGGTCGGGATCATAGTCCTCCGGGTGGCCAGGCCTCTACTGGAGATGTCAAGAGTGGGATTGGAACTTGCAATGCAGCATGCACAGAGAAATATCATAGAAAGTAAAAACCAAATGCTTCCCCTAGCTAGCAAAATCTAGGGGGGAAGGGGTAACAAGAGGAGGTCGAGTTGCAGAAAGGGCCCTATAGAGAAGCAACTAAGGTGACCAGTCAGAGGGGATGGGATGGGGAAGGATAGAACCTCTTTAAAACTCAGGAGGTACGTAAACAAATGTATCAAAGATAACCACCAATCAGACATGGTATCGAGGGAGGGGGAGGGAATGGGAAGGGGATTGGATGAGGGCCGATTGGATGATGTGTGCTTGTATATCCTCTCAAGTCTTGTATTCCAATGTCATGTATGATTACAGTGCACCAATAAAAAAAAATTTTTTTTTAATGTGGTCACCAAAGAACACTTTCAAAACGGGCCAGCCTTTAAGCAGACCCTACAGGTCTCCTTCTTTTTGTCTCCTTGAATTGTACTTTTATACAGGACACTAGATATGAGCCCTCACTCGTTTTCTCCCAGATGGACAACCTGTTGCTCTTCCATAGTTTATGAAATAAGCCATTCTTCTTTCACTTCACTGAAATGCCACATTTTCATATATAAAATGATCATATAAGAAGGGCTCTATTTCTGAACTGTCCATCTGTGTCCTGAGCTATCTGTCCAGCCCTGCTCCTATAGCGTCCTGATTTCCTGTGGTGACATTTAATGTCTTAATACTTAGGCAGATGCTTTCTTTTACACTCTCACTGGCTGACTCTTCATAGGCATTTTTTTTTTCTGTATGAAACTTCATCACCATCAATTTTTTTCTGTATGAAACTTCATCACCATCAATTACTCCTCTGAAAGTCATTAGAACTCTAACTGGGATTTCAGATTTCATTGATATACTAGTATTGACGAAATCAATTTGTTATATTAGTTTTTTTTTTTTTTTTAATTTTATTTTATTGGTGCACTGTATTCATACATCATAGTGGGATACAAACTTTTGTAGACATACATGCACACATCGCCCAGTCAGCCCCCACCTGATCCCCACCCCATTCTCTCCCCATCCCTCCCTCCCATGCTTGGCTTAGTGGTTGACATCTAGTATTATAGCAATTTATCCAAAATTAAAAATGATAATCTCACATAACAGTTTCATTTGTCTGATACCAAGTGTTTGATGATTTAAAGATAGCATTTCAATATTTCTTTTTGCTTTCTTTCTTACTAGAGCATATTTTTTTTCTGTTTTTTTAGGTGAAACTATCATATATTTATATATTTATTTTTCAGAAAAAAATCTATCCTAATATGGAATATGAATTCTAGATACCCAAAACGATCTTGAAAAAGAACAAAGCTAGCAGATATATATTTTCTGATTTCAAACCATATAAAGCTACAATAATTGAAACAGTGTAGTACTGTTCTAAAGGCAGATATATAGACCATTGGAGTTAAATACAAGCCTAGAGCTAAATTCTTCCCTATATTGTCAAGTTATTTTTGACAAGGTTTCCACGAACATTTGGTGGTGGAAATAATAATCTTTTAACTAAATATTGTTGAAAAATAATAATTACATGGAAAAGAATAAAATTGGACCTTTACCTAATCCCATATACAAGTATTAACTCAAAATAGATAAAAGACCTAAATATAAATCTTAAGACTATAAACTTTTAGGAGAAAATCTGGGTCATAAAACCTCACAACATTGAAATTGGCAGTGATTTCTTGGATATGATTTCAATGGCACCGGCAACAGAAGAATATACAAACTCCCTAAAAAATAAAAGAAAATATTGTATATCCAAAGACAATGTAAACAGAGTTAAAAGTTACTAATAGAATTGGATAAAATATTTCCAAATGCTATATCTGAAGGTATATTAATATTCCAACTAGAAATCCTAAAAATTAACAACAATAAAGGCAAACAATACAACTTAGAGATAGGTAAAAGACTAACATAAATAATGAATCTCCACAGATAACCAATCTTAGTTGTCTGTTGGATGGAAACTCTTACTTCCGGGAAGATGGCGACCGAGAAAAGCGGGGCTTAAGAGTCCCGCTAACAACCAATCTCCATTACCACAAAAAGAGCGCCTTTCATAGCCAGAAAACACCATCACCAGAAAAACAAAAAAACCCACCAGGCTCCAGAGAGAAAGCGGACTGAGAACAGAGCTCAGGGCCACAGAGGAGACACACGAGCCCGAGGACGCGGCAGCAGCGCCATACTGCCGGCGGCAGCGGCGAACTCAACGGACGGCTACAGCAAGCCAGGTGAGCCGCTGCGGAACAGCCAGGCGGGATCTTTCGGCGCAGACAGCATTTAAAGCTCCCAGTGGCTGAGCTCAGCACACGCTGCAGGGATTCAGAGTGGAAATCAAAACCAGAGAAGAAAAAATACGCCAGCCTCATGGCTGAGGGCGTGGCAGAGGCGCCATATTGCCACCGGTGGCGGCAGCAGCAGTGAATTCGCCGAGTCCAGTACAGCTACATCTGCGTACTCAAGAACAGTGAGTCAAATTGCGGGCCACAGAGGAGAAATCGCAGTATTGGGCCTCCTGGGACTTGACCCAGTGAGGGAGTGGTGGTGGCAGAGATATCACACCATAGGAGAACGTGCAACCTGGCACCCCCCATAGTTTAAAGCAGCCTCTATCGACTCCCTGGGTCGGAGACTCTGTGATACAACCCAGTAAAGGAGTAGTGGGGTCTGAGATAATACAGACTCGAGATCCAGAGCACCTTAAGTGAAGCCATAGTGACCCAAGGGAAGAACCCAGAGAAGGCACAAACCTCCGAAATCATGGGAAAGAGGAATAACACTGGAGTAATGAATGTGCACAACCCCACAACATCAGAACCTGATAAAACAGAAAATCAGAGATTTCTAGAAGATCAAATCAGGAAAATAACTGTAGAAATAATAGAGGTGCTTCGAAAAGAACTCAGAGAGAGCCAAAAAGAGATAAAGGATGCAATTAATGAAGTAAAGGCCTCAATTCAAAGCACAAACAACCGATTAGACCACATGGAGAACAGAATCTCGCTCTTAGAAGATGAGCAATCCAAAAATGAATGCATAGTTTCTAATCTAGAAAAAAATATCCAACAGCAGGAATCTGACATTGAAGAAATATGGGCCCATCTTAAGAGAGCTAACCTAAGAATAATTGGAATAGAGGAGGGAAAAGAAAGTGATACCAAAGGGATCAACAATCTCTTCAAGGAAGTAATAGCAGAAAATTTTCCAAATATAGAGCAAGAGGTTGATACACAGATCCAGGAAACTTATAGAACTCCCTTTAGACAGGATCCGAGAAGAGGATCCCCACGCCATATAACTGTCAAAATGACCAATGTGGAAGCCAAGCAGAGAATCTTAAAGGCAACAAAAACAAAGGGCCAACTGACATTCAGAGGCAAACCAATTAGAATCACTCCAGACTTCCCAAACCAAGTCATGAGAGCCAGAAGGGCTTGGAGTAACATATTCCAAACTCTGAAAGAAAACAACTTCCAGCCAAAAATTTCCTACCCAGCAAAACTTTCTATCAAATTAGATGGAGAAATAAGAAGCTTCCATGACAAACAGAAACTGAAGGAACTTATGTCTTCAAAACCAGCGCTAGAGAAAATACTCAAAGAGATTAACTACAAAGAAGAAATAGGTAACACTCACCAGAACCAGAGAAACAATTTGTTATATTAGTTCTTTTCATTCGAGGATTGAGAAGTTTTTTTCATTTATTCAGGTGTTCTTTGCATCATTCCATTCTTTTTTTAAGGTTAAATATTACCCAGCTATGAAATCAATCATCTGACCCTGGTCTTCTCTGCTAATAGGTCTTTAAGTACCTTGCCAGTTCTTCCGTGGTAATTTTTGTATTCAAATATTTCACCTCTTATTGGGCCCTTTTTCAAAATTAAGTGGTTAGATTTTAAATGGCTATTGAAATGTCTACATAACATTCTTGATTTCACCTCTTGGCCTACAAAGTTTTGTATAAATTCTGCAGAAAAAGCTTGCCAACTCATGTTTTTGATTTTCAGATGGCTTATCAAATGAGTTTTTATGATATTCCCTTTCTGTTTTATTGTGTATTGTCTGTGGCTCTTAATATTTGTGGAGGGGGGATTCTAGGAATTGAACCCAGAGATCTTCTACCTCGGAGATACAAACTCAACCCTTTTTATTTTTTATTTTGAAACAGAGTCTCACTAAGTTGCTGAGGCTGCCCTCAAACCTAGGATCCTCCTATCTCAGCCTCACAAGTACTGAGATAACAGGTGTGCACCACCATGCCCACTATTACCCTTAATCTTGTATATTTTTCTCCTACACATTCTTGTTAACCAAGTTCATAGAGAGTTCATTAACTTAAAAAAAAACTAGTTTCTATATTTACTCATAGATTCTACTTTGTAGGTTTCTCTTCCATAGTAACCTGTAGTATTTGGCTATATCACTCTATTTCATCATTATTTTGGATCCCACTTGGAAAAAGCAAAATGTTTTCACAGAATCTAGAACAGACGGCCCTCTTATCACTTCGCATATTTATTTTGTACTTCTTGGAAAGCTCTTTGGGGTTTTTTAGGCCTAAATTTAATTCGATTTCTCTTGTAACATCCATAAAAGGAGAACGTAAAATTGCTTAAGGTATTCTTGAGATGGCTTCTCCTGGCGCATCCCGCTCTTCTGAATGACTGTGGCCTCAATCATCATTTGTACTTGTACTTTTCCTCTGGGCTGGCAAGACAGCAATTCTTAAAAGAATGTTCTAGTGTTATTTCCAAGGTTTTCTTCCCAGCTAACTGCCGATACTCATTCTGCTAGTTCTGATCTGGTTATCTCTTACTAGAAATGCCATTCAATAAATTCCAGACATCAGTCAACACTGACACCCTCCTCCCCCTCCAATAGTGCTTAAATGGTTTTTTGACTGACATGCCCAGGGATTCCAATCATGTCATGGGAAAGGAACATAACAACGAGGTCGCCCTGTTGCACAGTCAACAGAAATTGAGGACACATCCGAATAGCAGAGGCATCAAAATAAAAAATAAAATGGACCTTTGTATTGATAAAAATCCTCATTCAGTGATATGGTAATCTTCATTTCCTGTTTGCTTTATTTTTTTAAGATAGGTAATATATTTATTATGTCTTTCTTCTAAACTAAGAAAATATTTAAGGCAATGAATTTTTCTGCGAGAACAGCATTTTTAGTGACTATACTGAGGTTTTTACATAGGCATCATTTGTATCAATTTTAAATGGATTACAAATTCAGTTTTGATTTCCAATTGTACCAAGCGTTATCCATTGATCTTTATTCTCCATGAAGTGATATTTGGGGTTATTTCCAGTCTTTGTTATATCATGTGATTTACTTTGTAAAATCCCTACCTTTAAAAATGTGATAAACTGGCCAGCCAGGGCCCGGGTCGCGGGACTCTGGGCCCCAGGCCAGACCACGCATAGCACACCAGACCCCTGGAGAAACCGGGCCCAGTAAGACCCTGGGTCCAGGCAGGGGTCGGGAGGGGCACGCTGGACCCCGGAACAGCCGGGCCCCGGGTTGCAGGACTCTGGGCCCCAGGCGGAGTAGTGTGGAGCACGCTGGACCCATTGGGAAACTGACCGGATCACAGTGCTACTGAGTGCCTGATCCCACTGCCTCCTCAAACCACATATACTGTCTTCTCTTATTTAAAAAAAAAGGAAAAGGAAAAGGAAAAGGAAAAGAAAAAGGAAAAATATCAGAGAGGGGTTAAGAAGGCCGTGGCGGATGCCAGCACACTGGAGATGCAGACAAAACTTATCCAAATGCACTGGAACTTATGGACAAATTCCCCGTGAAGGAGGACTGCTGTTTTTCTATATTGTTAAGAATATTGGACATCACCTGTAAGGAGAGAGTTTAGCGGAGACCAAGGAGAAAGGCGGTGTTGAAAGCGGTTTCCGTGATGGCGGTGGAGACTTGTATTCAGGAGAAGCAGAAATTGGATCCTACCAACCTTATTTTTTTGGAGAAATTACACCAAATGTCGAATGCTACCATCACGCATGCTTAGGAACACTGGACAACATTCAGAGTGGAAAAAGGGCTTGGAAAGGACTTGAAATGGTGGAGGCAGTGGCAATGGAAATGGCCAGTACTCAGGGGAGGCAGAGATCTAATGCATTACACCTGGAACCTTTGAAATAATAACCCCAGAGGCAGAATGCTACCACCACGCACGCTCGAGAATGTGGGACAATTGGTTGGGCGAAGAGGGTGCTCGGATTGGAGCCTGCCGAGGGGTTAGGCCAGCGACGGACACAGCAAAGCTGGGATTGGAGCCTGCCATGAGGCAAGGCCAGTGCTGGAGCCTCCGAGGCCAGGATCAGAGCCTGCCGCGGGGTTAGGCCGGTGCTGGGGCCAGTGAGGCCAGGATAGGAGCCTGCTGTGAGGCAAGGCTGGTGCTGGAGACTTCGAGGCCAGGATCGGAGCCTGCCGTGGGGTTAGGCCGGTGCCGGGGCCAGCAAGGCCAGGATCGGAGCCTGTCGTGAGGCAAGGCTGGTGCTGGAGCTGTAAGACAGTGATCAAAGCCTGCTGAGGGGTTAACCAGTGCCGGGGCCAATGGCCGACATCGGAGCCTGCCATGAGGCAAGGCCACTACTGGGGCCTCTGAGGCCGAGATCGGAGCCTGCCGAGGGGTTAGGCCGATGCTGGGGCCAGTGAGGCCAGGATTGGAGCCTGCCGTGAGGCAAGGCCGGTGCTGGGGCCTTCAAGGCCGGGATCGGAGCCTGCTGAGGGGTTAGGCTGGTGCCAGGGCCAGCAAGGCCAGGATCGGAGCTCACCGTGAGGAAAGGCTGGAGCTGGGGCCTCTGAGGCCTGGATTGGAGCCTGCCGAGGGGTTAGGCCGGTGCCGGGGCCAGCGGCCGGCATCGGAGCCTGCTGTGAGGCAAGGCCTCTACTGAGGCCTCCAAGGCCAGGATCGGATCCTGCTGAGGGGTTAGACCGGTGCTGGGGCCAGTGAGGCTGGCATCGGAGCCTGCCGTGAGGCAAGGCCGGTGCTGGGGCCTCCGAGACCGGGATCGGAGCCTGCCAAGGGGTTAGGCCAGTGCCGGGGCAAGCAAGGCCGGGATCGGAGCTCACCGTGAGGTGAGGCTGGTGCTGGGGCCTCCAAGGCTGGGATCGGAGCCTGCCGAGGGGTTAGGCCGATGCCAGGGCCAATGGCCGGCATTGGAGACTGACAGGAGGCAAGGCTGCTACTGGGTCCTCCGAGGCTGGGATCAGAGCCTGCCAAGGGGTTAGGCCAGTGCTGGGGCCAGCGAGTCCGGGATCGGAGCCTGACGTGATAAACTGGGCATGGTGGTGCACACCTGTAATCCCAGTACTTGAAAGGCTGAGAGAGATCACGGGTTTGAGGCCAACCTCAGCAATTTAGCAAGACCCTGTTTCAAAAATAAAAATAAAATAGGGCTAGAGGTACAGCTCAGAGGTAAAATGCTCCTGGACTTAACCTATAGTACCACAATAAAATAAAATAATAAAATAAAATGTAGTAAGATGGGGCTGAGAGTGTAAGATCAGTAGTGGAGTGTGTGCTTAGTATATCACAAGTCACAAGGCACAGGTTCAACCCCCATCACCAAAAAAAAAAAAGCGAAAAGATATCCTTTGTGACAACTAATTTTATAAATGTTTATGGACATGCAAAAATGTACAATATTTATTTGAAAAAAATAAACAAAATTCACTAAGAATGTAAATCGATTTGGCCATTGCTTTCTTCAGTTCCTCTGTATCTGAATGTGTTTCTACTAGTATATGAAAAACTAGAAAAATTTAACAACTGAAGAAGCTCAGAGTTTCTGTGTAATATAAGTGGAGCTGGGGAGTGGTGGTCTTTTTAAATCCTTTTTTTTTTTTTTTTTGCATTGCAATTACACATCACAGTGAGACTCGGTGTGCTAGAATCAGACAGGCATACCACAGCTCTTGGCTAATTCCTTTGGATTCCAGCCCCTCCCCTCTCCTTTCTCCCTGGATGTGTTAGTGACACTGATAGTTGACCTATGGCCATAGTGCTATTTGAACTGTTTCTTTCTTCTGTCTTCCTTTTCCCCTCCCCAACTCCTTCTCCCAATCTCCTTCCTCTTTAACCACGAGGCCAGGTCAACGTGGA